>NC_070581.1:3890731-4493231 GCF_027409825.1 Scomber japonicus
CTGAATCAGTCAAATATCTAAAGTTCGTGGCTCTACGGTTCAATAGATCCCCTGTATCACTTCAAAGAATAGACATACACAATTGATTGGGTTTTATGGCTTTTATTAACTACACACTACTAATAGATGATGTATAAATAAATGTGATGATACAATGCAATATGAATTCAAGAGGTTACTCGATATAGCAACATGAATGAAAGATGATGGTGAATGATGAATTTAAATGAAAGATATGTAATTATGTGGAAACTAAGAAAACTTAGCCTATAAGTTTTACCGAGCCTTACTTTTAAAGGGAATTTGAATTACTCGATCTGACATCAACCCTTGATTAATGCAATATTTGGATCCTACTTTCATCCGTGGAGGGTCTCTCAGCTGTCCGTCCTGCAGAACCACGCGTACGCACACCAAGTGGAAGACCTCAGAGAGCGTCGCAGGTTCGGATTTGGATTCCGGGTCGGCTGGCCTTTCTGTCAGACTGCCTGGTTCCGGTCGTTGTCCGCTGGCAGACTTTGTTCCTCTCGGTTATGATGAGTTGTAGGGTTGACAGACGTTTGTCTGCTCAAAAAGTTCTCTCAGGTTGATGAAAGATGGAGGAAGGGTCTAATTTAACTAGCTCTCTTTCTGGAGAGATCTCAGCGTCAAAATCATCAAAAATGTCAAAAACAGGCTGAATGCAAAACTTAATGACGTGTTTACTTAAAGGGCCTTTTCTCTAGACGTTGCTGGTGAAAGTTACAAGATTACAAAACTTAGGAAAACTTCGATAAAGAATAACTAAAGATTAAACTATGAATGTGTGAGGTGAAAAAAGGAAAAGATGGGCAGAGCCCTGTTCGGGTCAGCAAGCGCGGTTCAGGTCATGCTAAGACCAAGAGGAGAAGGGGAGAGAGAAGAGAAGACAAGAGAGCGAGTTCATGGGTGCAGCTGGGTTTTGTCCCTGGGGTGGGCTGTGTGTCAGCCAATCAGATTCATCAGAGCTCACTCTGAGGATCTAATTTCCAGCTTTTTATCATGAAACTTTTCATCATCATCATTCATTCATTATTTAATCCTGATTATAAAATGCATACTATAATCTATTGACACAGAACACAGGATGTATTATTCTGTTATTAATATGACATCAGCTTGATTCAAACCTGAAGAGGATTAATATGATCAGACATAACACATTGTTATTCTACTTATTCCATGATAGATAATTGATTATCACCAAAATGTAAGCATAACATCAATGTAACACTTTCTCACATTAAACAAACATTTTCATACCAAAATTTAGTAAGTAAGTAAACTAAAGTAAGTAAGAAAGTATAATCACAGTTCTCCAAATACACATTTATCTATGATCGCTGTAGTAGCTGTTACAGTGGAGGTCTCTTTAGGTAATTGATAATCATATAAGTAATTGGTATTGTTTAAACCATACTTTTCACTAAGATGTTCTTACTTGAGTATTTAACACTAATTTTCTCATTTTCATGTTCTGTGTGGCTTCAGGAGACACAGAGAGGGGGAGGTCAGGAATTTGTCTTTTAGTTTACGACCATTGTCTGTGTGGCTCTTCTCTGATGACGTGGGTAGTCAGAAGACCCCCACTCCGGGCCTGGGGTTAAACTTTATGACCGGAAGAATGGGAAGAGGGGACAAACCGGCTCATTCTTACAAAGTGAATTATCACTTAATGGTCCCCCCTGCAGTTAGCTCAAAGCCTTGATTCTGTCCCATGGAATGATAAGGGATCTTTGTTTGTCCAAGAGAAGGACCTTGTTTGTCTCTATATCAAGCCTGGTTCAATTTCCTCATCTGAGGGTCAAAGGTGACTCTGACCAGAGGATGTTCTGAGCCGTCCTGATGCTGTGTTCACTACATTTGTTTAGAAATCAACCTTTCTTTGGATTCTGGTCAGAAAAAGGATTTACAACTAACTTTTTATGGTTCAATTGGTCTATTCTCAGCAAGTTCATGCAACTAATCACTGATTTGAGAATTAATAATCATTTAGTCTAAAAAAATTAAGACAAGTTTAGATAGATAGATAGATCGATAGATCGATAGATAGATATAAAGATAGATAGATAGATAGACTCACACACATTTATGTTTGTGAGTGTCTGTGTGTGTGTGTTTTTGTGTGTGAAGGTCTGCCAGGTGCCATTCAAAGTAAAGATTTGAGAATTAATAATCATTTCGTCTAATGAAATTAATATAGATATATAGATGAGATAGATATATAGATGAGATAGATAGATAGATAGATAGATAAGATAGATAGATAAGATAGATAGATAGATAGATAGATAGATAGATAGATAGACACACATTTATGTTTGTGTGTGTCTGTGTGTGTGTGTGTGAAGGTCTGCCAGGTGCCTTTCAAAGTACAGATTTGAGAATTAATAATCATTTAGTCTTATAAAATTAAGATAGATAGATAGATAGATAGATAGATAGATAGATAGATAGATAGATAGATAGATAGATAGATGGATAGATAGATAGATAGATAGATAGATAGATAGATAGATAGATAGATAGATGTAAGGGTTCTGTCTTTTGTGGTCATGTGTGTGTGTGTGTGTGTGTGTGTGTGTGTGTGTGTGTGTGTGTGTGTGTGTGTGTGTGTGAAGGTCTGCCATATATCTATGTGTGTTAAGCAATAAAGGCTTTCTAAACAGAAACAATTCCGCATTATGTAGGATTTTTGTGTATTTTCAGAAAGAATAAGTGATTCAGTGGGCATTTGCATGAACTTGCTGAGAAAAGAAAAATCAAGCAATAAAAGGTCATTCTCTTAACAGAAGTGCTAGAAAGGCTTTTTTCTTAACAGAAACAGTTTGCCCTGTATTCTGATTCGTATCTACAGGGGAAAATGCGCCATGTAATTCAGTTGTACAGTTTTTAATTTGATGTCTTTGAGATCAGGCGCAGTTTACTGTTAATTTTCCTATAGCCACATTAGAGGTGAATTGACTTACTCCAAATGCAATACAAATAGGAAAACTACTGCTGCTGCTTCACATTAAAAAAGTTCAACCGGTTTAAATATATGCAGATTTTTATAGTAAAGCAGTGTTGGACTTTCTTTACTAACTAATCTTACACTATGTGTGAGCTGAGTCCGCGTGTTCGTTTAATAAAGCCAATAGGAGAAGATATTCGGTCTCAATATGCCATTTATTGTAAATGTAAATGAACAAAGCATAGAGAGCTCTGGGTCAAGATTTTCCTATCCCTGACGAACAACAAAGTGTGTCAGTTCACGAAGTCTGACTGACTAGTCTGACCCAGTGTAATACAAAAATGTTTATGCAATGTATAAACAGCCAATCAGAAGACATTCTGATTGGCTGTTTATTTGACTCCATCCTTGCATCATCACATTCCAGGATCTTCTGACTTCATGTGAAGAAGTCACATGCGACCCCCTCGAACAGCGTCCGATATAATGAGATATTTCCTGTTTGAAACTTATAGAACGCAAAGCATCCTATATCTTATGCCTTCAGAGCAATAGCCCCCCTTGTTATTGTCATATTTTCTTTGCATTCAGAGACAAGTAGTTCTTTGTCATAGTTAATACATACTGGTAATCACGTCTTTGCAAAAGTTCAACTCTCTTCCATGCTTTTCCACTCAACACACAACTTATTGTTTTCATAATATCACACACAGCACCACATTATCATATGAAGCAAATAATAAGATACTTCATCCCATTAGCTGATACTTTAACATTTATAAATTCATAGCATATATTTACAGCAGCAACAGGAAATGCATTGTATTTGTCACCATAGTTACCACCTATGTGATGAGTTTTGCATTTTTCAGACAGAATAAGTGATTCATTGACTTACTCCAAATGCAATATCAATATTTCCTACTGCTGCTAGATTAAAAGCATTCAACTGGGTAAATATATGCTGATTTTTATAGTAAAGCAGCAACAGGAAATACATTGTATTTGTCACCATAGTTACCACCAAAAGTGATAGTTAATTATAAATGTGTCTAAAATAATCATTTTCGACAGGCTTCCTGTGCAGTCAGTTTTGTTGGTTGTTCTGCAACCAGTTGCCTGTTTTAGCTGCCTGATAAGTGTTTGCTGTATTATTAAATAGCACTTGCCAAATTAACCAGGACTGAAATCTTAAGGATTACAATCTCCTTGCACATTGTTCCATATGATGACTGTTTGAACTTCATGTGCAGAATGATGTATATACATGAAGTTCAAACAGATGGCTGTTTTCACATTAATTTGCTGAAGGATGAAAGTTTGTCTGTACTCACCTTAAATCTCAGTTTCAGATTTGCAGATACAGCAACTTGATTGGCTGAGCTCGACATGATCACGGACAGCAGATAGTTTTGTCAAAAGTGTGACAGAGGTGCAAGGATGACACGCATATTTGTGAAGAGTTCCTAATTTTCTGACTTTTTTCTCATTTATTTACAAAAAGTTATGAGGTTACAAATTACAAATTGGGGAAACAGTGAAGCTCAGTGGCAGTAGCGTTGCTTTACAGAGCATATGGAGTGTCTCACTTAACACAAGCAAATATCTTTAATAAACTAAAAAAAGACTACAATAAAACTTCCTAAAAACATGTTTCCTGTCTTTATTGTTTCTGTGGATCAAAACATTTTCCGTTTGTGTCTGTATGTGTCAGTAGCAGTACAGCAGCCAGTTGGAGACATTTCAAGCATTACACAGTCACTTTTCAAATAAAAAAATTCACCTAAACTTACCATTTCCTCCACTGTGTCTGTTCACTGTTGAGCAGTTCGTGTACAGAGCTGCTTTATTTCAACAGTCTCCACAGACTGTCAAATAAAAACTCAACAATACATCTTTTAATGCGTTACTCAACTTCTCACATGTTAAAAGACGGTCATTAAACTGAAATATACAATATTAATAACACACATTAACAGCTCATCTTGCTGCGGACAGTTTAAAAGTTCATACACATAAAAATCAGGAGTGAGCTGAAAACAGTGAAGCTCAGAAGTATAGAAACTAGCTGCAGTTGCTCCGATCAGCCTGTCAGTGTCGCTGTCTGGCACAAAAGACAGAACTCTTACATCTATCTATCTATCTATCTATCTATCTATCTATCTAATTGACTGCCACCTTATGAAACAGGATTATGACCATATTGTATTGTGTAAATGAGTCCTGTTGGCAGTAATATATTCTTTCAGTTAAAAAATCAGACTTCATTTTAGAATCAATTTAAAATCACAGCATTTTTATTAAAAATCACACTCAGCTCCATTACTACAATGTCATAGATGTTGTGGGTCAAAATATTATAACAAGATATTTCTTTATTAATCCCATAATGGGGAAATTTGCAGTGTTACAGCAGCAAGTGGACAGTAATGGAATAAGAAGAGATAAGTATGAAATAGTAGAGCATATAATAAAAAACAATTACACAACATTTAACAGGCCAATTCTTCAAGAGATAGTATTTGCAATTCTAAAAGGCAGTTCCTCTTCAGAATGAAAGTCCTGAAAACATCTCTGTCAGTGATATTTGTGACTCCATTGCACCATAGTTTCTTCTTCATAATTATCTTCACATGAAAAAAATTGACAATTCACCCTTTCACATATAACATATGAGAAATTTACATGTGATAATCATTTACTGCATCATTTGCCCAAATGACATCAGAAGAGTTCAGAAGAGACTTTTATCCTTCAGCAAATTAATGTGAAAACAGCCATCTAACTCATACATCATTCTGCACATAAAGTTCAAACATTCATCATATTTCCATATGTGCAAGGAAAAATGTGCTATGTTGTAATCCTTAAGATTTCAGTCCTAGTTAATTTGGCGAGTGCAATTTAATAACACCTATATCTTTTTGGCCCACCGGAGGAGACGTCTCGAGTAGATCTCTTCTAGGCGTGGGAGTGGGGAGCCAACGATCCACTTCACTGTCTTGATGACTTTATTCAGCCGTCTCTTCTCTGCTGTAGTGCAGCTGGCATACCACACTGTGCATCCGAAAATAAGGACACTCTCTATTGTGCAGTGGTAGTGGTAGAAGTTCCTCAGAAAAGGTGGAGGGAGTTTACTCCTCGTTCTCAGGAAGAAGAGACGCTGCTGGGCTTTTTTGATGATGTGGGTGGTGTTCACAGTCCAGCCCAGGTCCTCGAGATGTACAGGCCGAGGAACTTGAAATCCGTGACACAATCCACCTCCTCCCCGTTGATGCTCAGGCCTGAGTGCAGGGTGTACAGCGTGAACAGGACTGGACTCAGGACGCAGCCATGAGGAACACCAGTGTTGAGGACGATGGTGGAGGATGTGGAAGTGGCCAAGTCTGTTCGTCAGAAAGTCCTTGATCCACAGACAGAGGGGGTTCCGAGTTGCAATATCTGCAGTTTGTTGATCAGTCGGCTGGGGCTGGGGAGTTGAATGCCGAGCTGAAGTCAACAAACAGTGTGGTGAACTTTATCACCCTCCGAGTGAATAAGAATGGACTAATTAAGGACCAAGTCAACGCTCTTTTTAGTTTTCTTTATTGCCAATAGTGGAGACAGAACTCTATCAATTCTGAGGCTGCTGAGGTGTCCCTGGTCAAAATGGAGCCTTCCTTTCTGTCTCTCTGTTCTTTGTGTGTAAGATCTTTTTATACTAAAGTTACGCCCCAGAATGTATACATCATCTTAAACATGAGTACTCTGCTTTTTCATCCATAAAAGGACACAATCTATACTGGTTTATATTCCCAGCTCCAATGCCTTTACTGTTTGACAACCTCTAGATATTAATGACCATTATACTGGATGGAACCAGATTTCACATGAAGACACTGACTGTTATATAAACTATACTTTAAGGCCTACACACAGAGACAGAACTTTAGCTTAAAAATACAATAATAGAAATACATAGAAATACATAGATCTGTAGGAGAAAATACACTACATATCCCCCCTTGGAAGCTTTTGAGCTTCCATAAAAGAAACCTAATATCACTGCTACAGGGACATAATACAAGACAACATAAGTATCCAAATTAACCTTAGCTGCTAACAAATATCTGCTAAAGGTGACTATAAGTGAAAATTAAACATTGTCGTGATAAGAACTTACACTATGTCAAGCCTTGCAGTACACTACTCTATTAATACTAGCAATCTTTAGTGAACCAAGCAGTGTAATACTACTCTAATAATCAACTCATATAATACTTAAACACAAAAGAAATCTTTTAACCTTAGCTTCATTTGACTCTCAAATAAGAACAATCAAAAGTAGACTCATATGAATTAATAAAAAGATATGAATTAATAATATCATGTCAAACATTCTTTACTTTTAGCATTGATCAATTATCATCAACAGTAAGAACTGATGGAATACATCTTACACTTAATCAACACCACATACGCTGTCGCAACCTAATCATCTGAGGTCACCTTGTAACCTCATTAAGTCCCCTATGCTGACAGATCTTAATGAGACGGTTTTTAATAACTCCATTCATTCCTTTTACCTTGACTTTGTGGATGGTACACAGCTCCAAGACGCTGCTTAATGCCTAGCTTTTGCAAAATAAGCTTTACTGTTTTGTCAACAAATTCTCTACCGATATCTAATGAAATCCTATCTGGTAGGCCCCATCGAGGTATTACCTCTCTGCAGAGAAACTTGGCTACCAATGAAGCATCTTTTCTTTTAGTAGGGCATGTAAATAACAGTGTATATCAATGCACATGATTTAGTTTATTAATATAACATGATTTTCTTAGTCTTGCATATAAAGCACAGAAGGTATTTTATTTTGTAATTAAGACTTTTATTTTTGAAACTTCCGGCGGAAGAAAACAATGCGTTTTTGTGCCAATACAGTCTACCTCACCCGCCAGAAACGAGTGAGAAACTTAACGTAACTGTCATCAAATAAGCTGAAAATGCCACTGCAATTACTACAGAGATGTTCACACACAAATAAGAATTTAGCATCTCAGTTGGAGAGAGAACAAGGCACATTTGTATTACTTTTCTTTGAAGTTTAAATGTTAAACGGCCGCTAGCATAAATACTATAATTGTAACAAGGATTCAAGGCCAGTTTGTTTTATTAACATGTATTATGCACTTTGAGTTCCTACATATGTAAATGTGTCGTCATTTGTGATTGTGTATATTAGTGCATAAGAAAGCATTTAAAGGACATTCAAGCTGTTTTCTTTAACAGAAATATCATTGTAAAAAATGTAGTGAATTCATGTTTATTTTTGTTTCACTCAGCTCTTACGGTGTGGAATGGATTTGAATAAATTCACGAAACATCAGTCAAAGAGTCCGACCATCTTCTTTTTATGACGTAATCAATCTGTTCTAGCAAAAAAGATGGCCAAAAACCATACTCTTTTATAATTTCCTTCTCACTTCCCCCCTCGCCGCATGGGCGAGTCCATGCGCGTCATTTATCAATAAACCCAATAAGTCTGGAGGTTCATCTTGACCTCTAGCTAACCACAACTGTTTGTCCATTGTATTAGCTCCTTCTTGCATCAACATTATGTCTCTGAGCGTGATATTGTCTTCTAAGTCTACTACATGTGTGACCAGAAGGACTTTCTCTGTCTTATGTGTCCCAGCAGCTGCCTTTGCGGCTTCATCTGCTGCATTGTTACCTCGATTAACTCTAGATGTATCAGATTTATGTGTTGCGCATTTAGCTATGGCTATTTCTTTAGGTTTCATCACAGCATTTAACAGCTCCATAATTTGTGCATAATGCACAAATGGGGGAACCATCAGTCTTCTTAAAACCACGTTCCATACTGCAGCAAAGAGATGACAAACTAAATGAGCATATGCAGAATCGGTGTATATTGTGACACGCTTACCTTCTGCCATTAGAGAAGCTTGCGTTAAAGCAATCAATTCAGCGAGCTGTGCTGAGCATGGCTGTAAAACAGCTTCAGCTTTCTCAGTTACAAAGTCAGAGCCTTCCGCTTTAATAATTGCACTTAATTTATCTCCTGTCCTGTAACAAGACCCATCAGTCCAATATTCTAAATCTGGCTCCCGGAGTGGGAGTGCTTGTAGGTCTGAACGAAGTTTAGAATATTTTTCTGCTTCTACTAAACAATTATACGGCTCCCCATTATCAGGAGTCGGCAAAGTGTCAACTAGGTTAATCGTATTGCAACTGGCTAAAGTAACATCCTCTTGTTCTAAAAGTCTATGATAGTCTCTAATTCTTGGCAGCGTCAAAGTGAACTTGCCATGGTTCCAGAGGTTTCTCAGACTGTGATGGGTCACAATTGTCAATGGATAGCCCATCATAAGGCCTGATGCTTTCTCATACATTCTATAAACTCCTATCAGAGCTCTATAGCATGGGGCAAGGCCCATCTCCACTTCTGAATAAGCAGAAGAATAATATGCAATAGGTTGGGGGCTAGTAAGAACAGCACAGGCATGTTTGCCCTCAGGAGATGACGAGACATACATCACAAAATTCTTAGAATAATCAGGCAGTATCAATGCTGGTGCCTATAGCAATTTCTGTTTAATTGTCGCAAATGCCAGGTGACCTTCTTGTATCCAAATGAGATTACAATGCAATTGACTGCTTCCAGTATCTTTAATCATAGCTCTAAGGCTCCTATGAGTTCTGTGTAATTCTCAATCCATGCAGAACTATAACCTGTAATCCCCAAGAATTTCATAATTTCTCTGACTGTCCTTGGTCTGGGTGCTTTCCTTATAGCTTCTGAATGTCAGAAATGCTTCGGCGTTGTATTGGGACCACAGGCTCTCTTGAACCTGTTCTAACATTTCTTCCATGAAGTTCCTGTCAGGTGTGAGAACATTGACTCATTTGTCATTTGTACAGTCTGTGGTTGACCAACTCCTTGTGCTGAGATCATAATTTTGATGAATTGCTGATCTCTACTTATCCAGACAGCTGGGTTTTCTTTTGTTGTTACAAAGATGGCCTCTTCTGATTCTGCCATCATTGCCCCAATATGCTTCTGTTCATAATCTTCAGCAATCATTAGAGTCACATGAGGAATGCTTCCCTCAATCCTATGTTCCTGATTCAAATAAACATCGTTATTTATCTTCATTGCAGCACCTTGTCGGCCCAGGATTATACATCCTAAACTGAGTTGAACTTGTTTCGGTCGGGTTTTCAACCACTCATCTGGATCTGAGTTGGTGGGATCTTTGAAATACTGGAGCGTACAGTGTAGCGCATATTCTGGTATCCTAGCTCCCAGTAAGTTTGCAGAGATGAACTTTTCCCACACTCTTGCTGGTTCAATCAGATCTCGACTGAGATTTCCAATCCAGTAGACCACTGGTGCTTCAGTTTCTGCTTTCATGGTCATTTGATGATCATTTTCATGTGGCACTTCCACCAAACAGCCGTCTGGCGTGCATTTTATTGTACACTTCAATCTGCATAATGCATCTCTTCCAAGTAGTCCAATGGGGGTTTGTTCTGAAACAAGAATGGGTATTGTAGTTTTTTGATTCTTGTAGCGGAGCTCCACAGGTTTTGTGGAAGGTATCAGCTGTTTTATTCCCTCAAATCCGATTGTCCGAACGTACTTGCCAGACATAGGACGGTGTGTAGCATCATGAGGCCGGATACAGGTAAAAGTAGCTCCGCAATCTGCCATCAGTTTCAATGGACGATTGTTTACTTTTACCCAAATTGTTGGATCATTTTCCGGTTTAGACCCCCCAGCTGACACCCCCCTTTTGGATTCTCTGGGCACCCCTAGAACTCTAGTTTTCTGAGTGTCTCTTGATCTTGCTCTGTTCTGTCTTGCGGTGCAGTTCTTTTCTGTTCTGCTTTGTATGTATTGACGAGCACTTGCAATGTTTTTATCACTTCTGGATTGAAGGTACCCTCTGGCGGCCAGGGCTGGTCAATTTCTGCCCATCTTTTATTAAATATTTTAAATATTTTATCAATTCCCTTCACGAGGGGATTATTTTTCTCTACCATCTCCACTGGGGTGGTTGCCCTTGATGTACCTGCGCCCATTGCCACACACAGATTTTTATTTCTGAATTTCATTATCATTTGTAAGGGAAATTGGAAAGCGAAAGGTTCTGAACTTTTTACTTTACAAAGTAACCTTGTTGTAAATACTGAGCAATCCCCAAGTTAGACAACAGACCACTTTTTTCCCAAAAAATTGTTTATTATTGTTTATTGTTGTTAACACACCTTTTGTAAATCTCAACAGACGATAATCCAACTAACTTTCCTCTGACTTTGTTTACTTCAACCACACTTTTTGACTTTATTTTATTTATTCGTATGATTGAATT
The DNA here is from genome assembly GCF_027409825.1 of Scomber japonicus. Lineage (NCBI taxonomy): Eukaryota > Metazoa > Chordata > Actinopteri > Scombriformes > Scombridae > Scomber > Scomber japonicus. The sequence continues at coordinate 3,902,079 of NC_070581.1, forward strand.
AAATGCTGCTCAGATTATGCACAAATCAGAAGTCATTACAGGTTGATTACTAATCAAAACTACTCATGTATCATGTAAAATCAGTGCGAGTTGTGATATAATCCTGTTATACACAAGGCATGTGTACCATGTACAAATATATGTCAATATAAATTTGAATCCAACCGTATTATTAGTATATAAAGATGAATTTTAATGTTAATGAAGAAGGGCAATGGACACCAGTGCAGTTTGCTTAACTAACCAATTAAATTAAAAGTATGTACTCAGGTATGTGTCTGGTATCGTTGGAAAGGAAACACTCTCAGGATTTTTGTAAAAGTGTCTGTGTGATTCTGTGTCTTACTGACAAAGAGTGGCAGAGGTTACAATGATGGGGTTATTTACTCGCCTATAGGTTTGCCTTTACAATGACATGTGTACAGACATTATTATTATTATTACAAATAACCATATTTTTTGTTTGGCCATATCTATCTATCTGTTTATTTTGCTATAAGTCATATGTCAATTCGAAGAAGAAGCAACCGTGTACCAAAATGCCGAGTGCGTAATGATATATGGTTCAACTCTTTTACGCACCGGGCGCACGCCAGTTACACTTGGAGTTTGTTTATGGACAGCCAAACTGATAGTTTAGTGTCATACACCGTTGGAAACCTCAGACTATTGGCTAAAAGGTTATCAACTTCATTTCACCGAATATTTCCATAGGCTAGAACAGAAGTCAATCAAAGCCATATCGTCATTGTTGTCAGTCACATGTCCTCATTGGCCTTGGAAACCTGTACTGCCTAATCCTAAACACCGATTGGCTTGTGAGAGTGCTGAGTCATAAGATGATCGTTGTGGATAAAGGGAAGACTTTGAAGGTATGTAGGAATTATAGCTTTTCTCACTTAGCTGAGTGGCTAGCCGAGCTAATCGCTAATACTATTACGGCTGTGAGTAACCATATAATTCGTATGTGGTCTTGAATGAATCAGGACAATATAAGCTTTCCAACAATGTACGGCATGAATATACATGTTTAGGGTTTGGTGTTTAAAACATTCAGAATAACGTGTCGCTACCTCTTAACATCCGTCCCTGTCCCTTAGACGGAACAGCATACATTAAGCGGTTAAGCTGGTTTTAAATTTATAATAAACAGCTCAGTGAAAGATGGTAAAAGTCCACTTCCACAATTAACAAATCCTGCTTACACAAATTAACCAATAATCAATTATTCAATTCCAATCAACTATCTTTTACTCGCTATAAGCTAATAAACCAATATTAATAAACGAATAATAAATCAAGGTGCTATCATTAGCTGACCCGTTATTGCTAGGTCAAAGGCCAATCATTAATCAAAATGCATCAAATTGGACAAATCAATTACTCATAAAAATCCAATCAATCAATCAATCAATCAATCAATCAATCAATTCATCAATCAATCAATCAATCATCATCAATTAAAGCAATTAATTTATCAAACACTCAATCAATTAATCAGTTGTCAAACAATCAATCAATCAAACAAACAATCACTTAATTAATCAGTTGTCATCAATTAAAGCAATTAATCCCCCAATCAACCACTTCATACACCCATCAATCAATCACTCATCATCAATCAATCAACCTTGCATACATTCAATTACTTTCAGTCAAACAAGTCAATCACAGAAATCAATTAATCCACCACTCAGTCAATTGGTTACCAATCAATCAATCAAAGCACTGTAACCATAAACAAATAATTATCAATCAATCCTCACAACCAACATGTCAGTTTGTCATCAATCAATCACAACCATGAGTTCATCAACCAGGCAGTTTATCAATTAATCAATAAACCATCAATCCTCAGTTAATCATTCACACAGCTAATTAGACCTCAATCATACAAACAATTAAAGTAATCAAAGTAACCCAAACAAATAAACAACCAATAGAACACAACAAGCTTAGCAACAAGTATAATTCAACACACTAGCTGGCCATTCAATCAAACAATTTAAACAGTTCAATCATTCAACAGTTAACCATTATCAGCTACTCTTATCAATCACTCTAATTGACTTAACAATTCAGACAATCAACCAATCAATCAACGCAATTAATGATAATTGCGTTGATTGATTGGTTGATTGTCTGACACAAAAATTAGAACAATTTAAAAAGTCAGTCTGTAGTCAAATCAAATTAATCAGTCACATTAAATAATACAAAGATCAATCCTCACCTATTTATTCAAATTAACTTTTCCCTATAATAAACAGCAGCATTACCCGATCTAATTAACACTCCATCAAACCTCTAAAAATATTTACACAATCCTACTGTCCCACAATAACAGCTTCTACACGACGTTTCCAAACCACTGTTCATTGGATCGAGACAACCTTTCCAAAAAACATCCACTAAAAATAATGATGGCTTATACCGTAATTCTACAACAAGCAAACTATAAACAGAGCCAACATAACCAAAAAGCCAAAAAGGAAAAGAGAGAGGAAAAGGGATAACTTCCGTGTGTGTGTGTGTGTGTGTGTGTGTGTATATGTTCCTTACTACTCTGTCTAAACAGAGCTCATCAATCACTCTTCTTATGGAGGAAGAGGATTGTTCTTGTCTAATTTATTTATATATACATATATATATATATATATATATATAAGTCCGTTGAACGGCTCATGCCTCGTCTTTTTATAGAGAAAGGAGGTGTTAACACATTAATCCATTAATCTTGAATAGGAAAGGATCAGAAAATGACAGGAAAACAGCCTTCCTGTGTCATGCAGCTGACTGCACCTCCGTCTATCACACGCAACTTTCCATCTGCGCTCTCTCTCTGCGCAGACCAGCGTCAGAGGCTAGTTTGAGTTCCAGCCTCAAACCGTCTCAAGTTTACGGCTGACACAGAGCAGAACGTCAGAACGGATGAGTTTTGTTGTGAAGTCAAAAACACAATCAAACCAGGCACAGCTGTCTCTATCCCGAGCAGTTCCTCTGTTTATGTTAAGGCATGTGTGTGTGTGTGTGTGTATGTGTATCAGAGAGGGAGAGATAGGCTTAGCAGGAAAGGAGGGGGAGAGATAGACTGAGCAGAAAATGCTCCCCCTCCCTTTTCCGCTTGTCTAATAGAGACTAATATTCTTTATACACAGCTGAAAGTTAACAGAACATTGATATCAATTAATAAAAATACGCAAACCTGCGTCGTCTTCAAACCTCGGTTTCATATATCTGCAGAAATCACCTGTCGTCTGCAGAATCCTCACATTGTGTCCTCACAACACAAAATGAGAGAGAGAGATTAACTTCTATTAAACTTTACTCGAGTTATTTCTTCTTTAAAACATTAGGATCTCTTAGTGCTGATCAGGCACAAATCCTTTACACATTTCAAATTTGGGCATGCGACTTCATAAAACATAGTAATCACTTTTACAATTTGCTTAGGACTTCTTGCCAAACTGCGCACGCTCTGACCTAAACTTAAATGCGACTTCATATATATTAATTCATCACTTTTAGCATCTAAACTGCATATTCGGCTCCACATCCTCACGTCATACAACTGTTCACTTTTTGAGTCCAAACTGCGCATTTATTTCATTAAAATACAACTTCAAACTAATTCATAGTTTCTCCTATGAATTTCTTCTCATATTTTCTCTCATTTTTCTTCTCATTTACTCTATGTGCATATTAAAATCATTCATTACTTTATAGCCAGGACTAGGAGATCAAACTCCTTTCAACAAATGTAATCTTAGCGCCAGAACGATGCACATTTAACTTAAACAAAGTCTGCTTCTTTACACATTTGTAAAGTACACATTATACTTCGAAGTACACAATAAATAAATACAGTAGGCCTATATTACTTCACAAAATAAATTTAGATTTTCCAAACATGAGAATTCTCTTTATATTCTATTTTTCTTAACAAAATTTAGCTTTGGGACCCTTTATAAATTTAATGACAGGTCATTAATTCATTCTTCCTCGCTTACAGTTCTTAATTTGGTTGAAAACTCCATCGTTTTGATCGGGGAGAGAGAAAGAAACAGAGAAAAAGGTCACTCACCAATGTGTGGATCCAGCTGGCCAAGCTGTCAATCTCTTTTCTGTCTCTCTTCCCAAATTCAAGACTTTGGACTTGTCTTCAGAACCACCCTGCTCGCAAAGCGCCATGATTGTGGTGAACTTTATCACCCTCCGAGTGAATAAGAATGGACTAATTAAGGACCAAGTCAACGCTCTTTTTAGTTTTCTTTATTGCCAATAGTGGAGACAGAACTCTATCAATTCTGAGGCTGCTGAGGTGTCCCTGGTCAAAATGGAGCCTTCCTTTCTGTCTCTCTGTTCTTTGTGTGTAAGATCGTCAAGGCTGGGAGGGATATGGGCCTTAATATGCTGCAACACCAGTCTCTCCATGCATTTCATGATCACCGGCGTTAGGGCCACAGGCCAGTAGTCATTCAACCCTGTGATGGCAGAGGTTTTGGGCAGAGGGATTATGGTGGCAGTTTTCAGGCAGGTGTGAACTGTGGCTTGTTGCAGCGAGCAGCTGAAGATGTTAGTGAGCAGCAAGCTGATAAGCGCCTGATTTCAGCACCCTCCCTGGTACTCAATCCGGTCTTGGTGCTTTGCTGATGTCGATGCCACGCAGGACCCGCAGTACCTGATGTTGTTTGAGTGTGGGGGGCTGGTCATGTTCTGATGGTGTTAGAAGTGTGTCCTCTGCCTGTCTGCTGTTGTCTTCTTCAAAGTGTGAGAAAAAGGTGTTGAGTTGGTCCAGTAGAGAGGTGTCAGCAGGGGAGCGGGTCTTGTGGCGTTGCTTGTAGTCTGTGATGTTCTAGATGCCTTGCCACATGGAGTGGGGGCTGTTTTCTCTGAAGTTGGCCTCTATCTGCTCTTTGTACTTTGTTTTAGCAGCCTTAATACCTCTGTTCAGGTCCGCCCTAGCCTTCCTGTAGGCCTCCCTGTCTTCTGACCTCAATGCTTAATCCCTGGCCTCGAGCAGTGCTCTGACAGTAGCGTTGAACCAGGGTTTTTGGTTGGGGAATGTTTTGACTTGTTTCCTTATTTGTTACATTGTCCATGCAGAAGCTGATGTATGACAGTACAGTGAAAGTGTGGCACTCAATGTCTGGTTGTTCAAAGAAATCCCGCATGGTGTCCTCAAAACAGTCCTGTAAGGATAGTGTGGCCTCTTCAGTCCAGCACTGCACTGACTTGTCCTGTGGCTTAGATCTGCAGATGAGAGGCCTGTAAACTGGTGTCAGGAACAGGGAAAGATGGTCTGAGTGTCCGAGATGGGGAGAGGGATGGGCTTTGTAGAAGTTAAGTTCATTTGTATATTTTTACAAGTTATTTACAAAACATATGTATTTACAATGTTTACACAGTTATCATTTACATATTTGAAATGTTAAAGTAAACTCAAAACCTACCTGTTCAGCCTGGCTTTTGATTAAGAATGGTTTAGAGTCTTTTTTAAATTGTCATTATATTTGTTTTGATGTTTAAAATGTATTGTAGGGGAATAATGTATCTTAAAGATATTGAAAATAGCTCTCGTAATTGGAACGGGGCACCACCTTCGTATGAAGGAAAAGATTTTTACTTAATTGGTTGTTTGATTAGCCAATTAGTAAATCAATAAATCATAATAATTAATAAATTAATACATTTCTGAATCAGTCAAATATCTAAAGTTCGTGGCTCTACGGTTCAATAGATCCCCTGTATCACTTCAAAGAATAGACATACACAATTGATTGGGTTTTACGGGTTTTATTAACTACACACTACTAATAAATGATGTATAAATAAATGTGATGATACAATGCAATATGAATTCATGAGATTACTCGATATAGCAACATGAATGAAAGATGATGGTGAATGATGAATTTAAATGAAGGATATGTAATTATGTGGAAACTAAGTAAACTTAGCCTATAAGTTTTACTGAGCCTTACTTTTAAAGGAAATTTGAATTACTCGATCTGACATCAACCCTTGATTAATGCAATATTTGGATCCTACTTTCATCCGTGGAGGGTCTCTCAGCTGTCCGTCCTGCAGAACCACACGTACGCACGCCAAGTGGAAGATCTCAGAGAGCGTCACAGATTCGGATTCAGATTCAGATTCCGGGTCGGCTGGCCTTCGTCAGTCAGACTGCCTGGTTCCGGTCGTTGTCCGCTGGCAGACTTTGTTCCTCTCAGTTATGATGAGTCGTAGGGTTGACAGACGTTTGTCTGCTCAAAAGGTTCTCTCAGGTTGATGAAAGATGGAGGAAGGGTCTAATTTAACTAGCTCTCTTTCTGGAGAGATCTCAGCGTCAAAATCATCAAAAATGTCAAAAACAGGCTGAGTGCAAAACTTAGTGACGTGTTTACTTAAAGGGCCTTTTCTCTAGACGTTGCTGGTGAAAGTTACAAGATTACAAAACTTAGGAAAACTTAGATAAAGAATAACTAAAGATTAAACTATGAATGTGTGAGGTGAAGAAAAGAAAAGATGGACAGAGCAGACCGCTGGTTCGGGTCGCAGAGCCCTGTTCAGGTCATGCTAAGACCAAGAGCAAAAGGGAAGAGAGAAGAGACCAGAGTGCAGCTGGTTTTTGTCCCTGAGGAGGGTTTGTGTGTCAGCCAATCAGATTCATCAGAGCTCACTCTGAGGATCTAATTTCCAGCTTTTTACCATGTAACTTTTCATCATCATCATTCATTCATTATTTAATCCTGATTATAAAATGCATGCTATAATCTATTGACACAGAACACATGATGTATTATTCTGTTATTAATATGACATCAGCGTGATTCATCAAGCTGCCATTCATTGAAAACTGAAGAGGATTAATATGATCAAGCATAACACATAGTTATTCTACTTATTCCATGATAGATAATTGATTATCACCAAAATGTCAGCATAACATCAGTGTAACACTTTCTCACATTAAACAAACATTTTCATACCAAAATTTAGTAAGTAAGTAAATTAAAGTAAGTAAGAAAGTCTAATCACAGTTCTTCAAATACACATTTATCTATGATCGCTGTAATAGCTGTTACAGTGGAGGTAATTGATAATGATATAAGTAATTGGTATTGTTTAAACCATACTTTTCACTAACATGTTCTTACTTGAGTATTTAACACTAATTTTCTCACTTTCATGCTCTGTGTGGTTTCAGGAGACACAGAGGGGGGTCAGGAATGTGTCCTTTAGTTTACGACCGTTATTTGTGTGATTCTTCTCTGAGGAGAAGGAGTCTCTCTGATAAATTATGACGTCCGAAGGAGACACCACGTCTGTTTTTCGTTACTTTATGTAGTTCTGCTCACCCTTGGTTGCCCCATGGAAGACTGGCTGGCTTACAAGCTTCTCATGAGACCCCTCATAAGACCAGAGTCTCCGGGTTTGGGGTGAGAAAGGCCATTTTCCATGCCTCAGGTTAAACCTTATGACCGGAAGAATGGGAAGAGGGGACAAACTGGCTCATTCTTACAAAGTGAATTATCACTTAACGGTCCCTCTGTGATTAGCTCAAAGCCTTCCATATGGACCGATTCTGTCCCATGGAATGATAAGGGATCTTTGTTTGTCCAAGAGAAGGGACCCTGTTTGTCTCTATATCGAGCCTGGTTCGATTTCCTCATCTGAGGGTCAAAGGTGACTCTGACCAGAGGATGTTCTGAGCCGTCCTGATGCTGTGTTCACTACAGTATGTATCTACTTTATTTTAATGTTATTATCATTCTATGATCTTCTTATTCATCTAGCTTATTCATGTTTTTATGAATCTCTTTTTTAGCCTTGTTTTAGTTAAGCTTTTATTATACTTAATCACTTATATTTACTTATTACTGTTTTGGTGTATTTTGGTCTGCATTCAGTAAAAAAAATGCTATATTAGCCATTATTGAGAAATATATATGAAGTTATTGTCAAAACTTCACAAAAAACTATTTTAAGCGTAAAGACAGTGAAAACAGAACATATATTAATGTTACTGGGTATCATGTTTCTCTCTTTTCAGAATTACGGTTGTGAATTTTGACATCTGACATACCTGTCAGATACCTGTCATTTACTGTTTGACAGACAGAATAACCTCAGCACTTCTAGCAGGTGGTGGACTTGTCAGTGCATTAATTTATGCACTGACAAGTCTAAGTACATGGGTTCATGTACTTAACATACAGTCAAGGGTCACCACCATGGAGAGGTTGCAAGCACTTTCGATGCATGGTGGCCTTGAATCCTTAATTAGTGTCATACTCATAAATCCTCTTCATCAATTCTGGTTACTCAAAATAGAGAAATGTTTAACTGTACTTCATTAAACAAAAATGATTAAAGTGATTAATAGTGTCATTTTGAAATTTGGAACAAACAATAAAATCTGGAATCATTGAAACAATGAGACCCTAAAAGGAAAATTAAAATAAGAGTACATGAACACACAGAAGCTGAGTTTCATCTGCAGACAGCAGGTAATATGCATCTGCCCCAGTTTAACGCTCAGACAAATCACGCCTCAAACTGTCTGACTCCCTGATTCATTTAACTAAATACTTTTGGTTACAGACCTGAGGTCTCCTCCTCCTCGTCATCATCCTCCAGGGAGAGGTAATTCAGCCCAAGGCGCTGTATCCACTCCTCAAAACCTCGAAAATCATAATATCTCATTGTCAACATAATCACCTTGTTTTTCAGTTTCATATGCATTTTCGTTGAATTCAGAGTCTATTACCTGGTTTGTTTCTCCAGGGCTGTCCCGCAGAAGGCGCCCCCTTTTTGAGGACACGGTAACTCTGACCGTATCACGAGCAGAGAAGCCTGCCTGCTCTCCATCTCCTGAAACTTCCAGACCTAACTTGGCCCATCCCACCTAACAGGAGTGAAAAGATGAGTAATCGTCCGATTACCTGCAATCGATCTGCGTACCTTTAGAGCTGTCCTGGTTGTCAGCAGCACCTAGTACAGCCCTTTCCACCTAAGGAGACAAAGTCACTTTTTCTAGAGATTTGCTTAGTACATAGTCTCCCTCCTTAAAAGGATGAATTGGGAAGCATTAAACCCAATTTGGATATCAATAATTTATGACTAACAAATATTTGTAGCCTTGACAACTGGGCAGTAAGCGGTCCCTGATATGGGCGAATTGGGCAAGCGCCCAGGGCTGCATTTTGTCATGACTCATAGGGGGCGGCATGAGCTCTTCAAAAAAAATAATAAACTCCTCGCGCGCACAGAAGCTGTGAGAGAAAGGGAGGGGGGACAGTTCACCTCTGCATCTCCCTACTGGAATGGGCAGGGGTGAACGGGAGATCCAACTTAATAATGGAATTAGTGGGCTAAAGTCAGTCACACCTTGACTTTCTTACAAATAACGCACATTTCATTCATTTATAAATACAGGCCTATAGTTCATGTACATTTTTAATTTTCTGGGTTGTGTGAAATGGCAAAAAAAGGTAATACAAAACAAATCTGTGCACCTCCAAAGTTAATTGGTTTAGTCTTAGTATCAATCACGAAATAGTGGAGCAGATTTCATATGATGACATCATTGATGATTTTGCATGAAAGAAAGCCAGAAGGATCAGATTTTAGTTGGCTGTTGTGCCATCTAAACAGTGTGTTTGCTGTTCTAAGACCAATAGTGTAATAATTAGATTCTCTTCAGTGTGTTTTCCCTTTTGTGTAAGAAGAATTTGTGCTATTAAGAACATTTATTATATTATTATTGTTGCTTTCTGCTCTTCTTACATTTCTGATTGTATATTTTATTTTTGGCATATATATGTATATAGTGTTTATTTATGGATTTATTTATTTTATTTAAAGGTTTAATGATCAGGGACAATGCACATTGATAAAACATTTTAACAAATGTAAACATACCGGAATTAGCCAAAAGGCTATTTTACATCTGCTGTCTCTGGACTGATGTTGAGTAGTCACCCTAAAAGAATATTTGAAAAAATGTCCTTGTGGTTCTCTAAGTTCTGATAACTTACGTCATAGTTTGTGCAGAATTGTGTTTGTTGTCTTGTGGCAATGTTGGAGGTGGTGATTGTGCACTTTAAACAGTGTGTTTGCTGTTCTAAGTGCAATAGTTTAATAACTGGATTCTCTTAAGAGAAACCCGGGGAAAACGGGAATGTTGGTAGCTATGGTGTACAGTGCATGCTGCAGAGGAGGGACGGAAATACGCATGCGCAGCTTTTTGCACGAAAATGACAAAAAATCGTTTCCCCCCGATTTTATTCGTTTTAGGATTGTCTGGTCCCAAAATCGTAATCACGATCAAATTTCGATTAATTGAGCAGCCTTACCAGGCAGCATGCCTCCTTTTTTCCCCAAAAGGAGCAGACTCACTGCTTACCACTATCTCAAAGGGAGACCAAACATTTTGTGTGGCCTTGCTACGACAGCAAAGCCTAGTATGACCCAGTGCATATTAATGATGGAAACACTTGGGAGGCTTATAGATAAATAGTGTTTCAGTAAAATGAAAAAAAAAGATTAGAGACTTGCAGACAGCAGCATGTTTTTACAGTTTAACAATATACAATGAATTCAAAGGTAGAAACCAGTAAATTACTTTTACTTATTAAACTTATCACTTATTTAAACTTATTAAAAATATTAAGAGCAGCCAAAATTGAATCCCAGCTTCTCTTTCATAAACAATATTCCATATTTAACACTTTATTTTTGCTACTAACACTCTTCTGTGTCAACTACTGCCTTGACGAGCTCTTCATCTGAAGGCTCCTCTGATGATGTTGAGGGCATAGCTGGTCTGGAGGAGGCTGCAATCACACAGTCAGAGGGAATCAACAAAGAGCAAAAACAGTGAACTCTGTATATGATTTAGACTGTACTGGAACCTGCCTGGAAATGCAGGCTTTGGTATCATCAGCTTCTGCACCTTGGCCTGCATTTCCACCCCAGACAGAGAACGCCACCCGGAGAGAAAGGCCTTGATTACAGGGTCAATGAGATGATCCTACAATGAGAATAAATGACACACAACAGCATGTATAATTTCACAACATGACAAATACTTTTCTGCAGAGAGTGCATCTATTCATTTGCAACTAACATCACAGCTTTAGAATAAAACACATACGTTGATGCACTCTTGGCAACCAGGACAGAGGCTGTGCAGCAGGAGCAGCTCTCTGCCTGTCTCTCTTACGGATGTAGCGGACAGTGTTCGCCATCTGCATCCTGGGAGCTGGAGCCTTCCTCCGGAGGTAGTTGACAAACCTGTGCAAATCAGACAGATTGTTAGACGTACTTAGCACTAGCTCTTGTTCCTGAGGAAGGAGGTTTTACATTAAAAAGTGAACTTTCATTTCTATGAGAATACAATATATTTTATTACAAGCCATGGCAGACGATCAGATATCAGATGAACTGGTTGAGGTGGTGGTGGAAGGACACCAAAGACGTGGAGCCCCTGGTGCAGCAATAAACGGGCAAGACGTACCAGCTGCACGTCCGTGGGTCCTGGATGCAGATGGCGCCTCTGCGTACTAAAAATGTCTGGTATGCAGAGATTGTCAAGCAACCCTGCCCAGGCTGTTGTGTTCTGCCGGGCCGCCGAAGGTGTCCAGCAGGTGTCGACTCCTCGGCCTCACATGTTCTGCGACAACAGTGGAGCCGCCACTACCCTTGGAGATCCTCTGGATCACCTTGGCGTCAGTCAGACCGACCATCCCGTGCTTCCCCTCCAGCTGGAACCGCTTAGCTTCAGTGAGACGGATGGCATCTCCAGGGTCCACCCCGAGCCCTCGGAGCATGTGAGGACACTCATGAGCACCTGCCCGTGCTTGTTATCGACATTGTTAACCCAGGAGGCCGTGTCAGAGACAGCACCCAGCTTCTTCGTCACCTGGTAGGGGGGAAAAGAGAAAGAGAGAGGGGAAGAGATAGATTTCAAATGTTACTGTCAGTGCACACAAACACAGACACACACAGTTGTGGTGTAAAATATGAAATTGTGGGACACAATTTGCCGTCATAGTCGAATCCATCTTTAAGATGGTCCACCTTTGGATAAAAGTGGACGTGATCCTGGCCTTGAACTAATCCAGCCGCGTCAGGACATCGTACCCGAATACGGTCAGAGGGGGCATTTGGGGCAGTGGTGGAAACTCCCCCTCACTTTGGACAAGGCCAGGAACAGCTCGCAAATGCCAAGGTAGTGGATGGCTCTCCGCATCCAAACACCCGAGTGCTGCTCCCGCAGGGTGCTGCACAGGTGATTGGCACTGTTGCCCAGAATGCGGGACTTCAGCTGTCCAACCACCTTCAGGTCACAGGACAGCCTGCAGAAACACAACACAAGAATTATATACACATTTATCACAACAAACACTGATACATATACAACAATAAGAAGTCTGTCTTACTTGTACGTGAGTACAGCTTTCCACCTTGTTCTACCATCAGAACCCAGGAAGTGCTCTTGTTCAGTGAAGAATTTCCTAGTGAAACTGACAGTTCCTTGTTGTTGGGTGGTGTTTGTTGTCATGACAGATTGGTGAAGTCACCTGTGTCATGTTCCAGAATCTAGCCGTTGAACCCCCGTAATTGGTGATGCTGATGTTTGCACATGTTGATGCTCTAGCCATGACTTTCACAGTTCTGTCCTTCAGGGAAACTCCCAGGGTAAAGGCTACCATAACGCCTAGTTTCTCAGAAATGTTCAATGGTAGTGGTGTCACAGGTATTGCGGCCCCAACTCCGTGAGGAAGTTGTGTGCAGACATAGCAGCTGTCATTTGTAATCCTTCTGGCTGTCGATAGTACTGCAGCGTACAAAGAATTTTCCTCAGGCTTCAGAAGGGGGTGAATAAACTCAGGCAGCAATTCTCTCCTCTTTCTGCAGTTGGATGCTCTGCAGCTGCTGTTTGAGTTTTCGCACCCCTGTTGTTGACTAGGCTGAGATGTGCCTTGTTGCAGGAGCAGTAGCAGGACAATGGTGACAGTGAGCAGGAATATGCTACAAATTCCTCTACATCTGTCACCCCTCCAGTACCACTGTATATTCACTGGCGTCACTGCATCAGCCGTGGTGCCTCAACTTACCCCTGTAATCTAAAAATGTATTAGCTCTTTTGCACTGCCAAGGACTGAACTTAATTTCTTTGTACCTGTTACAATGACAATGAGGAAGTTGTGTGCAGACATAGCAGCTGTCGTTTGTAATCCTTCTGGCTGTCTATAGTACTACAGCGTACCAGGACATTTCTTCAGTAGGGGGCTTCAGTAAGGGGGTGAATAAACTCAGGAAGCAATTGGTCGTGGGGCTCGCCTCCTTCAGCCATCATACAGCCTGCAGAGCTACCTCTGCAGGCTGTATGTTGGCAACCAGTTCTCCCCTAGCCTAATTCTATTTACAGATTACCTGTACTTTTCTCTAAACACAACCAGTTCTCCCCTAGCCTAATTCGGTCTCAAGCTAATATTGTCCCCCCTAAACATCATTTTTTTCTTTCTTACTACATGTGAATGGCCACAGCCCTGGCCCCTGGGTGTCAATTAGGTCTGATTTATCAGAAGAGTGCATTATTTTTCATTGTGTGATGTGTCTACTGCTCTGCCTTTGAGGGTAATTATCCCACTGTTTGCACAATAAAAGTATATCATAATGTCTATTCACATGGAGTCTCGGGTGTGGTTCCTGGAGCACGGGTCCCAATCAGGGTGTGGAGGGATGGAGCGTATCACTGACAGCAGTCCCAAATGCTCTTCGCCTAACCCGGCCTGTGCCTCCCGCTTCGCCCTTGGGACTCGGCTCTGGGGCCCGCCCTTATTCCCTCCTGTGTATGACAAGTGATCTCATGAATGTAATGCATTTATTGTAAGTTCATCTGTACATCTTGGCACATAAAGTGTAAATTTCTCCTACTGTAAATACTAATATGTGTTTACATAAGCTCTTATGACTAGTATAGTCAAGTTTTTCAGTCTGGGTTTAGGATATCATGCCTTCCCTTTTACATGTGCTCTGTATTAGACACCTCTGTATTATTCATTATATGTTAAACACTCTCAACAACCATAACCCATCCATCAAACTCAAAGCCACCACACACCCCTCCTCTGTCGACTTTTTAGACACCACCACATTTAAGGGACCTCTTTTCCTTACTCACCTGCATTTGGATGTTAGAGTCTTCTTCAAAGACACAGACACTTATGCCCTGCTCCATAAGAGCAGCTTCCATCCAAAACACACCTTTTGCAGGTCTCATCAAGTCACAGTTGCTCAGGTTCCAAAGGATCTGCACTGGGCAGGAAGACTTTCGGGAGGCCACTAAGGTGCTCTTCACCACCTTGACCAGCAGAGGGTACTCCAGGACCTTCCTGAGAGCCTGCTTCAGGGTTTTCCAGCTCACAAAGCCGATCCCAGTCTCTATAGCCATTCCTTTTGTCACCACATTTTCACAGTCTACAGTGGCCCTGGTGCAACACATCAGAAACAATTTAATTAACACAATTAGTGAACAACAACCTCCTTTAGACCTGAGGATGATTGCGGCCTACAGGAAGGAGAATGAAAATTTACAAGATCGTTTGGTCAAATCTCAATTAAAAAAACATATACCACAGACGGCCTCACAGTCTGTTTTACAGTCTAAGGCAAATTGCTTCCTTTTTTGTCACAGGGCTTTCCCCTCAACTCAACCTTTTACTTCCTGAGGCGGACACAGGATTCTTGCCTGAACCTAAATGTCAGGGATTAGTGCCTCAACTTAACCCTCTTACTTTCCAAGGCTGATACTGGCTTCCTGCCTAAACTTAACTGTTACAGGCCCCTTGTCTAAACCTAACCGCTGGCGCTTGGGTTTAGTGCTCCTATTTACAGACTACCTGTACTTTTCTCTAAACACAACCAGTTCTCCCCTAGCCTAATTCGGTCTCAAGCTAATATTGTCCCCCCTAAACATCATTTTTTCTTTCTTTCTACATGTGAATGGCCACAGCCCTGGCCCCTGGGTGTCAATTAGGTCTGATTTATCAGAAGAGTGCATTATTTTTCATT
The DNA here is from genome assembly GCF_027409825.1 of Scomber japonicus. Taxonomy (NCBI): domain Eukaryota; kingdom Metazoa; phylum Chordata; class Actinopteri; order Scombriformes; family Scombridae; genus Scomber; species Scomber japonicus. Next base: position 3,917,166 of record NC_070581.1, read on the forward strand.
GTGTGATGTGTCTACTGCTCTGCCTTTGAGGGTAATTATCCCACTGTTTGTACAATAAAAGTATATCATAATGTCTATTCACATAGAGTCTCGGGTGTGGTTCCTGGAGCACGGGTCCCAATCAGGGTGTGGAGGGATGGAGCGTGTCACTGGCAGCAGTCCCAAATCCTCTTCGCCTAACCCGGCCTGTGCCTCCCGCTTCGCCCTTGGGACTCGGCTCTGGGGCCCGCCCTTATTCCCTCCTGTGTATGACAAGTGATCTCATGAATGTAATGCATTTATTGTAACTTCATCTGTACATCTTGGCACATAAAGTGTAAATTTCTCCTACTGTAAATACTAATATGTGTTTACATAAGCTCTTATGACTAGTATAGTCAAGTTTTTCAGTCTGGGTTTAGGATATCATGCCTTCCCTTTTACATGTGCTCTGTATTAGACACCTCTGTATTATTCATTATATGTTAAACACTCTCAACAACCATAACCCATCCATCAAACTCAAAGCCACCACACACCCCTCCTCTGTCGACTTTTTAGACACCACCACATTTAAGGGACCTCTTTTCCTTACTCACCTGCATTTGGATGTTAGAGTCTTCTTCAAAGACACAGACACTTATGCCCTGCTCCATAAGAGCAGCTTCCATCCAAAACACACCTTTTGCAGGTCTCATCAAGTCACAGTTGCTCAGGTTCCAAAGGATCTGCACTGGGCAGGAAGACTTTCGGGAGGCCACTAAGGTGCTCTTCACCACCTTGACCAGCAGAGGGTACTCCAGGACCTTCCTGAGAGCCTGCTTCAGGGTTTTCCAGCTCACAAAGCCGATCCCAGTCTCTATAGCCATTCCTTTTGTCACCACATTTTCACAGTCTACAGTGGCCCTGGTGCAACACATCAGAAACAATTTAATTAACACAATTAGTGAACAACAACCTCCTTTAGACCTGAGGATGATTGCGGCCTACAGGAAGGAGAATGAAAATTTACAAGATCGTTTGGTCAAATCTCAATTAAAAAAACATATACCACAGACGGCCTCACAGTCTGTTTTACAGTCTAAGGCAAATTGCTTCCTTTTTTGTCACAGGGCTTTCCCCTCAACTCAACCTTTTACTTCCTGAGGCGGACACAGGATTCTTGCCTGAACCTAAATGTCAGGGATTAGTGCCTCAACTTAACCCTCTTACTTTCCCAGGCTGATACTGGCTTCCTGCCTAAACTTAACTGTTACAGGCCCCTTGTCTAAACCTAACCGCTGGCGCTTGGGTTTAGTGCTCCTATTTACAGACTACCTGTACTTTTCTCTAAACACAACCAGTTCTCCCCTAGCCTAATTCGGTCTCAAGCTAATATTGTCCCCCCTAAACATCATTTTTTCTTTCTTTCTACATGTGAATGGCCACAGCCCTGGCCCCTGGGTGTCAATTAGGTCTGATTTATCAGAAGAGTGCATTATTTTTCATTGTGTGATGTGTCTACTGCTCTGCCTTTGAGGGTAATTATCCCACTGTTTGTACAATAAAAGTATATCATAATGTCTATTCACATGGAGTCTCGGGTGTGGTTCCTGGAGCACGGGTCCCAATCAGGGTGTGGAGGGATGGAGCGTGTCACTGGCAGCAGTCCCAAATCCTCTTCGCCTAACCCGGCCTGTGCCTCCCGCTTCGCCCTTGGGACTCGGCTCTGGGGCCCGCCCTTATTCCCTCCTGTGTATGACAAGTGATCTCATGAATGTAATGCATTTATTGTAACTTCATCTGTACATCTTGGCACATAAAGTGTAAATTTCTCCTACTGTAAATACTAATATGTGTTTACATAAGCTCTTATGACTAGTATAGTCAAGTTTTTCAGTCTGGGTTTAGGATATCATGCCTTCCCTTTTACATGTGCTCTGTATTAGACACCTCTGTATTATTCATTATATGTTAAACACTCTCAACAACCATAACCCATCCATCAAACTCAAAGCCACCACACACCCCTCCTCTGTCGACTTTTTAGACACCACCACATTTAAGGGACCTCTTTTCCTTACTCACCTGCATTTGGATGTTAGAGTCTTCTTCAAAGACACAGACACTTATGCCCTGCTCCATAAGAGCAGCTTCCATCCAAAACACACCTTTTGCAGGTCTCATCAAGTCACAGTTGCTCAGGTTCCAAAGGATCTGCACTGGGCAGGAAGACTTTCGGGAGGCCACTAAGGTGCTCTTCACCACCTTGACCAGCAGAGGGTACTCCAGGACCTTCCTGAGAGCCTGCTTCAGGGTTTTCCAGCTCACAAAGCCGATCCCAGTCTCTATAGCCATTCCTTTTGTCACCACATTTTCACAGTCTACAGTGGCCCTGGTGCAACACATCAGAAACAATTTAATTAACACAATTAGTGAACAACAACCTCCTTTAGACCTGAGGATGATTGCGGCCTACAGGAAGGAGAATGAAAATTTACAAGATCGTTTGGTCAAATCTCAATTAAAAAAACATATACCACAGACGGCCTCACAGTCTGTTTTACAGTCTAAGGCAAATTGCTTCCTTTTTTGTCACAGGGCTTTCCCCTCAACTCAACCTTTTACTTCCTGAGGCGGACACAGGATTCTTGCCTGAACCTAAATGTCAGGGATTAGTGCCTCAACTTAACCCTCTTACTTTCCCAGGCTGATACTGGCTTCCTGCCTAAACTTAACTGTTACAGGCCCCTTGTCTAAACCTAACCGCTGGCGCTTGGGTTTAGTGCTCCTATTTACAGACTACCTGTACTTTTCTCTAAACACAACCAGTTCTCCCCTAGCCTAATTCGGTCTCAAGCTAATATTGTCCCCCCTAAACATCATTTTTTCTTTCTTTCTACATGTGAATGGCCACAGCCCTGGCCCCTGGGTGTCAATTAGGTCTGATTTATCAGAAGAGTGCATTATTTTTCATTGTGTGATGTGTCTACTGCTCTGCCTTTGAGGGTAATTATCCCACTGTTTGTACAATAAAAGTATATCATAATGTCTATTCACATGGAGTCTCGGGTGTGGTTCCTGGAGCACGGGTCCCAATCAGGGTGTGGAGGGATGGAGCGTGTCACTGGCAGCAGTCCCAAATCCTCTTCGCCTAACCCGGCCTGTGCCTCCCGCTTCGCCCTTGGGACTCGGCTCTGGGGCCCGCCCTTATTCCCTCCTGTGTATGACAAGTGATCTCATGAATGTAATGCATTTATTGTAACTTCATCTGTACATCTTGGCACATAAAGTGTAAATTTCTCCTACTGTAAATACTAATATGTGTTTACATAAGCTCTTATGACTAGTATAGTCAAGTTTTTCAGTCTGGGTTTAGGATATCATGCCTTCCCTTTTACATGTGCTCTGTATTAGACACCTCTGTATTATTCATTATATGTTAAACACTCTCAACAACCATAACCCATCCATCAAACTCAAAGCCACCACACACCCCTCCTCTGTCGACTTTTTAGACACCACCACATTTAAGGGACCTCTTTTCCTTACTCACCTGCATTTGGATGTTAGAGTCTTCTTCAAAGACACAGACACTTATGCCCTGCTCCATAAGAGCAGCTTCCATCCAAAACACACCTTTTGCAGGTCTCATCAAGTCACAGTTGCTCAGGTTCCAAAGGATCTGCACTGGGCAGGAAGACTTTCGGGAGGCCACTAAGGTGCTCTTCACCACCTTGACCAGCAGAGGGTACTCCAGGACCTTCCTGAGAGCCTGCTTCAGGGTTTTCCAGCTCACAAAGCCGATCCCAGTCTCTATAGCCATTCCTTTTGTCACCACATTTTCACAGTCTACAGTGGCCCTGGTGCAACACATCAGAAACAATTTAATTAACACAATTAGTGAACAACAACCTCCTTTAGACCTGAGGATGATTGCGGCCTACAGGAAGGAGAATGAAAATTTACAAGATCGTTTGGTCAAATCTCAATTAAAAAAACATATACCACAGACGGCCTCACAGTCTGTTTTACAGTCTAAGGCAAATTGCTTCCTTTTTTGTCACAGGGCTTTCCCCTCAACTCAACCTTTTACTTCCTGAGGCGGACACAGGATTCTTGCCTGAACCTAAATGTCAGGGATTAGTGCCTCAACTTAACCCTCTTACTTTCCCAGGCTGATACTGGCTTCCTGCCTAAACTTAACTGTTACAGGCCCCTTGTCTAAACCTAACCGCTGGCGCTTGGGTTTAGTGCTCCTATTTACAGACTACCTGTACTTTTCTCTAAACACAACCAGTTCTCCCCTAGCCTAATTCGGTCTCAAGCTAATATTGTCCCCCCTAAACATCATTTTTTCTTTCTTTCTACATGTGAATGGCCACAGCCCTGGCCCCTGGGTGTCAATTAGGTCTGATTTATCAGAAGAGTGCATTATTTTTCATTGTGTGATGTGTCTACTGCTCTGCCTTTGAGGGTAATTATCCCACTGTTTGTACAATAAAAGTATATCATAATGTCTATTCACATGGAGTCTCGGGTGTGGTTCCTGGAGCACGGGTCCCAATCAGGGTGTGGAGGGATGGAGCGTGTCACTGGCAGCAGTCCCAAATCCTCTTCGCTTAACCCGGCCTGTGCCTCCCGCTTCGCCCTTGGGACTCGGCTCTGGGGCCCGCCCTTATTCCCTCCTGTGTATGACAAGTGATCTCATGAATGTAATGCATTTATTGTAACTTCATCTGTACATCTTGGCACATAAAGTGTAAATTTCTCCTACTGTAAATACTAATATGTGTTTACATAAGCTCTTATGACTAGTATAGTCAAGTTTTTCAGTCTGGGTTTAGGATATCATGCCTTCCCTTTTACATGTGCTCTGTATTAGACACCTCTGTATTATTCATTATATGTTAAACACTCTCAACAACCATAACCCATCCATCAAACTCAAAGCCACCACACACCCCTCCTCTATCGACTTTTTAGACACCACCACATTTAAGGGACCTCTTTTCCTTACTCACCTGCATTTGGATGTTAGAGTCTTCTTCAAAGACACAGACACTCATGCCCTGCTCCATAAGAGCAGCTTCCATCCAAAACACACCTTTTGCAGGTCTCATCAAGTCACAGTTGCTCAGGTTCCAAAGGATCTGCACTGGGCAGGAAGACTTTCGGGAGGCCACTAAGGTGCTCTTCACCACCTTGACCAGCAGAGGGTACTCCAGGACCTTCCTGAGAGCCTGCTTCAGGGTTTTCCAGCTCACAAAGCCGATCCCAGTCTCTATAGCCATTCCTTTTGTCACCACATTTTCACAGTCTACAGTGGCCCTGGTGCAACACATCAGAAACAATTTAATTAACACAATTAGTGAACAACAACCTCTTTTAGACCTGAGGATGATTGCGGCCTACAGGAAGGAGAATGAAAATTTACAAGATCGTTTGGTCAAATCTCAATTAAAAAAACATATACCACAGACTGCCTCACAGTCTGTTTTACAGTCTAAGGCAAATTGCTTCCTTTTTTGTCACAGGGCTTTCCCCTCAACTCAACCTTTTACTTCCTGAGGCGGACACAGGATTCTTGCCTGAACCTAAATGTCAGGGATTAGTGCCTCAACTTAACCCTCTTACTTTCCCAGGCTGATACTGGCTTCCTGCCTAAACTTAACTGTTACAGGCCCCTTGTCTAAACCTAACCGCTGGCGCTTGGGTTTAGTGCTCCTATTTACAGACTACCTGTACTTTTCTCTAAACACAACCAGTTCTCCCCTAGCCTAATTCGGTCTCAAGCTAATATTGTCCCCCCTAAAGATCTTTTTTTTTTCTTTCTACATGTGAATGGCCACAGCCCTGGCCCCTGGGTGTCAATTAGGTCTGATTTATCAGAAGAGTGCATTATTTTTCATTGTGTGATGTGTCTACTGCTCTGCCTTTGAGGGTAATTATCCCACTGTTTGTACAATAAAAGTATATCATAATGTCTATTCACATGGAGTCTCGGGTGTGGTTCCTGGAGCACGGGTCCCAATCAGGGTGTGGAGGGATGGAGCGTGTCACTGGCAGCAGTCCCAAATCCTCTTCGCCTAACCCGGCCTGTGCCTCCCGCTTCGCCCTTGGGACTCGGCTCTGGGGCCCGCCCTTATTCCCTCCTGTGTATGACAAGTGATCTCATGAATGTAATGCATTTATTGTAACTTCATCTGTACATCTTGGCATATAAAGTGTAAATTTCTTCTACTGTAAATACTAATATGTGTTTACATAAGCTCTTATGACTAGTATAGTCAAGTTTTTCAGTCTGGGTTTAGGATATCATGCCTTCCCTTTTACATGTGCTCTGTATTAGACACCTCTGTATTATTCATTATATGTTAAACACTCTCAACAACCATAACCCATCCATCAAACTCAAAGCCACCACACACCCCTCCTCTGTCGACTTTTTAGACACCACCACATTTAAGGGACCTCTTTTCCTTACTCACCTGCATTTGGATGTTAGAGTCTTCTTCAAAGACACAGACACTCATGCCCTGCTCCATAAGAGCAGCTTCCATCCAAAACACACCTTTTGCAGGTCTCATCAAGTCACAGTTGCTCAGGTTCCAAAGGATCTGCACTGGGCAGGAAGACTTTCGGGAGGCCACTAAGGTGCTCTTCACCACCTTGACCAGCAGAGGGTACTCCAGGACCTTCCTGAGAACCTGCTTCAGGGTTTTCCAGCTCACAAAGCCGATCCCAGTCTCTATAGCCATTCCTTTTGTCACCACATTTTCACAGTCTACAGTGGCCCTGGTGCAACACATCAGAAACAATTTAATTAACACAATTAGTGAACAACAACCTCCTTTAGACCTGAGGATGATTGCGGCCTACAGGAAGGAGAATGAAAATTTACAAGATCGTTTGGTCAAATCTCAATTAAAAAAACATATACCACAGACGGCCTCACAGTCTGTTTTACAGTCTAAGGCAAATTGCTTCCTTTTTTGTCACAGGGCTTTCCCCTCAACTCAACCTTTTACTTCCTGAGGCGGACACAGGATTCTTGCCTGAACCTAAATGTCAGGGATTAGTGCCTCAACTTAACCCTCTTACTTTCCCAGGCTGATACTGGCTTCCTGCCTAAACTTAACTGTTACAGGCCCCTTGTCTAAACCTAACCGCTGGCGCTTGGGTTTAGTGCTCCTATTTACAGACTACCTGTACTTTTCTCTAAACACAACCAGTTCTCCCCTAGCCTAATTCGGTCTCAAGCTAATATTGTCCCCCCTAAACATCTTTTTTTTTTTCTTTCTACATGTGAATGGCCACAGCCCTGGCCCCTGGGTGTCAATTAGGTCTGATTTATCAGAAGAGTGCATTATTTTTCATTGTGTGATGTGTCTACTGCTCTGCCTTTGAGGGTAATTATCCCACTGTTTGTACAATAAAAGTATATCATAATGTCTATTCACATGGAGTCTCGGGTGTGGTTCCTGGAGCACGGGTCCCAATCAGGGTGTGGAGCGATGGAGCGTGTCACTGGCAGCAGTCCCAAATGCTCTTCGCCTAACCCGGCCTGTGCCTCCCGCTTCGCCCTTGGGACTCGGCTCTGGGGCCCGCCCTTATTCCCTCCTGTGTATGACAAGTGATCTCATGAATGTAATGCATTTATTGTAACTTCATCTGTACATCTTGGCACATAAAGTGTAAATTTCTCCTACTGTAAATACTAATATGTGTTTACATAAGCTCTTATGACTAGTATAGTCAAGTTTTTCAGTCTGGGTTTAGGATATCATGCCTTCCCTTTTACATGTGCTCTGTATTAGACACCTCTGTATTATTCATTATATGTTAAACACTCTCAACAACCATAACCCATCCATCAAACTCAAAGCCACCACACACCCCTCCTCTGTCGACTTTTTAGACACCACCACATTTAAGGGACCTCTTTTCCTTACTCACCTGCATTTGGATGTTAGAGTCTTCTTCAAAGACACAGACACTCATGCCCTGCTCCATAAGAGCAGCTTCCATCCAAAACACACCTTTTGCAGGTCTCATCAAGTCACAGTTGCTCAGGTTCCAAAGGATCTGCACTGGGCAGGAAGACTTTCGGGAGGCCACTAAGGTGCTCTTCACCACCTTGACCAGCAGAGGGTACTCCAGGACCTTCCTGAGAGCCTGCTTCAGGGTTTTCCAGCTCACAAAGCCGATCCCAGTCTCTATAGCCATTCCTTTTGTCACCACATTTTCACAGTCTACAGTGGCCCTGGTGCAACACATCAGAAACAATTTAATTAACACAATTAGTGAACAACAACCTCCTTTAGACCTGAGGATGATTGCGGCCTACAGGAAGGAGAATGAAAATTTACAAGATCGTTTGGTCAAATCTCAATTAAAAAAACATATACCACAGACGGCCTCACAGTCTGTTTTACAGTCTAAGGCAAATTGCTTCCTTTTTTGTCACAGGGCTTTCCCCTCAACTCAACCTTTTACTTCCTGAGGCGGACACAGGATTCTTGCCTGAACCTAAATGTCAGGGATTAGTGCCTCAACTTAACCCTCTTACTTTCCCAGGCTGATACTGGCTTCCTGCCTAAACTTAACTGTTACAGGCCCCTTGTCTAAACCTAACCGCTGGCGCTTGGGTTTAGTGCTCCTATTTACAGACTACCTGTACTTTTCTCTAAACACAACCAGTTCTCCCCTAGCCTAATTCGGTCTCAAGCTAATATTGTCCCCCCTAAACATCTTTTTTTTTTTCTTTCTACATGTGAATGGCCACAGCCCTGGCCCCTGGGTGTCAATTAGGTCTGATTTATCAGAAGAGTGCATTATTTTTCATTGTGTGATGTGTCTACTGCTCTGCCTTTGAGGGTAATTATCCCACTGTTTGTACAATAAAAGTATATCATAATGTCTATTCACATGGAGTCTCGGGTGTGGTTCCTGGAGCACGGGTCCCAATCAGGGTGTGGAGCGATGGAGCGTGTCACTGGCAGCAGTCCCAAATGCTCTTCGCCTAACCCGGCCTGTGCCTCCCGCTTCGCCCTTGGGACTCGGCTCTGGGGCCCGCCCTTATTCCCTCCTGTGTATGACAAGTGATCTCATGAATGTAATGCATTTATTGTAACTTCATCTGTACATCTTGGCACATAAAGTGTAAATTTCTCCTACTGTAAATACTAATATGTGTTTACATAAGCTCTTATGACTAGTATAGTCAAGTTTTTCAGTCTGGGTTTAGGATATCATGCCTTCCCTTTTACATGTGCTCTGTATTAGACACCTCTGTATTATTCATTATATGTTAAACACTCTCAACAACCATAACCCATCCATCAAACTCAAAGCCACCACACACCCCTCCTCTGTCGACTTTTTAGACACCACCACATTTAAGGGACCTCTTTTCCTTACTCACCTGCATTTGGATGTTAGAGTCTTCTTCAAAGACACAGACACTTATGCCCTGCTCCATAAGAGCAGCTTCCATCCAAAACACACCTTTTGCAGGTCTCATCAAGTCACAGTTGCTCAGGTTCCAAAGGATCTGCACTGGGCAGGAAGACTTTAGGGAGGCCACTAAGGTGCTCTTCACCACCTTGACCAGCCGAGGGTATTCCAGGACCTTCCTGAGAGCCTGCTTCAGGGTTTTCCAGCTCACAAAGCTGATCCCAGTCTCTATAGCCATTCCTTTTGTCACCACATTTTCACAGTCTACAGTGGCCCTGGTGCAACACATCAGAAACAATTTAATTAACACAATTAGTGAACAACAACCTCCTTTCGACCTGAGGATGATTGCGGCCTACAGGAAGGAGAATGAAAATTTACAAGATCGTTTGGTCAAATCTCAATTAAAAAAACATATACCACAGACGGCTTCACAGTCTGTTTTACAGTCTAAGGCAAATTGCTTCCTTTTTTGTCACAGGGCTTTCCCCTCAACTCAACCTTTTACTTCCTGAGGCGGACACAGGATTCTTGCCTGAACCTAAATGTCAGGGATTAGTGCCTCAACTTAACCCTCTTACTTTCCCAGGCTGATACTGGCTTCCTGCCTAAACTTAACTGTTACAGGCCCCTTGTCTAAACCTAACCGCTGGCGCTTGGGTTTAGTGCTCCTATTTACAGACTACCTGTACTTTTCTCTAAACACAACCAGTTCTCCCCTAGCCTAATTCAGTCTCAAGCTAATATTGTCCCCCCTAAACATCATTTTTTCTTTCTTTCTACATGTGAATGGCCACAGCCCTGGCCCCTGGGTGTCAATTAGGTCTGATTTATCAGAAGAGTGCATTATTTTTCATTGTGTGATGTGTCTACTGCTCTGCCTTTGAGGGTAATTATCCCACTGTTTGTACAATAAAAGTATATCATAATGTCTATTCACATGGAGTCTCGGGTGTGGTTCCTGGAGCACGGGTCCCAATCAGGGTGTAGAGGGATGGAGCGTGTCACTGGCAGCAGTCCCAAATCCTCTTCGCCTAACCCGGCCTGTGCCTCCCGCTTCGCCCTTGGGACTCGGCTCTGGGGCCCGCCCTTATTCCCTCCTGTGTATGACAAGTGATCTCATGAATGTAATGCATTTATTGTAAGTTCATCTGTACATCTTGGCACATAAAGTGTAAATTTCTCCTACTGTAAATACTAATATGTGTTTACATAAGCTCTTATGACTAGTATAGTCAAGTTTTTCAGTCTGGGTTTAGGATATCATGCCTTCCCTTTTACATGTGCTCTGTATTAGACACCTCTGTATTATTCATTATATGTTAAACACTCTCAACAACCATAACCCATCCATCAAACTCAAAGCCACCACACACCCCTCCTCTGTCGACTTTTTAGACACCACCACATTTAAGGGACCTCTTTTCCTTACTCACCTGCATTTGGATGTTAGAGTCTTCTTCAAAGACACAGACACTTATGCCCTGCTCCATAAGAGCAGCTTCCATCCAAAACACACCTTTTGCAGGTCTCATCAAGTCACAGTTGCTCAGGTTCCAAAGGATCTGCACTGGGCAGGAAGACTTTCGGGAGGCCACTAAGGTGCTCTTCACCACCTTGACCAGCAGAGGGTACTCCAGGACCTTCCTGAGAGCCTGCTTCAGGGTTTTCCAGCTCACAAAGCCGATCCCAGTCTCTATAGCCATTCCTTTTGTCACCACATTTTCACAGTCTACAGTGGCCCTGGTGCAACACATCAGAAACAATTTAATTAACACAATTAGTGAACAACAACCTCCTTTAGACCTGAGGATGATTGCGGCCTACAGGAAGGAGAATGAAAATTTACAAGATCGTTTGGTCAAATCTCAATTAAAAAAACATATACCACAGACGGCCTCACAGTCTGTTTTACAGTCTAAGGCAAATTGCTTCCTTTTTTGTCACAGGGCTTTCCCCTCAACTCAACCTTTTACTTCCTGAGGCGGACACAGGATTCTTGCCTGAACCTAAATGTCAGGGATTAGTGCCTCAACTTAACCCTCTTACTTTCCCAGGCTGATACTGGCTTCCTGCCTAAACTTAACTGTTACAGGCCCCTTGTCTAAACCTAACCGCTGGCGCTTGGGTTTAGTGCTCCTATTTACAGACTACCTGTACTTTTCTCTAAACACAACCAGTTCTCCCCTAGCCTAATTCGGTCTCAAGCTAATATTGTCCCCCCTAAACATCATTTTTTCTTTCTTTCTACATGTGAATGGCCACAGCCCTGGCCCCTGGGTGTCAATTAGGTCTGATTTATCAGAAGAGTGCATTATTTTTCATTGTGTGATGTGTCTACTGCTCTGCCTTTGAGGGTAATTATCCCACTGTTTGTACAATAAAAGTATATCATAATGTCTATTCACATGGAGTCTCGGGTGTGGTTCCTGGAGCACGGGTCCCAATCAGGGTGTGGAGGGATGGAGCGTGTCACTGGCAGCAGTCCCAAATCCTCTTCGCTTAACCCGGCCTGTGCCTCCCGCTTCGCCCTTGGGACTCGGCTCTGGGGCCCGCCCTTATTCCCTCCTGTGTATGACAAGTGATCTCATGAATGTAATGCATTTATTGTAACTTCATCTGTACATCTTGGCACATAAAGTGTAAATTTCTCCTACTGTAAATACTAATATGTGTTTACATAAGCTCTTATGACTAGTATAGTCAAGTTTTTCAGTCTGGGTTTAGGATATCATGCCTTCCCTTTTACATGTGCTCTGTATTAGACACCTCTGTATTATTCATTATATGTTAAACACTCTCAACAACCATAACCCATCCATCAAACTCAAAGCCACCACACACCCCTCCTCTGTCGACTTTTTAGACACCACCACATTTAAGGGACCTCTTTTCCTTACTCACCTGCATTTGGATGTTAGAGTCTTCTTCAAAGACACAGACACTCATGCCCTGCTTCATAAGAGCAGCTTCCATCCAAAACACACCTTTTGCAGGTCTCATCAAGTCACAGTTGCTCAGGTTCCAAAGGATCTGCACTGGGCAGGAAGACTTTCGGGAGGCCACTAAGGTGCTCTTCACCACCTTGACCAGCAGAGGTTACTCCAGGACCTTCCTGAGAGCCTGCTTCAGGGTTTTCCAGCTCACAAAGCCGATCCCAGTCTCTATAGCCATTCCTTTTGTCACCACATTTTCACAGTCTACAGTGGCCCTGGTGCAACACATCAGAAACAATTTAATTAACACAATTAGTGAACAACAACCTCCTTTAGACCTGAGGATGATTGCGGCCTACAGGAAGGAGAATGAAAATTTACAAGATCGTTTGGTCAAATCTCAATTAAAAAAACATATACCACAGACTGCCTCACAGTCTGTTTTACAGTCTAAGGCAATTGCTTCCTTTCCTTGTCTAAACCTAACCGCTGGCGCTTGGGTTTAGTGCTCCTATTTACAGATTACCTGTACTTTTCTCTAAACACAACCAGTTCTCCCCTAGCTTAATTCGGTCTCAAGCTAATATTGTCCCCCCTAAACATCATTCTTTTCTTTCTTTCTACATGTGAATGGCCACAGCCCTGGCCCCTGGGTGTCAATTAGGTCTGATTTATCAGAAGAGTGTATTATTTTTCATTGTGTGATGTGTCTACTGCTCTGCCTTTGAGGGTAATTATCCCACTGTTTGTACAATAAAAGTATATCACAATGTCTATTCACATGGAGTCTCGGGTGTGGTTCCTGGAGCACGGGTCCCAATCAGGGTATGGAGGGATGGAGCGTGTCACTGGCAGCAGTCCCAAATCCTCTTCGCCTAACCCGGCCTGTGCCTCCCGCTTCGCCCTTGGGACTCGGCTCTGGGGCCCGCCCTTATTCCCTCCTGTGTATGACAAGTGATCTCATGAATGGAATGCATTTATTGTAACTTCATCTGTACATCTTGGCACATAAACTGTAAATTTCTCCTACTGTAGATACTAATATGTGTTTACATAAGCTCTTATGACTAGTATAGTCAAGTTTTTCAGTCTGGGTTTAGGATATCATGCCTTCCCTTTTACATGTGCTCTGTATTAGACACCTCTGTATTATTCATTATATGTTAAACACTCTCAACAACCATAACCCATCCATCAAACTCAAAGCCACCACACACCCCTCCTCTGTCGACGTTTTAGACACCACCACATTTAAGGGACCTCTTTTCCTTACTCACCTGCATTTGGATGTTAGAGTCTTCTTCAAAGACACAGACACTCATGCCCTGCTCCATAAGAGCAGCTTCCATCCAAAACACACCTTTTGCAGGTCTCATCAAGTCACAGTTTCTCAGGTTCCAAAGGATCTGCACTGGGCAGGAAGACTTTCGGGAGGCCACTAAGGTGCTCTTCACCACCTTGACCAGCAGAGGGTACTCCAGGACCTTCCTGAGAGCCTGCTTCAGGGTTTTCCAGCTCACAAAGCCGATCCCAGTCTCTATAGCCATTCCTTTTGTCACCACATTTTCACAGTCTACAGTGGCCCTGGTGCAACACATCAGAAACAATTTAATTAACACAATTAGTGAACAACAACCTCCTTTAGACCTGAGGATGATTGCGGCCTACAGGAAGGAGAATGAAAATTTACAAGATCGTTTGGTCAAATCTCAATTAAAAAAACATATACCACAGACGGCCTCACAGTCTGTTTTACAGTCTAAGGCAAATTGCTTCCTTTTTTGTCACAGGGCTTTCCCCTCAACTCAACCTTTTACTTCCTGAGGCGGACACAGGATTCTTGCCTGAACCTAAATGTCAGGGATTAGTGCCTCAACTTAACCCTCTTACTTTCCCAGGCTGATACTGGCTTCCTGCCTAAACTTAACTGTTACAGGCCCCTTGTCTAAACCTAACCGCTGGCGCTTGGGTTTAGTGCTCCTATTTACAGACTACCTGTACTTTTCTCTAAACACAACCAGTTCTCCCCTAGCCTAATTCGGTCTCAAGCTAATATTGTCCCCCCTAAACATCATTTTTTCTTTCTTTCTACATGTGAATGGCCACAGCCCTGGCCCCTGGGTGTCAATTAGGTCTGATTTATCAGAAGAGTGCATTATTTTTCATTGTGTGATGTGTCTACTGCTCTGCCTTTGAGGGTAATTATCCCACTGTTTGTACAATAAAAGTATATCATAATGTCTATTCACATGGAGTCTCGGGTGTGGTTCCTGGAGCACGGGTCCCAATCAGGGTATGGAGGGATGGAGCGTGTCACTGGCAGCAGTCCCAAATCCTCTTCGCCTAACCCGGCCTGTGCCTCCCGCTTCGCCCTTGGGACTCGGCTCTGGGGCCCGCCCTTATTCCCTCCTGTGTATGACAAGTGATCTCATGAATGTAATGCATTTATTGTAACTTCATCTGTACATCTTGGCACATAAACTGTAAATTTCTCCTACTGTAGATACTAATATGTGTTTACATAAGCTCTTATGACTAGTATAGTCAAGTTTTTCAGTCTGGGTTTAGGATATCATGCCTTCCCTTTTACATGTGCTCTGTATTAGACACCTCTGTATTATTCATTATATGTTAAACACTCTCAACAACCATAACCCATCCATCAAACTCAAAGCCACCACACACCCCTCCTCTGTCGACGTTTTAGACACCACCACATTTAAGGGACCTCTTTTCCTTACTCACCTGCATTTGGATGTTAGAGTCTTCTTCAAAGACACAGACACTCATGCCCTGCTCCATAAGAGCAGCTTCCATCCAAAACACACCTTTTGCAGGTCTCATCAAGTCACAGTTTCTCAGGTTCCAAAGGATCTGCACTGGGCAGGAAGACTTTCGGGAGGCCACTAAGGTGCTCTTCACCACCTTGACCAGCAGAGGGTACTCCAGGACCTTCCTGAGAGCCTGCTTCAGGGTTTTCCAGCTCACAAAGCCGATCCCAGTCTCTATAGCCATTCCTTTTGTCACCACATTTTCACAGTCTACAGTGGCCCTGGTGCAACACATCAGAAACAATTTAATTAACACAATTAGTGAACAACAACCTCCTTTAGACCTGAGGATGATTGCGGCCTACAGGAAGGAGAATGAAAATTTACAAGATCGTTTGGTCAAATCTCAATTAAAAAAACATATACCACAGACGGCCTCACAGTCTGTTTTACAGTCTAAGGCAAATTGCTTCCTTTTTTGTCACAGGGCTTTCCCCTCAACTCAACCTTTTACTTCCTGAGGCGGACACAGGATTCTTGCCTGAACCTAAATGTCAGGGATTAGTGCCTCAACTTAACCCTTACTTTCCCAGGCTGATACTGGCTTCCTGCCTAAACTTAACTGTTACAGGCCCCTTGTCTAAACCTAACCGCTGGTGCTTGGGTTTAGTGCTCCTATTTACAGATTACCTGTACTTTTCTCTAAACACAACCAGTTCTCCCCTAGCTTAATTCGGTCTCAAGCTAATATTGTCCCCCCTAAACATCATTCTTTTCTTTCTTTCTACATGTGAATGGCCACAGCCCTGGCCCCTGGGTGTCAATTAGGTCTGATTTATCAGAAGAGTGTATTATTTTTCATTGTGTGATGTGTCTACTGCTCTGCCTTTGAGGGTAATTATCCCACTGTTTGTACAATAAAAGTATATCACAATGTCTATTCACATGGAGTCTCGGGTGTGGTTCCTGGAGCACGGGTCCCAATCAGGGTATGGAGGGATGGAGCGTGTCACTGGCAGCAGTCCCAAATCCTCTTCGCCTAACCCGGCCTGTGCCTCCCGCTTCGCCCTTGGGACTCGGCTCTGGGGCCCGCCCTTATTCCCTCCTGTGTATGACAAGTGATCTCATGAATGGAATGCATTTATTGTAACTTCATCTGTACATCTTGGCACATAAACTGTAAATTTCTCCTACTGTAGATACTAATATGTGTTTACATAAGCTCTTATGACTAGTATAGTCAAGTTTTTCAGTCTGGGTTTAGGATATCATGCCTTCCCTTTTACATGTGCTCTGTATTAGACACCTCTGTATTATTCATTATATGTTAAACACTCTCAACAACCATAACCCATCCATCAAACTCAAAGCCACCACACACCCCTCCTCTGTCGACGTTTTAGACACCACCACATTTAAGGGACCTCTTTTCCTTACTCACCTGCATTTGGATGTTAGAGTCTTCTTCAAAGACACAGACACTCATGCCCTGCTCCATAAGAGCAGCTTCCATCCAAAACACACCTTTTGCAGGTCTCATCAAGTCACAGTTTCTCAGGTTCCAAAGGATCTGCACTGGGCAGGAAGACTTTCGGGAGGCCACTAAGGTGCTCTTCACCACCTTGACCAGCAGAGGGTACTCCAGGACCTTCCTGAGAGCCTGCTTCAGGGTTTTCCAGCTCACAAAGCCGATCCCAGTCTCTATAGCCATTCCTTTTGTCACCACATTTTCACAGTCTACAGTGGCCCTGGTGCAACACATCAGAAACAATTTAATTAACACAATTAGTGAACAACAACCTCCTTTAGACCTGAGGATGATTGCGGCCTACAGGAAGGAGAATGAAAATTTACAAGATCGTTTGGTCAAATCTCAATTAAAAAAACATAAACCACAGACGGCCTCACAGTCTGTTTTACAGTCTAAGGCAAATTGCTTCCTTTTTTGTCACAGGGCTTTCCCCTCAACTCAACCTTTTACTTCCTGAGGCGGACACAGGATTCTTGCCTGAACCTAAATGTCAGGGATTAGTGCCTCAACTTAACCCTCTTACTTTCCCAGGCTGATACTGGCTTCCTGCCTAAACTTAACTGTTACAGGCCCCTTGTCTAAACCTAACCGCTGGCGCTTGGGTTTAGTGCTCCTATTTACAGACTACCTGTACTTTTCTCTAAACACAACCAGTTCTACCCTAGCCTAATTCGGTCTCAAGCTAATATTGTCCCCCCTAAACATCATTTTTTCTTTCTTTCTACATGTGAATGGCCACAGCCCTGGCCCCTGGGTGTCAATTAGGTCTGATTTATCAGAAGAGTGCATTATTTTTCATTGTGTGATGTGTCTACTGCTCTGCCTTTGAGGGTAATTATCCCACTGTTTGTACAATAAAAGTATATCATAATGTCTATTCACATAGAGTCTCGGGTGTGGTTCCTGGAGCACGGGTCCCAATCAGGGTGTGGAGGGATGGAGCGTGTCACTGGCAGCAGTCCCAAATCCTCTTCGCCTAACCCGGCCTGTGCCTCCCGCTTCGCCCTTGGGACTCGGCTCTGGGGCCCGCCCTTATTCCCTCCTGTGTATGACAAGTGATCTCATGAATGTAATGCATTTATTGTAACTTCATCTGTACATCTTGGCACATAAAGTGTAAATTTCTCCTACTGTAAATACTAATATGTGTTTACATAAGCTCTTATGACTAGTATAGTCAAGTTTTTCAGTCTGGGTTTAGGATATCATGCCTTCCCTTTTACATGTGCTCTGTATTAGACACCTCTGTATTATTCATTATATGTTAAACACTCTCAACAACCATAACCCATCCATCAAACTCAAAGCCACCACACACCCCTCCTCTGTCGACTTTTTAGACACCACCACATTTAAGGGACCTCTTTTCCTTACTCACCTGCATTTGGATGTTAGAGTCTTCTTCAAAGACACAGACACTCATGCCCTGCTCCATAAGAGCAGCTTCCATCCAAAACACACCTTTTGCAGGTCTCATCAAGTCACAGTTGCTCAGGTTCCAAAGGATCTGCACTGGGCAGGAAGACTTTCGGGAGGCCACTAAGGTGCTCTTCACCACCTTGACCAGCAGAGGGTACTCCAGGACCTTCCTGAGAGCCTGCTTCAGGGTTTTCCAGCTCACAAAGCCGATCCCAGTCTCTATAGCCATTCCTTTTGTCACCACATTTTCACAGTCTACAGTGGCCCTGGTGCAACACATCGGAAACAATTTAATTAACACAATTAGTGAACAACAACCTCCTTTAGACCTGAGGAAGATTGCGGCCTACAGGAAGGAGAATGAAAATTTACAAGATCGTTTGGTCAAATCTCAATTAAAAAAACATATACCACAGACGGCCTCACAGTCTGTTTTACAGTCTAAGGCAAATTGCTTCCTTTTTTGTCACAGGGCTTTCCCCTCAACTCAACCTTTTACTTCCTGAGGCGGACACAGGATTCTTGCCTGAACCTAAATGTCAGGGATTAGTGCCTCAATTTAACCCTCTTACTTTCCCAGGCTGATACTGGCTTCCTGCCTAAACTTAACTGTTACAGGCCCCTTGTCTAAACCTAACCGCTGGCGCTTGGGTTTAGTGCTCCTATTTACAGACTACCTGTACTTTTCTCTAAACACAACCAGTTCTCCCCTAGCTTAATTCGGTCTCAAGCTAATATTGTCCCCCCTAAACATCATTTTTTCTTTCTTTCTACATGTGAATGGCCACAGGCCTGGCCCCTGGGTGTCAATTAGGTCTGATTTATCAGAAGAGTGTATTATTTTTCATTGTGTGATGTGTCTACTGCTCTGCCTTTGAGGGTAATTATCCCACTGTTTGTACAATAAAAGTATATCACAATGTCTATTCACATGGAGTCTCGGGTGTGGTTCCTGGAGCACGGGTCCCAATCAGGGTATGGAGGGATGGAGCGTGTCACTGGCAGCAGTCCCAAATCCTCTTCGCCTAACCCGGCCTGTGCCTCCCGCTTCGCCCTTGGGACTCGGCTCTGGGGCCCGCCCTTATTCCCTCCTGTGTATGACAAGTGATCTCATGAATGTAATGCATTTATTGTAACTTCATCTGTACATCTTGGCACATAAACTGTAAATTTCTCCTACTGTAGATACTAATATGTGTTTACATAAGCTCTTATGACTAGTATAGTCAAGTTTTTCAGTCTGGGTTTAGGATATCATGCCTTCCCTTTTACATGTGCTCTGTATTAGACACCTCTGTATTATTCATTATATGTTAAACACTCTCAACAACCATAACCCATCCATCAAACTCAAAGCCACCACACACCCCTCCTCTGTCGACGTTTTAGACACCACCACATTTAAGGGACCTCTTTTCCTTACTCACCTGCATTTGGATGTTAGAGTCTTCTTCAAAGACACAGACACTCATGCCCTGCTCCATAAGAGCAGCTTCCATCCAAAACACACCTTTTGCAGGTCTCATCAAGTCACAGTTTCTCAGGTTCCAAAGGATCTGCACTGGGCAGGAAGACTTTCGGGAGGCCACTAAGGTGCTCTTCACCACCTTGACCAGCAGAGGGTACTCCAGGACCTTCCTGAGAGCCTGCTTCAGGGTTTTCCAGCTCACAAAGCCGATCCCAGTCTCTATAGCCATTCCTTTTGTCACCACATTTTCACAGTCTACAGTGGCCCTGGTGCAACACATCAGAAACAATTTAATTAACACAATTAGTGAACAACAACCTCCTTTAGACCTGAGGATGATTGCGGCCTACAGGAAGGAGAATGAAAATTTACAAGATCGTTTGGTCAAATCTCAATTAAAAAAACATATACCACAGACGGCCTCACAGTCTGTTTTACAGTCTAAGGCAAATTGCTTCCTTTTTTGTCACAGGGCTTTCCCCTCAACTCAACCTTTTACTTCCTGAGGCGGACACAGGATTCTTGCCTGAACCTAAATGTCAGGGATTAGTGCCTCAACTTAACCCTCTTACTTTCCCAGGCTGATACTGGCTTCCTGCCTAAACTTAACTGTTACAGGCCCCTTGTCTAAACCTAACCGCTGGCGCTTGGGTTTAGTGCTCCTATTTACAGACTACCTGTACTTTTCTCTAAACACAACCAGTTCTCCCCTAGCCTAATTCGGTCTCAAGCTAATATTGTCCCCCCTAAACATCATTTTTTCTTTCTTTCTACATGTGAATGGCCACAGCCCTGGCCCCTGGGTGTCAATTAGGTCTGATTTATCAGAAGAGTGCATTATTTTTCATTGTGTGATGTGTCTACTGCTCTGCCTTTGAGGGTAATTATCCCACTGTTTGTACAATAAAAGTATATCATAATGTCTATTCATATGGAGTCTCGGGTGTGGTTCCTGGAACACTCATGCCCTGCTCCATAAGAGCAGCTTCCATCCAAAACACACCTTTTGCAGGTCTCATCAAGTCACAGTTGCTCAGGTTCCAAAGGATCTGCACTGGGCAGGAAGACTTTCGGGAGGCCACTAAGGTGCTCTTCACCACCTTGACCAGCAGAGGGTACTCCAGGACCTTCCTGAGAGCCTGCTTCAGGGTTTTCCAGCTCACAAAGCCGATCCCAGTCTCTATAGCCATTCCTTTTGTCACCACATTTTCACAGTCTACAGTGGCCCTGGTGCAACACATCAGAAACAATTTAATTAACACAATTAGTGAACAACAACCTCCTTTAGACCTGAGGATGATTGCGGCCTACAGGACGGAGAATGAAAATTTACAAGATCGTTTGGTCAAATCTCAATTAAAAAAACATATACCACAGACTGCCTCACAGTCTAAGGCAAATTGCTTCCTTTTTTGTCACAGGGCTTTCCCCTCAACTCAACCTTCTACTTCCTGAGGCGGACACAGGATTCTTGCCTGAACCTAAATGTCAGGGATTAGTGCCTCAACTTAACCCTCTTACTTTCCCAGGCTGATACTGGCTTCCTGCCTAAACTTAACTGTTACAGGCCCCTTGTCTAAACCTAACCGCTGGCGCTTGGGTTTAGTGCTCCTATTTACAGATTACCTGTACTTTTCTCTAAACACAACCAGTTCTCCCCTAGCTTAATTCGGTCTCAAGCTAATATTGTCCCCCCTAAACATCATTTTTTCTTTCTTTCTACATGTGAATGGCCACAGGCCTGGCCCCTGGGTGTCAATTAGGTCTGATTTATCAGAAGAGTGTATTATTTTTCATTGTGTGATGTGTCTACTGCTCTGCCTTTGAGGGTAATTATCCCACTGTTTGTACAATAAAAGTATATCACAATGTCTATTCACATGGAGTCTCGGGTGTGGTTCCTGGAGCACGGGTCCCAATCAGGGTATGGAGGGATGGAGCGTGTCACTGGCAGCAGTCCCAAATCCTCTTCGCCTAACCCGGCCTGTGCCTCCCGCTTCGCCCTTGGGACTCGGCTCTGGGGCCCGCCCTTATTCCCTCCTGTGTATGACAAGTGATCTCATGAATGTAATGCATTTATTGTAACTTCATCTGTACATCTTGGCACATAAACTGTAAATTTCTCCTACTGTAGATACTAATATGTGTTTACATAAGCTCTTATGACTAGTATAGTCAAGTTTTTCAGTCTGGGTTTAGGATATCATGCCTTCCCTTTTACATGTGCTCTGTATTAGACACCTCTGTATTATTCATTATATGTTAAACACTCTCAACAACCATAACCCATCCATCAAACTCAAAGCCACCACACACCCCTCCTCTGTCGACGTTATAGACACCACCACATTTAAGGGACCTCTTTTCCTTACTCACCTGCATTTGGATGTTAGAGTCTTCTTCAAAGACACAGACACTCATGCCCTGCTCCATAAGAGCAGCTTCCATCCAAAACACACCTTTTGCAGGTCTCATCAAGTCACAGTTTCTCAGGTTCCAAAGGATCTGCACTGGGCAGGAAGACTTTCGGGAGGCCACTAAGGTGCTCTTCACCACCTTGACCAGCAGAGGGTACTCCAGGACCTTCCTGAGAGCCTGCTTCAGGGTTTTCCAGCTCACAAAGCCGATCCCAGTCTCTATAGCCATTCCTTTTGTCACCACATTTTCACAGTCTACAGTGGCCCTGGTGCAACACATCAGAAACAATTTAATTAACACAATTAGTGAACAACAACCTCCTTTAGACCTGAGGATGATTGCGGCCTACAGGAAGGAGAATGAAAATTTACAAGATCGTTTGGTCAAATCTCAATTAAAAAAACATATACCACAGACGGCCTCACAGTCTGTTTTACAGTCTAAGGCAAATTGCTTCCTTTTTTGTCACAGGGCTTTCCCCTCAACTCAACCTTTTACTTCCTGAGGCGGACACAGGATTCTTGCCTGAACCTAAATGTCAGGGATTAGTGCCTCAACTTAACCCTCTTACTTTCCCAGGCTGATACTGGCTTCCTGCCTAAACTTAACTGTTACAGGCCCCTTGTCTAAACCTAACCGCTGGCGCTTGGGTTTAGTGCTCCTATTTACAGACTACCTGTACTTTTCTCTAAACACAACCAGTTCTCCCCTAGCCTAATTCGGTCTCAAGCTAATATTGTCCCCCCTAAACATCATTTTTTCTTTCTTTCTACATGTGAATGGCCACAGCCCTGGCCCCTGGGTGTCAATTAGGTCTGATTTATCAGAAGAGTGCATTATTTTTCATTGTGTGATGTGTCTACTGCTCTGCCTTTGAGGGTAATTATCCCACTGTTTGTACAATAAAAGTATATCATAATGTCTATTCACATGGAGTCTCGGGTGTGGTTCCTGGAGCACGGGTCCCAATCAGGGTATGGAGGGATGGAGCGTGTCACTGGCAGCAGTCCCAAATCCTCTTCGCCTAACCCGGCCTGTGCCTCCCGCTTCGCCCTTGGGACTCGGCTCTGGGGCCCGCCCTTATTCCCTCCTGTGTATGACAAGTGATCTCATGAATGTAATGCATTTATTGTAACTTCATCTGTACATCTTGGCACATAAACTGTAAATTTCTCCTACTGTAGATACTAATATGTGTTTACATAAGCTCTTATGACTAGTATAGTCAAGTTTTTCAGTCTGGGTTTAGGATATCATGCCTTCCCTTTTACATGTGCTCTGTATTAGACACCTCTGTATTATTCATTATATGTTAAACACTCTCAACAACCATAACCCATCCATCAAACTCAAAGCCACCACACACCCCTCCTCTGTCGACGTTTTAGACACCACCACATTTAAGGGACCTCTTTTCCTTACTCACCTGCATTTGGATGTTAGAGTCTTCTTCAAAGACACAGACACTCATGCCCTGCTCCATAAGAGCAGCTTCCATCCAAAACACACCTTTTGCAGGTCTCATCAAGTCACAGTTTCTCAGGTTCCAAAGGATCTGCACTGGGCAGGAAGACTTTCGGGAGGCCACTAAGGTGCTCTTCACCACCTTGACCAGCAGAGGGTACTCCAGGACCTTCCTGAGAGCCTGCTTCAGGGTTTTCCAGCTCACAAAGCCGATCCCAGTCTCTATAGCCATTCCTTTTGTCACCACATTTTCACAGTCTACAGTGGCCCTGGTGCAACACATCAGAAACAATTTAATTAACACAATTAGTGAACAACAACCTCCTTTAGACCTGAGGATGATTGCGGCCTACAGGAAGGAGAATGAAAATTTACAAGATCGTTTGGTCAAATCTCAATTAAAAAAACATATACCACAGACGGCCTCACAGTCTGTTTTACAGTCTAAGGCAAATTGCTTCCTTTTTTGTCACAGGGCTTTCCCCTCAACTCAACCTTTTACTTCCTGAGGCGGACACAGGATTCTTGCCTGAACCTAAATGTCAGGGATTAGTGCCTCAACTTAACCCTTACTTTCCCAGGCTGATACTGGCTTCCTGCCTAAACTTAACTGTTACAGGCCCCTTGTCTAAACCTAACCGCTGGTGCTTGGGTTTAGTGCTCCTATTTACAGATTACCTGTACTTTTCTCTAAACACAACCAGTTCTCCCCTAGCTTAATTCGGTCTCAAGCTAATATTGTCCCCCCTAAACATCATTCTTTTCTTTCTTTCTACATGTGAATGGCCACAGCCCTGGCCCCTGGGTGTCAATTAGGTCTGATTTATCAGAAGAGTGTATTATTTTTCATTGTGTGATGTGTCTACTGCTCTGCCTTTGAGGGTAATTATCCCACTGTTTGTACAATAAAAGTATATCACAATGTCTATTCACATGGAGTCTCGGGTGTGGTTCCTGGAGCACGGGTCCCAATCAGGGTATGGAGGGATGGAGCGTGTCACTGGCAGCAGTCCCAAATCCTCTTCGCCTAACCCGGCCTGTGCCTCCCGCTTCGCCCTTGGGACTCGGCTCTGGGGCCCGCCCTTATTCCCTCCTGTGTATGACAAGTGATCTCATGAATGTAATGCATTTATTGTAACTTCATCTGTACATCTTGGCACATAAACTGTAAATTTCTCCTACTGTAGATACTAATATGTGTTTACATAAGCTCTTATGACTAGTATAGTCAAGTTTTTCAGTCTGGGTTTAGGATATCATGCCTTCCCTTTTACATGTGCTCTGTATTAGACACCTCTGTATTATTCATTATATGTTAAACACTCTCAACAACCATAACCCATCCATCAAACTCAAAGCCACCACACACCCCTCCTCTGTCGACGTTTTAGACACCACCACATTTAAGGGACCTCTTTTCCTTACTCACCTGCATTTGGATGTTAGAGTCTTCTTCAAAGACACAGACACTCATGCCCTGCTCCATAAGAGCAGCTTCCATCCAAAACACACCTTTTGCAGGTCTCATCAAGTCACAGTTGCTCAGGTTCCAAAGGATCTGCACTGGGCAGGAAGACTTTCGGGAGGCCACTAAGGTGCTCTTCACCACCTTGACCAGCAGAGGGTACTCCAGGACCTTCCTGAGAGCCTGCTTCAGGGTTTTCCAGCTCACAAAGCCGATCCCAGTCTCTATAGCCATTCCTTTTGTCACCACATTTTCACAGTCTACAGTGGCCCTGGTGCAACACATCAGAAACAATTTAATTAACACAATTAGTGAACAACAACCTCCTTTAGACCTGAGGATGATTGCGGCCTACAGGAAGGAGAATGAAAATTTACAAGATCGTTTGGTCAAATCTCAATTAAAAAAACATATACCACAGACGGCCTCACAGTCTGTTTTACAGTCTAAGGCAAATTGCTTCCTTTTTTGTCACAGGGCTTTCCCCTCAACTCAACCTTTTACTTCCTGAGGCGGACACAGGATTCTTGCCTGAACCTAAATGTCAGGGATTAGTGCCTCAACTTAACCCTCTTACTTTCCCAGGCTGATACTGGCTTCCTGCCTAAACTTAACTGTTACAGGCCCCTTGTCTAAACCTAACCGCTGGCGCTTGGGTTTAGTGCTCCTATTTACAGACTACCTGTACTTTTCTCTAAACACAACCAGTTCTCCCCTAGCCTAATTCGGTCTCAAGCTAATATTGTCCCCCCTAAACATCATTTTTTCTTTCTTTCTACATGTGAATGGCCACAGCCCTGGCCCCTGGGTGTCAATTAGGTCTGATTTATCAGAAGAGTGCATTATTTTTCATTGTGTGATGTGTCTACTGCTCTGCCTTTGAGGGTAATTATCCCACTGTTTGTACAATAAAAGTATATCATAATGTCTATTCACATGGAGTCTCGGGTGTGGTTCCTGGAACACTCATGCCCTGCTCCATAAGAGCAGCTTCCATCCAAAACACACCTTTTGCAGGTCTCATCAAGTCACAGTTGCTCAGGTTCCAAAGGATCTGCACTGGGCAGGAAGACTTTCGGGAGGCCACTAAGGTGCTCTTCACCACCTTGACCAGCAGAGGGTACTCCAGGACCTTCCTGAGAGCCTGCTTCAGGGTTTTCCAGCTCACAAAGCCGATCCCAGTCTCTATAGCCATTCCTTTTGTCACCACATTTTCACAGTCTACAGTGGCCCTGGTGCAACACATCAGAAACAATTTAATTAACACAATTAGTGAACAACAACCTCCTTTAGACCTGAGGATGATTGCGGCCTACAGGACGGAGAATGAAAATTTACAAGATCGTTTGGTCAAATCTCAATTAAAAAAACATATACCACAGACTGCCTCACAGTCTGTTTTACAGTCTAAGGCAAATTGCTTCCTTTTTTGTCACAGGGCTTTCCCCTCAAATCAACCTTTTACTTCCTGAGGCGGACACAGGATTCTTGCCTGAACCTAAATGTCAGGGATTAGTGCCTCAACTTAACCCTTACTTTCCCAGGCTGATACTGGCTTCCTGCCTAAACTTAACTGTTACAGGCCCCTTGTCTAAACCTAACCGCTGGCGCTTGGGTTTAGTGCTCCTATTTACAGATTACCTGTACTTTTCTCTAAACACAACCAGTTCTCCCCTAGCTTAATTCGGTCTCAAGCTAATATTGTCCCCCCTAAACATCATTCTTTTCTTTCTTTCTACATGTGAATGGCCACAGCCCTGGCCCCTGGGTGTCAATTAGGTCTGATTTATCAGAAGAGTGTATTATTTTTCATTGTGTGATGTGTCTACTGCTCTGCCTTTGAGGGTAATTATCCCACTGTTTGTACAATAAAAGTATATCACAATGTCTATTCACATGGAGTCTCGGGTGTGGTTCCTGGAGCACGGGTCCCAATCAGGGTATGGAGGGATGGAGCGTGTCACTGGCAGCAGTCCCAAATCCTCTTCGCCTAACCCGGCCTGTGCCTCCCGCTTCGCCCTTGGGACTCGGCTCTGGGGCCCGCCCTTATTCCCTCCTGTGTATGACAAGTGATCTCATGAATGTAATGCATTTATTGTAACTTCATCTGTACATCTTGGCACATAAACTGTAAATTTCTCCTACTGTAGATACTAATATGTGTTTACATAAGCTCTTATGACTAGTATAGTCAAGTTTTTCAGTCTGGGTTTAGGATATCATGCCTTCCCTTTTACATGTGCTCTGTATTAGACACCTCTGTATTATTCATTATATGTTAAACACTCTCAACAACCATAACCCATCCATCAAACTCAAAGCCACCACACACCCCTCCTCTGTCGACGTTTTAGACACCACCACATTTAAGGGACCTCTTTTCCTTACTCACCTGCATTTGGATGTTAGAGTCTTCTTCAAAGACACAGACACTCATGCCCTGCTCCATAAGAGCAGCTTCCATCCAAAACACACCTTTTGCAGGTCTCATCAAGTCACAGTTGCTCAGGTTCCAAAGGATCTGCACTGGGCAGGAAGACTTTCGGGAGGCCACTAAGGTGCTCTTCACCACCTTGACCAGCAGAGGGTACTCCAGGACCTTCCTGAGAGCCTGCTTCAGGGTTTTCCAGCTCACAAAGCCGATCCCAGTCTCTATAGCCATTCCTTTTGTCACCACATTTTCACAGTCTACAGTGGCCCTGGTGCAACACATCAGAAACAATTTAATTAACACAATTAGTGAACAACAACCTCCTTTAGACCTGAGGATGATTGCGGCCTACAGGAAGGAGAATGAAAATTTACAAGATCGTTTGGTCAAATCTCAATTAAAAAAACATATACCACAGACGGCCTCACAGTCTGTTTTACAGTCTAAGGCAAATTGCTTCCTTTTTTGTCACAGGGCTTTCCCCTCAACTCAACCTTTTACTTCCTGAGGCGGACACAGGATTCTTGCCTGAACCTAAATGTCAGGGATTAGTGCCTCAACTTAACCCTTACTTTCCCAGGCTGATACTGGCTTCCTGCCTAAACTTAACTGTTACAGGCCCCTTGTCTAAACCTAACCGCTGGTGCTTGGGTTTAGTGCTCCTATTTACAGATTACCTGTACTTTTCTCTAAACACAACCAGTTCTCCCCTAGCTTAATTCGGTCTCAAGCTAATATTGTCCCCCCTAAACATCATTCTTTTCTTTCTTTCTACATGTGAATGGCCACAGCCCTGGCCCCTGGGTGTCAATTAGGTCTGATTTATCAGAAGAGTGTATTATTTTTCATTGTGTGATGTGTCTACTGCTCTGCCTTTGAGGGTAATTATCCCACTGTTTGTACAATAAAAGTATATCACAATGTCTATTCACATGGAGTCTCGGGTGTGGTTCCTGGAGCACGGGTCCCAATCAGGGTATGGAGGGATGGAGCGTGTCACTGGCAGCAGTCCCAAATCCTCTTCGCCTAACCCGGCCTGTGCCTCCCGCTTCGCCCTTGGGACTCGGCTCTGGGGCCCGCCCTTATTCCCTCCTGTGTATGACAAGTGATCTCATGAATGTAATGCATTTATTGTAACTTCATCTGTACATCTTGGCACATAAACTGTAAATTTCTCCTACTGTAGATACTAATATGTGTTTACATAAGCTCTTATGACTAGTATAGTCAAGTTTTTCAGTCTGGGTTTAGGATATCATGCCTTCCCTTTTACATGTGCTCTGTATTAGACACCTCTGTATTATTCATTATATGTTAAACACTCTCAACAACCATAACCCATCCATCAAACTCAAAGCCACCACACACCCCTCCTCTGTCGACGTTTTAGACACCACCACATTTAAGGGACCTCTTTTCCTTACTCACCTGCATTTGGATGTTAGAGTCTTCTTCAAAGACACAGACACTCATGCCCTGCTCCATAAGAGCAGCTTCCATCCAAAACACACCTTTTGCAGGTCTCATCAAGTCACAGTTGCTCAGGTTCCAAAGGATCTGCACTGGGCAGGAAGACTTTCGGGAGGCCACTAAGGTGCTCTTCACCACCTTGACCAGCAGAGGGTACTCCAGGACCTTCCTGAGAGCCTGCTTCAGGGTTTTCCAGCTCACAAAGCCGATCCCAGTCTCTATAGCCATTCCTTTTGTCACCACATTTTCACAGTCTACAGTGGCCCTGGTGCAACACATCAGAAACAATTTAATTAACACAATTAGTGAACAACAACCTCCTTTAGACCTGAGGATGATTGCGGCCTACAGGAAGGAGAATGAAAATTTACAAGATCGTTTGGTCAAATCTCAATTAAAAAAACATATACCACAGACGGCCTCACAGTCTGTTTTACAGTCTAAGGCAAATTGCTTCCTTTTTTGTCACAGGGCTTTCCCCTCAACTCAACCTTTTACTTCCTGAGGCGGACACAGGATTCTTGCCTGAACCTAAATGTCAGGGATTAGTGCCTCAACTTAACCCTCTTACTTTCCCAGGCTGATACTGGCTTCCTGCCTAAACTTAACTGTTACAGGCCCCTTGTCTAAACCTAACCGCTGGCGCTTGGGTTTAGTGCTCCTATTTACAGACTACCTGTACTTTTCTCTAAACACAACCAGTTCTCCCCTAGCCTAATTCGGTCTCAAGCTAATATTGTCCCCCCTAAACATCATTTTTTCTTTCTTTCTACATGTGAATGGCCACAGCCCTGGCCCCTGGGTGTCAATTAGGTCTGATTTATCAGAAGAGTGCATTATTTTTCATTGTGTGATGTGTCTACTGCTCTGCCTTTGAGGGTAATTATCCCACTGTTTGTACAATAAAAGTATATCATAATGTCTATTCACATGGAGTCTCGGGTGTGGTTCCTGGAGCACGGGTCCCAATCAGGGTATGGAGGGATGGAGCGTGTCACTGGCAGCAGTCCCAAATCCTCTTCGCCTAACCCGGCCTGTGCCTCCCGCTTCGCCCTTGGGACTCGGCTCTGGGGCCCGCCCTTATTCCCTCCTGTGTATGACAAGTGATCTCATGAATGTAATGCATTTATTGTAACTTCATCTGTACATCTTGGCACATAAACTGTAAATTTCTCCTACTGTAGATACTAATATGTGTTTACATAAGCTCTTATGACTAGTATAGTCAAGTTTTTCAGTCTGGGTTTAGGATATCATGCCTTCCCTTTTACATGTGCTCTGTATTAGACACCTCTGTATTATTCATTATATGTTAAACACTCTCAACAACCATAACCCATCCATCAAACTCAAAGCCACCACACACCCCTCCTCTGTCGACGTTTTAGACACCACCACATTTAAGGGACCTCTTTTCCTTACTCACCTGCATTTGGATGTTAGAGTCTTCTTCAAAGACACAGACACTCATGCCCTGCTCCATAAGAGCAGCTTCCATCCAAAACACACCTTTTGCAGGTCTCATCAAGTCACAGTTTCTCAGGTTCCAAAGGATCTGCACTGGGCAGGAAGACTTTCGGGAGGCCACTAAGGTGCTCTTCACCACCTTGACCAGCAGAGGGTACTCCAGGACCTTCCTGAGAGCCTGCTTCAGGGTTTTCCAGCTCACAAAGCCGATCCCAGTCTCTATAGCCATTCCTTTTGTCACCACATTTTCACAGTCTACAGTGGCCCTGGTGCAACACATCAGAAACAATTTAATTAACACAATTAGTGAACAACAACCTCCTTTAGACCTGAGGATGATTGCGGCCTACAGGAAGGAGAATGAAAATTTACAAGATCGTTTGGTCAAATCTCAATTAAAAAAACATATACCACAGACGGCCTCACAGTCTGTTTTACAGTCTAAGGCAAATTGCTTCCTTTTTTGTCACAGGGCTTTCCCCTCAACTCAACCTTTTACTTCCTGAGGCGGACACAGGATTCTTGCCTGAACCTAAATGTCAGGGATTAGTGCCTCAACTTAACCCTTACTTTCCCAGGCTGATACTGGCTTCCTGCCTAAACTTAACTGTTACAGGCCCCTTGTCTAAACCTAACCGCTGGTGCTTGGGTTTAGTGCTCCTATTTACAGATTACCTGTACTTTTCTCTAAACACAACCAGTTCTCCCCTAGCTTAATTCGGTCTCAAGCTAATATTGTCCCCCCTAAACATCATTCTTTTCTTTCTTTCTACATGTGAATGGCCACAGCCCTGGCCCCTGGGTGTCAATTAGGTCTGATTTATCAGAAGAGTGTATTATTTTTCATTGTGTGATGTGTCTACTGCTCTGCCTTTGAGGGTAATTATCCCACTGTTTGTACAATAAAAGTATATCACAATGTCTATTCACATGGAGTCTCGGGTGTGGTTCCTGGAGCACGGGTCCCAATCAGGGTATGGAGGGATGGAGCGTGTCACTGGCAGCAGTCCCAAATCCTCTTCGCCTAACCCGGCCTGTGCCTCCCGCTTCGCCCTTGGGACTCGGCTCTGGGGCCCGCCCTTATTCCCTCCTGTGTATGACAAGTGATCTCATGAATGTAATGCATTTATTGTAACTTCATCTGTACATCTTGGCACATAAACTGTAAATTTCTCCTACTGTAGATACTAATATGTGTTTACATAAGCTCTTATGACTAGTATAGTCAAGTTTTTCAGTCTGGGTTTAGGATATCATGCCTTCCCTTTTACATGTGCTCTGTATTAGACACCTCTGTATTATTCATTATATGTTAAACACTCTCAACAACCATAACCCATCCATCAAACTCAAAGCCACCACACACCCCTCCTCTGTCGACGTTTTAGACACCACCACATTTAAGGGACCTCTTTTCCTTACTCACCTGCATTTGGATGTTAGAGTCTTCTTCAAAGACACAGACACTCATGCCCTGCTCCATAAGAGCAGCTTCCATCCAAAACACACCTTTTGCAGGTCTCATCAAGTCACAGTTGCTCAGGTTCCAAAGGATCTGCACTGGGCAGGAAGACTTTCGGGAGGCCACTAAGGTGCTCTTCACCACCTTGACCAGCAGAGGGTACTCCAGGACCTTCCTGAGAGCCTGCTTCAGGGTTTTCCAGCTCACAAAGCCGATCCCAGTCTCTATAGCCATTCCTTTTGTCACCACATTTTCACAGTCTACAGTGGCCCTGGTGCAACACATCAGAAACAATTTAATTAACACAATTAGTGAACAACAACCTCCTTTAGACCTGAGGATGATTGCGGCCTACAGGAAGGAGAATGAAAATTTACAAGATCGTTTGGTCAAATCTCAATTAAAAAAACATATACCACAGACGGCCTCACAGTCTGTTTTACAGTCTAAGGCAAATTGCTTCCTTTTTTGTCACAGGGCTTTCCCCTCAACTCAACCTTTTACTTCCTGAGGCGGACACAGGATTCTTGCCTGAACCTAAATGTCAGGGATTAGTGCCTCAACTTAACCCTCTTACTTTCCCAGGCTGATACTGGCTTCCTGCCTAAACTTAACTGTTACAGGCCCCTTGTCTAAACCTAACCGCTGGCGCTTGGGTTTAGTGCTCCTATTTACAGACTACCTGTACTTTTCTCTAAACACAACCAGTTCTCCCCTAGCCTAATTCGGTCTCAAGCTAATATTGTCCCCCCTAAACATCATTTTTTCTTTCTTTCTACATGTGAATGGCCACAGCCCTGGCCCCTGGGTGTCAATTAGGTCTGATTTATCAGAAGAGTGCATTATTTTTCATTGTGTGATGTGTCTACTGCTCTGCCTTTGAGGGTAATTATCCCACTGTTTGTACAATAAAAGTATATCATAATGTCTATTCACATGGAGTCTCGGGTGTGGTTCCTGGAACACTCATGCCCTGCTCCATAAGAGCAGCTTCCATCCAAAACACACCTTTTGCAGGTCTCATCAAGTCACAGTTGCTCAGGTTCCAAAGGATCTGCACTGGGCAGGAAGACTTTCGGGAGGCCACTAAGGTGCTCTTCACCACCTTGACCAGCAGAGGGTACTCCAGGACCTTCCTGAGAGCCTGCTTCAGGGTTTTCCAGCTCACAAAGCCGATCCCAGTCTCTATAGCCATTCCTTTTGTCACCACATTTTCACAGTCTACAGTGGCCCTGGTGCAACACATCAGAAACAATTTAATTAACACAATTAGTGAACAACAACCTCCTTTAGACCTGAGGATGATTGCGGCCTACAGGACGGAGAATGAAAATTTACAAGATCGTTTGGTCAAATCTCAATTAAAAAAACATATACCACAGACTGCCTCACAGTCTGTTTTACAGTCTAAGGCAAATTGCTTCCTTTTTTGTCACAGGGCTTTCCCCTCAAATCAACCTTTTACTTCCTGAGGCGGACACAGGATTCTTGCCTGAACCTAAATGTCAGGGATTAGTGCCTCAACTTAACCCTTACTTTCCCAGGCTGATACTGGCTTCCTGCCTAAACTTAACTGTTACAGGCCCCTTGTCTAAACCTAACCGCTGGCGCTTGGGTTTAGTGCTCCTATTTACAGATTACCTGTACTTTTCTCTAAACACAACCAGTTCTCCCCTAGCTTAATTCGGTCTCAAGCTAATATTGTCCCCCCTAAACATCATTCTTTTCTTTCTTTCTACATGTGAATGGCCACAGCCCTGGCCCCTGGGTGTCAATTAGGTCTGATTTATCAGAAGAGTGTATTATTTTTCATTGTGTGATGTGTCTACTGCTCTGCCTTTGAGGGTAATTATCCCACTGTTTGTACAATAAAAGTATATCACAATGTCTATTCACATGGAGTCTCGGGTGTGGTTCCTGGAGCACGGGTCCCAATCAGGGTATGGAGGGATGGAGCGTGTCACTGGCAGCAGTCCCAAATCCTCTTCGCCTAACCCGGCCTGTGCCTCCCGCTTCGCCCTTGGGACTCGGCTCTGGGGCCCGCCCTTATTCCCTCCTGTGTATGACAAGTGATCTCATGAATGTAATGCATTTATTGTAACTTCATCTGTACATCTTGGCACATAAACTGTAAATTTCTCCTACTGTAGATACTAATATGTGTTTACATAAGCTCTTATGACTAGTATAGTCAAGTTTTTCAGTCTGGGTTTAGGATATCATGCCTTCCCTTTTACATGTGCTCTGTATTAGACACCTCTGTATTATTCATTATATGTTAAACACTCTCAACAACCATAACCCATCCATCAAACTCAAAGCCACCACACACCCCTCCTCTGTCGACTTTTTAGACACCACCACATTTAAGGGACCTCTTTTCCTTACTCACCTGCATTTGGATGTTAGAGTCTTCTTCAAAGACACAGACACTCATGCCCTGCTCCATAAGAGCAGCTTCCATCCAAAACACACCTTTTGCAGGTCTCATCAAGTCACAGTTGCTCAGGTTCCAAAGGATCTGCACTGGGCAGGAAGACTTTCGGGAGGCCACTAAGGTGCTCTTCACCACCTTGACCAGCAGAGGGTACTCCAGGACCTTCCTGAGAGCCTGCTTCAGGGTTTTCCAGCTCACAAAGCCGATCCCAGTCTCTATAGCCATTCCTTTTGTCACCACATTTTCACAGTCTACAGTGGCCCTGGTGCAACACATCAGAAACAATTTAATTAACACAATTAGTGAACAACAACCTCCTTTAGACCTGAGGATGATTGCGGCCTACAGGAAGGAGAATGAAAATTTACAAGATCGTTTGGTCAAATCTCAATTAAAAAAACATATACCACAGACGGCCTCACAGTCTGTTTTACAGTCTAAGGCAAATTGCTTCCTTTTTTGTCACAGGGCTTTCCCCTCAACTCAACCTTTTACTTCCTGAGGCGGACACAGGATTCTTGCCTGAACCTAAATGTCAGGGATTAGTGCCTCAACTTAACCCTCTTACTTTCCCAGGCTGATACTGGCTTCCTGCCTAAACTTAACTGTTACAGGCCCCTTGTCTAAACCTAACCGCTGGCGCTTGGGTTTAGTGCTCCTATTTACAGACTACCTGTACTTTTCTCTAAACACAACCAGTTCTCCCCTAGCCTAATTCGGTCTCAAGCTAATATTGTCCCCCCTAAACATCATTTTTTCTTTCTTTCTACATGTGAATGGCCACAGCCCTGGCCCCTGGGTGTCAATTAGGTCTGATTTATCAGAAGAGTGCATTATTTTTCATTGTGTGATGTGTCTACTGCTCTGCCTTTGAGGGTAATTATCCCACTGTTTGTACAATAAAAGTATATCATAATGTCTATTCACATGGAGTCTCGGGTGTGGTTCCTGGAACACTCATGCCCTGCTCCATAAGAGCAGCTTCCATCCAAAACACACCTTTTGCAGGTCTCATCAAGTCACAGTTGCTCAGGTTCCAAAGGATCTGCACTGGGCAGGAAGACTTTCGGGAGGCCACTAAGGTGCTCTTCACCACCTTGACCAGCAGAGGGTACTCCAGGACCTTCCTGAGAGCCTGCTTCAGGGTTTTCCAGCTCACAAAGCCGATCCCAGTCTCTATAGCCATTCCTTTTGTCACCACATTTTCACAGTCTACAGTGGCCCTGGTGCAACACATCAGAAACAATTTAATTAACACAATTAGTGAACAACAACCTCCTTTAGACCTGAGGATGATTGCGGCCTACAGGACGGAGAATGAAAATTTACAAGATCGTTTGGTCAAATCTCAATTAAAAAAACATATACCACAGACTGCCTCACAGTCTGTTTTACAGTCTAAGGCAAATTGCTTCCTTTTTTGTCACAGGGCTTTCCCCTCAAATCAACCTTTTACTTCCTGAGGCGGACACAGGATTCTTGCCTGAACCTAAATGTCAGGGATTAGTGCCTCAACTTAACCCTTACTTTCCCAGGCTGATACTGGCTTCCTGCCTAAACTTAACTGTTACAGGCCCCTTGTCTAAACCTAACCGCTGGCGCTTGGGTTTAGTGCTCCTATTTACAGATTACCTGTACTTTTCTCTAAACACAACCAGTTCTCCCCTAGCTTAATTCGGTCTCAAGCTAATATTGTCCCCCCTAAACATCATTCTTTTCTTTCTTTCTACATGTGAATGGCCACAGCCCTGGCCCCTGGGTGTCAATTAGGTCTGATTTATCAGAAGAGTGTATTATTTTTCATTGTGTGATGTGTCTACTGCTCTGCCTTTGAGGGTAATTATCCCACTGTTTGTACAATAAAAGTATATCACAATGTCTATTCACATGGAGTCTCGGGTGTGGTTCCTGGAGCACGGGTCCCAATCAGGGTATGGAGGGATGGAGCGTGTCACTGGCAGCAGTCCCAAATCCTCTTCGCCTAACCCGGCCTGTGCCTCCCGCTTCGCCCTTGGGACTCGGCTCTGGGGCCCGCCCTTATTCCCTCCTGTGTATGACAAGTGATCTCATGAATGTAATGCATTTATTGTAACTTCATCTGTACATCTTGGCACATAAACTGTAAATTTCTCCTACTGTAGATACTAATATGTGTTTACATAAGCTCTTATGACTAGTATAGTCAAGTTTTTCAGTCTGGGTTTAGGATATCATGCCTTCCCTTTTACATGTGCTCTGTATTAGACACCTCTGTATTATTCATTATATGTTAAACACTCTCAACAACCATAACCCATCCATCAAACTCAAAGCCACCACACACCCCTCCTCTGTCGACGTTTTAGACACCACCACATTTAAGGGACCTCTTTTCCTTACTCACCTGCATTTGGATGTTAGAGTCTTCTTCAAAGACACAGACACTCATGCCCTGCTCCATAAGAGCAGCTTCCATCCAAAACACACCTTTTGCAGGTCTCATCAAGTCACAGTTGCTCAGGTTCCAAAGGATCTGCACTGGGCAGGAAGACTTTCGGGAGGCCACTAAGGTGCTCTTCACCACCTTGACCAGCAGAGGGTACTCCAGGACCTTCCTGAGAGCCTGCTTCAGGGTTTTCCAGCTCACAAAGCCGATCCCAGTCTCTATAGCCATTCCTTTTGTCACCACATTTTCACAGTCTACAGTGGCCCTGGTGCAACACATCAGAAACAATTTAATTAACACAATTAGTGAACAACAACCTCCTTTAGACCTGAGGATGATTGCGGCCTACAGGAAGGAGAATGAAAATTTACAAGATCGTTTGGTCAAATCTCAATTAAAAAAACATATACCACAGACGGCCTCACAGTCTGTTTTACAGTCTAAGGCAAATTGCTTCCTTTTTTGTCACAGGGCTTTCCCCTCAACTCAACCTTTTACTTCCTGAGGCGGACACAGGATTCTTGCCTGAACCTAAATGTCAGGGATTAGTGCCTCAACTTAACCCTCTTACTTTCCCAGGCTGATACTGGCTTCCTGCCTAAACTTAACTGTTACAGGCCCCTTGTCTAAACCTAACCGCTGGCGCTTGGGTTTAGTGCTCCTATTTACAGACTACCTGTACTTTTCTCTAAACACAACCAGTTCTCCCCTAGCCTAATTCGGTCTCAAGCTAATATTGTCCCCCCTAAACATCATTTTTTCTTTCTTTCTACATGTGAATGGCCACAGCCCTGGCCCCTGGGTGTCAATTAGGTCTGATTTATCAGAAGAGTGCATTATTTTTCATTGTGTGATGTGTCTACTGCTCTGCCTTTGAGGGTAATTATCCCACTGTTTGTACAATAAAAGTATATCATAATGTCTATTCACATGGAGTCTCGGGTGTGGTTCCTGGAGCACGGGTCCCAATCAGGGTATGGAGGGATGGAGCGTGTCACTGGCAGCAGTCCCAAATCCTCTTCGCCTAACCCGGCCTGTGCCTCCCGCTTCGCCCTTGGGACTCGGCTCTGGGGCCCGCCCTTATTCCCTCCTGTGTATGACAAGTGATCTCATGAATGTAATGCATTTATTGTAACTTCATCTGTACATCTTGGCACATAAACTGTAAATTTCTCCTACTGTAGATACTAATATGTGTTTACATAAGCTCTTATGACTAGTATAGTCAAGTTTTTCAGTCTGGGTTTAGGATATCATGCCTTCCCTTTTACATGTGCTCTGTATTAGACACCTCTGTATTATTCATTATATGTTAAACACTCTCAACAACCATAACCCATCCATCAAACTCAAAGCCACCACACACCCCTCCTCTGTCGACGTTTTAGACACCACCACATTTAAGGGACCTCTTTTCCTTACTCACCTGCATTTGGATGTTAGAGTCTTCTTCAAAGACACAGACACTCATGCCCTGCTCCATAAGAGCAGCTTCCATCCAAAACACACCTTTTGCAGGTCTCATCAAGTCACAGTTTCTCAGGTTCCAAAGGATCTGCACTGGGCAGGAAGACTTTCGGGAGGCCACTAAGGTGCTCTTCACCACCTTGACCAGCAGAGGGTACTCCAGGACCTTCCTGAGAGCCTGCTTCAGGGTTTTCCAGCTCACAAAGCCGATCCCAGTCTCTATAGCCATTCCTTTTGTCACCACATTTTCACAGTCTACAGTGGCCCTGGTGCAACACATCAGAAACAATTTAATTAACACAATTAGTGAACAACAACCTCCTTTAGACCTGAGGATGATTGCGGCCTACAGGAAGGAGAATGAAAATTTACAAGATCGTTTGGTCAAATCTCAATTAAAAAAACATATACCACAGACGGCCTCACAGTCTGTTTTACAGTCTAAGGCAAATTGCTTCCTTTTTTGTCACAGGGCTTTCCCCTCAACTCAACCTTTTACTTCCTGAGGCGGACACAGGATTCTTGCCTGAACCTAAATGTCAGGGATTAGTGCCTCAACTTAACCCTTACTTTCCCAGGCTGATACTGGCTTCCTGCCTAAACTTAACTGTTACAGGCCCCTTGTCTAAACCTAACCGCTGGTGCTTGGGTTTAGTGCTCCTATTTACAGATTACCTGTACTTTTCTCTAAACACAACCAGTTCTCCCCTAGCTTAATTCGGTCTCAAGCTAATATTGTCCCCCCTAAACATCATTCTTTTCTTTCTTTCTACATGTGAATGGCCACAGCCCTGGCCCCTGGGTGTCAATTAGGTCTGATTTATCAGAAGAGTGTATTATTTTTCATTGTGTGATGTGTCTACTGCTCTGCCTTTGAGGGTAATTATCCCACTGTTTGTACAATAAAAGTATATCACAATGTCTATTCACATGGAGTCTCGGGTGTGGTTCCTGGAGCACGGGTCCCAATCAGGGTATGGAGGGATGGAGCGTGTCACTGGCAGCAGTCCCAAATCCTCTTCGCCTAACCCGGCCTGTGCCTCCCGCTTCGCCCTTGGGACTCGGCTCTGGGGCCCGCCCTTATTCCCTCCTGTGTATGACAAGTGATCTCATGAATGTAATGCATTTATTGTAACTTCATCTGTACATCTTGGCACATAAACTGTAAATTTCTCCTACTGTAGATACTAATATGTGTTTACATAAGCTCTTATGACTAGTATAGTCAAGTTTTTCAGTCTGGGTTTAGGATATCATGCCTTCCCTTTTACATGTGCTCTGTATTAGACACCTCTGTATTATTCATTATATGTTAAACACTCTCAACAACCATAACCCATCCATCAAACTCAAAGCCACCACACACCCCTCCTCTGTCGACGTTTTAGACACCACCACATTTAAGGGACCTCTTTTCCTTACTCACCTGCATTTGGATGTTAGAGTCTTCTTCAAAGACACAGACACTCATGCCCTGCTCCATAAGAGCAGCTTCCATCCAAAACACACCTTTTGCAGGTCTCATCAAGTCACAGTTGCTCAGGTTCCAAAGGATCTGCACTGGGCAGGAAGACTTTCGGGAGGCCACTAAGGTGCTCTTCACCACCTTGACCAGCAGAGGGTACTCCAGGACCTTCCTGAGAGCCTGCTTCAGGGTTTTCCAGCTCACAAAGCCGATCCCAGTCTCTATAGCCATTCCTTTTGTCACCACATTTTCACAGTCTACAGTGGCCCTGGTGCAACACATCAGAAACAATTTAATTAACACAATTAGTGAACAACAACCTCCTTTAGACCTGAGGATGATTGCGGCCTACAGGAAGGAGAATGAAAATTTACAAGATCGTTTGGTCAAATCTCAATTAAAAAAACATATACCACAGACGGCCTCACAGTCTGTTTTACAGTCTAAGGCAAATTGCTTCCTTTTTTGTCACAGGGCTTTCCCCTCAACTCAACCTTTTACTTCCTGAGGCGGACACAGGATTCTTGCCTGAACCTAAATGTCAGGGATTAGTGCCTCAACTTAACCCTCTTACTTTCCCAGGCTGATACTGGCTTCCTGCCTAAACTTAACTGTTACAGGCCCCTTGTCTAAACCTAACCGCTGGCGCTTGGGTTTAGTGCTCCTATTTACAGACTACCTGTACTTTTCTCTAAACACAACCAGTTCTCCCCTAGCCTAATTCGGTCTCAAGCTAATATTGTCCCCCCTAAACATCATTTTTTCTTTCTTTCTACATGTGAATGGCCACAGCCCTGGCCCCTGGGTGTCAATTAGGTCTGATTTATCAGAAGAGTGCATTATTTTTCATTGTGTGATGTGTCTACTGCTCTGCCTTTGAGGGTAATTATCCCACTGTTTGTACAATAAAAGTATATCATAATGTCTATTCACATGGAGTCTCGGGTGTGGTTCCTGGAACACTCATGCCCTGCTCCATAAGAGCAGCTTCCATCCAAAACACACCTTTTGCAGGTCTCATCAAGTCACAGTTGCTCAGGTTCCAAAGGATCTGCACTGGGCAGGAAGACTTTCGGGAGGCCACTAAGGTGCTCTTCACCACCTTGACCAGCAGAGGGTACTCCAGGACCTTCCTGAGAGCCTGCTTCAGGGTTTTCCAGCTCACAAAGCCGATCCCAGTCTCTATAGCCATTCCTTTTGTCACCACATTTTCACAGTCTACAGTGGCCCTGGTGCAACACATCAGAAACAATTTAATTAACACAATTAGTGAACAACAACCTCCTTTAGACCTGAGGATGATTGCGGCCTACAGGACGGAGAATGAAAATTTACAAGATCGTTTGGTCAAATCTCAATTAAAAAAACATATACCACAGACTGCCTCACAGTCTGTTTTACAGTCTAAGGCAAATTGCTTCCTTTTTTGTCACAGGGCTTTCCCCTCAAATCAACCTTTTACTTCCTGAGGCGGACACAGGATTCTTGCCTGAACCTAAATGTCAGGGATTAGTGCCTCAACTTAACCCTTACTTTCCCAGGCTGATACTGGCTTCCTGCCTAAACTTAACTGTTACAGGCCCCTTGTCTAAACCTAACCGCTGGCGCTTGGGTTTAGTGCTCCTATTTACAGATTACCTGTACTTTTCTCTAAACACAACCAGTTCTCCCCTAGCTTAATTCGGTCTCAAGCTAATATTGTCCCCCCTAAACATCATTCTTTTCTTTCTTTCTACATGTGAATGGCCACAGCCCTGGCCCCTGGGTGTCAATTAGGTCTGATTTATCAGAAGAGTGTATTATTTTTCATTGTGTGATGTGTCTACTGCTCTGCCTTTGAGGGTAATTATCCCACTGTTTGTACAATAAAAGTATATCACAATGTCTATTCACATGGAGTCTCGGGTGTGGTTCCTGGAGCACGGGTCCCAA
This sequence comes from Scomber japonicus, assembly GCF_027409825.1. NCBI lineage: Eukaryota > Metazoa > Chordata > Actinopteri > Scombriformes > Scombridae > Scomber > Scomber japonicus. The sequence continues at coordinate 3,958,611 of NC_070581.1, forward strand.
TCAGGGTATGGAGGGATGGAGCGTGTCACTGGCAGCAGTCCCAAATCCTCTTCGCCTAACCCGGCCTGTGCCTCCCGCTTCGCCCTTGGGACTCGGCTCTGGGGCCCGCCCTTATTCCCTCCTGTGTATGACAAGTGATCTCATGAATGTAATGCATTTATTGTAACTTCATCTGTACATCTTGGCACATAAACTGTAAATTTCTCCTACTGTAGATACTAATATGTGTTTACATAAGCTCTTATGACTAGTATAGTCAAGTTTTTCAGTCTGGGTTTAGGATATCATGCCTTCCCTTTTACATGTGCTCTGTATTAGACACCTCTGTATTATTCATTATATGTTAAACACTCTCAACAACCATAACCCATCCATCAAACTCAAAGCCACCACACACCCCTCCTCTGTCGACTTTTTAGACACCACCACATTTAAGGGACCTCTTTTCCTTACTCACCTGCATTTGGATGTTAGAGTCTTCTTCAAAGACACAGACACTCATGCCCTGCTCCATAAGAGCAGCTTCCATCCAAAACACACCTTTTGCAGGTCTCATCAAGTCACAGTTGCTCAGGTTCCAAAGGATCTGCACTGGGCAGGAAGACTTTCGGGAGGCCACTAAGGTGCTCTTCACCACCTTGACCAGCAGAGGGTACTCCAGGACCTTCCTGAGAGCCTGCTTCAGGGTTTTCCAGCTCACAAAGCCGATCCCAGTCTCTATAGCCATTCCTTTTGTCACCACATTTTCACAGTCTACAGTGGCCCTGGTGCAACACATCAGAAACAATTTAATTAACACAATTAGTGAACAACAACCTCCTTTAGACCTGAGGATGATTGCGGCCTACAGGAAGGAGAATGAAAATTTACAAGATCGTTTGGTCAAATCTCAATTAAAAAAACATATACCACAGACGGCCTCACAGTCTGTTTTACAGTCTAAGGCAAATTGCTTCCTTTTTTGTCACAGGGCTTTCCCCTCAACTCAACCTTTTACTTCCTGAGGCGGACACAGGATTCTTGCCTGAACCTAAATGTCAGGGATTAGTGCCTCAACTTAACCCTCTTACTTTCCCAGGCTGATACTGGCTTCCTGCCTAAACTTAACTGTTACAGGCCCCTTGTCTAAACCTAACCGCTGGCGCTTGGGTTTAGTGCTCCTATTTACAGACTACCTGTACTTTTCTCTAAACACAACCAGTTCTCCCCTAGCCTAATTCGGTCTCAAGCTAATATTGTCCCCCCTAAACATCATTTTTTCTTTCTTTCTACATGTGAATGGCCACAGCCCTGGCCCCTGGGTGTCAATTAGGTCTGATTTATCAGAAGAGTGCATTATTTTTCATTGTGTGATGTGTCTACTGCTCTGCCTTTGAGGGTAATTATCCCACTGTTTGTACAATAAAAGTATATCATAATGTCTATTCACATGGAGTCTCGGGTGTGGTTCCTGGAACACTCATGCCCTGCTCCATAAGAGCAGCTTCCATCCAAAACACACCTTTTGCAGGTCTCATCAAGTCACAGTTGCTCAGGTTCCAAAGGATCTGCACTGGGCAGGAAGACTTTCGGGAGGCCACTAAGGTGCTCTTCACCACCTTGACCAGCAGAGGGTACTCCAGGACCTTCCTGAGAGCCTGCTTCAGGGTTTTCCAGCTCACAAAGCCGATCCCAGTCTCTATAGCCATTCCTTTTGTCACCACATTTTCACAGTCTACAGTGGCCCTGGTGCAACACATCAGAAACAATTTAATTAACACAATTAGTGAACAACAACCTCCTTTAGACCTGAGGATGATTGCGGCCTACAGGACGGAGAATGAAAATTTACAAGATCGTTTGGTCAAATCTCAATTAAAAAAACATATACCACAGACTGCCTCACAGTCTGTTTTACAGTCTAAGGCAAATTGCTTCCTTTTTTGTCACAGGGCTTTCCCCTCAAATCAACCTTTTACTTCCTGAGGCGGACACAGGATTCTTGCCTGAACCTAAATGTCAGGGATTAGTGCCTCAACTTAACCCTTACTTTCCCAGGCTGATACTGGCTTCCTGCCTAAACTTAACTGTTACAGGCCCCTTGTCTAAACCTAACCGCTGGCGCTTGGGTTTAGTGCTCCTATTTACAGATTACCTGTACTTTTCTCTAAACACAACCAGTTCTCCCCTAGCTTAATTCGGTCTCAAGCTAATATTGTCCCCCCTAAACATCATTCTTTTCTTTCTTTCTACATGTGAATGGCCACAGCCCTGGCCCCTGGGTGTCAATTAGGTCTGATTTATCAGAAGAGTGTATTATTTTTCATTGTGTGATGTGTCTACTGCTCTGCCTTTGAGGGTAATTATCCCACTGTTTGTACAATAAAAGTATATCACAATGTCTATTCACATGGAGTCTCGGGTGTGGTTCCTGGAGCACGGGTCCCAATCAGGGTATGGAGGGATGGAGCGTGTCACTGGCAGCAGTCCCAAATCCTCTTCGCCTAACCCGGCCTGTGCCTCCCGCTTCGCCCTTGGGACTCGGCTCTGGGGCCCGCCCTTATTCCCTCCTGTGTATGACAAGTGATCTCATGAATGTAATGCATTTATTGTAACTTCATCTGTACATCTTGGCACATAAACTGTAAATTTCTCCTACTGTAGATACTAATATGTGTTTACATAAGCTCTTATGACTAGTATAGTCAAGTTTTTCAGTCTGGGTTTAGGATATCATGCCTTCCCTTTTACATGTGCTCTGTATTAGACACCTCTGTATTATTCATTATATGTTAAACACTCTCAACAACCATAACCCATCCATCAAACTCAAAGCCACCACACACCCCTCCTCTGTCGACGTTTTAGACACCACCACATTTAAGGGACCTCTTTTCCTTACTCACCTGCATTTGGATGTTAGAGTCTTCTTCAAAGACACAGACACTCATGCCCTGCTCCATAAGAGCAGCTTCCATCCAAAACACACCTTTTGCAGGTCTCATCAAGTCACAGTTGCTCAGGTTCCAAAGGATCTGCACTGGGCAGGAAGACTTTCGGGAGGCCACTAAGGTGCTCTTCACCACCTTGACCAGCAGAGGGTACTCCAGGACCTTCCTGAGAGCCTGCTTCAGGGTTTTCCAGCTCACAAAGCCGATCCCAGTCTCTATAGCCATTCCTTTTGTCACCACATTTTCACAGTCTACAGTGGCCCTGGTGCAACACATCAGAAACAATTTAATTAACACAATTAGTGAACAACAACCTCCTTTAGACCTGAGGATGATTGCGGCCTACAGGAAGGAGAATGAAAATTTACAAGATCGTTTGGTCAAATCTCAATTAAAAAAACATATACCACAGACGGCCTCACAGTCTGTTTTACAGTCTAAGGCAAATTGCTTCCTTTTTTGTCACAGGGCTTTCCCCTCAACTCAACCTTTTACTTCCTGAGGCGGACACAGGATTCTTGCCTGAACCTAAATGTCAGGGATTAGTGCCTCAACTTAACCCTCTTACTTTCCCAGGCTGATACTGGCTTCCTGCCTAAACTTAACTGTTACAGGCCCCTTGTCTAAACCTAACCGCTGGCGCTTGGGTTTAGTGCTCCTATTTACAGACTACCTGTACTTTTCTCTAAACACAACCAGTTCTCCCCTAGCCTAATTCGGTCTCAAGCTAATATTGTCCCCCCTAAACATCATTTTTTCTTTCTTTCTACATGTGAATGGCCACAGCCCTGGCCCCTGGGTGTCAATTAGGTCTGATTTATCAGAAGAGTGCATTATTTTTCATTGTGTGATGTGTCTACTGCTCTGCCTTTGAGGGTAATTATCCCACTGTTTGTACAATAAAAGTATATCATAATGTCTATTCACATGGAGTCTCGGGTGTGGTTCCTGGAGCACGGGTCCCAATCAGGGTATGGAGGGATGGAGCGTGTCACTGGCAGCAGTCCCAAATCCTCTTCGCCTAACCCGGCCTGTGCCTCCCGCTTCGCCCTTGGGACTCGGCTCTGGGGCCCGCCCTTATTCCCTCCTGTGTATGACAAGTGATCTCATGAATGTAATGCATTTATTGTAACTTCATCTGTACATCTTGGCACATAAACTGTAAATTTCTCCTACTGTAGATACTAATATGTGTTTACATAAGCTCTTATGACTAGTATAGTCAAGTTTTTCAGTCTGGGTTTAGGATATCATGCCTTCCCTTTTACATGTGCTCTGTATTAGACACCTCTGTATTATTCATTATATGTTAAACACTCTCAACAACCATAACCCATCCATCAAACTCAAAGCCACCACACACCCCTCCTCTGTCGACGTTTTAGACACCACCACATTTAAGGGACCTCTTTTCCTTACTCACCTGCATTTGGATGTTAGAGTCTTCTTCAAAGACACAGACACTCATGCCCTGCTCCATAAGAGCAGCTTCCATCCAAAACACACCTTTTGCAGGTCTCATCAAGTCACAGTTTCTCAGGTTCCAAAGGATCTGCACTGGGCAGGAAGACTTTCGGGAGGCCACTAAGGTGCTCTTCACCACCTTGACCAGCAGAGGGTACTCCAGGACCTTCCTGAGAGCCTGCTTCAGGGTTTTCCAGCTCACAAAGCCGATCCCAGTCTCTATAGCCATTCCTTTTGTCACCACATTTTCACAGTCTACAGTGGCCCTGGTGCAACACATCAGAAACAATTTAATTAACACAATTAGTGAACAACAACCTCCTTTAGACCTGAGGATGATTGCGGCCTACAGGAAGGAGAATGAAAATTTACAAGATCGTTTGGTCAAATCTCAATTAAAAAAACATATACCACAGACGGCCTCACAGTCTGTTTTACAGTCTAAGGCAAATTGCTTCCTTTTTTGTCACAGGGCTTCCCCCTCAACTCAACCTTTTACTTCCTGAGGCGGACACAGGATTCTTGCCTGAACCTAAATGTCAGGGATTAGTGCCTCAACTTAACCCTCTTACTTTCCCAGGCTGATACTGGCTTCCTGCCTAAACTTAACTGTTACAGGCCCCTTGTCTAAACCTAACCGCTGGCGCTTGGGTTTAGTGCTCCTATTTACAGACTACCTGTACTTTTCTCTAAACACAACCAGTTCTCCCCTAGCCTAATTCGGTCTCAAGCTAATATTGTCCCCCCTAAACATCATTTTTTCTTTCTTTCTACATGTGAATGGCCACAGCCCTGGCCCCTGGGTGTCAATTAGGTCTGATTTATCAGAAGAGTGCATTATTTTTCATTGTGTGATGTGTCTACTGCTCTGCCTTTGAGGGTAATTATCCCACTGTTTGTACAATAAAAGTATATCATAATGTCTATTCACATGGAGTCTCGGGTGTGGTTCCTGGAGCACGGGTCCCAATCAGGGTATGGAGGGATGGAGCGTGTCACTGGCAGCAGTCCCAAATCCTCTTCGCCTAACCCGGCCTGTGCCTCCCGCTTCGCCCTTGGGACTCGGCTCTGGGGCCCGCCCTTATTCCCTCCTGTGTATGACAAGTGATCTCATGAATGTAATGCATTTATTGTAACTTCATCTGTACATCTTGGCACATAAACTGTAAATTTCTCCTACTGTAGATACTAATATGTGTTTACATAAGCTCTTATGACTAGTATAGTCAAGTTTTTCAGTCTGGGTTTAGGATATCATGCCTTCCCTTTTACATGTGCTCTGTATTAGACACCTCTGTATTATTCATTATATGTTAAACACTCTCAACAACCATAACCCATCCATCAAACTCAAAGCCACCACACACCCCTCCTCTGTCGACGTTTTAGACACCACCACATTTAAGGGACCTCTTTTCCTTACTCACCTGCATTTGGATGTTAGAGTCTTCTTCAAAGACACAGACACTCATGCCCTGCTCCATAAGAGCAGCTTCCATCCAAAACACACCTTTTGCAGGTCTCATCAAGTCACAGTTTCTCAGGTTCCAAAGGATCTGCACTGGGCAGGAAGACTTTCGGGAGGCCACTAAGGTGCTCTTCACCACCTTGACCAGCAGAGGGTACTCCAGGACCTTCCTGAGAGCCTGCTTCAGGGTTTTCCAGCTCACAAAGCCGATCCCAGTCTCTATAGCCATTCCTTTTGTCACCACATTTTCACAGTCTACAGTGGCCCTGGTGCAACACATCAGAAACAATTTAATTAACACAATTAGTGAACAACAACCTCCTTTAGACCTGAGGATGATTGCGGCCTACAGGAAGGAGAATGAAAATTTACAAGATCGTTTGGTCAAATCTCAATTAAAAAAACATATACCACAGACGGCCTCACAGTCTGTTTTACAGTCTAAGGCAAATTGCTTCCTTTTTTGTCACAGGGCTTCCCCCTCAACTCAACCTTTTACTTCCTGAGGCGGACACAGGATTCTTGCCTGAACCTAAATGTCAGGGATTAGTGCCTCAACTTAACCCTCTTACTTTCCCAGGCTGATACTGGCTTCCTGCCTAAACTTAACTGTTACAGGCCCCTTGTCTAAACCTAACCGCTGGCGCTTGGGTTTAGTGCTCCTATTTACAGACTACCTGTACTTTTCTCTAAACACAACCAGTTCTCCCCTAGCCTAATTCGGTCTCAAGCTAATATTGTCCCCCCTAAACATCATTTTTTCTTTCTTTCTACATGTGAATGGCCACAGCCCTGGCCCCTGGGTGTCAATTAGGTCTGATTTATCAGAAGAGTGCATTATTTTTCATTGTGTGATGTGTCTACTGCTCTGCCTTTGAGGGTAATTATCCCACTGTTTGTACAATAAAAGTATATCATAATGTCTATTCACATGGAGTCTCGGGTGTGGTTCCTGGAACACTCATGCCCTGCTCCATAAGAGCAGCTTCCATCCAAAACACACCTTTTGCAGGTCTCATCAAGTCACAGTTGCTCAGGTTCCAAAGGATCTGCACTGGGCAGGAAGACTTTCGGGAGGCCACTAAGGTGCTCTTCACCACCTTGACCAGCAGAGGGTACTCCAGGACCTTCCTGAGAGCCTGCTTCAGGGTTTTCCAGCTCACAAAGCCGATCCCAGTCTCTATAGCCATTCCTTTTGTCACCACATTTTCACAGTCTACAGTGGCCCTGGTGCAACACATCAGAAACAATTTAATTAACACAATTAGTGAACAACAACCTCCTTTAAACCTGAGGATGATTGCGGCCTACAGGAAGGAGAATGAAAATTTACAAGATCGTTTGGTCAAATCTCAATTAAAAAAACATATACCACAGACTGCCTCACAGTCTGTTTTACAGTCTAAGGCAAATTGCTTCCTTTTTTGTCAAAGGGCTTTCCCCTCAACTCAACCTTTTACTTCCTGAGGCGGACACAGGATTCTTGCCTGAACCTAAATGTCAGGGATTAGTGCCTCAACTTAACCCTCTTACTTTCCCAGGCTGATACTGGCTTCCTGCCTAAACTTAACTGTTACAGGCCCCTTGTCTAAACCTAACCGCTGGCGCTTGGGTTTAGTGCTCCTATTTACAGATTACCTGTACTTTTCTCTAAACACAACCAGTTCTCCCCTAGCTTAATTCGGTCTCAAGCTAATATTGTCCCCCCTAAACATAATTTTTTCTTTCTTTCTACATGTGAATGGCCACAGGCCTGGCCCCTGGGTGTCAATTAGGTCTGATTTATCAGAAGAGTGTATTATTTTTCATTGTGTGATGTGTCTACTGCTCTGCCTTTGAGGGTAATTATCCCACTGTTTGTACAATAAAAGTATATCATAATGTCTATTCACATGGAGTCTCGGGTGTGGTTCCTGGAGCACGGGTCCCAATCAGGGTATGGAGGGATGGAGCGTGTCACTGGCAGCAGTCCCAAATCCTCTTCGCCTAACCCGGCCTGTGCCTCCCGCTTCGCCCTTGGGACTCGGCTCTGGGGCCCGCCCTTATTCCCTCCTGTGTATGACAAGTGATCTCATGAATGTAATGCATTTATTGTAACTTCATCTGTACATCTTGGCACATAAACTGTAAATTTCTCCTACTGTAGATACTAATATGTGTTTACATAAGCTCTTATGACTAGTATAGTCAAGTTTTTCAGTCTGGGTTTAGGATATCATGCCTTCCCTTTTACATGTGCTCTGTATTAGACACCTCTGTATTATTCATTATATGTTAAACACTCTCAACAACCATAACCCATCCATCAAACTCAAAGCCACCACACACCCCTCCTCTGTCGACGTTTTAGACACCACCACATTTAAGGGACCTCTTTTCCTTACTCACCTGCATTTGGATGTTAGAGTCTTCTTCAAAGACACAGACACTCATGCCCTGCTCCATAAGAGCAGCTTCCATCCAAAACACACCTTTTGCAGGTCTCATCAAGTCACAGTTTCTCAGGTTCCAAAGGATCTGCACTGGGCAGGAAGACTTTCGGGAGGCCACTAAGGTGCTCTTCACCACCTTGACCAGCAGAGGGTACTCCAGGACCTTCCTGAGAGCCTGCTTCAGGGTTTTCCAGCTCACAAAGCCGATCCCAGTCTCTATAGCCATTCCTTTTGTCACCACATTTTCACAGTCTACAGTGGCCCTGGTGCAACACATCAGAAACAATTTAATTAACACAATTAGTGAACAACAACCTCCTTTAGACCTGAGGATGATTGCGGCCTACAGGAAGGAGAATGAAAATTTACAAGATCGTTTGGTCAAATCTCAATTAAAAAAACATATACCACAGACGGCCTCACAGTCTGTTTTACAGTCTAAGGCAAATTGCTTCCTTTTTTGTCACAGGGCTTCCCCCTCAACTCAACCTTTTACTTCCTGAGGCGGACACAGGATTCTTGCCTGAACCTAAATGTCAGGGATTAGTGCCTCAACTTAACCCTCTTACTTTCCCAGGCTGATACTGGCTTCCTGCCTAAACTTAACTGTTACAGGCCCCTTGTCTAAACCTAACCGCTGGCGCTTGGGTTTAGTGCTCCTATTTACAGACTACCTGTACTTTTCTCTAAACACAACCAGTTCTCCCCTAGCCTAATTCGGTCTCAAGCTAATATTGTCCCCCCTAAACATCATTTTTTCTTTCTTTCTACATGTGAATGGCCACAGCCCTGGCCCCTGGGTGTCAATTAGGTCTGATTTATCAGAAGAGTGCATTATTTTTCATTGTGTGATGTGTCTACTGCTCTGCCTTTGAGGGTAATTATCCCACTGTTTGTACAATAAAAGTATATCATAATGTCTATTCACATGGAGTCTCGGGTGTGGTTCCTGGAACACTCATGCCCTGCTCCATAAGAGCAGCTTCCATCCAAAACACACCTTTTGCAGGTCTCATCAAGTCACAGTTGCTCAGGTTCCAAAGGATCTGCACTGGGCAGGAAGACTTTCGGGAGGCCACTAAGGTGCTCTTCACCACCTTGACCAGCAGAGGGTACTCCAGGACCTTCCTGAGAGCCTGCTTCAGGGTTTTCCAGCTCACAAAGCCGATCCCAGTCTCTATAGCCATTCCTTTTGTCACCACATTTTCACAGTCTACAGTGGCCCTGGTGCAACACATCAGAAACAATTTAATTAACACAATTAGTGAACAACAACCTCCTTTAGACCTGAGGATGATTGCGGCCTACAGGAAGGAGAATGAAAATTTACAAGATCGTTTGGTCAAATCTCAATTAAAAAAACATATACCACAGACTGCCTCACAGTCTGTTTTACAGTCTAAGGCAAATTGCTTCCTTTTTTGTCAAAGGGCTTTCCCCTCAACTCAACCTTTTACTTCCTGAGGCGGACACAGGATTCTTGCCTGAACCTAAATGTCAGGGATTAGTGCCTCAACTTAACCCTCTTACTTTCCCAGGCTGATACTGGCTTCCTGCCTAAACTTAACTGTTACAGGCCCCTTGTCTAAACCTAACCGCTGGCGCTTGGGTTTAGTGCTCCTATTTACAGATTACCTGTACTTTTCTCTAAACACAACCAGTTCTCCCCTAGCTTAATTCGGTCTCAAGCTAATATTGTCCCCCCTAAACATCATTTTTTCTTTCTTTCTACATGTGAATGGCCACAGGCCTGGCCCCTGGGTGTCAATTAGGTCTGATTTATCAGAAGAGTGTATTATTTTTCATTGTGTGATGTGTCTACTGCTCTGCCTTTGAGGGTAATTATCCCACTGTTTGTACAATAAAAGTATATCACAATGTCTATTCACATGGAGTCTCGGGTGTGGTTCCTGGAGCACGGGTCCCAATCAGGGTATGGAGGGATGGAGCGTGTCACTGGCAGCAGTCCCAAATCCTCTTCGCCTAACCCGGCCTGTGCCTCCCGCTTCGCCCTTGGGACTCGGCTCTGGGGCCCGCCCTTATTCCCTCCTGTGTATGACAAGTGATCTCATGAATGTAATGCATTTATTGTAACTTCATCTGTACATCTTGGCACATAAACTGTAAATTTCTCCTACTGTAGATACTAATATGTGTTTACATAAGCTCTTATGACTAGTATAGTCAAGTTTTTCAGTCTGGGTTTAGGATATCATGCCTTCCCTTTTACATGTGCTCTGTATTAGACACCTCTGTATTATTCATTATATGTTAAACACTCTCAACAACCATAACCCATCCATCAAACTCAAAGCCACCACACACCCCTCCTCTGTCGACGTTTTAGACACCACCACATTTAAGGGACCTCTTTTCCTTACTCACCTGCATTTGGATGTTAGAGTCTTCTTCAAAGACACAGACACTCATGCCCTGCTCCATAAGAGCAGCTTCCATCCAAAACACACCTTTTGCAGGTCTCATCAAGTCACAGTTTCTCAGGTTCCAAAGGATCTGCACTGGGCAGGAAGACTTTCGGGAGGCCACTAAGGTGCTCTTCACCACCTTGACCAGCAGAGGGTACTCCAGGACCTTCCTGAGAGCCTGCTTCAGGGTTTTCCAGCTCACAAAGCCGATCCCAGTCTCTATAGCCATTCCTTTTGTCACCACATTTTCACAGTCTACAGTGGCCCTGGTGCAACACATCAGAAACAATTTAATTAACACAATTAGTGAACAACAACCTCCTTTAGACCTGAGGATGATTGCGGCCTACAGGAAGGAGAATGAAAATTTACAAGATCGTTTGGTCAAATCTCAATTAAAAAGACATATACCACAGACGGCCTCACAGTCTGTTTTACAGTCTAAGGCAAATTGCTTCCTTTTTTGTCACAGGGCTTCCCCCTCAACTCAACCTTTTACTTCCTGAGGCGGACACAGGATTCTTGCCTGAACCTAAATGTCAGGGATTAGTGCCTCAACTTAACCCTCTTACTTTCCCAGGCTGATACTGGCTTCCTGCCTAAACTTAACTGTTACAGGCCCCTTGTCTAAACCTAACCGCTGGCGCTTGGGTTTAGTGCTCCTATTTACAGATTACCTGTACTTTTCTCTAAACACAACCAGTTCTCCCCTAGCTTAATTCGGTCTCAAGCTAATATTGTCCCCCCTAAACATCATTTTTTCTTTCTTTCTACATGTGAATGGCCACAGCCCTGGCCCCTGGGTGTCAATTAGGTCTGATTTATCAGAAGAGTGCATTATTTTTCATTGTGTGATGTGTCTACTGCTCTGCCTTTGAGGGTAATTATCCCACTGTTTGTACAATAAAAGTATATCATAATGTCTATTCACATGGAGTCTCGGGTGTGGTTCCTGGAACACTCATGCCCTGCTCCATAAGAGCAGCTTCCATCCAAAACACACCTTTTGCAGGTCTCATCAAGTCACAGTTGCTCAGGTTCCAAAGGATCTGCACTGGGCAGGAAGACTTTCGGGAGGCCACTAAGGTGCTCTTCACCACCTTGACCAGCAGAGGGTACTCCAGGACCTTCCTGAGAGCCTGCTTCAGGGTTTTCCAGCTCACAAAGCCGATCCCAGTCTCTATAGCCATTCCTTTTGTCACCACATTTTCACAGTCTACAGTGGCCCTGGTGCAACACATCAGAAACAATTTAATTAACACAATTAGTGAACAACAACCTCCTTTAGACCTGAGGATGATTGCGGCCTACAGGAAGGAGAATGAAAATTTACAAGATCGTTTGGTCAAATCTCAATTAAAAAAACATATACCACAGACTGCCTCACAGTCTGTTTTACAGTCTAAGGCAAATTGCTTCCTTTTTTGTCAAAGGGCTTTCCCCTCAACTCAACCTTTTACTTCCTGAGGCGGACACAGGATTCTTGCCTGAACCTAAATGTCAGGGATTAGTGCCTCAACTTAACCCTCTTACTTTCCCAGGCTGATACTGGCTTCCTGCCTAAACTTAACTGTTACAGGCCCCTTGTCTAAACCTAACCGCTGGCGCTTGGGTTTAGTGCTCCTATTTACAGATTACCTGTACTTTTCTCTAAACACAACCAGTTCTCCCCTAGCTTAATTCGGTCTCAAGCTAATATTGTCCCCCCTAAACATCATTTTTTCTTTCTTTCTACATGTGAATGGCCACAGGCCTGGCCCCTGGGTGTCAATTAGGTCTGATTTATCAGAAGAGTGTATTATTTTTCATTGTGTGATGTGTCTACTGCTCTGCCTTTGAGGGTAATTATCCCACTGTTTGTACAATAAAAGTATATCACAATGTCTATTCACATGGAGTCTCGGGTGTGGTTCCTGGAGCACGGGTCCCAATCAGGGTATGGAGGGATGGAGCGTGTCACTGGCAGCAGTCCCAAATCCTCTTCGCCTAACCCGGCCTGTGCCTCCCGCTTCGCCCTTGGGACTCGGCTCTGGGGCCCGCCCTTATTCCCTCCTGTGTATGACAAGTGATCTCATGAATGTAATGCATTTATTGTAACTTCATCTGTACATCTTGGCACATAAACTGTAAATTTCTCCTACTGTAGATACTAATATGTGTTTACATAAGCTCTTATGACTAGTATAGTCAAGTTTTTCAGTCTGGGTTTAGGATATCATGCCTTCCCTTTTACATGTGCTCTGTATTAGACACCTCTGTATTATTCATTATATGTTAAACACTCTCAACAACCATAACCCATCCATCAAACTCAAAGCCACCACACACCCCTCCTCTGTCGACGTTTTAGACACCACCACATTTAAGGGACCTCTTTTCCTTACTCACCTGCATTTGGATGTTAGAGTCTTCTTCAAAGACACAGACACTCATGCCCTGCTCCATAAGAGCAGCTTCCATCCAAAACACACCTTTTGCAGGTCTCATCAAGTCACAGTTTCTCAGGTTCCAAAGGATCTGCACTGGGCAGGAAGACTTTCGGGAGGCCACTAAGGTGCTCTTCACCACCTTGACCAGCAGAGGGTACTCCAGGACCTTCCTGAGAGCCTGCTTCAGGGTTTTCCAGCTCACAAAGCCGATCCCAGTCTCTATAGCCATTCCTTTTGTCACCACATTTTCACAGTCTACAGTGGCCCTGGTGCAACACATCAGAAACAATTTAATTAACACAATTAGTGAACAACAACCTCCTTTAGACCTGAGGATGATTGCGGCCTACAGGAAGGAGAATGAAAATTTACAAGATCGTTTGGTCAAATCTCAATTAAAAAAACATATACCACAGACGGCCTCACAGTCTGTTTTACAGTCTAAGGCAAATTGCTTCCTTTTTTGTCACAGGGCTTTCCCCTCAACTCAACCTTTTACTTCCTGAGGCGGACACAGGATTCTTGCCTGAACCTAAATGTCAGGGATTAGTGCCTCAACTTAACCCTCTTACTTTCCCAGGCTGATACTGGCTTCCTGCCTAAACTTAACTGTTACAGGCCCCTTGTCTAAACCTAACCGCTGGCGCTTGGGTTTAGTGCTCCTATTTACAGACTACCTGTACTTTTCTCTAAACACAACCAGTTCTCCCCTAGCCTAATTCGGTCTCAAGCTAATATTGTCCCCCCTAAACATCATTTTTTCTTTCTTTCTACATGTGAATGGCCACAGCCCTGGCCCCTGGGTGTCAATTAGGTCTGATTTATCAGAAGAGTGCATTATTTTTCATTGTGTGATGTGTCTACTGCTCTGCCTTTGAGGGTAATTATCCCACTGTTTGTACAATAAAAGTATATCATAATGTCTATTCACATGGAGTCTCGGGTGTGGTTCCTGGAACACTCATGCCCTGCTCCATAAGAGCAGCTTCCATCCAAAACACACCTTTTGCAGGTCTCATCAAGTCACAGTTGCTCAGGTTCCAAAGGATCTGCACTGGGCAGGAAGACTTTCGGGAGGCCACTAAGGTGCTCTTCACCACCTTGACCAGCAGAGGGTACTCCAGGACCTTCCTGAGAGCCTGCTTCAGGGTTTTCCAGCTCACAAAGCCGATCCCAGTCTCTATAGCCATTCCTTTTGTCACCACATTTTCACAGTCTACAGTGGCCCTGGTGCAACACATCAGAAACAATTTAATTAACACAATTAGTGAACAACAACCTCCTTTAGACCTGAGGATGATTGCGGCCTACAGGAAGGAGAATGAAAATTTACAAGATCGTTTGGTCAAATCTCAATTAAAAAAACATATACCACAGACTGCCTCACAGTCTGTTTTACAGTCTAAGGCAAATTGCTTCCTTTTTTGTCAAAGGGCTTTCCCCTCAACTCAACCTTTTACTTCCTGAGGCGGACACAGGATTCTTGCCTGAACCTAAATGTCAGGGATTAGTGCCTCAACTTAACCCTCTTACTTTCCCAGGCTGATACTGGCTTCCTGCCTAAACTTAACTGTTACAGGCCCCTTGTCTAAACCTAACCGCTGGCGCTTGGGTTTAGTGCTCCTATTTACAGATTACCTGTACTTTTCTCTAAACACAACCAGTTCTCCCCTAGCTTAATTCGGTCTCAAGCTAATATTGTCCCCCCTAAACATCATTTTTTCTTTCTTTCTACATGTGAATGGCCACAGGCCTGGCCCCTGGGTGTCAATTAGGTCTGATTTATCAGAAGAGTGTATTATTTTTCATTGTGTGATGTGTCTACTGCTCTGCCTTTGAGGGTAATTATCCCACTGTTTGTACAATAAAAGTATATCACAATGTCTATTCACATGGAGTCTCGGGTGTGGTTCCTGGAGCACGGGTCCCAATCAGGGTATGGAGGGATGGAGCGTGTCACTGGCAGCAGTCCCAAATCCTCTTCGCCTAACCCGGCCTGTGCCTCCCGCTTCGCCCTTGGGACTCGGCTCTGGGGCCCGCCCTTATTCCCTCCTGTGTATGACAAGTGATCTCATGAATGTAATGCATTTATTGTAACTTCATCTGTACATCTTGGCACATAAACTGTAAATTTCTCCTACTGTAGATACTAATATGTGTTTACATAAGCTCTTATGACTAGTATAGTCAAGTTTTTCAGTCTGGGTTTAGGATATCATGCCTTCCCTTTTACATGTGCTCTGTATTAGACACCTCTGTATTATTCATTATATGTTAAACACTCTCAACAACCATAACCCATCCATCAAACTCAAAGCCACCACACACCCCTCCTCTGTCGACGTTTTAGACACCACCACATTTAAGGGACCTCTTTTCCTTACTCACCTGCATTTGGATGTTAGAGTCTTCTTCAAAGACACAGACACTCATGCCCTGCTCCATAAGAGCAGCTTCCATCCAAAACACACCTTTTGCAGGTCTCATCAAGTCACAGTTTCTCAGGTTCCAAAGGATCTGCACTGGGCAGGAAGACTTTCGGGAGGCCACTAAGGTGCTCTTCACCACCTTGACCAGCAGAGGGTACTCCAGGACCTTCCTGAGAGCCTGCTTCAGGGTTTTCCAGCTCACAAAGCCGATCCCAGTCTCTATAGCCATTCCTTTTGTCACCACATTTTCACAGTCTACAGTGGCCCTGGTGCAACACATCAGAAACAATTTAATTAACACAATTAGTGAACACGGCCTCCTTTAGACCTGAGGATGATTGCGGCCTACAGGAAGGAGAATGAAAATTTACAAGATCGTTTGGTCAAATCTCAATTAAAAAAACATATACCACAGACTGCCTCACAGTCTGTTTTACAGTCTAAGGCAAATTGCTTCCTTTTTTGTCACAGGGCTTTCCCCTCAACTCAACCTTTTACTTCCTGAGGCGGACACAGGATTCTTGCCTGAACCTAAATGTCAGGGATTAGTGCCTCAACTTAACCCTCTTACTTTCCCAGGCTGATACTGGCTTCCTGCCTAAACTTAACTGTTACAGGCCCCTTGTCTAAACCTAACCGCTGGCGCTTGGGTTTAGTGCTCCTATTTACAGATTACCTGTACTTTTCTCTAAACACAACCAGTTCTCCCCTAGCTTAATTCGGTCTCAAGCTAATATTGTCCCCCCTAAACATCATTTTTTCTTTCTTTCTACATGTGAATGGCCACAGGCCTGGCCCCTGGGTGTCAATTAGGTCTGATTTATCAGAAGAGTGTATTATTTTTCATTGTGTGATGTGTCTACTGCTCTGCCTTTGAGGGTAATTATCCCACTGTTTGTACAATAAAAGTATATCACAATGTCTATTCACATGGAGTCTCGGGTGTGGTTCCTGGAGCACGGGTCCCAATCAGGGTATGGAGGGATGGAGCGTGTCACTGGCAGCAGTCCCAAATCCTCTTCGCCTAACCCGGCCTGTGCCTCCCGCTTCGCCCTTGGGACTCGGCTCTGGGGCCCGCCCTTATTCCCTCCTGTGTATGACAAGTGATCTCATGAATGTAATGCATTTATTGTAACTTCATCTGTACATCTTGGCACATAAACTGTAAATTTCTCCTACTGTAGATACTAATATGTGTTTACATAAGCTCTTATGACTAGTATAGTCAAGTTTTTCAGTCTGGGTTTAGGATATCATGCCTTCCCTTTTACATGTGCTCTGTATTAGACACCTCTGTATTATTCATTATATGTTAAACACTCTCAACAACCATAACCCATCCATCAAACTCAAAGCCACCACACACCCCTCCTCTGTCGACGTTTTAGACACCACCACATTTAAGGGACCTCTTTTCCTTACTCACCTGCATTTGGATGTTAGAGTCTTCTTCAAAGACACAGACACTCATGCCCTGCTCCATAAGAGCAGCTTCCATCCAAAACACACCTTTTGCAGGTCTCATCAAGTCACAGTTTCTCAGGTTCCAAAGGATCTGCACTGGGCAGGAAGACTTTCGGGAGGCCACTAAGGTGCTCTTCACCACCTTGACCAGCAGAGGGTACTCCAGGACCTTCCTGAGAGCCTGCTTCAGGGTTTTCCAGCTCACAAAGCCGATCCCAGTCTCTATAGCCATTCCTTTTGTCACCACATTTTCACAGTCTACAGTGGCCCTGGTGCAACACATCAGAAACAATTTAATTAACACAATTAGTGAACAACAACCTCCTTTAGACCTGAGGATGATTGCGGCCTACAGGAAGGAGAATGAAAATTTACAAGATCGTTTGGTCAAATCTCAATTAAAAAAACATATACCACAGACGGCCTCACAGTCTGTTTTACAGTCTAAGGCAAATTGCTTCCTTTTTTGTCACAGGGCTTTCCCCTCAACTCAACCTTTTACTTCCTGAGGCGGACACAGGATTCTTGCCTGAACCTAAATGTCAGGGATTAGTGCCTCAACTTAACCCTCTTACTTTCCCAGGCTGATACTGGCTTCCTGCCTAAACTTAACTGTTACAGGCCCCTTGTCTAAACCTAACCGCTGGTGCTTGGGTTTAGTGCTCCTATTTACAGATTACCTGTACTTTTCTCTAAACACAACCAGTTCTCCCCTAGCCTAATTCGGTCTCAAGCTAATATTGTCCCCCCTAAACATCATTTTTTCTTTCTTTCTACATGTGAATGGCCACAGCCCTGGCCCCTGGGTGTCAATTAGGTCTGATTTATCAGAAGAGTGTATTATTTTTCATTGTGTGATGTGTCTACTGCTCTGCCTTTGAGGGTAATTATCCCACTGTTTGCACAATAAAAGTATATCATAATGTCTATTCACATGGAGTCTCGGGTGTGGTTCCTGGAGCATGGGTCCCAATCAGGGTGTGGAGGGATGGAGCGTGTCACTGGCAGCAGTCCCAAATCCTCTTCGCCTAACCCGGCCTGTGCCTCCCGCTTCGCCCTTGGGACTCGGCTCTGGGGCCCGCCCTTATTCCCTCCTGTGTAAGTGATCTCATGAATGTAATGCATTTATTGTAACTTCATCTGTACATCTTGGCACATAAAGTGTACATTTCTCCTACTGTAAATACTAATATGTGTTTACATAAGCTCTTATGACTAGTATAGTCAAGTATTTCAGTCTGGGTTTAGGATATCATGTATGGCGTCATTTCAGTGCCAAATACCGCGCGTATAAAAACCATAATCAGCGCGCATAAAGACCACTCTCTGCGCTCACGGTCTCTGTGTACACGCTCGCGGTCATTCTCTGCACGGTCGCTGTCACTCTCTGCGCGCTCGCTGTCGCTCTCTGTGCCTTCTACTCGCTCGCCTTTGCTGAGTTTTGGCACAAAGGGGGCGTGCATTGAATAGACGGCCCCGCAACCCCCCCTCCTTTCTGATTGGCCACTACTGTCTCCAGGTCAGAGCCAGTCCGACGCAGAGTAGGGCGGGTCAAGATGTCAGAGAAAAAAGAGGTAAGTTTAGGAACAGACAGATATTTAAATTTGAATGTATTGAACAGTTTGGGAGTAATTGTGATAGTTAGTATCCTGCAACTCTCCCTGTCATAACAGTCCACATGGAGTAACATTAACATATGAATAGGCCTATCATAAGCAGTTGTTTTGCTGAGCGCAACATTAAATAAAAGTTAACAAGACAACAACACATTAGGCCTAATGGCTAACAGCAGGGAGGCTGTTTAACCCTGACCTGTATATACCGGGTGCAACTTCTGGAAGTAAAATATTAGTCACGGTTCGCTTCCATAGCAACTATGGGAACTATGCAAGTCCAGTTGCTGTTTTGACTTCTACGAAGCCAATTGTGGTAGAGGAAGAGAGCCTCCATTCTCCCTTGTAGCAAGTCAGTAAACTATCACAATTACTCCCAAACTGTAGTCCTTGGTATGCCGGGTTGCCTGAGAGTGGTGGCTGCAGTTGCTATTCTGCTTGATAAGTCCGTTCCCATTGTACTGGCTCATGACTGTGTCGTGCATGTTCCGCATGCAGTATTACACATTTAAAACACATCAGCTACTCAACACATGACAGCAGCTCGACGTTCAGGTTACGAGGCAACCATCCTTTCCAGCTCACACATAACTTTAAAGCTCTCACCCCCCCCCTAAATCCAGCCACTCTCCTTCCACTGATTGACACAGTGTGCCTCCACACAGCCTGTCCATTCATTTTCGATACCCTCCGTTAATGATGTTGTGATGCTGCAAAATCACGCTGATGATAGGGAGCGTAGTCTTTGGTTGAGAAAAGGTTGTACAGTTGATGCGGAGTCTAGCTTGTGCCTCCACTCTGATGGTCGACCAGTTTGTCCTCGAGCACTCCTGCACGGACCAGCACGTCGGAAGAGGAGTGATCGATGTTATTCGCTCACAATGGTTTGCACCAGGTATCACACAGGTCTCACAAACTCTTGTTGAAAGTTGCTTGATATGCCAACAGACCAGAAAACAGAACAGCACTGTACGACATGACCATTTAGAACCCCCATCAGGTCCATTTGTAAATATGCAAATAGATTTTGCACATATGCCCAGTCGTCAAGGCTACAAGTATTTTCAAAGTGGGTTGAATGCTTCCCAACCAGGAAAGAAGATGCCAGAACTGTTGTAAAGTGTTTTCTAAGGGAAGTAATCCCAAGATCCGGGGTGCCACAGGGAATAGATAGTGACAGAGGTCCAGCTTTTGTATCACACATCACACAGGGACTGTCAGCTATTGTAGGATTCAAGTGGCAGTTACATGTTCCTTATCACCCACAAAGTTCAGGACAAGTTGAAAGGATGAATGCAACTATCAAAGAAAGACTGACTAAAACGGTACTGGCGATGGGTCTGAAATGGCCTGACGCCCTACCTCTATTCAATTCGAGGTGCACCAAACGCAACCACAGGACTTAGTCCTCATGAAGTGTTGATGGGGAGGCCAATGTCCACAGAGACAAGCCCCCCTTAAACTCCACATAAAACTACCTTGCTCTGGACAGATGAGTTCATGACTGATTATGTGAAAAAACTAACAGAGAAAATATCATTTGCAGGTATCCAAGAGGCTCCCCAAACCATCAGAGGAACCAATTCATCCTTTTAAGGAGGGTGACTATGTACTAATCAAATCTCTGGAAAAAGTGTCTTTGTCTCCTAGGTGGAAAGGACCGTACCAGGTGCTGCTGACAACCAGGACAGCTTTAAAGGTCGAAGGAAAGGCAGAATGGATTCATGCCACAAGGTGCAGACTTGCCCCCCCCCAGCTGCCGGAGAGGATGTGCAGGTCAATTGCAGGTAATCAGACGATTACTCATATTTTCACTCCTGCTAGGTGGACTGGGCCAAGTTACAGGTCTGAAAGTTTCAGGAGATGGAGAGCAGGGAGGCTTCTCTGCTCGTGATACGGTCGTAGTTACAGAGTCCTCAAAGAGGGGGTGCCCTCTGCGGGAGAGCCCTGGAGAAACAAACCAGGCTCTGATTGCAAGGACGGAGTAATTCATTTTTTGAAGCTCAGTAGCAACAAAAATGCACATGAAACTGAAAAACAAGGTGATTATGTTGCTAAAATGGAGCCCGAAAATACTGGAGGTGCAGCACCTTCAGCTCTGTCTCGTACAAAACGAACTGTGAACTCTGTTGTTTTTGAGTGTCCCACTGACAGATGTGAAGAAAATGATTGCTATGTTGCAAGACCTGACATCTTTATGAAGAGAAAGTGGACGTGGGCCACCTATGATAAGAGGTTGGTGGAGACGGAGTTAATTAAGCCAGGAAGGATGAAGGTAAAATTCACACTCGAAGTTCCTCAACTTGTACCTCTGGAATTATGGTGTTTCACTAAACAACAACTGGATTCTTCCCCTGACTGTAAACTATGGGATATTAGTTATCCAGAAAGAAAGGGAAAACCTAAATTTTGTAATGCTGATGCAAGGTATGAAGATGAATTTGCTTCTCCCTATTTCTTTTTTGCAGCGGCCAAAGACCAAGATGATGCTAAAACTGAACAGATTGTGCAAGACTTGACTAAAGACAAAGCTCAACAGCCTGTTGAGCCAAAAGTAAATTCGGCTATTAGTCATGATTGATTATGCACGTGATCGTAATTTCAGTAATTGCTGGCTGTGTCAAAATATGCCAAGGTCAATCCATTCTCCTATGCTTAGCCCAATTCCATTCACCAAAGCTGACTATGAAAAGTCCAATTGGAATGATCTGAGTTCGAGACTTAATGATGATGCAGATGATTGTTACACCCCCACCTATCCAATTGACTCTGTTAAATCCACAGAACATGCTGACATTGCACGACATGTTGCACAAAGTATCAATCACTGTTATCTGCCAGCAGGGTTTAACCACACAATCCTCCTCTGTATTATCCACATTCAAATGTATGTGAAACTTGGTTTTGAGTATAGAGTCCAAGTTAGTCTGACCCAAACAAATTGTTCGGAACCTCCTGAAGGCAAGGTGTGTGTTCCTCAACCGTACACCTCCACTATTTTGGCTGAAGCTCTAGTCTATGTGCAACCATGGACTGGAAGTATGTCAATAGGGTTAGTTAAAGTACAGGTGCGGAACTGCACAGAGCCTCAGCAAAGTGAGCAGACACCCCTGAGGGACTGTTCAGTTTATTTGCCCCCTGTGCCCATTCATGCACTGCAAAATGTTCCATTGTGTTTCCGAGGAGTAGGGTCAGGGCAGGAGGAGTTAGGACAGAGCAGTTGTAATACGGTAGTAAATGTCACTCTAAAGCAGTCTCCCCTGCCTGAGAGAGTGTATTTAATTTGCGGTGACAAAGCTTATTCCTGCATGCCGTACGAAGAATCAAAAGGTATTTGCTATTTAGCTTATTTGATTCCCCTGATCAGGAAAGGAGATGCCTCAGAAATAGCTTCAATGTATCCTCCATTGCATAGATACAGGAGAGAGTTAAAATCCTCCCAACGTGTCATCAGCGTTCTTTTACCCTGGTATGGTGTTTATGTGTCACAACAGGAACTTGCATCTTTATCTAGAGTCTTAGAAAGTCACCTGAATGCCTCCAGTAGAGCTATGTTGGCTGAACATAAGGAGTTACAGGAGGTCAAAACAGTAGTTCTGCAGAACAGAATGGCTATTGACCTGCTTGCGTCACAAGGTGGCACCTGTAAAGTTATAGGCTCTGAATGTTGTTCTTACATTTCTGATGCAACAGCTGAAGTGATGGATATGGCACATGAAACTGCATTAGGCGTAAAGCATTACATCTTAACCATGGGTTTAATTTTGGAGATTTTTCAGGACTGCTGGTCATCATTCTCCTCCTCATCCTCCTCTGTGCCTGTATGAGTTGGCTGATTAAGCTGATGGTGAAGAAGACCACTAAATCCGTCATTCAAGCACCCCAGGTGTGTACAACTGTTGACGCAAATGTTAACAATAATGTGACAATGAGATATTATGATTTTCGAGGCTTTGAGGAGTGGATACAGCGTCTTGGGCTGGATGACCTCTCCCTGGAGGATGATGACGAGGAGGAGGAGACCTCAGGTCTGTAAGCAAAAGTATTTAGTTTAATGAATCAGGGAGTCAGACAGTGGGAGGCGTGATGTGTCTGAGTGTTAAACTGAGGCAGATGCGTATCACCTGCTGTCTGCAAATGAAACTCAGAGGCTTCTGTGTGTTCAGGTACTTGTTTTATTTTCATTTCAGGGTTTCATTGTTTTAATGATTCCATATTTTATTGTGTTTTCCAAATTTCAAAATAACTATTAATCACTTTAATCATTTTTGTTTAATGAAGTACAGTTAAACATTTCTCTAGTTTGAATAAGCAGAATCATTTCTTTGTTTAGTTTATAGAGAATGTTGTATGTGATTTGGATTTCATAAATGTGTATTTGAATGCAATGAAAAAGAAAAAACTGCAACTGATGAAGAAGATGAAACGGATGATGGATTCAAGGCCACCATGCATCAAAAGTGCTAATAACCTCTCCCATGGTGGTGACCCTCGACTGTACGTTAAGTACATGGGTTGAAGACTCGTCAGTGCATAAATTAAATGTGTGACAATGATTGAAATTGTTAATGTGATTTAACTTTTCCTTTTCAGGGATGAAATGAGTATTTTGCTGTATTGCTGTAATCACATGTGTATGTATGTACCACCTTTTAAAGTGTAAGGTTTCCTAATGGGATAAGAAGGGTAAACGTATAGGTCTTGTTTCCTCCATACCATCGAGGCGTGGCCTTAAGCGCCTTGCTAGACTAGGAGTAGTTAGCACAGGGTTCTTGTTTGCTTTTTCAGGATTTTTAGGGAAATATAGCTTCTATGAGATAGGTGCATGTGACTCATGATGTCTGTCCTGAGCTCCTTTAATACTTCAGTGTTTCAGGGGTTCTTCATTCCTTTGAGGGTGAGCTTCACAACTGCCCTTGTTGGCCGGAAGGCGGAACTCGTGTCATGTGACAGAATAGGCATATGTGGTACATAAGAGGGGAATGGTATGATTTGCATGAAATGTTTTTCAATGATTTTCATGAAATGTTTTTTAATTCATTTTATTTTTCCCTAGGGACATTAATTGTAACGGAATGATGTTACTGTGGGAGTTTATATTTTCAATACTATTTGATTTTGTCTTATGTGACTTTTGTGGATTTGTACGGTAGATGCTGATTCTGTTCTGGGGTACTCCGTGGGTAGTTTTGCCACTGTAATGTCTAGAGTATGGGTAGTCAGTATTGATCTCCTGATCAATAAGAGGGGATTGTTAGGGAATTTTCCATCATTCATATGCACTGGGTCAAACTAGGCTTTGCGGTCATCGCAAGGCCTCACCAAATGATAGGGTTAGACACTGTCTCCCTTTGAGATAGTGGTAAGCAGTGAGTCAGCTCCTTTTGGGGAAAACAGGAGGCATTCTGATAGGGTTGCTATAGCAGCCGAGGTCAGATATGTGTTTGACTGTTTTCCCTGAATGGGGTAGAGGCAACTGGAGTCAGAGGTTTGATATAGTGTTGGATGTAGGACAAAGGTCCTAAGTAAGGTATAAGAAATGTTTTGTCTATAGACTAGTAGACTAAATTCTGTATATTTTAGATGTGTTGGATCTGCCCATATTTGGGCCTTCCCCCTGCCGTATACATACAAGAACTTTTATTAGGATTTTTGACAGGATATGCCAGGCCTGTGATTTCAATAAAATTAACTCACCGGATCGTCTTCTGGTGGCTCCAATAGAGTGACTGTGTTCCCAGACACTGCAAGAAAATCCAAAGTCAGACAGTAATATATTTTTTGATTGTTTTCATGTGCAGTAGTGCTGCATTATATACCTTATATGAAACAGTCAGTGCCCATTGCTGGGACACAGTCTGTGACAGTCCCTCCCGGGATCCCCTCCATCACTGGCCTCCCTTTGTTAAGGTGGAGTGCCAGCTCCTCTGCTGGGGTCATATCCTGGCTTGGTGGGCCGCCCCCGTGCCAGTTGTATGGGCTTTTTTTTTTTACTGCTACAAATCATACATTCAATATGTCAGACACCTAATCTATTCACCTCATTTGTTCACTGTAATCTAAACTGAAGTCACTTACCAGCTTGCAAAATGTTCTTATATTTAATTTTGACTTGCTGCCTGGACCTCTTCTGGCCAGACAAGATCAATGAAATAGACAAAACACATAATATAGGAAAAACAGATTAAATAGATAACATTGACACACACTGGATAATTGTTTGCACTTAATTATATTTCCTGAGTAGCATGCACTTTTACTTGCCACATTTAAATCAAAGTGTACAACTGTTGATTAGTGGGCTTGGACAGTAACTTCTTTAGTCCTTTAATTGTAATTATGACAGTTCTAGTGGAGCACTGTGTATTAATTGTACATTTTTGCACTACTTACTGTACGCATTGAGCCGGTCCGCGATTGTCTGCCAGGCTTTCTCCCTTGCCTTAATAACAGTACTTTGTGTTGCCTTTTTTCTCATAATTTCTTTAACCTCATCATGAAATTCCATCAGGAGCTGTTGTTCAGCGGCCGTGAAGAATAACGCGCAACACCTTTCCATTTTCCAATCTGTGATTCTGTGATCGATGCCATGGGTCTATTTGAGAATGCCGTGACCATGCACTTATCCCAACTATCTACACCTGGCTTGACATAGCGGCACCTTTTCATCCTGGCTCAGCAAACGTGCAACCGATTAAGCCAAGATGCGCCGGTCAGACTAGATCGAGCTGCGCTTGCTCAGTTATCCTGGATTTCTTTATTCTACTTTTGTGCAATACCCCTCAGGAGATACATAGTTGCCTGTTTTACCTTCTAGTTACCTTTTACCTTCTAGTTCTGCAGTTTGGTTGCATACAGAGTTAGAAAAACAATTTTCATGACAAGCAGAAAGTGTATCTTGTGATTCTCTTTGTGACGAAGTTAGAGTTTACATACATTCTCCATTAAAGGACACAGGCAGTAGCTGGAGGGAGAACAAGAGAAACATACAAAGCACTTTAATATCTTAGGAAATGACTTCATGGGTGAGGACAGCACTGACCTCTGAGACCTGACAGGAAACATTTACTGTTTGACAGACAGCTAGCAGGTGGTGAGGGAGGGAGGAAGGAAGGCAGGCCTGGACATCTCCTCCAAGTCCTCTGCAGCAGGTGGAGGTGGCAATGCTGGTGTGGAGCCCAGCCCCCTCATGTGGTGCTGCTGTGGTGGTGGCAATGGTAGGAGGTGGATGCAGCCAGAGAAAGAGAGGGGCCGGTACTTGGGAGGCTTAAAGAGAAATACAGTGTTTCAGTAAGATGAAAAAAAAGATTAGAGACTTGCAGCATGTTTTTACAGTTTGAACAATGTACAATGTTCTGGTTTCTCAAAGGTAGAAACCAGAACATTTAATTTAAAACAAGTTCAATAATCTCAAATATTTGCAGGGTAGAGAGCAAAATATTAAGAGCAGTTAAGAATGAATCCCAGCCTCTCTTTCATAAACAATATTCCATTTCTAACACTTTATTTAGCGGACAAAGGCAAGAGGTAAAGATGCCATCACTCTTATAACTGTGTTGTATGATTATCAGACTGATGGACTGGGAGTGTGTCTATCTTCCCACAGCTCTATGTTCCCACAGCACTGTGTACCCACAGCCCTACGTTGTTCCCACGTTTCTAAGAAATTATTTAAATTTAGGCCCTACTGTATGTTCCCACATTTCTAAGAGATTATTACAATTTAGACCCTATGTTCCCACAGCCCTCCTCCCACAGACATGTGGGGTGTCCTGATACCTCTGTGAGGCTACTAGTGAAAGTCCCTCATGAGCAATTATTTACAAATTAAACACTGGGCCAGGCACAATGCTGTCCTGATTGGGCCATCTTTTTGTGCTTGCAAGATCAGGTAGACCAGACTTTTCTCCTCATTGGGCAGACCAATCCATCTGATACGGCACAGCACATGGGCTTTGAAATTTGGCATAACCAGGGACTTATGGAGTCTATGAGCTCTATTAAATGAGACCAACAATAGATGGTGCATTAAGCACTACACACCGCTCTGATTAAGCATAATAATTAAATTCACCCCAAATCAACTGTAATAGTCAATATTATTTTCAAACATATTCTATCATTTCTTATCCTGCATTTATGCAATTTTATGCAGCTACTAGCTGATCTTTTATATGTCCTGTTGGATGCACCCACTGATACGGACTGAATCTATGTTCCTCTATTGGAGCTTGGCATAAAGGAGGTTCAGATGTGCAATGGCCTAAGCCTGCTAAAAAACATAGCTTGATGTTATGGTCTGGATGGCTGCAGGGCTCTGTTGCCAACTCTGTGTCTCATAACAGCAGCGGGAGAAGCTCCGGGTCTCAGCTAGAGTGACCATTTCCATAACACCAAAAAGGAAGACATTATGCGGCATATCAATAAACTACTACGGTGTACATAGGACTCTGGTATACTCTCATTTATAGTACAATTTTGAGTGGTTTAAATACGATGTTTGTGTAGCTGAATAGGAAAAAATATTAATGAAAAGTCAAAAAATGTTTGTTCACAGTATTTGTATTTATTCAATACATTGTGGTGTTCAAAAAGTGACCACTGAGATGAATCTTTTAAAGTGCAGAGTGCCACAAAGCATAACGTGTGGACTTAAATGTAAAAAACAATTAACAGGTAACATACATAATAAAAAAATGTTTTAAAAAAAGCCTAAATAACCTTTTATGTAAACAACAAAGGAAATTGTTAAAAAAAAAAAAGCATTCAACTGCTCAAAAAGTATAGCATTTCTAAAGTGCTTCAGTCTTTTGGGCACACACACAGCCACAGTGTCTTTGTGTGTGCAGCAGACCTGTATTTAAGCAAACTCCACATTCACCCTCTGTAGCAGCTCAGGAGACAACAGCCCCTCTGTCATCATGGCTTCCAAGCCCCCACTGTCCCTGGGCCTGTTTATATCCTGCAGAGACTGGTACAAATAACAACATAGCAACAATATAGTTATCAGCCTTCCAAAATCTGTATTGTTTTCAACCCAATAAATATAAATACTTCATGTAGCCCATCAGTGACATCATAAGGTTAGTGTACTCACCAAAATAGTTGATTGACTATCTGCAATACTTCTGTTCTTTCGAGGTATTGCATTTTGGCATGATGCTAACTTTCTATCAATGTCATATGACGTAGCAGCACATGGACCCTTGTTTATGTTTTTAACCAATGATATAAGCAGATATTTATCTGACACCGCTCTTAGCCAATCATTTGTTAGACCAGATATGTTACTGCGTAGGATGCATTTTTTACAGTCTATGATTGGATGTTGTGCTGCATCCCAGCAAAGATGAAAAAACTCTGCTCTTAAAGCCTAGTGCCTAGGAGGATAAATATGTGTCTGGCTTGATGCTGCGCCGGACGCCGGACAGGGCATTGAAAATCCGGACTGTCCGGCCTAGAGCTGGACACCTGGACACCCTAGAGTGATAGCACCCAGGTTAATTTTATGAGGCTAAATGATTATTAATTCCAGACCTTCACACACACACACACACACACACACACACACACACACACACACACACAATAGACAAAACCCTTACATCTATCTATCTATCTATCTATCTATCAGGCCAATTCTTCAAAAAATAGCATTAGCAATTTTTTCCTTTTCAGAATTAAAGTCCTGAAAACTATGGTTAATTCCATTGCACCATAGTTTTCCATTATGGAACAGTTTTTCATGCTTATGGTTTTGGATTTAAGTTTGGTTTAAGTTTGTTTTTGTGGTTGTTTTTTTTACACTTAAACTAACCACAATTTAATTTTCAATTCTATAAAGTCAAGAATTAACAAGAGAGAGATTATTAGATAAATACATGGTCAGAATCTCAGCAGAGGTTATGACAGGATGAGGATTTTCTTTCATTTAAACCAAATGTTTCTTCTTCACAATTATCTTCACATGAAAAAAAATACACAATTCACCCTTTCACATATAACATATGAGAAATTTACATGTGATGATCATTTACTGCATCATTTGCCCAAATGACATCAGAAGAGCTTTAAGAGTTCTCAGGAATAAGTTGTCAAAAGGTAACACACACTGCTAATTTTAGCTCATCTACAAGCGCTCACCTTGGTGAATACTCCCTCTTGTGGCAAAGAGAAAGAAATACACTATAAAGTTAAGTTTGAACTCACAGTGAAAACACATTTAAAACTGGCCTTTTTCAGAGCAAAATTGATAAAATGATAATTCCACCTTAACCATTATGACTATGGTGTCTGTCACCTTTACCCAAATCAGTGAGGATGACCCTGGAGATTGTCACAACAACTTTTTGAAGCTGTATGATGGCCCAGATACCTCCTGCCTTTTGGACCTTACTGTGACCTTATTGTATGTAACCGAAGAAGAATCACTACTTTAACTGTAATGTCACAGACTTAGAAGGATATTCATTGAATCTGATAGTGGTAGGGGTACATCATTTTGTGTCACTCCAATTTTTGATGCAGTTTTCACTTTGTGTAATTTGCATGAAGTGTGGTCAGGCTGTTATGCTAGATGTTGCACGTACCTGAAAATAGATGTGTTCTGCCATTAAACTAGGATTATTTGATTATTATTTGAAGAAAATACATTTTTGGAACTGCAAGTATGCATTTATCCTCCCTGAAGAAGACTGAATGTGAGGAGATAGTAGTTAAAAGTCCCTTCCAGACATATTTCAAGACATACAAAAATAGTCTGTAAGAAAGTCAGAATACCTTATAAAAATTCAGAAATATTTATTCTCCCTGATTTAAAAAATCCTAAATCTATAAACATGCCATAAATATATCACACCTGTGTTTACAGCATACTGGACCACCACTCAGTACTAACTAATTTGTTATATCACAAATCTGAAACTGAGATTTAAGGTGAGTACAGAGAAATTTTCACCCTTTAGCAAATTAATGTGAAAACAGCCATCAAACTCATACGTCACTCTGCACATGAAGTTCAAACATTCATTAAATGGAACAATGTGCAAGGAAAAATTAGTTATGTTATAATCATTAAGATTTCGGTCCTGGTTCATTTGGCAAATGCAATTTAATAATACAGCAAACACTTATTGGGCAGCTAAAACAGGCACTTGGGTATCTGTTTGCAGAACAACCAACAAAACTGACTGCATTTTAAGGAAGCCTACTAATAATTTTAGACACATTTATAATCAACTATCACTTTTGGTGCTAACTATGGTGACAAATACAATGCATTTCCTGTTGCTGTTTTACTATAAGAATCAGCATATATTTCACCAGTTGAACACTTTTAATCTGAAGCAGCAGCAATAAGAAATATTGGTATTGCACAGGGGCGTCACTAGGTTTTAAGGACAGGGGGGGCTTAGCCCCCAGGAGATGCATAGGATGTGAGCGAACGTTTAATTTCACAAACAGCTAACAAAAACTGAAAAATTGCTTTTCCACTTTTGGACAGATTTAACAGAGACACTTTACTGTCTAAATGTTTTAGGCCACCATTACATTTCTAACACAGTACAACAACAAACACAGGAAGTACTGCATGTTTACAGCATTAACAACAACAAAAAAAGAAAAAATCCACATAGTTACAGTGCCGTATTTAACCAATGCTTATTATTCATTAAGAGCCCACATGTATTATCCAAAACTGTATGCAAAAAAAGAGCACTGTGTTCTCACAAAGTACACAATAATTGTTTACTCCCAAATATTTTGAAGTAGCACAGAATATATTTTGGGCACATATGTGACTAAAATGGTTGTAATTTCAAGCCCTGAAAAATATTACTTAATTACATAAATTACAGTTATATTAAGGTACTCATGAAAATATTTGGGCCAGGCTAATTTGTCTTAGGCCTATATATCTCTGTCTTGGCTATCTCCACTTTCCAAACATTACTCTCAACAGTAACATTACTTAAAAGCTCGAGTTAAATAAGTCTTATATGGTGCACTTGGACTGAAATGTTTCATATTTCATATTCATATGGAGTCCCATAAAATTCCAAGACTGTCTGCATCACAAATGACTCTATCCTGTGAAATCCTTTACACTCACCTTTCCAGTAGTAGAGGTTTCTCCCCTCTCACTCTCTCTCTCTGCCCTGACTCCTACAGGTCAATAGGGGTGGTGGAGTGAATGATTATTATTAGTGTATTATTATTATTATCATCATCATCATCATCATCATCATCATCATTCTAATTGTCATTATTATTATTATCATCCACATAATCATACGTGAATGAGCTCAGCTCTTGTTTCACTGTGTGCATCAGAAGGAAGTCACCCCAAAGATAGTATATGGTAAAAAAGAGTGCACACCTAACTCTATAAACAACCAGGACCTTCACAGTGCATTTCAGACTAACTAGCTAGCTAAAGTAGCGGCGTTCTTTTAGAGCTGAAATGTAACTTTTGACCTCAAAACAACAAAGGTAAGACGTGCACAGAGATCGTCTATACAGCACGCATCTCACGCTGCCTCTTGTACAGGGGGCTCTCTCCTACAGAGTGTGCAAGGCTGCAAGCCAGGTTTTTATTTGTCAAATAGGGAGCATTTGGTTATTACGTGGGACTTTCTGCTGGAGCTAACTTATTGTTACTATCAGCAGTGATGAATACTACTTACTCTCTTGAAAATAATCTTGTTCACGTTCTTCTCCTAATGATGTTGTAGTCGGTTCTGTATGCTCCGCTCCTGTACACACATGCTACAGGTACCCAGGTACCGAGTGCAACCGAAGTTTCAGGGAAAACATGGACTGGATTTCAGTGATGTGGGCGTGCTCTATATGAACAAGTGGAATGGATTGGATAACGACGCACTGACTCTCTACCTTCCCTAAGTGAAGGGAAACTTCACGAAGATTTATGATCATATTTAAGTTAATAATGACTGGTTATTATTTATTTAAACTCATATTCTGGCCACATTATATTGATTTTGTCGGCACTTTTCTGTAAAAAAAAAATATATATATATATATATATATATATATTTTTTTTTTTTTTTTTTTTTTTTTTTTTTTTTTAATAATTGAATATACAATTATTTAGGGGGGCTTAAGAATATTTTAGGGGGCACTGAAAGGTAGGGTTGGTAATCCTGTTCAGAAACACTTTTTGTTATACTGGGAGAAATGGTCCTTCTATTATGAAAGGTATTAATACATTATGGCTTTAGAAAAAGGAACGGAAAAAATCAGAGCTCTGTAGCGGCCACAGGACTGATAAAACCCCGACCAATCCGAGCCGTTCGGTGCGAACAGAAAAAACCAATCAGGTGGCTTCATGTCTAGTTTTGCTTCCGCATACAGTCTACGCCCCGCCCCCCTCTCTCCCTGCCTACTGCGCGCGTGCACAGTCTTCACCTGTCGCTGTTGCCAGAAAAACCAGCACACCCTCTCCCCACTCTGCAGAACTACCGAATACGGATGTAATATTTATTTAAGAGCAATGGCTGAGAAAATACCACTTGCACGTCTACTTGTAACGGCTCGTCCAGAGAAAAGGGGAAGAAAGAGAGGCCGGAGGAGGAAAGGACTGCTAATAAAAAGGCTCTGGATAAAGCAAGAGGTCAAACAAGAATCAACATCGGAGTAGCATTTGAGCGGTGGAGACAACTGAGGGATCTGAAGGGCCTGAACAGTGATGCCGAGGTTGCTCTCTTTCTGTTGGACAGGTAATGATTTGTTTTGCTTCGGGGAGGATTTGTTATATATATGTAAGTTATGCTAACGTAGCTACTTTTGTAGCTTGTATTAGCGTAATGCTAATATTAGCTTTGCTGTGTGTTTAAAACGGGTCGGTGACCCTAGTATTGAATAGATTAGTATATTATTTTGAAAGATATTAATATACACTAGTCGTCAGTATCTGCATTATTATTGTGATAAAAAGACCTACGTATATTGGCTTTTACACGTTACAACTGTGGTGATGTAGCTCATTTATGTTTTCATAGCCATGAGAAGGACCGATCAACTTCGACACCGTCTAAACACGGATTGATGAGACCTACTCTCCCTCCAGTTCAACTATTGTTTCTGAGTCTCTGTCCGACCGGTGAGTTCAACTTGCTGCTGCTATGAATATGTCTTTGGTGGGATATAAATATCTGTCTTTCATATCTAGCTTTTTCTGTTTTATGTGCCTCAAAGTGCTATTTGAGGTACTTCAGAAAACAGCATTATTGCACATACAATATGTGTTATCAGTGATATCTGCCATATCATTATACAGACATTGAGTAAATGTTAGTGATGGCCTGAGGATAAAACCTGTCCTTCACCTTAGGAGGTCCAGCACTTCACACTGAGTTGTTAACAACAACAACAACCATCAACACTAAAATAAAACACAGCTAGCATAAGTTGTACCTCTAACTCTGCGTGGTGTTGGTGGAGTAATTGATCATGCTACAAGCTTGTCTATGGACTATACTCTGGTAGATGCTATGCAGAGAGGATAGAAACAAACTGAGGATCTTCTCAACAGTTTATATCAATCTTTATGCTCCTTTGGTCCAACTGCCAAACCCAAGACTTCTATTTCTACATATAAAAAGTTCTGTGTTTTGTCCTCTATGAATGAAGAGTAAATGTATGTTGACAGTATTTTCTAATTTTGTAATCTTCACAGAGATGATGACGTGATGAGATGATGTTAATTCTTCAACTGGTTTGGGCAGACATCTGTCCCTCCCCCAGCCCAGCCATTACTGCAGCTACCCCCCTCGTTGACACCTCTAGTATGCTACCCCCACTAAGCTCAAAAGCATACAGCTTTTGCAGACCCAACTCAGCAGAGGCCTAGGTGAGTTTTCTTACAATATTGTAGTTTTGTAGTTTGATGAAGAAGTTCTAACATAATTATGTGCAAAAGAAATAGGAAATAAAGCTCTAAGTATTCTTATTCTTTGATTATCTCAAAAATGTATTCATTATTGTCAGATGTGTAATTGTGATATTCTTCCTAAAGGTAAATCACTGCCAAAGGAGTAGATCACCACCGCTGACAAATACTCCCTACACACAGCCTGACCTGTCTGCCTTACCTGGAAACACCTTTTCCAATGTGTAGATACACTCATGTTGAAAATGTACAGATTGTTTATGTAACAATAAAAAGGGTTATACCAATTTTGTTGTAATTATTCTGTAATCACTTATTTTTAATGTGGTGGTGAGAAAATATATTGCTTCTTTTGCAGAAATAGTCAAATGAAAGGCATTCATCATTTTCAAATTTTTATTAAAAACTGACAAAATATAAATAAAAGACCAAATTTAAAATGTCAAATGTATACGTCCAGGTGAGGGTTAGGGTTAGGAAGCAGGTTGTTGCTCACAGCACTTTTTTTCTAGATCTGTGGGCATCTCACGGCACTTCCTGCACACACACCATGTAGGTAGACATGGAGCTGGAGGGCCTGGTGGAGGAGCATCTCCTGATGCTGACATCTGCAGGACATCAAACATGAGGCTTGGGTCCCTTGATCTGAAGCAACTGATGAGATTCTTCCAATCTCAGTCGTTCAATTCTAGCCTGTAAAAAATAGTTAATCAAGAAGATTAGACTCTCACCATCTTGTCCTTTATTATTACTAATATTGTAATTTCATTTATCATATTTTTGGTATATTGCCGGACCAGAGTTGAAAGTTTCATGTGTTTATATTTTTCGGTTCAGGACTGTAGCTCGGGTCTGAGCCAGTGCTCTCATCGTGTAAACTCTAACAATGAAACAACAAAGATATCGTTAGCCTAATAGAATATGTGTCTAAGTTTTATAGAAAAATTGAGATATTGGCCCAAATTTACTTTCCTAACACTTCTGCATCACCCTGCATAATTGTCAATGAAAAACATAGCAGATATGCTACGTGACTAATAAAAACATAAAATACACGTTTGTCAGTGAAAAACACGTAACAATTATTACAATGTAATTTAGCTGATGGGTCTGAATCCAGCCGTATCCTTGGGGAGATTCAGCAGATTCAGACCCGGGTCCCGGATCTGAATCTGCACAGACTGATGTGCTATAAAACAAACAAAAACATAATAATACAGTTTACTTACAGGTAAATGAGACGTGAGACTGTTTGGTTGTTGTCCAAAATACTTTGAAATGGCTAGCTCGTTAGGTTAGCTCTCCTCTCCTCTCCTCCCTGCAGCAGTGTGCGCGTTCCAGTTTGTGGGGGCGTGGCTTGGACGGACTCACTGACGGGAGGGGGAGCAGCGGGGTTGAGGGTTGAACTTAGAGGAGGCAGGAGGAGGTGCTATTTTCAAATCTTGCTAGCTCTCTTGCTAGCTTTCCAACATTACCAACCCTACCTTTAATGAAGATCTTTTATTATATTGTTATATAGTTATGTTGGACTGTAACTTCTAAATCATTTACTACAGTATTTATGTAAACAGATTGAAAAATAAATAAAAATAAGCAGAATGTCACTGAGGGAACACAAGGGAACAGAAAGGAAAACACAATTTTTTGTGAAATCAGCTATTTGTAAGATTGCCAGTCCATCCTCCCATGTATAATTAGGTATGACTCTTTTCTCTGTCCTTTCTGTGTTGTTTGTTCAAGAAACCAACATTGCACCATTCACAGCCTCCTCCCATCGAGTCTACATTGTTTTCCAAGCCCAGTTGACCAGCCTGCCTTCAGGGTTCAGAATTACCTGGAGCAGCTGAAAAAAATCACTTATTCACACACATGCGCACACACATGCAAATGCAGATAACAGAGTTACTGCAGATCTGCAAGATGACACAAATTCTCTGATTTGTGAATGCAGCACAATATAAATTGTACAGTCTCTGGAGCTGTACATACATGTGTACGCACACACATTTCTATCGAGTTCGACAGCCTGTGCATGCACATTCGTGTCTGTGTGAGTAGGTGATGAGTGAAAGTGGTGGTGTGCCAGTATAGATGTGTGTCTGTATGGAAAATTTGAAACAAAAATAAAAACCTTTGAGCCACAGGTGAACAAAATACAAACATGTAAGTTAAATGCTGAGCTTTGATTTTCAGTAAGTTTCATTGTGTGTGTGAAACTTTGTTTGTGCATTCTCTCAATAAACAAGGTTAGGGTTAGGACAGCACTGAGTGGAAAGACTAATGCACTGATTTACGACATTGTTAAAATGGAGGGGTGGGACTTAGTTTAGCTTTTCACTTATATTTCATTTTAATTTTGTTTTGCAAACATTGGGTGATCTTATAGTCAAAACCACACAAAATGCAGTTTTAAGTGCTGTAACAGTGAACACAGGGCAGATACGTTACTGGGATTTGTGTGTCTTACTGTTTTGGTGTAAAATGCTATATTAGCCATTATTGAGAAATATATCTGAACTTATTGTCAAAACTTCACAAAATGCTATTTTAAGAGTAGAGACAGTGAAAACAGAACAGATATCAATGTTACTGGGTATTAAATTTCTCTCTTTTCAGAATTACTGTTGTGAATTTTGACATCTGACAAGGTAACATTTACTGTTTGACAGACAACTTTACCTCAGCACTGCTAGCAGGTGGTGGGCGAGGAAGGAAGGTGGGCCCGGGCATATACTCCAAGTCCTCTGCAGCAGGTGGTGGTACCGATGGTGCTGGTGTGGAGGGAGCTGGTGACTGCGGGCTGGTCCAAGATGAGGGCTTGCTCCTGGGTTAGCTCCAGCAGTTCCTCATCTGTCGGTTCCAGCATGGCAGAGACACCATCATGTGGTACTGCTGTGGTGGTGGTGGTGGCGATGGCAGGAAGTGGATGCGGCTGGAGAGAGAGAGGGGCCTACTTCCCTAATGATCCTGAAAATAGCCAATAAGTTGACCAGCCTGCCTTCAGGGTTCAGAATTACCTGGAGCAGCTGAAATCTGAATCTTTGTGTGTCCTCAAAACTTCTACAAATGATCTGTACAAAGGCTGCAGAACCAAGGCTGTGCTAACTACTCCTAGTCTAGCAAGGGGTTTAAGGCCACGCCTTGATGGTATGGAGGAAACAAGACCTATGCGTTTGTTACGCCCCTGAATAAGGGGAGAAATAATCACGACAGTGATAAGTATGCGTTTCCTCAGTAACGTTTACTGTAATCATAGAAAATATATACATTCACTTTTCCAAATAACATTTACACTACAAGTTAGATTCAGTAGCATACAGTACATATTCAATAACAACAAAAATATATTTCTTAGAGACATAACTCATCCATTTTACTGTCACTAGTACATAACATGCAATTTTAGCGCAGCAAACCCTCACAAAACTCACAATAGTCATCAAATAACACATATATAAAAACTGTGCAAAATACATTTCTACTGTGCACATGCAAGTTCACAAAATAATATTCACACGCGACCTAGCAACAGTTTGAACTCTCCTAGCAAGCGGGAGTTTTACTCTCACACACTCGTTATTGTATTTGACAAAACTTTACCTTAACTTCCTCAAAATTCCTATATAAACACTCAAAAACATTCTCAACATGTACAGAAAATTATCACGACACAGTTAGCAGTGAAACACCAAAAACATACCTGAATAAGGGGAGAAATAATCACGACAGTGATAAGTATGCGTTTCCTCAGTAACGTTTACTGTAATGAGGAAAAATACCGCGAATCCCCTAGTATGTGGGTGGAGACCAGAGTAATCGATCTCAGACTAACAGATCAAGACCACATTGTCGATCACTGATAATGCTGTTACATCCTAACTTTTAACAATGAACAATGAAATAAACTATGAATTAATTAAAGAGACTTTTTAGCATTTTTAAACCCTTTGTAACCATACCATGAGTTTTTACTGTTTTTAACCCATTTTAAAACACATCTTGTGAATTGTTTCTCATGACCATATGATCTTTTTAAACCTCATCACAGCATTTTAATATTATTACAGACCATGAAATTGCAATCTTTTTAACTTGTCACACACTCCCCTACAAAATAAATGCCGCCCCGACATTAAACAAATTAAACAATTTCCTCTTCTAGTCTCACATTAACTTGACACATAGATCTTCTTCTGAGTTGTACTCGAACAAAGGCCAAAGGTCACGGTTCGATGACTGTCAACAGTCCATAAGCACAAGGCTAGAGTCCATGTTTGGTGACTGCATAGAGTCCATGAGTACTCTTTCAACAGTCAATTAGTTTTTCATGGCAATGTTCTACATAAAAAGTCTATGAATTTTCCATGAAAACAGTCTGTATGAGCAGTAGGCTCATGTTTGCTGGAGTCCATACATGAAGGGGGGCTGGAAGTAATATGGCTGTAGGGGTGGCAGCCATGGGACCAGTCCTGGTGTGGGGTACATGGGTAGCATTTGGGGTGTTGGCTGGACATTATAGCAGGAAGGAATGCCAAGCTGATCATAGGTCATACGTGTTGGCGGGTGTCTCTCCCTTTTTGGCAGCTGGTAGGACAACTCCTCAGATTCAGCAGCAGCACTTGCTGGGGGAGAGGCTGGGGCTGAGTGTTCGTCAGGCAACTTTCCTTCACCTGGTAGAGTTTCAGCAAGTGCATTGGACTCCTCCAGCTGATCTCCTCCTGGAGACTGTGCTGGTACTGCAATAGCAGCTGGTGTTTTAGCTCTCTCCGCTGGTAGGTGCCTGTGTTCAAGCTGCATCTCCGGGTGATCAAATGTCTCATGTCTCCCTGCTGGCACTGTGGGGGCTTGCAGTGGCTCATAATGCAGTTCATATTCATCCCCACTGTCCTCGTCGGATTCCTGAATTTGAGTCACAAGCTGGGGTCTCTCTTTCGGTTTCCTTTTGTCATTTCTAGCCAAGTCTGGTTGTGTCTCAAAAGGTAAGTGATCACAGGGCATTAGCAAATTTCTGTGTAAAACTCTCGAGCGTCCCTTACCCTGTTCTGGTCTCACTTCATAAATTGGCAGGTCAGAGCCCATTTGTCTCACTACAGTGTGAATTGTGTCCTCCCAATAGTTCCTGAGTTTACCTGGTCCTCCTCTGGGTGTCAGGTTTTTAATCAAGACGCGCTCACCGGGTTGTAACACTGAACTCCTCACTTTTATGCCATAGTACGATGGCGTATGCTTCCTCCATGCCTTGTTTCCATCTCTCCACATAGTCTCGCTGATTACTGGAACCTGACTCTGTATGTAGCCCGAAGAACATATCAACTGGAAGTCTGGGTGATCTCCCATACAGAAGATAGAATGGCGAATAGCCTGTCACTTCGCAGCGTGTACAGTTATAGGCATACATCAGTTTGTTCAGGGACTCTTTCCAGTTTGATTTCTGTGTCTCGGTCAATGTTTTAAGCATTTGCAACAATGTCCTGTTCATCCGTTCCACTTGACCATTCCCCATCGGGTGATAGGGTGTTGTTCTGGACCCAGCCACTCCACTGAGTTTCTTTAACTGACTGAACAACTGATTCTCAAATTCTCCGCCCTGGTCATGATGGATGCGAGAGGGGAAACCAAACTTTAGAGAAAAGTCATTGAAGATGAGGTTTGCAGCAGTCTTGCCTGACTTGGATGTGGTAGCATATGCTTGGGCAAAACGTGTGAAATTATCAACAATGACAAGAATGTACTCGTATCCGCCTTTGCATCGGTCGAGATGGAGAAAATCAATGCTTATCAGTTCGAATGGCTGTGTTGTCACAATATTTGTCAAGGGAGCTCTTGTGTCATGGCAGGGCTTTTTCTGTTTGAGACAAGTGCAGGCTTTGGTCACATAGTGCTCTATGTCTGATTGCATATATGGCCAGAAGAAGCGGTCACGTACTAGGGATACTGTGCGGTCAGCGCCTTGGTGTCCCATGTTATTGTGCAGCTCTTCCAACACCTTCCC
This sequence comes from Scomber japonicus, assembly GCF_027409825.1. NCBI lineage: Eukaryota > Metazoa > Chordata > Actinopteri > Scombriformes > Scombridae > Scomber > Scomber japonicus. Next base: position 3,998,169 of record NC_070581.1, read on the forward strand.
TCTGTATCTTTCTGGCAAGACTAGTTGCTTGCGAGCAGTGGTATTTCTGTACAGAATGCCATCATCATCTATTGTCAATTTTTCCCATTCTCTAAACAGACATTTTGTTTTTGGACTGCATGCTCTCAGCTCCTTAACCGGTGGCTTACAACCAGACAATTTACACTCTAACACAGGACAGATAACTGGGTCGGATCTCTGTGCTTCTCTTAACTGTTCCTTTGATATGGGGCTGATTGATGCGGTGGCTGATTCACCTTCGGCTGAGACAGACATAGCTACAGCTGTGAATGACCATGTTGCAGGGGATTCTTTCTGTACCTCAACAGCTTGAATGGCAGCACTAATGGTGTTTGATGACAGTTCCTCAGAACACTCTCTCAGCAGTGACTCTACATCCAATGGCATTCTCGACAAAGCATCTGCGTCACTGTTCTCTTTTCCGGGCCTGTACTTAATTGTAAAGTGAAAATCAGCCAACTCTGCAACCCACCTGGAAGTGGTTGCATTCAGTTTTGCCGTTGACAGGATGTATGTGAGCGGGTTGTTGTCACTATACACAGTGAAGGTTGGAGCATAATACAAATAGTCGCGGAACTTGTCAGTGATCGCCCATTTTAAAGCCAGGAATTCTAGCTTGCCTGCATGGAGGTGATAGTTCTTTTCAGCTGCTGTTAATGTGCGAGAGCCATAAGCAATGACTCTGAGTTTGCCATCTTGGTTTTGATACAGTACCGCTCCCAATCCTTGATGTGATGCATCGGTATGTACAACGAATGGCTGACTGAAATCAGGGAAGCCTAATACTGGTGGATGTAGCAGGCATTCAATCAGCTGTTCAAGTACCTGTTGGTGCTGGTCTGTCCACATAATCGGTGTATTTGAGGGCACAACATGGCTCATTTTCTTTAACCCTGTCTTTGTTTTTCTGTTGTTGTCAGGGGCTTTACCCGAGTCTGTTTTTAGGAGCTCATACAGACAGCTGGCTTTCCGTGAAAAGTCTTTGATGTACTGTCTGTAGTAGGTGAGTAGACCAAGCATTTTTCTGAGTTGGCCCACAGTCTGAGGTCTGATGTCTTTTAGTGCTCTTACAGCTTCAAAATCAGCAGGATCTACCCTACTGCCCTCTTCAGAGACTATTCTGCCCAGATAGCGGACCTCAGGTTTGAATACATCACACTTACTCGGCTTGAGTTTGATGCCGTACTCTCTAAGGCGTTGCAGCACTTTACGTACATCATTTACATGGTTGTCAAAAGTTTTACTGAAAACCAGTGTGTCATCCAAATAAGGGATACAAATGTCATCCCGAAGCCCTTCCAAACATTCCTCCATACAACGTTGGAAGGCCGCAGGGGCATTCATGAGGCCGAAGGGGATGCGAATCCACTCATAAAGCCCCCACGGGGTCACAAACGCTGTCAGTGGTCTGCTTTCCTCTGACATGAATCCCTGGTGGTAAGCTTTTCCCTGATCTAAAAGAGAAAACCAGGACTTACCACCTAGACTATCCATAATGTCCTGGACCCGAGGGATAGGCTGACGGTCAGGATGAGTTTTTCTGTTCAAGTCTCTGTAATCTATGCACAGCCGGAGGGTGCCGTCTTTTTTTCGAACGCACACAACAGGTGAGGAATACGAGGAGTTTGATTTTTTAACCCATCCCTGTGCTATCAGGTCGTGGAGGTAACCTTTCATTTCCTGGTAAAGGGGGCTAGGTACTGAAATGTATGTGCGTTTGACTGGTTCAGTGTCTTTGAGAGAAATGGTCATCTGCAACTTTTCAATACAGCCAATATCATTGTCTGACCTGGAGAAAGATTGACACTCTTCTCGAAGCATCTGTTTCGCTACTTGTCTCTGATCCTCACTAAGATGACTTAAATCTATAGGGGGATCCCACTGTTCACTGGCGTTGCTTGCAGGTTCCGTGCTGGTGTGACTCACTGTGGCTGATGTTGCAACTTTCTCAAAGACCTGGGCAGGCAGAACTGACATAATAGTTTGTACTGTGCCAATTAAGGTGCGCCCTGGTAAGACAATGTCATGGTCAGTCGGGTTAGAAACATCAATCGTGATAACTGGAAATACACCTTTCCTGACTCTGACTAGTGTGTCATAAAATTCAAGACCATCTGGCCACTGGGGGTTCAGGTCTGACTGAAATAGCATGGTCATGTCCTCTTTAAAGGGCTGTGCCGCTACACGACAGTTAACCTGGATGCTACTGTGTTTCGACACTGCAACCTCCTCTTTCTTTGTTTTGACTGCATACTCATCTTCTTGTTCTGCGCTAACAGCCTGTATAAAAGCTCTCACCTTATTTCTTTTGAGACTTGGGAAAGCTTTCCTCACTGTGATGTACTGTTTAGTCTTTTCAGTGTTTGTCAGGATGTGCTCAATAACATTGAAGCCGATGATGGGACGAGACAGGTGCCAGCCTTTCATTACAAGCACAGGAATGATCAGTTCTATTGTTTGGTCAGTTCCAGAGGCTAGTCGGAAAGTGGTTTCAATCCATCCCAAGTATGGCATTTCAGTTCCGTTTGCAGCAGTCAATGTCAGCTCGGCAGGTGAGTCAAGGATCTCTGAGACATCTCTCAGCTCTGTGGTTGGTAAGTATTCCTCTTTCCATCTTTCATCGATTATGGACACCTGAGAACCCGTGTCCCATAGGGCTTGCATTTGGTGGCCGTTAAGGTAACATTCGACAAGACACTGCCTGCCAACTAGCGAGGTAACTCTGTGGGGGCGGCTAACTCGAGCTAGGGGGGGTAAAGTGTCAGCATTTTTCTCTTTACAGGGGGACTTTGTACTGGCGTTCGATTGGTGAGTGCATTTTCTCTTATGTTCAGTCCAGTTCTGTTTTTGACATGTTCTGGAGCAATACAGTGTCTCTTTACAGGATGAGCATTGTTTCAATTTGTCAGGAGAGTCAGCACTGCCACAATTTGCACATTTCTGGGACTCATGGCCAGTTATGGCTAACACCCGTCCCGTGGTGGTAACCCTTCCCTGTTTAAAGGAGCCTCTCTAGACGGTCTGATTCCTCTGATTTTACATCCAGCTTGAAAATGTTCTCCACTTCCACATCGGTAACAGTGCATGCAGCGTTCATTTGCTCCTGTCTGCTGGCAGACAAAACATCTCCGTGGAGCATGGATAGAGCGGTTGGGGTACTGATCAGGTCCATACTGAGGCTGCATTGGAGCGGGTATTTGGGGCTGACTGTAGCTGCCGTAATACTGCTGTGGTGAAACGGGTAGCTGGGGGTCTCTATCTGGCCTACCTGCAGGTAGAATGTAGGGCTGTGGTTGAAACCTAGCCTGCTGTAGAGTCTCTTTTATCTGAGCTATCTCTGCCCTGAGACCTTTTAAAGAAGCTACACCTATCTTCAGTTCTTGTATCTCTGTTAACAGTTCAGGGGAAGCCTTTGTTTTGGCTTCCTTCACAGGACACTTTGCAGGTGGATCCTCTTCTGACTGCACTACATTCACACTTGTGGCTGATTGTGGGGTGCTGAACTTCTTTTTGTTTTTTCTCTCAGCCTCATTAGCGCAGGCAACGTTTATCCTCTCTAATAAAAGCTCATCTGAAGTCTCAGTATCTAGGAGGAGAGGCTGCATGTCTATCCTGATACTGTCATTCTGGAGACCAGTGAGTAATGTGTGTAAACACATGCGCTGAACTAAAGCAGGATCATACTGAAGCCCTGATTCTGACTCTTGGGACGCGAACAGTACTTTCTGCCTCAAATCTAAAACTCGCATGAGGAAACTCTGGGGGGGTTCTTTGCTGTTCTGTGCTTCAGAAGCTAGCTGCTTATAGAGCTCTGTGGCACTCTTTTCTTGGAAGTGAGAGCGCAGGATGCTTCTGAGCGTGGGGAGAGTCAGGTGAGGTTTCCCTTCCAAGTAGCTGCGTAAACGGGAGCCTGGAGTAATAGCTCTAATTACAGCATCTACTATTTCTATTTCGGGATAGCCTCTGTTCAATCCATTCTCAATCTGATGAGCAAGGCTGGAAAATGTCAATTTATCTTTCTGGCCTGGTTCGCCTATTTGACCCGAAATTTTGAAGTCTTTGCGCCAGCATGGACTTTGCTGCTGTGGTTGAACACTAACTGAGGGCTGCATGCGGACTTTTGGGCTTATGGTAGGTAGGAGCCATGGCTGAGACTCATTAGCAGTAGCATTAACAGGGGTGAGCTGCTGAATTACCACATTTTTATGTTGTTTTTCAGATCCTTGTTCCCCCATTTCTCCCTGTGTTTCTGTGTTTTCCACATTTTCCTCAGTTTGCGCTGCTCTGTTATCTGTGTCAGTGGTCAACTCTGTAACTTTGTCTTTCAGTAGCAACCATTCAGACATGCCGCTATCTTCTAACTCTGCCACTTCTTCCCTTTCCAAATATTTCATCACATGGGTCACTAGTGATATGCGGGACTTTCCTTTTACATCTGCTCCTTGCTCTCCTGTTATGTCAAGCAAATGACAGATTTCAAGCAAATTGTCTCTAGTCAACTTATGTAGCTCAGCGACTACCTCTTCCTGTAGCTCTTCCAAGGCCGTCATCATGTCGACAGGACAGGAGAAATATTACTGTACACAGGCTGACTCGGAACTGGATGGTCTTTAATGTCCCTGATGATCTCTGAATGGCCTCAGGTAACGTACTTAACCACCAGCTTCCAGCTCTCCTCAACACAGCAACACCTTCCTCGCTGTAACCTGCCTGGGTTGTTTTTGTTTTTTGTGGGGATTTAGCTACTTCAGGCTGTGGACACCAAACATCTGAAGGGCAATCCCAGCGGTGCCTCCAAAATGTTACGCCCCTGAATAAGGGGAGAAATAATCACGACAGTGATAAGTATGCGTTTCCTCAGTAACGTTTACTGTAATCATAGAAAATATATACATTCACTTTTCCAAATAACATTTACACTACAAGTTAGATTCAGTAGCATACAGTACATATTCAATAACAACAAAAATATATTTCTTAGAGACATAACTCATCCATTTTACTGTCACTAGTACATAACATGCAATTTTAGCGCAGCAAACCCTCACAAAACTCACAATAGTCATCAAATAACACATATATAAAAACTGTGCAAAATACATTTCTACTGTGCACATGCAAGTTCACAAAATAATATTCACACGCGACCTAGCAACAGTTTGAACTCTCCTAGCAAGCGGGAGTTTTACTCTCACACACTCGTTATTGTATTTGACAAAACTTTACCTTAACTTCCTCAAAATTCCTATATAAACACTCAAAAACATTCTCAACATGTACAGAAAATTATCACGACACAGTTAGCAGTGAAACACCAAAAACATACCTGAATAAGGGGAGAAATAATCACGACAGTGATAAGTATGCGTTTCCTCAGTAACGTTTACTGTAATGAGGAAAAATACCGCGAATCCCCTAGTATGTGGGTGGAGACCAGAGTAATCGATCTCAGACTAACAGATCAAGACCACATTGTCGATCACTGATAATGCTGTTACATCCTAACTTTTAACAATGAACAATGAAATAAACTATGAATTAATTAAAGAGACTTTTTAGCATTTTTAAACCCTTTGTAACCATACCATGAGTTTTTACTGTTTTTAACCCATTTTAAAACACATCTTGTGAATTGTTTCTCATGACCATATGATCTTTTTAAACCTCATCACAGCATTTTAATATTATTACAGACCATGAAATTGCAATCTTTTTAACTTGTCACACGTTTACCCTATCTCATCCCATTAGGAAACCTTACACTTTAAAAGGTGATACATACACATACATGTGATTACAGCAATACAGCAAAATACTCATTTCATCCCTGAAAAGGAAAAAGTAAAATCACAATAACAAATTTAATAATTTCACACATTAATTTATGCACTGACGAGTCTTCAACCCATGTACTTAACGTACAGTCAAGAGTCACCACCATGGAGAGGTTACAGGCACTTTTGATGCATGGTGGCCTTGAATCCTTCATCAGTTTCATGAGTTGCAGTTTTTTCATTGCATTCAAATACACAATCCAAATCACATACAACATTCTCTATGGCAACGTTCACAACACAGGCCTTAATGCTCAATTCCAATTTATTGCTCAAATCCGATTTGTTTGGCTGGTCATATTACACTTTTTAAATGTGGCCTCCTGAAGTGATCATTAATGACGTCATACACAGAACGGTGTTTACGGAAGCGAATGTGGCAACAGCAACAGCTGGTGAAGTTACTGGTAGTTTCATTTATGGTCTAATATAGAAAACAGTGTGTGGCAGCAGACGGCAAATTTGTGAGTGGGTGATGTTAAAAAGGAGGAAGAGGAGAAAGAAAATTAATACTTGCTGTGTGTTGCTCCAGAATAATCTGATATGTATCAGGTTCAATACCACATTTGAATGTGGCCTGAATCAGATTTGGAAATGTCAGATTCAATGTGACTTGAACATTGACTTGTCAGAACTCACTTTTTTCCCGCAGTGGCCCTAATCCTCTTCCGTAGACACATAAACACCATACCAGAGTAAAAGGATGCTGATGACACATAAGGAGGATGTTAACTCCCTCCTGTATCTATGCAATGGAGGATACAGCGAAGCTGTTTCGGAGGCATCTACTTTTCTGATCAGGGGACTCAAATAAGTCGAATAGCAAATACCTTGTGATTCTTCATATGGCATGCAGCAATTTACTTTATCACCGCAAATTAAATACACTCTCTCGGGCAGAGGAAACTGCTTTAGAGTGACATTTATTACCATATTACAACTGTTTGGTCCTACCTCCTCCTGACCTGACCCTACACCTCGGAAACACAATGGAACATTTTGCAGTGCATGAGTGGGCACAGGGGGCAAATAAATATTGCTCATTGATACTTTGTGCAACATGTCGTGCAATGTCAGCATGCTCTGCGGATTTAACAATCAATTGTCAATTGGATAGGGAGGGGTGTAACAATCATCTGTATCATCGTTAAGTCTCAAACTCAGATCATTCCAATCAGGCTTTTCATAGTCAGCTATGATGAATGGAAATGGGCAATTTAAGCATAGGACAATGGATTGACCTTGGCATATTTTGACACAGCCAGCAGTTACTGAAATTACGATCACGTGCATAATAAATCATAAGACTAATAGTTGAATTTACTTTTGGCTCAACAGGCTGTTAAGCCTGGCCTTTAGTCAAGTCCAGCACAATTTGCTCTTTTTTAGCATTAGCTTGGTTTTTGGCTGTCGTGAAAAAAAAAAACATAGGTAGAAGTGCCTACATCTTCATACCATGCATTAGCATTACAAGATTTAGGCTGTCCTTTTTTCCCTCTGGATAGCTAACATCCCATAGTTTAGAAATCAGGGGAGGAAACCAGTTGTTGTTCAGTGAAACACCATAAATCTACAGGTATAAGTTGAGGAAAGTCAAATGTGAATTTTACTTTCATCCTTCCTGGCTTAATTAACTCCATCTCCACCAACCTCTTATCATAGGTGGCCCACGTCCACTATCTCTTCATAAAGATGTCAAGTCTTGCAACATAGCAATCATTTTCTTCACATATGTCAGTGGGACACTCAAAAACAAAAGAGTTGAAGGTGCTATTTTCTGGCTCCATTTTAGCAACATAATCACCTTGTTTTTCAGTTTCATGTGCATTTTTGTTGCTACTGAGCTTCAAAAAATGTCTTACTCCGTCCTTGCATTCAAGCCTCCCTGCTATACTGAAACTTCCAAACCTAAGTTGGCCCAGCCCACCTAACAGGAGTGAAAAGATGAGTAATTGTCTGATTACCTGCCATTGATCTTCACATCCTCTCTGGCGGCTGGGAGCAAGTCTGTACCTTGTGGCATGAATCCATTCTGCCTTGCCAGTCTTTCTTTGATAGTTGCATTCCGCATCCTTTCAACTTTGTGGGTGATAAGGAACATGTAACTGCCACTTGAATCCTAAGATAGCTGACTGTCCCTGTGGGAGTTGTGATACAAAAGTTGGACCTCTGTCACTATCTATTCCCTGTGGCACCCCGAATCTTGGAATGACTTCCCTTAGAAGACACTTTACAACAGTTCTGGCATCTTCTTTCCTGGTTGGGAAGCATTCAACCCACTTTGGATATTGATCAGTTATTACTAACAAATACTTGTAGCCTTGACAACTGGGTATATGTGCAAAATCTATTTGCATATTTACAAATGGACCTGATGGGGGTTCCGAATGGTCATGTCGCACAGTGCTGTTCTGTTTTCTGGTCTGTTGGCATATCAAGCAACTTTCAACAAGTGTTTGTGAGACCTGTGTCATACCTGGTGCAAACCATTGTGAGCAAATAACATCTTTCGACATGCGCTGGTCCGTGTGCGACACACGCCAGTATCACAACCATCAGGTTGGAGCCACAAGCTAGACTCTGCATCAACTGTACAATCTTTTTCTCAACCAAAGACTACGCTCCCTATCATCAGCGCGATTTTGCAGCATTACAACATCATTAACGGAGGGTAGCGAAAACAGATGGACAGGCTGTGTGGAGGCACACTGACGTACCATGGAGGAAGAGGAAGTTGCTGCTTGTTTGGCTGCGAAATCAGCCATTGCATTTCCTCGTGAAATAGGATAATTTTACTGAGAGAGCACATTTCACAATTGCAAGCGGGAACGGGCGCATAATGGCATCTAGCAGGTCATTTACCAACTCATGATGTTGTAGTGGCCTGCCAGATAATGACACAAACCCTCTCATTTTCCATAACTGACCGAAATCAAGAGCTACACCAAAAGCATATCGTGAATCAGTGTAGATGTTGGCAGTTTTACCAGAAGTGATAATACAGGCCCTAGTGAGGGCATATAGTTCTGCTGCCTGCGCTGAAGTGCCAGGCGGCAGGGCTAGCGCTTCTAAAACCTCCCAATCATTTACTACTGCATAGCCAGCTAGGTGAAAGTTGTCAGATGGTCTGCTAGCTGAACCATCAGTGTAAAGAATAATTTCTGTCAGGCTCTTGGACCCAAATGCAGATCACGAGAGGCAAAAGTTAGTTGCAAGCCACAGATTTATTGTGGGGGCAAAAGGGGGCAGAAAGGTCAGCAAATGGCTCGCTTGGTGGTTTCGGTCTTGCAGAGGATGGGGTATGGCTGGCTAGAGGCTTAAATGCACAGAGGGAATCCAGGAAAGCCAAGCTGGCTAGCAGGCGTGGATTGGCAGATTAACAGGCACCAGGCAAACCAGTATGGCACACAATCCGGCAGTGACTGACAGACAGATTGTAGTATATATGGGCTATTGGTAATTGCAGAACAAGCCACAGCTGTGCAGGATCTGATGATTTTGGATTGGAGAGGAGCTAGCCATAGAGAGAGAACACACAGACACACAAACATCACAGAGGCAGGACTGTAGCAATGCAATCATGCTCATATTCGGCTGTGTCAATCAGTGGAAGGAGAGTGGTTGGATTCAAGGGGGTGTGAGCGCTTTAAAGTTATGTGTGGGCTGGAAAGGATGTTTGCCTCGTAACCTGAATGACGAGCTGCGGTCATGTATTGAGTAGCTGATGTGTTTAAAATGTGTAATACTGCATGCGGAACGCGCACAACACAGTCATGAGCCAGTACAATGTGAGCAGCCTTATCAAGCAGAATAGCAACAGTGGCCACTGCTCTCAGGCAACCCAGCATACCAAGGACTACAGGGGTCAGTCGAGACGAGTAGTAGGCCACAGGACGGCAGTGAGCCATAGTGAGAGCATGCTTTATATTCTGAAAAGCTTTTTGCATGTCATCTGTCCATTGAACCACAGGGGGAGCTGACTGCAGTGTGGCAGCTCGCAATACAGAGTCCAAAGCCGCATACTCAAAAATCCAGTGTCTGCAATAGTTCGCCAACCCTAAGAATGAAAGCATGCCCTTCTTAGTTCTGGGGGGAGGCATGTTGACCAGCAGTTTCACCCTTTCTGGTGATGTTTTGCCTCTTTTCGGGGTGCAACAGCTACAGTGATGTGTGGAAATGAATCTTTAACATCAAACAGTGTATGTTGTGTGTCAGACAGACGAATTGGAATAGCGCACCCCTGCGGACCAACAAACAAACATTGCTCACTCTCCAACCCCTCTTGTTTGTTTAGGAAATCATTAGCCAATACCTTATTCTGCTCCAAAGGGTTAAAGGCTGCTGTGCAATGACAAATCAGGAGAGGCCTCATGGCAGACGTTAAGTGCTGGTGATGTTGTGGCAATTTTCTGAATGTTGGGCACTGTGAACATAGAAGACATGTTAACATTTGGCAATGTCCAACAATACAAACAATCAGCAGTGTATTGAAACCACCTTCACTGCTGTCATCTGATGCATTTGAGTTTCCAGCCTCAGCTATGAGGGCTATTATTGACTTCTGAAGCCAATTCTTCCCTTTCTCTTTCTGATCCTGATTTTACAGTGCTATCCTTCTGTATACCTACCTAGTCTGTACTTTGCTATCTCTTCTTTCCCTTTCTACGGCCTCCAGCCTCTCTTTTTCCTGCCTAGCCTTTTCTTCCTCTCTCTCTCCTGCGTTGCAGTGGCATGCAGGACAGAATATATCTGTATTGGCTGTGGCTTGCTGTAAGCTGGCCTGTTCATCTGTGTCGCTGTCTCAGAAAGGATTGGATATTGTACGTTTTAGAGAGCTTGGGATAGTTGGAGATTGTATGTTTACTTTCCTGTAGCTCTGGTCGTGAAGGTTCAACATCTTTCAAAGCACTTAGCAGTTCTTGCTGAGAGGGAATTTTAGCTTGACATTTTGCCCAATTGTACATTATAGCTGTGGCACACCCACGCAAATGATCACCATGTCTTTGCTTAATGTTGGTCAACTCAGTAACTCTTGTCTGCAATGCCGCTTCCAGCATAGGAATATGATGCATATCTACACAGGCAGCAATTTTCTCTATGGCAGCTTCAACTCAGCAGAGCACCTCTGAGGTCTTCTCTCATCCACATGCACTCCATATCTCTGACGAGTCACAGTTATCCACACTCACATGCATTCTCTCATGTAAGCAAAGTTCCAGGATGGATTACCCATGTTTGTATTACCATTGCAGCCCGAAGTCGCCCCAGAAACCAAAACAGCCACAATTTGGCCCTACGAGGGGTTGAAAACACCCACTCGCAGTCTGAACCTCTAACACCACACACTCTGCTACAAAATTAAAATCAAAAGGTTCAAAAGGATAGACTTTAAACCACACAGATGATGGCACAGTTTAAAATTAGCTCTCGTAATCAGGGGTGCCACCAGAAACTTTCTGGAAATATTTAAGTGGTTGTTTGATTAACCAATTAATAAATCAATACATTTCTGATTACTCGATATGGCGACATGAATGAAAGATGATGGTGAATGATGAATTCAAATTAAGGATATGTAATTATGTGGAAACTAAGAAAACTTAAAGTAATATTTGGATCCTACTTTCATCCACGGAGGGCCTCAGCTGTCCGTCCTTCAGAACCACGAGTATGCACACCAGGCCTGGACTGGGACAAAAATTCGGCCCTGGACTTTTTGGTCCTGTACTCACATACAAGTAAGATAGACTTCTTATTGTTGTATACGTATCAGTGTTTGTTGTGATAAATGTGTACATAATTCTTATGTTGTGTTTCTGCAGGCTGTCCTGTGACCTGAGGGTGGTTGGACAGCTGAAGTCCCGTATTCTGAATGAATCAAGCTGATGTCATATTAATGCCAGAATGACACATCCTGTGTTCTGTGTTAATAGGTTATAGTATGCATTTTATAATCAGGATTAAATACTGAATGAATGATGATGTTGAAAAGTTTTGCGGTAAAAAGCTGGAAATTAGATCCTCAAAGTAGCTGTGATAAATCTGATTGGCACACAGGGCCTTTCTAGGAGAAAAAACCTGCACCCATCTGAAACTGGCTTTGCTTGACTTGACTTGGCTTGGTTTGACTTTTGTTTTGCTTCAGGTTTTGCTTTGTCCATCTTTTCTTTTCTTCACGTCACACATTCTTACTTTAGTCACCTTATCTATTCTTTTAATCTTTAGTTATTCTTCATCTAAGTTTTTGTAATCTTGTAATTTTCGTCAGCAAACGTACAGAGAAAAGGCCTTATTAGGTAAACACTTCATTAAGTTTTGCATTGAGCCTGTTTTTGACATTTTTGAGGATTTTGACATGTGGCCAAGGCTGATATAAGTTATTAAACAGTGAACTAGTTAAATTGGATTTTTCCCTCCATCTGTCATCAATCCGCAAGAGCTTTTGGGCAGACAAACGTCTGTCAATCCTACTCATCATAATCGAGAGGGACAAAGTCTGCTAGCAGACTTCCACTGGACCAGACAGTGTAAGAAAGGCCAGCCGACCCAGATCATCCTCACAACCACCGGACCGGACCTGTGACGCTCTCTGAGGTCTTCCACTTGGTGTGCAATGTATCTACTCCTCAAAGCCTCGAAAATCATAATATCTCATTGTCAACATAATCACCTTGTTTTTCAGTTTCATATGCATTTTCGTTGCATTCAGAGTCTATTACCTGGTTTGTTTCTCCAGGGCTGTCCCACAGAAGGCGCCCCCTCTTTGAGGACTCTGTAACTCTGACCGTATCACGAGCAGAGAAGCATGCCTGCTCTCCATCTCCTGAAACTTCCAGACCTAACTTGGCCCACCCCACCTAACAGGAGTGAAAAGATGAGTAATTGTCCGATTACCTGCAATTGATCTGCACATCCTCTCTGGCGGCTGCGGGGGCAAGTCTGTACCTTGTGGCATGAATCCATTGCCTTCGGCTCTTAAAAAAAAAAAAAAATCCTGCGGTGTTCGAGTGTGTATACGCAGAGGACCCCGGTTCGAGTCACAGCCAGTGGGCTTTCTGCATGTCACCCCCTTCTCTCTCCCGCAATTTCTGTCTCTCTATGCCTCCAACTATGCCAGAAAAAAAAAATCTGTTTTACCTTTTCCTTTTCTATTTTTTGCACGTCAAGTCAATCTATCACTCTGTTATGCATGCATGCCTCCCTCTGCTTGCTGAGATGGAGCCGCGCGCACAGAAGCTGTGAGAGATAGGGAGGGGGGACAGTTCACCTCTGCGTCTCCCTACTGGAACGTGCAGGGGGTAACCGGAGATCCAACTTAATAACGGAATTAGTGGGCTAAAGTCAATCACACCTTGACTTTGTTCCAAATAACGCACATTTCATTTCATCACACATTTTTATTTTTCTGGGTTGTGTGAAATGGCAAAAAAGGTACTACAAAACAAATCTGTACACCTCCAAAGTGAATTGGTTTAGTCTTAGTATCAATCACGAAATAGGGGAGCAGATTTCATATGATGACATCATTGATGATTTTGCATGCAAGAAAGCCAGAAGAATCAGGTTTTAGTCGGCTGTGGTGCCATCTAAACAGTGTGTTTGCTGTTCTAAGTGCAATAGTGTAATAATTAGATTATCTTCAGTGTGTTTTCCAATTTGTGTAAGAAGAATTAGTGCTATTAAAGACATTTTATTATATTATTATTGTTGCTTTCTGCTCTTCTCACATTTCTGATTGTATATTTTATTTTTGGCATATATATGTATATAGTGTTTATTTATGGATTTATTTAAAGGTTTAATGATGGTGTAGCGACTGTGAACCGAAAACTATACTTTTTGCATGTTGCAGAAATTGATTAAATGTGTAGCACCAGATTGAGCTTGCGTGACATCATTCTGTGCACCGGCTACACTTACAAAGCAACTTTGGCCCCGTGAGTTGAATTGCTCTCTTATTCCCTGTCTGTGTCAAATTCTGAATCACCAGCTTCACAGCTGTCATCTGTTGCATTTGAGTTTCCAGCCTCAGCTATGAGGGCTAACATTGACTTCTGAAGCCAATTCTTCCCTTTCTGTGATTTCTCTCTTTCTGATCCCGATTTTACAGATTTTACAGGACCTTTGTCCTCCATTCAACACTATATCAAACCTCTGACTCATTATCTTTACCCCATTCAGGGAAAACAATCAAACACATATCTGACCTTGACTGCTATAGCAACACTACTCAAGTCAAATTTTATTTATAAAGTGCATTTCGGGGGGAGCTAGCGAGCCGCAATGGAGTAAGGCGCACTTTTGTGAGCTCCTGCAGGATCTCAATTACAAATATATTTTGTGTGACATCTATGCTTGAAAATACAAATTAAACACAGTAACTGTATAATTAACACTACCCGGCAAGGTCAGTGAAGAAGAACCGACACTGATGGCAGCAAATCTCCGAAAATACAACTACGAAGCTCGGTCTAACACAAGGCCCCAAACTTCCTCGGCTAAAAGTCCAGATAAATCTGGCCTGACCCCACCTGTACCTGGAGTAAGTACAAGCATGAATACCGCAACAATCAAAGCTGACATCCTCTCCTCATTGAGAAAAGAAATATCGTCAGTTATTAGAGAGGAATTGAAGAGTCGCTGAAGAAAGAAATTATTGACATGAAAACCGAGATAGATAACTCAGCAGCTATCTGCACAGAGGCTGTCGAGGATGGATTGTCAGTATGGTCAGATGAAGTTGTATTGGTGCAAACTATGGTAATGGACCTCAAGAAGAAAGTCGAAGATTTAAAAGAAAAGAAACATTCGGATCACAGGGGTGACTGAGGAACCGGGGTCGAGCTCTCCCACCGTGGTCTCCAAACTCCTTAAAGAGGTGTTACACCTGGACAGAGAGGTACTAATCCAACGCTCACACCACAGCCTGACACAGAGGAGACCCGGAGTCGGAGATAAGCCCTGTGTAATTATTGCGAAGCTACACAACGAGGGAGATGCCTTGGACATTCTGAGGAAAGCTAGAGACCGAGGCGGCCAACTCAATTACAAGGGAAACCCGATTGCTATATTCCCAGACTACATCGCGAATGTCGCCAGAGCAGCGTTTACGCCCGCCAGAAAGATGCTTCAGGGGAAACCGGGGGTCTGCTACGGTCTGCTGTATCTGACCAGGCTCCGCATCTCCAATAACATCGATGAGCGGGAGTTCGTGGATGCTACTAAGGCAATGGACTATATAAAGAAACACATCCTCCCAGCTGATGGACCGGAGCACTAAGCGACAGTATTCTTTACTGACTCATGGACTGTTCGCACAGCTGCATGTTCGAGATGCAGCCTGAAACTGTGCCCCACATGTCCAACCAGACACTTATGTCAGCCGTGTTCTTGGCTGTTGTAGTTCTATGTTCAGCTCAGTTTGTGACGATTCCCTTGTTACCCAGGGATCTAAGAAGAGCAACAGTGAACTTTCCCATCCACATACTCTTTCAGGATAAGAATCATCATGTTTAAGTTGAAATGCTACCAAACATACGCTGCTGTTATCTTGGTTATTCTCAGGTATTTTTCATGTAGCTTCCAGTCTTTATATGCACACCCACTTTATTATTTGTTTGATTTTATTTTCCACAACTTTTTTATTTGCTTATTTTATATTATTTTACTCTTTCTTTTCTTTCCATTACATCTGACCCTGCTTTTGAGTTATGGGATCTCTTAAGGTAATAAGTTACAATGTTAAAGGCCTCCATAGCCCAATCAAGAGAAAGAAAATTATTAATCAGTTAAAGAGAAATAGCTGCCAGATTGCATTTTTGCAAGAAACTCACCTTTCAAACAAGGAACACAAGAAATTAAAGAAGTCTTGGGCAGATAAGGTATTTTATTCATCTAACTCATGTGGTCGGAAAAGAGGTGTATCTATTTTGATACACAGACAGGTCAATTTCACATCAACCAAAATTCATAAAGACTCGGCAGGGAGATTTATAATGGTGAATGGATTGATTGATGGAGTGGAAGTCTGTCTTTTGAATATATATGCCACAAACAAACAAGGATGAGCCTAGCTTTATTCGTACAATCTTCTCCATAATACTACAGCATAGCTCTGGTATTTTACTATTAGGAGGAGACTTTAATTGCGTCATGTCCCAACACATGGATAGACAACCTGTGTCTAGCACTTCTACTTCTAGGGTGAGCAATATGCTTAGGCATTTATCGACAGAATCTGGTCTGGTGGATATTTGGAGAAACAAACACCCTAAAGGCAAAGACTTTACCTTTTTTCACATAGACATTCTTCATACTCCAGAATAGACCTCTTTTTTACCCCCAAGGCAGAATTTTATAGAGTGGTCGACATAAAGATCCTCCAAATTAATTTATCCGATCATGCTCCTCTCCTATTGTCATGGAACATTGGTAACAGGCCATCAACTAAACAATGGCAATTAAATGCGTCGCTCCTCAATGATAGAGAATTCTTTGCATTTATAAAAACTAAACTTAAGTTATCTTGACACTAATACTTCGCCTGAAATATCACCACTTACTCTATGGGATTGTGCAAAGGCATATATTAGAGGCCAGTTCATTTCCTTTACAAGTGCCAGAAAAAGAAGAAGAAAAACAGCGAGAGCTAGAAGACAAAATAAGGCAGCTTGAACAGCAACACAAAAGAAACTCAACCTCAAACAGACCAAAACAGCTAAATTAATGAAAAATAAGAGGGCCATATAAGGTTCACTAACGAAAAATAGTACAAAACTGGTGTGGCGAGCGAGGGGGTACTTGTATAGTTAAACTCAAAAGCAAAAGGCTAACCAAAACCGACAACGCCACCCCAGGGTTTAACCCGGGGAAAAGAAAAAAAAATAAGATAAAAATGTGAATAAAACTAAATTAACTAAACCAAAAGCAACACAAGTTCGTTATACTGAAAAGGCAAGAGACGTGGTTCCAAAAATAGAAAAGTGTACAAAAGTTTATTTAAATAATAAAACCATGGGATATTTTCTTTTACCCTAAAATTGAGT
Organism: Scomber japonicus; assembly: GCF_027409825.1. NCBI lineage: Eukaryota > Metazoa > Chordata > Actinopteri > Scombriformes > Scombridae > Scomber > Scomber japonicus. Next base: position 4,015,069 of record NC_070581.1, read on the forward strand.
CTTCTTCTTAATTAATACCAAGGGCAGAACAGGGCTTCCTCCAGGGCTGGGGCCACTATGATTACCGTAAGTGCAAGGGGAGTGAGGGGCATCAGCTAAAGGTAGTACCACAAATCCACATAAAGCACACAAAACACACACACACACACACACACACACACAGGGGCAAAGCCAAAAAAAGGAGTGGAGGGGGGTGGCACTACACACAATAGGACACCATCACCAAAGTAAGGGGGGTGGGGGGGTAGGTCACCAGTGAGGCCCTCAGCACCTGGAAGTAAGCAAACAAAAGAACAATCAGTGGGGCATGAAACCATATAAGAAAATAACACAAATGATTCAAAATATGACAAAAACCAAACAATATTTTGACAATACGCAAACTTATCACTAATCAAAAATAATATTTAAACTGAAATTAAACAAATAACCCCAAATAGAAAAATCAAAATAACCCCCCAAAATTATTAAACAAAGAAAACCCCACTGACTATTCCCCTCCTGTTTGATACAGGTACCATAAATTCTGCCGGTGGGACTGGAGCAGGCTCAGGCTAAAACACAAAGCCAATAAAACAACCTAGGAGGATGAATAGAAAATAAAACAAATACATCAAAACATTACAATCAGGAACTAATTTCTAAATGCTGAAAAACAAAAGACACTTTAACTTAAAGAAGGAAAAAAGAAAATCAGGTCAACATAACTCTAAATAAAGAAAAGTGATAAACCTGAGCGGCACATGGGCAGCTCTAAAACAATCTTCTACTTCTTCATCGATAGGAGGAAACACAGATGTGCAATACTGAATCCCCCACAAAGCAGCAGCGGTCCTGGGTGCAGAGTGGCGTGGCTCGTGCCAGCTCAGTGCCGAGACTTATGGCCTATCCCGTTAGCGTGGCGTGGTACAAACACTGGGAGGAACGGAAGAGAGGAGGACAACAAACATTTCGGGCGCTGCCAGCGTCTATGCTGTAAGCGTGGTTAATGCACACCAACGGAGGAGAGAGGGTGAAGTAAAATTAGAGACTAAATGGCAATCATTAATAATGGTTTGGGGAAAAACACGACATACCTGTAAGCGTGATGCAGTTTGAGCACCAAGAAAAGGACAGAGACATTTGAGTCTATACTGTCGGAGTTATTGCGCAACAGCGGAGGAGAGAGAGCGTCTGCAGCACCTGGACCAGGTAACCCAGGAAGAGGAAGCGCGCACCAGCTGCCAGGGAAAGAGGCAGCACTAACAATCCCTCCCCCTTATATACCTGACCTTAAAAAGGGATGAGACCACACACAGACGAGTGAAGCCGAGAGAGCTCATCCCACTACAATCTACCCCCCCTTTTTGAATCATCGTCCCGATGATAAACAAAACAAATAAAACTAACTCCAAGGTCTAAAAAGTGCAGTGACAGCGTGTGATACAGAGCCTTGAGAGTTTGCAGCACCCAATGCCAAATCCCCCACTGGCCTTGGGACACGGTGGACGTTGGAATGCTGGCCAGCAGTTGAGCGTGCAGACCACCGTGGTGCCATAGTGCTGGTGTCAGAGGAGCTGGTAGATGGAATAACCAGTGGTGCAGATGGTTGAGCAGGAGCCATCAGAGGGGGCATGGAAGGACCTGGCTCAGTGGGTACCAGGCCAGCTGGGCGATGTGGCACCTGAGAGGTGGCTTGTGTGTCTGCTACGGCCCTGGTAGCTGGCAAGATGGAGAGGGGAGCAGCATCGGGGATTAGAAGCAACAGATCTCCTTCACAGGAGGACTCAGACGCCAGCCTGTCACATGGAGGTGGATGGTGGGCCACCACATGGCCAGGGGACTCTGCTCCAATCACTGCCTTCAACGAGGTACGGTGAACATGCTTGACTTTAGACGGATCATCCTTTGGGGCTATGGTGTAAACAGCTCCGCCTTCCTTAGGTGCTCTGAGGACAACATACACTGTGGAGCCCCAGAGGTCTTGCATCTTATGACGCCCTCTGGCGCTGAAATCACGCACTGACCTTCTTTGAGGGGTTCTCCTCGAAGGTGTTGATCATGAACTGTCTTTCTATGCTCAGCAGCATTCTTCAATCGTTCTCTTGCACCATCAAAGGCAATCTGCAATCGGGCCTGATGTTCCTGTATCCATTCGTGAACACCTCCACTGACGGGGTCCTGAACTCTGGCCAGCAGGAAATCAATGGGGAGTCTAGGCTCCTGGCCAAACATTAAAAAGAATGGGGACTCACCAGTGGTCTGATGGGGAGTGGTGTTGTAAGAGTAGAGGACTTGAGGGAGGCAGGAGGTCCAGTCTCGCTTTCGGGATGGAGGCAGTGTGCGCAGCAGGTTATGGAGAGTTCGATTGAATCTTTCACACTGACCATTACCGGCTGGGTGGTATGGGGTGGTGCGAGACTTTTGAATGCCGTAGAGACTGCAAAGTTGCTGGATCAGTGCGCTCTCGAAGTTGCGTCCCTGATCTGAGTGTATCCTTGCGGGAACCCCAAACTTTGAGAACCACTCCACCACTAACACACGGGCCACAGTAGAAGCATGTTGATCGCGGGTGGGGATGGCAAGCGTATACTTGCTGAAGACATCGGTCATCACCAGGACATTTTCCATGCCATTTCGAGCTGGCTCTAGCAAGGTGTAATCGATGGCCAGAATCTCATTTGGTTTTGATGCTAGAAGGTGTCCCATGGGGTTCCGGGCAGCAGGCCGGTTGTCCTTGGCAACCTGACACCGCTCACAGGTTTGGCACCATTTTGCAACCTCTGCTGACATACCTGGCCAGTAACACCTGGATCGTAGGAGAGCTAAGGTTCGTTCCACACCTTGATGACCGTGCTCTTGATGAACTTGTGTTAACGCCTCAGGGACCAACACCGCAGGCAGGAGCAGCTGGAAAATTGGCTCGGCACCATCAGGGCGGGAGATCTGCCGATACAGGATGTCATCCCTCTTAACCAGCCGGGCCCATTGTTGCAGCAGAATCAACGCAGGTGAGGAGAGTTGTTGCCGCTCTGCATAACTGGGACGCCGGCCCTGCTCCCAATACCGCTGAACCTCCTGGATGACTGGATCAGCCTGCTGCAGGGTGCGGATGTCGTCAGGAGTCTGCTCAGGTAAGACAGCCACAGTTGCTTGTGTTACCACTGTTTTGTCCATTTTCAGGGCCTGTTGGAGAGGTTTAGGGAGCGAAGTGCCGGGAAGCATGGCTGCTATGGAAACGCATCCTTCCTGGTCTTGTTATTTAGCTGCCGGTAATCAACACACATGCGGAGGCTCCCATCCTTCTTCTTAACTAGCACAATGGGGGAGGCGTAGGGGCTGCAACTCTCTCTAATCACCTGGGCATTAAGAAGCTGGTTGATATGGTCTTTAACTGCTTCATAATCTGACGGGGGGACACATCTATAGCGTTGTTTGACAGGGGTCTCATCTACAAGAGGAATGTCATGAGTTATTAGATTGGTGCACCCTAAATCGGTGTCATGAGCAGAAAAGACAGATGTATATTTCCTAAGGAGAGATCTCACCTGACCCTGCTCTTCTGAGGGCAATGAAGACAGATCTACACCCTCTATCTGTTCCGGCACTGTGGGTACAGCTGTTTGAGATGCTACAGTGGCTACAGTGGCTGGAACCTCAGTGACTCCTACCGGTAAACTCACAACATTCACCTGCTCCAGGGTGCCAACAATAGTGCGTGGATACAACAGTACCTCAATGGAACCAACATTAACAACTGGTATGTACGCTGTACCCCTGACCACACTGACCAAAGATGGCGAAGCTAGCAAGCCTGCTGGTAAACCAGAGTCCGGGGGCTCAAACAACATCGTAGCATCAAAACACGGCTCTGAGCATGTAGCTGTCACTATTTTCATTACACCACCTGGAATGCGATGTGCACGCTTACCTCTGACCTTTACTTTTCCTATCAGCTCACGAGGGGCCTGCGTGGTTACCTGATGACACCTCTGCAACGCCTGTGTGACAGGTTGCGGGGCCTGAGCGACAGAGGACAGTTCAAACAATGACACACCATGCTGCACAAAAAGCTCTTGGTAACATTTCCGAATTACATTCATTCCCAGCACGCCAGGGGCCTGAAGAGAAGCATTACTGGGTAAGTCCTTTACAACCAAGACACCACACTGTACAATCACCTTACCACACAACTCAACATCAAGCTCCAAGTAACCAAGGTAGGGAATACTCAACCCATTAGCTGCCCTCAGCTGTAGCCAACTACAGGATTTAAGTCGCTCGGGGCCCCAAGGTTCAAAATGCTTTTGAAAGAAGCTCTCGGTAACAGTAGAAACCATAGAACCTGTGTCAATTAAACATGGCACCTTAACTCCACCCATGACGACCTCTAAATGGGGACAAGAGGAAACCAGTTTTGGAGCATGAGTTAACTCACCTAACTTGGAACATGAGCCGGTAGAGGCCCCACCCAAACTGTGGCTCTGCAGTTTGGTGGGTGCTAGTTTTCCGGGGCCGCGCTGGGTTCTGGCTGCCTGGCAGAGGACTGGGAAACTTGTGAGAACTGAGAACGGGGGGAAGCACGCACACCATCACATTCTCTAGCAAAATGACCAGGTCTCTGACAACGATTGCATACCAGAGGCCCACGCTGAGCTGAAAAACTACGGGCATGAGGAGCATAAGGCCGCTGTATACGAGCAAGAGTCTGAGTTAACTGATTAAGCTGTTCTTGTTGCTGCCTCAACATTTCTTGTATTCCACTAATTTCAGATGAATGGGGGATGTTAGCAACAGAATGAGCACCCTGGACTCCATATTGAATGCCACTGATGGAAGGGACAGAGTTACTACGGCCTCTAAAGGCGCTGGGCAAACCCTCACGTTCCCATCTAATTGCTTCTCCTCTGACATCAAGCAGTGTAGCTGTAGGTTGGCTACGCACAAATTGTTTAAGTTCTCGTCTTAAAGTGCTATCTAACACCTGCTCAACAAACTGATCCCGCAATAGACACTCTACATTAAGCATTCCCGCTGGTGCACGTTGCTTTACTCTTTCCATCAGACTCATTAAGGCAAGTGAGAATTCAAGTAACGTTTCTCCTTCATGTTGTTTACGAGAAAAGAAAACTTCCTGTAAGGCCACATAAGATTCAGAGCAGCCATAAAGTTCTTCCAGTATTGCCATTATTCTAGCTGGGTCCCCACGTTCTAGACTAGAGCGGTATTTAATTTCGTCCCGCGCCTCCCCCTCTAAATGATCATAGAGAAAGAAAGCCTGATCAGCTGGGGACAAATGGCGGGCCCTCATACATGCCTGCACTTCCTCAAGCCACTCACTCAGTGCTATCCCTGACCTTCCCCTAAACATGGGGCACTTTCTGTCTCGAGGCACAAACACTAACCTCTCGGCTGCAGGGGCGCTGGCAGTGGGTGGTGCTGATGAGGTTGAAGGTGTGGCACTAAGGGGTGGTACCACAGGGGCTCGCTCTTGACGCAACTTCTCATTATCAGCTCTCAGCTGTAAGACCAAATCTCGCAACTCTTGCAATTCCTCCTCCATTTTTACAGGGGAGCCGCTGCTGCTTTGTATCAATGTCAACAAACAAACAAAAAAACAAAACAAAGGAACACACGTCTCAGCCTTGATTCTACAGTAAATCCTGCCGACAACGCCAATTTGTGGCGAGCGAGGGGGTACTTGTATAGTTAAACTCAAAAGCAAAAGGCTAACCAAAACCGACAACGCCACCCCAGGGTTTAACCCGGGGAAAAGAAAAAAAAATAATAATAAGATAAAAATGTGAATAAAACTAAATTAACTAAACCAAAAGCAACACAAGTTCGTTATACTGAAAAGGCAAGAGACGTGGTTCCAAAAATAGAAAAGTGTACAAAAGTTTATTTAAATAATAAAACCATGGGATATTTTCTTTTACCCTAAAATTGAGTCTTCTTCTTAATTAATACCAAGGGCAGAACAGGGCTTCCTCCAGGGCTGGGGCCACTATGATTACCGTAAGTGCAAGGGGAGTGAGGGGCATCAGCTAAAGGTAGTACCACAAATCCACATAAAGCACACAAAACACACACTCACACACACACACACACACACACACAGGGGCAAAGCCAAAAAAAGGAGTGGAGGGGGGTGGCACTACACACAATAGGACACCATCACCAAAGTAAGGGGGGGGGGGGGTAGGTCACCAGTGAGGCCCTCAGCACCTGGAAGTAAGCAAACAAAAGAACAATCAGTGGGGCATGAAACCATATAAGAAAATAACACAAATGATTCAAAATATGACAAAAACCAAACAATATTTTGACAATACGCAAACTTATCACTATCACTTATCACTAATCAAAAATAATATTTAAACTGAAATTAAACAAATAACCCCAAATAGAAAAATCAAAATAACCCCCCAAAATTATTAAACAAAGAAAACCCCACTGACTATTCCCCTCCTGTTTGATACAGGTACCATAAATTCTGCCGGTGGGACTGGAGCAGGCTCAGGCTAAAACACAAAGCCAATAAAACAACCTAGGAGGATGAATAGAAAATAAAACAAATACATCAAAACATTACAATCAGGAACTAATTTCTAAATGCTGAAAAACAAAAGACACTTTAACTTAAAGAAGGAAAAAAGAAAATCAGGTCAACATAACTCTAAATAAAGAAAAGTGATAAACCTGAGCGGCACATGGGCAGCTCTAAAACAATCTTCTACTTCTTCATCGATAGGAGGAAACACAGATGTGCAATACTGAATCCCCCACAAAGCAGCAGCGGTCCTGGGTGCAGAGTGGCGTGGCTCGTACCAGCTCAGTGCCGAGACTTATGGCCTATCCCGTTAGCGTGGCGTGGTACAAACACTGGGAGGAACGGAAGAGAGGAGGACAACAAACATTTCGGGCGCTGCCAGCGTCTATGCTGTAAGCGTGGTTAATGCACACCAACGGAGGAGAGAGGGTGAAGTAAAATTAGAGACTAAATGGCAATCATTAATAATGGTTTGGGGAAAAACACGACATACCTGTAAGCGTGATGCAGTTTGAGCACCAAGAAAAGGACAGAGACATTTGAGTCTATACTGTCGGAGTTATTGCGCAACAGCGGAGGAGAGAGAGGCGTGCAGAGCGTCTGCAGCACCTGGACCAGGTAACCCAGGAAGAGGAAGCGCGCACCAGCTGCCAGGGAAAGAGGCAGCACTAACAATCCCTCCCCCTTATATACCTGACCTTAATTAAAGGGATGAGACCACACACAGACGAGTGAAGCCGAGAGAGCTCATCCCACTACACTGGCAATAGGGCGAGCAGGTTACTAGCATAAATACTTAAAAAACAGCAATCATCAAACATAGTACAGAGATTAAAGGAGAATAATTCAACAAAGCCGCATTTCACAAAGCCGGATGAAATATCACAGTCCTTCGCAGAATTTCTGTACAAAAATACAGACACTTGCACAAATGATTTAAAAGACTTGTCTTTTAAAAGACATCAAGTTAAAAGAGTTACCTGAATCTATGGCAAAAAAACCTGGACGAGCCAATCAAGGACCTGGAAATACGTCAGATAATCTCTACACTGAAAAATAATAAAAGCCCTGGCCCAGACGGGTATATTAACGAATTTTATAAAGCTTTTATAGAGATTATATCACCTTTATTACTACACGCTTACCATCATGCATTAACATTTGGAACCATGGCCCCCTCTTGGAGAGAGGCTACTATAGTGGTGATGCATAAAGATGGCAATGATCCCACTAAATGCCAATCATACAGACGGATCTCATTATTGAATACAGATCTACGAATCTTAACAGCTATTCTGGCAAGTCGTGTCAATAAAATTACTACAGAAATTATCCATCCCGATCAGACAGGGTTTATAAAGGGAAGGTACTATGGAGAGATAACATCAGAAGGTTGTTAAATTTAATGACACACCCAAAAGTTAAAGAAGTACGGTGGCTGAGACCCGCCATAGCTGCAAATAAAAGTAACGCTGCAAACAAAAAGAAACGCTGCTGCAAATAAAAAGAAACACTGCTGCATATAAAAGAAACGCTGCAAATAAAAAGACACACCGCAGCAAACAAAAAAAACGCTGCAAATAAAAAAAGCCACAACGGAAGTGGATTACCGGGGACTGTTTTTGCCGAAACACCGGAAGAAGAAACAACAACAACAGGACTACGAATTGGAAAACGAACAAGAAAGTAAGTGAAAATGGTAGTGTTTAATGTCGCTACATGTACTTTTTAATGTGTTATATGGTCAGGCGATGTAGCCCCAGGTATGAAGTTGAACTGGAGAATGCCGGTGTATTGTTAGCTTCAGCTAACACGGGGAGACCACTAACAAGAGTGGAAACAACTGACGGCTACATAGTTCCGGTGTCGTGCCAAGATAGTTACCCCCTGGCCGCGGGAGCGCGCATACACTCAGGGAGCTGCGTTTCTTCGCTTCGGTTTATCAACAATGTTTTTATTCTGCTGTATGCTACTACGTGTTAACGTAAATTTATACTATTCAGTGTTCTACATTCACAATGTTGTATCTTTTTCCTCCTATAATCTGACAGTGGTATTTAACCACGTAGGCTAGACGATTACTTAAACTGTGAAGTCAAGATCACATTGACTCGAAATGTAGGCTACATTAAACCACAAAGGTAATAAAAGGCTGGTCTTTTGTCTTTTATTTTGTGAGTATTTCAGGTCAGGTGTAGTAACACTAGTGAGTATGGAGAAGATTACTCTATCCCAGCTCAAGTTACAGGGGGGATACTTATTATTTCAGGACGGATTTTCAGCCTTGAAATAATAAGTACCCCCCCTCCACACTAGGAAGATGAGGCACTGTCATCTTGTGTTTCATTTTGTGAGTATTTCAGGTCATGTCTAGTAACACTGGTGAGTATGGAGAAGATTACTCTATCCCAGCTCAAATTACGGGGGGGATACTTATTATTTCAGGACGGATTTCCAGCCTGAAATAATAAGTACCCCCCCTCCACACTAGGAAGATGAGGCACTGTCATCTTGTGTTTCATTTTGTGAGTATTTCAGGTCATGTCTAGTAACACTGGTGAATATGGAGAAGATTACTCTATCCCAGCTCAAGTTACAGGGGGGATACTTATTATTTCAGGACGGATTTTCAGCCTGAAATAATAAGTACCCCCCCCCGTCCACACTAGGAAGATGAGGCACTGTCATCTTGTGTTTCATTTTGTGAGTATTTCAGGTCATGTCTAGTAACACTGGTGAGTATGGAGAAGATTACTCTATCCCAACTCAAGTTACAGGGGGGATACTTATTATTTCAGGACGGATTTTCAGCCTGAAATAATAAGTACCCCCCCTCCACACTAGGAAGATGAGGCACTGTCATCTTGTGTTTCATTTTGTGAGTATTTCAGGTCATGTCTAGTAACACTGGTGAGTATGGAGAAGATTACTCTATCCCAGCTCAAGTTACAGGGGGGATACTTATTATTTCAGACGTCATTTCCAGCCTGTTGGGGCTGGATCTGGGGTTGCTGTAGCTGGTGGGGAAGCTGTTGCTGGGGTTGCTGTAGCTGGTGGGGAAGCTGGATCTGGGGTTGCTGTAGCTGGTGGGGAAGCTGGATCTGGGGTTGCTGTAGCTGGTGGGGAAGCTGGATCTGGGGTTGCTGTAGCTGGTGGGGAAGCTGGATATGGGGTTGCTGTAGCTGGTGGGGAAGCTGTTGCTGGGGTTGCTGTAGCTGGTGGGGAAGCTGGATCTGGGGTTGCTGTAGCTGGTGGGTAAGCTGGATCTGGAGTTGCTGTAGCTGGTGGGGAAGCTGTTGCTGGGGTTGCTGTAGCTGGTGGGGAAGCTGGATCTGGGGTTGCTGTAGCTGGTGGGGAAGCTGGATCTGGGGTGGCTGTCACTTTCCCTTTTGCTTTGATACCCCTGTGTGGCACTCTGGGTGTGTCCTCTGTGGCCAACTTTAGCTGATCTATATTTATTTTTTTTATTATTGCCCCCTGGTCATTTCCTCAGCACTCTTATTCTGGATTGCCAGAATAAGAAATGGGCCTAAAAAGCTGGCCTCTAATTTGCCTCCTTTTCTCTGTTGGCTCCTTATGTTCTGTCGCCAAACTTTGTCCCCAACTTTTAAATCAGCAGTATTGTCTGTTGATGTTTTTTTGGCCCTTGTTAAGATTGTCTTTGACATTGTCCATCAGCGCCTGTTGTTGAATGATGTCCTGTGACAAGTCTTCCTGTCCCACAATGTCCTCCACAGTGGTGTCAATCTTTGAAGAAAATAAATTTAACTTTATCTATGTATCTAACATTAAACATTAAATAATGCCTATATGTATGTGCTCACTCAGCAGGGATATTACAGTAAATGTGAAAATTTGATCTACAGGAGAATAAATATTTGAAAACAATTCAGAATGCCCATAAACCAACCATGTAGTGTTCCGGGACTTGCGATGGATAGCGAGCCTCCCTGCCGAACATTAAATAAAAAGGGGAGTATTTTGTTGTCATCTGTTTTTTGGTTCTGAGGCCAAACATCACTGCATCCAGATAATCATCCCAGGTGTCTGGATGCTTCCCGACCAGCTTGCTCAGGGCTCTGAGGATGAAGGAAAATTTAAAATAAACATATGCATGACCATTTCATCAAGTTGTATTTATATGCAATATGCAATTTCAGTAGAAAGGTACACCCTAAAAGAAATAAAAACTCATATGCATTTAAGTTAACAAGTTGAAGCTGTTACAATTTCATTTTGCTGATTATTTTATCCTACATACACCAGAGAGTTAATACAACACAAGCAAAAGTCTAGTCAAGAGAGAACACAACATGTAAGTGCCAAAAAGTGCACAGAGGCAAGTTTAGAGTGGTTGATTAAGACTACAGCAAAGTACTCACCTCTGAATTGTGCCATTCATACGCTCTACCAAGCCATTTGTTTGTGGATGGTAGGGCGAACAGAGGCTTCTTTCAATTTCCAGTCTTTGACACACTCCTTTGTTTATCTACAATCATAAGGGATTTTTTTTTTTTTTTTTACAAAAATACACTAATTGCATGTACAATACAACTCCAAAAAATATAGATGTCACAAAAATACAGTGAAAGTAAATTAGGATAACACATTAGAAGTTTTATATATTTTTAATTTCACATTGTATTAGTTTTCTTAGTACTGTGAAGGTGAATTTAGTTAAATATTTAATTGCAATGCTGTATTATTAACCCTTAGTTCAACTCTGTTAAACTGTCTTAGTTTCATTCTGGGTGAGCAAGACAGGATGAACAACAATGCTGATATATTTCCATAAAAAATGTCATATGTTTAGTAAGGACATCACATGATTTCATGCCATTCATGCTTTCATAAAATGTTGACCAATGACAGTTTGTCCTCTTTAAACTATAAAGGATTAGTTTTGCTCTTTGTTAGATGAGACAGGGGTATTTTGCCAACTGTGTCCGTCCGTCTCCTTATTGGTCAAAATAACGGCTATCTGGCGTAATCGCTTGGATCCATGTTTGGTGGTAAATGGCAGTATTGACAGATAAATAACAATATGGTTTACTGACGTAACCCCTGACCTCAACTAATTTGCATACTTGATTGAAGTAATCACGTGTCATGGAAAAGTACAAACACACAGTACCAACAGTTCAGTGATAGAAGCGAGACAGTACCAAGGCCTATATTATCGAGGGATATGTTTTGTGGCAGTTTGAATTTATTTTTTGTATTGAATTTATTTTTCTATTATTGTTAATTAATTAATTTTGAATTACTTAAAAAAAGAAATTTAACGTATTGTTATTGCAACATAACAGTCAACGTTTTCATTACATTTCCAGATTTATCCTGTAACTTGAGCTGGGATAGAGTAATCTTCTCCATATTCACCAGTGTTACTAGACATGACCTGAAATACTCACAAAATGAAACACAAGATGACAGTGCCTCATCTTCCTAGTGTGTGTGGGGGGGGGGGGGGGTACTTATTATTTCAGGCTGGAAATGACGTCTGAAATAATAAGTATCCCCCCTGTAACTTGAGCTGGGATAGAGTAATCTTCTCCATACTCACCAGTGTTACTAGACATGACCTGAAATACTCACAAAATAAAAGACAAAAGACCAGCCTTTTATTACCTTTGTGGTTTAATGTAGCCTACATTTCGAGTCAATGTGATCTTGACTTCACAGTTTAAGTAATCGTCTAGCCTACGTGGTTAAATACCACTGTCAGATTATAGGAGGAAAAAGATACAACATTGTGAATGTAGAACACTGAATAGTATAAATTTAAGTTAACACGTAGTAGCATACAGCAGAATAAGAACATTGTTGATAAACTGAAGCGAAGAAACGCAGCTCCCTGACTGTATGCGCGCTCCCGCGGCCAGGGGATACAAATTCTATCGGGGGTAACTATCTTGGCACGACACCGGCAGCTTATTACTGTCGTTGTTGTTGTTGCTTGTACGTGTAGGTCAGGAAAAGACGTAAAAGGGACCGTATATGGTTTGTTATTTGTGTCATTACGTTACGTATTGGACTAAATACATGGACATATTGAGGAAAGTATTTCGATGTTATGGAAACGGATTTCATATTTCACAAGAATGGATACTTGGCGAGCTGTACAGAAAGTCCTGAGTCATAAGATGATCGGTGTGGATAAAGGGAAGACTTTGAAGGTATGTAGAGATTATAGCTGTTTTTACTTTAGCTGAGTGGCTAGCCGAGCCAATCGCTAATACTATTACGGCTGTGAGCAACCAATATTATTCGTGAGTGGTCTTGAATGAATCAGGGCAACCTATGCTTTCTAACAATGTACGGCATGAATGTATATGTTTAAGGGTTGGTGTTTAAAACATTCAGAAGGACTTGTGGCTACCTCCCAACCTCCGACCCATCCCGTAGGCGGAACAGCGTGTTTTAAGTGTCTGCAGTTCCGATCCTCATCCCCATGTTGGGGATGTTGAAACAGACAAGTCACCCTCAAATATGCTGAAAACCATATTGATGTTTAGTTTGCAGTTAGTCATCCCTAATGTTTATGTGGCTTTGAGGATGTTCCTCACGTTGCCGGTGACAAACTGTGAGGGGGAGCGCTCATTTTCTCATTTGGGGAGAATCAAAAATGAGCTGAGAACAACCATGAATCAAAAAATCGTTTTCCAATTCGTAGTCCTGTTGTTGTTGTTTCTTCTTCCGGTGTTTCGGCAAAAAGAGTCCCCGGTAATCCACTTCCGTTGTGTCTTTTTTTTGTTTGCAGCGTTTCTTTTATATGCAGCAGCGTTTCTTTTTATTTGCAGCAGCGTTTCTTTTTGTTTGCAGCGTTACTTTTATTTGCAGCTATGGCGGGTCTTGGCCACCGTAAAGAAGAGAGGAGTCAATGATATTATCCTTAGATGCCATGAAAGCATTCAAACTCTGAAACGATTCCAATTTGGCCCAAACTTCATGAAATGGATACAAACCATATGTTTGAATCCACAATCCGCAGTTAAGGTGAACGGATTTCTCTCAGACCACTTCACTCTGGAACGTGCGTGTAGACAAGGTTGTTCACTATCTCCTTTGTTATTTGATATCAGTATTGAACCATTAGCACAGCTGATTAGGGATAATGATGGCCATGGATATAGGTGGCAACATCTCAGATACAACTAAATTGCAGAGTGGGTTTAAATGGCCAGTAGATGGCCTCAAATATTTAGGCATTCATATAACCGCCTTCATTAGAAAAACTATACGATTTCGATTACAAAAGTTTAATTCATAACATTAGTAAGGACTTAGACCGAAGGTCAATATTGCCCCTATCTCTGCTGGGCCGCATTGAGATTGTCCGTATGAATGTGCTGCCTAAATTACTATTTTGGTTTCAAATGTTACCTATTGACATGCCCAAAACTACATTTGACAAATTGGACAAACTAATTTCAATATTTATCTGGCAGAGAAAGCGACCAATAATCAGACTAAAAGTGTTACAGTTATCTAAAGCCAAGGGAGGGCTCAAACTACAGAATCTGAGATACTACTTTTGGGCTGCGCAACTAAAACCTCTACTAATATGGATTCAGGACCTATCCTATACATGCTGGCTCAATATTGAAAAGAGTTTATGTGAAAGACCTTTACAGGCCTTGCCATCCTTAGATGTCCATCCAAGTAAAATAAAAATGTGTGATTGGACCAAAATCACATTAAAAATATGGAAGACAATAAAATCTACATTTGGGCTGCCTAAAACAATTTCAGCACTTACAAACATTGGATATATGAATGATTTTGTGCCCTCTAAATCAGATACAGGCTTCAGGAAATGGTCGAAGTATAGACTCACCAATTTACATCAACTCCACAATGCTGGCAATTTTAAATCATTTACAAAGCTGTCAGAGGAATTTAAGCTGCCAAGCACAGATTCCTTCAGGTACTTACAGTTAAGGGATTCCTTATTAAAACACAAAGACTGTGACAAAGTTGCTAAACTAATGCTAATTGAAGAGTTATTGATTAAAGCACAAACAAAAAAATGGGATAAGAAATTAATAAGCTATTGTTACCACATATTCCTGAGCATGAATTTGAATAATACTACACAGGTTAAGGAGAGATGGGAAATTGAAATTAATTCCAACATATCACATGATATGTGGGAGGAAATTTGTACTGAAGTACATCTGGTAACTAATTCAAATGTATGGAGAGAATTTAAATGGAAGGCAGTCATGAGGACACCTAACATTACTGCTAAATTTAGCACTACACACTCTAATAAATGCTGGAGAAACTGTGGCCCACACATTGGTAATCAGACCCACATACTCTGGATATGCCCAAAACTGGAAGCATTCTGGAAGGAAGTGTTTTAAACACTTTAAAAATAAAAAAACAAAAAAATATTTGGTGGAAATATTACAATGGACCCAATGGTGGCCCTACTAGGTCTATTACCAAGAGGTATTGAAGGAAGAGCCAAAAAATATCTCTTACAGATACTACTAACAACAGCAATTAAATGCATTACAGTAAGGTGGCTAAAGCCTGACCCTCCAACACACAATATGTGGACTGAAAAAATAAAGGAAATATATCAAATGGAACAAATAACATATTCCCTGAGACTTCAAAAACATATATTCACTAAAAGGTGGAGCCCTGCTACGGGTGTACTGATATAATTCTATTTCTACTATTTCATCTTGCTTTATTCTACTTTATTTTATATGTTTTTAATTTCTTTGTCATTATAATCTCCATCTATTTTGTTGTACTATAACTGTTACCTTGTGTATGAAACAGCAGATATGATGAATATGATTCTGTACATAATCTTGAATGAAACCTAAATAAAAACTAAGTAAAAAAAAAAAAAAAAGCACATTTCATACACAAGGTAAATTCAATGTGCTAATAAAATAAATAACAACACAGGGCAAGTGTAAAACAAGATAAACAAGTCCAATCAAACACACATGTGCACACACCTATATACACACACCTAACAAAGCACACGCACACACACACACACACACACCCCTAACCAAACACTGCCATAAAAAGAAAAGTTTTTAACTTGCTTTTAAAAGTGGCCACTGATGTGGCGCCTTTGACTATTTCAGGCAGTGTATTCCACCTGCATGGGGCATAAACACAAAAAGCCCCCTCCCCTTCCTTAGTTTTTCTGCAAGGATGAACTAGATTGCTGCTGCCTGTGGATCTGAGGGTTCTTGCTGGTGTGTAACTGATGAGCATGTCTGTTATGTACTGAGGTGCTGAGGACATTGAAATCAATTCTTATTTTGACAGGTAACCAGTGCAAAGATTTAAGAATGGGAGTGATGTGTTGAAATTTTTTAGTTCCAGTGAGAATGCGTGCGGCTGCATTTTGAATTAGTTGTAACATGTGAATCCTGGATTTTGGAAGGCTAGTGAAAATGCCATTACAAGACAAAACAAAGAAATAATAGGCATTAACATCTGTGGGAAAAAACTGAAATTGGCATGCTATGCGGATGATATTTTGATCTTTCTGGGTCAACCAACAAACTCTTTACCCAAATGAATGCAATCATTTTAATATTTTGGTCGGTTATCAGGATACAACATTAATATAAGTAAAACACAACTGCTTAAATACAATTACAACCCACCAGATGAAATTAAGAGTAAGTACCACCTAGTGTGGCAAACAGAATATTTTAAATATTTTGGGGTTATAATACCTAAGGATCTCACAGAACTATTACAACGTAATTATTCACCGATACAAAAGAAGATTAAAGAGGACATAGCAAGATGGAATCTAATCCCATATTTAAGTCTTAGCTCAAGAATAGACTACATTATTATACTTTCAAACACTACCAATAGAAATTTAAACAAAAAAAACAATTTAATGAATGGGACAAAATTTTGTCCAGATACATATGGCAAGGTAAAAGGCCTCAGATCTGATTTAAAACCCTACAGTTATCGAAAGGAAAAGAGGGATGGAGCCTTCCTTCCCTCAGAGACTACTATTGGGCAGCACAATTAAGGCCCATCATATGCTGGTGTAATCCTTCATATGATGCTCAAAGAGGGCCTCCATTCCCATACAAGCACTGATAGCTGACAGTAGCCTGCAGGACCTTATAAAAAATATTGAAAACTTGTGGATGGATAGTGGCGGTGTTTGGCTCAGTGGGTAGAGCACCCGCCCCATGTGTTGAGGCTTGAAGGGTTGCTATGTTATGCATAAATATTAATCCATTATACACACAGAACTGTTATATAATCTTTGAATAAGCATTGAAGAAATGTATATTAAAATGTCAGTGGAGAAGAAGTCTCAGCTTTGTAGACAGGGTGCAGAGCTGTGTCGCCATAGATAACAATAGAAGGAAGTGTGGAAAAGTTGCCAAAGTGGGGAGAGACCAAAGGAGGGGGGCGACACAGCTGTTAGATATATTAAATATGTGTAAAACAGGATGTGCAGATCTTAAAATAAGCAGCAGAATAATGTAATATTTTAAGGAGTAAAGCAACCGAAATAGGTAAAAGTTTAAACAGCAAAATATCTCCTAATAAGGGAAAGGGAAGTGTAGAAATTAGGATGATACAAAAGGAGAAGCAAAAGGGAAAGAGAGCAGATCTCTCTGGGTGAAGTGCTTGAATACTTTTATTCGATGTAAGAGTGATCTCCGCTTTTTGCAAACAGCGTTAAATAAAAGAGGTGATTTGAACCAACTCTTGTCTTCAGAGGTGCTCTCTTCTGCATCAACCAACTCGGGAAAAGCAAAACCTTCAGCTTTAACAATTTGGGGGCTCGTCCGGGATGCAGAAAGAGCGGTAAAAGAATTTGACCAAACCTCATCGGGACAGGGACGGGACACCAGCCGGCTAACATAAGGTAAGCAGAAAACTATTATAATAAAATTCTGCATATTGGACATTACCAAAACAGGTGTCTCTGATCTGAACCGCTGAGGAAATTCCAAATTGAAGACATTAGAGTGGTAGGCCTATATTTAAAATAAAGGGTGTGTTTTAAAAAAAAAAAAAAAAAAAAAAAGAGAAATTAGGAACAGACCGATAAGCTTAACAGGCGTCCTTGGTCGTAGCTGACCCTACCAGATTCTGACGAGAGCCTGGATTGGTTGCTGGAGGAGCACTCCGGGGAATTGAGGACCCCCAAATGCTAAAAAGTGAAATAATTCAGAAATGATTTTGAATAAAGGGAACCCTCTGAGGTAGATCTCAGAGGGCGAGAAGCCTGTTTGGGGGTTAGAGTCCCCTAGAGAAAAAAAAAAGCAATACGGAGTCTGTTCTAAGGAATAAGGTTAATATTTTTCGGTGTGATATAATAACCTTATGCATTATTTTTGTGTTTAATAGCCTGTCTGGGGTTAGAGTCCCCTACCCTGTTTGGGGGGTTAGAGTCCCCTAGAAAAAAATAAAATAAAGCAATACGGAGTCTGTTCTAAGGAATAAGGTTAATATTTTCCGGTGTGATATAATAACCTTATGCATTATTTTTGTGTTTAATAAGGTTAATATTTTCTGGTGTGATATAATAACCTTATGCATTATTTTTTGTGTTTAATAAGGTTAATATTTTCTGGTGTGATATAATAACCTTATGTATTATTTTTTGTGTTTAATAAGGTTAATATTTTCTGGATAAAATTTTCAGGTATGATATAATAACCACATTATTTTTGTGCTTAATAATATCTTTTTTTTTTCTTTTTGTGTGTATACAAATAACGAGGGATACTGGGAGTGGGAAGAATAAAACTCTGAGGTGTCTTCAGTGAAAGATCATTTAAAGCAGTGTCATGACAAACCCGACAAACGGACAGAGGAAACCTTTGCGGTGTTAACGTAATCTATCCGAGCCTTGGAAACCTAGCGGTGTTAACGAAAATGGCCTGGTTTGTCATTAGGGTCAGTTGCTCGGATTAAACTCCAAAAAACTGACTGGCTGCTGATCTTAAGATACTGAATTGGGCTTGTTGCTCGGTTGAACTACATACAAACCGGCTGGCTTCAGAGTTCAGGATAAATAGAAAAAGAAAAAAGATGGACGGAGAGTTTGACAGGGAGATAGATGATGACGGATGGGGTCCCGTAAAAGGGACGTGGAAGCCCCTTGAGACACAGCTGAATAATGTAATGATGGCAGCTGCTACGGTAGTTGAAGGAAAGGAAAAGGAGAAGAAAATGACAGCGATAAAGGAAAAGATAGAGAAATTGATTAAACATAAAGGAAAAAAACTGTCAGATGCAGGCCCGTTAGGGGCCTGGCTGTGGGAAAAGGTAAAAGAATATGCAGCCAGGAAAAAAGAAACAGCAGAAAAGGAGAAGGAGGCAGGGATGTTGCAGAAAGGAAAGTGGAAAAAGGAAGGGAAAGCTCTAGAAGAAGAGCAACGAAGCTGGTCCGAACTGGCGGTCTGGTGGCAGAGCCTGAGACACCTGCACGACGGTAGACGAGAACAAAATGACAAGTCGGAGGTAAGACCACCCCACAACACACAACCACCACCGTATGCACCTCCAAGCACGCCAAGCGGCCTGTACCCCACCTTACTTGTACAAGGAGGAACGGTACAGCTAGGATGTGAAGGGTCAGAGGAAGGATCCGAAGTAGGGGCCACAGCGGGGAGTGTGTCACAGGGAATGTCCCCGCACCTACGACCATTTGAAGACAGAACACAGAGAGGGAGAGAGAAGGAAATAAAATATTGGGAAGAAAAACGAGAGGCTGAGGACAGAGAAGCAGCGGAGAAAGAAAAAGAACAGGAAAGACAGTTAAGAGAAAGATTGAGGGAATATGAGGAAAACAGGGCAAATCTAAAAGCGGGTGGGAGTTCTCCCACTCCCGTAGAACAGGGAGTAAAACCAAAAGGAAAGGTTAAAATGAAATTAAAGGGAAAGCTGATAGACGGTCCAGGAAAAGGAAAAGGTCACCGAGCAGCTCTAAAAGCAGCGCTTGAGGGAGAGTGGACCAGTGCAGATGAGGAAGATTGGGAAGAAGAAGAAAAAATAGATGACTGGTATAAAAGGATGGAAGATGAACAAGAGCAATTGATAGAGGAAATAGAGGAGTCATTGGGGGAAATGAGAAACATAGAAAAAACTCTTAGGGCCGGAGAGAGGAACTCAGGGAGAGGGAGACGCATCCACCCGATGCAGACTAGGCATGGACCGCAGGTACCGCCACAAAGTAGCATGCCAGTAGTGACTACCGGAGGGGGCCCAAGATATAAACCATTTGGTATCGGAGATATACAGGCAATAGTGGATAAACTACCGCCAGTAGCCGAGGGAGGGAACCTATGGTTGAGTAAATTAGATAGTCTAACAGCGGGCCAAAAGTTGGCATTAGGGGACTTTAGGGCAGTGATAGCTATGTGCCTGACGGGAAGCGACATCCGAGACATAGAAACTCAGGCAGGGATACTAAAAGTAGCAGATGACGTCGAATGGTGGAGACTTAGTGACTTAATAGGAGGAGTAATGAGAGAAAAGTACCCCCTGCCAAATGCGTCAGTTATGCCAAAAATGAAGTGGGATCCTAAACAAAACCCTAGAGAATACCTAGACCAGGGAAAAGAAATGTGGCTGAAATACACAGGGTATCATCCAGGGAAGGAGGGATCTCAGAGGGAGTGGTTTAGACAGGCTATATTGGAAGGGATGCCAGAAGAGTTGAGCACGGCCATGAAAAATAACCCAGATATGTTAGGATGTGAATCACATAGGTGGGAGAAACACCTCATACATCATCTGTCCCGGGCACAAGATACGTGCCAGAAGGAGCAGGAAAGTCTCAAAAATATACAAACACAGCTCCTGAAGTTACAATTGACGGAAGCTAGACAAAAAACTGATGCAAAAAAGAAGACGGGTAAAGTAATGATGGCGGCAGAACAGGCAGCTACCCCTGACCTGTTTCCCGTCCCGCCCTGGGGACCGCAATCACTGCACCAACGACAAGGGGGATATGGGGGCGGGCCTATGAGGGGTAGAGGGGGGTGGAGAGGTAGAGGCGGAAGGGGCGGAGTCCCAAAGGGACCGGAGGGGGGAGGTCGTTGCTTTTGCTGCAATGAGGTAGGACACTGGGCGCGAGAATGCCCTCAACAAGGAAGGGGGGGGGGGGAGGAAACAACATCAGAGGAAGGGGAAGACTTTCTCCGCCACCTACTGGTCAAGGACAAAGACAACACCCCGTACCCTCAATGCCTCATCAGATGGCACAGTGGGATGAGGATGAGGAGTGGGGCACCTACCAACAACAATGACACGCCCCACAGAGAGACTCAGACAGCATTCAAACGGCGGAACCAATGCTGTCAGTACGAGTCGAAAAGAAGACTCTGCCATTTTTGGTTGACACCGGGGCAACATGCTCAACAATGAGGAGCGTTCCCCCGGATACACTGTCAACTAAATCTATCACACTAATGGGATTCTCTGGGGAAAAACAGACTCTGCCAATTACTAAACCATTGTTGACCCAATTGGGAAATCAGAAGGTGAAGCACCCTTTTGTGCACTCACCTACAGTCCCTATGAATTTGCTGGGACGAGATCTCCTAGTAAAGCTAGGAGCATCTATACTGTGTAGCGCCGACGGGCTGGTAGTAACCCTACCCCATGGCACACAGTTACCTTGTACCGGTCTAGCCACCTCCGGACAATATTTGTTACAGCCTGTGAACGAGCAATATGCTGATATATATTGGGGTCTGTTACAACCAGAGACGACGGAGCAACGTGGCGTACTCTCTGCCTACCTTGGGTGGAAACCCTGGATAGCCCTCCTCGAACCCTACATCTCCCCTCCGGACTCTCCTCATGTCACTTTGTTTTATGACAGATTACAAACAGAGTGGTATCAGGAAATGTTCCAAGATCAATTAGAAGGGCATAAGTGGACAATTGACACACAGAATATTTATGTCGCACCCGAAGGAGTGGCGGCTGCTGTTAATCTAACCTCTGACCAAGCCTTATGGTATATGATGTCAGAAGAAGCAGCCCCACATGTTTCATTGGCCCTACATCCTCAACATCAGGCAAAGGAATTGGGGGCAATAGTAAAACGGGCGCTGGCACAAACAGATTGGATAAATACCACCATTTCTCAAATTCAATATTCTGCGGCGGCTAAGACGTATCGCATTAACGTCAAAGCCACCGACATAGCCCTAATGGAACATGCACAAATTACCCGCCAACATGGCAGGGAAAAAACTGATCATCCTCAGGCGACAGACATGATAGAATCTCTCCCCCAACATTTATGGGCACAGAACCCCACAGACGTTGGCAAAGTGAATTGCCCCCCAGTTACATTTAAAGTGCAATCTGGCGAACCATTATGGGTTAGGCAGTATCCACATAAACCTCAAGCCGAAGCAGGCATAAATGATACTATCGAAGGACTTCTGGCCCGAGGAGTGTTAGAACCCTCGTCCTCACCCTGGAACACCCCTATATTGCCCGTAGAAAAGAAAGGAACAGGCAAATATCGTATGGCACATGATTTAAGAGCCATAAATGGCATACTAACCACTCCCACGGTCCCTGTACCTAATCCATATGTGGCACTGGCAAATTTAGATCCATCACACAGTTGGTTTACGTGCATAGACTTAGCGAATGCATTTTTCTGTCTACCCTTAGCTGAAGAATGTAGGGACATTTTCTCATTTTCGTACCATGGTCATCAGCTTCGGTACACACGTCTGCCACAGGGATTCGCTTTATCCCCAGGCATCTTTAACCAGACCTTGAAACAATTTCTCACCTGATGTCCATTACCAGATAATGTCACCCTGGTGCAGTATGTAGACGACTTGCTATTAGCAGCACCGACTGCCACCTCCTGTCTGGAAGCCACACGCATGGTACTCCAGCATCTGGCTGACACAGGATTTAAAGTGAGTAAAACTAAATTACAGGTGGCACGCAAACAAGTCTCATTTTTGGGACGAATGATTTCACAAAAGAGGGCAAGTATGTCTCCCCAACATAGAGCGGCCATTTTACATCACCCTCGGCCGATTAAAGTCAAAGACATGTTATCCTTTCTGGGTTTGACCGGGTATAGCAGAAATTACATCGCTAACTATACTGGTCTGGCTAAACCATTACGGGACTTAGTTAACAGCAAAGGCATGCGTAATTTGAATGCCAGCCTGGAATGGACACAGGTTGCTGAAGAAGTTTTCATTGCACTTAAACAAGCTTTAGCAACAGCAGCTGAATTAGCGATCCCTGATTACAGCTTACCTTTCTATTTGGATGTCTCTGGAACAGAACACTGCGTTAACGGCATTCTGTTCCAGAGAAAAGGGGGAGAGAGAGTAGTGCTAATGTACATCAGTGTGATGCTAGATAATTTGGAAAAAAGACACCCACAGTGCACACAACACGTAGCGGGAGTAGCAAAGCTAATACAGAAAACGGCACATATAGTTATGGGACATCAATTACAGGTGCTGACAACACATAGCGTGGTGGCATATGTGAACTCACAAACGTTCACACTCACACCACTGAGACAAAGAAGATTGAGCAAGATCCTAGAGGCACCAAACATTTCCTTCACACACGAGGGAATAAACATGGCAGACCAAGTGGGCATGGGAGAGCCACATGAATGCGTTGAACAAGTACATAAGGATGTAAAAATCCGACCTGACCTGAAAGTGGAACCCATACACGGAGCAAGGAAGCTATACACGGACGGGTGCTGCTTTCGACATAATCAAGAGGGACTTAAGGCAGCATATGCAGTAGTGGAAGACGTACAGGGAGACATGATAACCAGGAAGGCAGAAAGACTGGAGGGGCAGCAGTCAGCACAAAGAGCAGAAGTAATAGCTGTGGTTGAGGCTCTTAAATTAGGACAAGGACAGGAGGTGAACATTTTTACGGATTCTGCATACGCAGCAGGAGCAGTTCATGTGGAGTTAGGACAGTGGATGAGAACAGGATTTTTGACAGCTACAAACAAACCTATAAAACACGAGACAGAGATGAGAGAATTAGCCGAAGAGTAGCAGTCATAAAGTGCAAGGGACATGACACCAGTAGCGCACCAACAGCTAAAGGGAATAGTGCCGCAGACAAAGCAGCAAAACAGGCAGCGGGATATGAGGAAAAATCAGTAATGATGTGTTCAGAGTCTGAATTTGAACCCGACTCTGAATCCGATATAACTGGACTAATACAGTTACAGGCACAGGCGTCCCCACAGGAGAAAACCCTGTGGAAAGCCAGAGGAGCTGTAGAGAAAGAGGGACTTTGGAGAGCCCAAGATGGTCGCCTCATCTTACCGCCAGGGTTGAGATTAGATGCGCTGGAGGAAGCACATGGTGTGGGACATGTGGGGGTGGCACAAATGATGCGAAACCTGGAAAACTGGTGGCATCCATATTTGAAAGACATGGCACAGCATTTAGTAAAGACATGCACAATTTGCACTAAATTCAACACCAGACCGACCATCAGGCCAACACCGGGAAAATACCCCCTAGAAGCAAAGACAGGGAGAGAAATCATCATTGACTATACAGATATGATAAATCCAGTAAGAGGGTATCGGTATGTACTGATGTGTGTGGATGCTTACACAGGGTGGCCAGAAGCCTGGCCTACCAAAAGAGAGGACAGTAAATCAGTGGTGAAGTTTTTGATTAACCAATACATCCCTAGACATGGGTTCCCTGCTAGAGTCCGATCAGATAATGGGACACATTTTAAAAATCAGGATCTACAGGAAGTAGAGAAAATGTTGGGGTTGAAACATAAGTTTGGTACAGTATATCACCCACAGTCTCAGGGAAAAGTGGAAAGGATGAACCAAACGGTAAAAAACAAATTGGCAAAAATCTGTGCACAGACCAAAATGAATTGGCTAGACGCATTACCACTAGCGCTCCTGTCTATTCGGAGCTCAGTGAATCAGAGTACGGGATTCACACCACATGAGTTGCAGACAGGCAGGGCTTTTCCAGGGCCCCAATCTAAGCTATCGGGAACACTAAATGATGACCAACAGCTAACCACTAAAGCATATTTCCATGAACTACAGGGTCTCGTTTCAGCTTTTTCCAAACAGGTAGCCAGCAGGAGCGAAGGAGAAGCCACCACCACGTCACCAGAGACAGGGTGGGTCCTGCTGAGAGTCATCAAACGCAAGTGGTCTGAACCTAGGTGGACAGGTCCATACAAGGTGGTCGAGAGAACGACTCACGCAGTACGGCTGAAGGGAAAAGGTGACACCTGGTTCCATTGGAGCCAGTGCGCAGCAGCAGAAGAGCCACAACGGTCCCTAACAGAGATCCTCGGGTCTCTACAAGCTGAGAGCACTGGGCTGGCTAGCCCAGAAGAAAAGCCCACTAACCAAGGGGCAGAATAATCCCCTAGTGGCAATTTGGGAATAGGGTAGTCTACCCCTGTTCCTGAAGAAAGAAGACGTCAGAAGGGAGGAGGTGAAATAAGCGCTCCTCTCCTGCATGTAGCGTGCCAAGCTACCAACCACAGAAGGGAGGAGGTGAAATAAGCGCTCCTCTCCTGCATGTAGCGTGCCAAGCTACCAACTAAAGGAGAAGAATAGAACATAAGTTTTTTTGTTTTGTTTTGTTTTGTTTTTTGTTTTTGTTTTTCTTTTGGTGACATGAGTCCAACCCAATTAAGTGTGTTTATTTTAGGTTGGGTAATTGTGATGATTGTGTTCGGGTGGGCGTTAAGCAGATTGATTATCACAGGACACACAAGATTGTAAATTAATAACACCATATATAAGGGAAGAAAATCTTAATAACTTGTCGCTAATTGCCACAGAGTTGGGTGAACAGACCACGATAGGAAGTTGAAAAGCCCCTCTAAGGGTAACCCCACCAACCAGCACCGACCATGGTCCCCCGTGCCCGCCGAGCCGAACCTCAGAAAGATAAGTGTCTCCAGCAATATGGAGGATTCGAATTAAACTACACCAAAGGATCTACCACGTCGTTTAAATTTGACCTGTGCGATGTTATTCCGTGCGGAAGGAGTAAGTCCTCCTGGAGAGGATATGATGTGTACCTGTGTGGATTGGGATGGCCAGGAAATCAGAGATGGTGTCGCTCATGGGGACACGTCTGGCAAGCAACAAATAGAGATTTTAACCCCGTGACTAGAACGGCGGATGGAAAATTGAAAACGGCAGGACACTTTACCATACAAAGAGATTACAGTACCATTTCAAACCCGGTAACTCTCTCCATGATTGAGCTACAACAAAAATTGTACCCCACGGGGTACAATTGCATGGTGAGACTAACCAAAGGCCGATCCCAGAATTGCACCACCCTCGCTAGTTTGTTTCCACCCATTAGGAATGATACCATTACAGGACCATTCACCCCAGATAAAGCCAATGGAAGTTATGTATGTTTTAACTTCACCACGGCCCGTTGTGGTTCCAACCACAATCCACCCACTCGCAATATTTCAATTGGAAATCTTGACCCCTCATGGTGTAACATCACCAAACCCGGAGAAGACTTAGGAACATGGGCCAGAGCAGGGCTATATTATTATTGCGGACGACGCAGGTTACTCATGAGAATTAAACCCCATATGTATGGTACTTGCGCCATGGTCTGCCTCAGGACTCCCCTTATGTTGATAGGAAATAGACTGACCACCGCTCAAGAGTCTAGAGAAAGTAATGCGGCCCTTATCCGTCACCGCCGCCGTCATGTCTTAGCCAAACGTTCCGCGTCAGGATTTGACCTGTCTGTTAATTCACCCACCTACCTGGATGCAATAGGCGTACCGAGAGGAGTACCAAACAAATTTAAATTAACTGATCAAGTGGCCTCCGGATTTGAGAATATACCCATAGTCTCCGCTCTGTTTCCCGTTACTCCTAACAAGAACGTTGACCGTATCAATTATGTACATTACAATGTATTGCGTCTGGCCAACCTTACAATAGATGCGATCGAGGGTCTTGCGGACCAATTAGCGCCCACATCTCTCATGGCGGTTCAGAACAGGATGGCCCTAGACATGCTCCTAGCGGAAAAAGGGGGTGTTTGTGCGATGTTTGGCGATATGTGCTGTACATTTATACCCAACAACACGGCTCCGGACGGCTCGGTTACTAAGGCACTAGAAGGCCTAAGGACCCTCTCCAAAACGATGCATGATCATTCTGGGATTAACAACCCATTGGAGGATTGGATGGCGGGCATGTTTGGTCAATGGAAGGGAGTCATTATGTCATCATTAATTTCAATTACCATTTTTATCGCAATTCTGGTAACATGTGGTTGTTGTTGCATTCCTTGCCTCCGGTCCCTTTCTTTGCGACTGATTACTACCGCAATTGAAGGTAGAGAAGCCCAAATGATGCCGTTGTTGGAGTCGCACCGGCAGGGAACGGAGGAGGGGGACCCAGAGTGGACTCAAATGATGTCAATTGATCTCTAAAGAGAGATCAAAAGGGGGAATTGAAGGGTTGCTATGTTATGCATAAATATTAATCCATTATACACACAGAACTGTTATATAATCTTTGAATAAGCATTGAAGAAATGTATATTAAAATGTCAGTGGAGAAGAAGTCTCAGCTTTGTAGACAGGGTGCAGAGCTGTGTCGCCATAGATAACAATAGAAGGAAGTGTGGAAAAGTTGCCAAAGTGGGGAGAGACCAAAGGAGGGGGGCGACACAGCTGTTAGATATATTAAATATGTGTAAAACAGGATGTGCAGATCTTAAAATAAGCAGCAGAATAATGTAATATTTTAAGGAGTAAAGCAACCGAAATAGGTAAAAGTTTAAACAGCAAAATATCTCCTAATAAGGGAAAGGGAAGTGTAGAAATTAGGATGATACAAAAGGAGAAGCAAAAGGGAAAGAGAGCAGATCTCTCTGGGTGAAGTGCTTGAATACTTTTATTCGATGTAAGAGTGATCTCCGCTTTTTGCAAACAGCGTTAAATAAAAGAGGTGATTTGAACCAACTCTTGTCTTCAGAGGTGCTCTCTTCTGCATCAACCAACTCGGGAAAATCAAAACCTTCAGCTTTAACAGGCTACATATAAAATATAATAAATATACATAAAATATACTTAAAAAAAAAAAAAGAAAACTCATGGATCAAGCTGCCTCTTAAAATAAAAAAACAGTAATAACAGAATACAAATTAGAAGAGGACATTGTGATCCTTAAGTGGTGTGCATATGATATACAGTTTGCTCCAAATAAATTAGATACGAGATTCAAGGAATGGACAAATAAAGGACCTACAGCTTTATGTAAGATAATAGAGGAAAATACACAACTTAGTTTTGAAAGGATTAAAGGGAAATATTCATTAGAGGCGCAGGATTTCTATAATTACTTGTAGCTGAGACATTTTTTTAATGACTTCTGTCAAACTCACGGAGCTGCAGCGGTCTTCGGTCTAAGCTTTCAAAATAAAACCTTTGTTATTGTGTGCTTCTCATCATTATTAACAAACAAAGTTGGGGCTTGCAAAATTACAGGAGATTCTGATGAGAAAAGACAAAACGGGAGGGCGGAGGGAGATGGGTCTAAAAATACGGGAGAAATCTGGGAAAAACGGGAGTGTGGGCAGCTATGGTGTACAGTGCATGCTGCGGAGGAGGGACTGAAATACGCATGAGCAGCTTTTTGCAGGAACATGACAAAAAATCGTTTCCCCCGATTTTATTCGTTTTGAGATCGTCTGGTCCCAAAATCGTAATCACGATCAAATTTCGATTAATTGAGCAGCCTTACCAGGCATGCCTCCTTTTCCCCCCAAAAGGAGCAGACTCACTGCTTACCACTAACTCAAAGGGAGACAATATGTAAACCAAACATTTCGCGTGGCCTTGCTATGACCGCAAAGCCTAGTTTGACCCAGTGCATATTAATGATGGAAAAGTCCCTAACACTTGGGAGGCTTAAAGAGAAATACAGTGTTTCAGTAAAATGAAAAAAAAGATTAGAGACTTGCAGACAGCAGCATGTTTTTACAATTTAACAATATACAATGGTTTCAAAGGTAGAAACCAGTAAAGGTCAGTAAAGTTCAATAATCTCAAATATTTGCAGTGTATAGAGGAAAATATTAAGAGCAGTCAAAAATGAATGCCAGCTTGTTAGACGTGCTTAGCACTAGCTCTTGTTCCTGAGGAAGGAGGTTTTACATTAAAAAGTGAATTTTCATTTCTATGAGAATACAATATATTTCATCACAAGCCATGGCACACGATCAGGTATCAGATGAACTGGTTGAGGTGGTGGTGGAAGTACGCCAAAGACGTGGAGCCCCTGGCACAGCAATAAACGGGCAGGATGTACAGTTACACGTCCGTGGGTCCTGGATGCAGCTGAGATGGCGCCTCTGCGTACTAAAAATGTCTGGTATGCAGAGATTGTCAAAGCAACGGGATGCCCAGGCTGTCCAGCAGGTGTCGACTCATTGGCCTCACATGTCCTGCGACAACAGTGGAGCCGCCACTCCTCCTTGGAGATCCTCTGGATCACCTTGGCGTCAGTCAGACCGACCATCCCATGCTTCCCCTCCAGCTGGAACCGCTAGGCTAGCTCAGTTCGGCACGGTTAATTCGAGTTCAGTGGGCGGGATCTCGGCCGGCTGACCCATAGAGTTATCACCTCTCCCACGCCCACTAAAATCCAAGATGGCGCAGTCCAAATGCCCATAGTAGAGGCACAAAACAGACTCCCCCAAACCAATGGGTGACGTCACGGGTGCTACGTCCATTCTTTTTACAGTCTATGGTGTAAACAGTCGGCGCTTACTATCTGGTCATTTAGTGTGTAGTGTGTAGGATGGAAGTATGTAGTATAGAAGTATATAGTATGCGGTTTCGAACACAGCCTCATAGTTGATTGAACTAATTCAGATCAGCTGTTCTGGAACCTGATACTCAGAGTTTCCCATCTCAGAGTAAGTCAACTCAAAGTTTAGGGTTAAAAATATAACATCCATTACCTTTTATTATTAAGAAAACCATAACGATAGAATTGGTAACTTAAAACCACCGAGGTGTTGATCTGTGACGTATGTATTTTGGGTTTTAAGATGCAAGTTACGTTGCATCTTGGGTAATTTGAGTGTGAGTAGTCAGCTCTTGATGCCATATATATGTCTATGCTTGATGCATTGTGATTGTCACTGCAGATGGCGGTTCCGCAAATCGGGCAGCTCCGAAAATCAGGCAGTGACATGCATACTCAGCATTTCTGGCGAATCTAGTGAACCATCCGGGAACTTCTCACATACTCTAAATCACATACTACGCAGTTGAAACACACTACATACTTCAAATGACATCAGAGTTAGTACGAGTAGTAGGAAAGTATGCGGCTCGAACAGACCCCATGTCTCATAACAGCAGCGGGAGAAGCTCCGGGTGGTCTCAGCTCGTCCTCCATCGCCTGCTGCTGGAGAGTGAATGACAGCCGGAACTGTCCAATCACATTAGACTAAAAAACATAAGACAACAACAATTCGCTGCCAATAAAAGTGGGCGTGGGAAAACTGAATGAAGCCAATCAGAGAGCAGATTCAGGTCATGCGCTTGTCAAAAGTTGAAGGGCTTACATTGACTTCATTAGCATCACACACATCATTCAAATCAATCGTGCTTAAGACTAATGTTAGAACCGCCCACCTAATTAACATAAGGAGACAGAAATACAGAAATAAATAAATGTGGATATGTAGAAATACAGAAATAAATGAATGAATAAATAAATAAACGTAGAAATAAATAAATAAATGAATGTAGAAATAAATGAATATATAAATAAATAAATACATAAATGTAGAAATACACAAATAATATACATGTAGAAATGCAAAATTAGCCTTTTTCACTACTTAAAATTATGTATTTATTTATTTATGCATTTATATATTTATATGTGTATTTATTTTTGTCCTTCATATGATTGCATGTGCATGAGAGCAAAATGTATGAATGTGTGCATAAAATATATGAATATGAGAGAAATATTTATCAATATGTCAATATATATCAATACCTTCATTGTAAGTCTCTTGATTGTACAGTACATTCTGAGAATTTCTCACCAGAAAATCACCTTTTTTGCTAATTTTGTGGACCATGCTGCAGATTGAGTCCAATCTGTCTCTAGGTCCTCAATAATTTCAGAGCTGAGCCCTCTGTCTCGCAGAGACTGACTGCAGGCTGAGCCTACATACAACGTTGTGATCTTATGGAGGTACAATATTAAAGACAGACTGAGGCTGGAGTTCTGCCTCCACAAGGCTATGAGGAATATAAAAGCTTTTATGCAGCAGTGGGGATGTGAGGAAGTCTGTTCAGGGAGATCTGAAGTTTGTCAAAGCCAAGCGTTGCCTGTCGCTTGTGGATTTGTGTAGCCTAAATAATGTAACTGAAATATTATGTCTTATTTTTAATAACAACTGGACTTAAATGGTGTGCTGAAACTTAGACTCAGTAATCAGTTGCTGGTCGGCCTCCACCTGGTGTGTTTTCCCCCTCATCTTATTATAGCTGTTTGGCCTGGTTCTGCACAGACTGCCACCAAATTTCCCTAAAGGTAACAAATAACAAGATTTAGGAATTAACCAAATAATTTACTGTAAATTTATTTTGCCATACTAAAGACAGCAGCAGTGGTATTCAATGAAAAAACAAAGCTTTTACATATCTGACATTAGCTGTTTTTCAGCTTTTTTCCATTTAGGATCACATAATGACAATGGACTTATTGCAATGACGATTTTGAGCAGAAAAAAAGAACAATAATTCAGAGTGACCTTGTGTATGTATGATTGAGGTCTGACCTAACAAAAATATAGTCAGCTAAGTAACAGGGAGTTGTACTCTGTACAATTATGAAAGTAAGGTTTAACCTAAAAAGTTGCGGACCCAGCAACCAAGTTGTCCCTTTTCCTTTCAATACTCTAATGAATGAATTAAATCAAGCAAACAAACAAGATCAGAGATTTTAGCCTTGTCAAATTCTGCACATACAGTACCAGTCAAAAGTTTAGACACACTTCACATTCCCTTAATTAAAAAGTGTGTCTGTGTGCGATTTTACATTTTGATGATACTTTCATTGCATCATTCTGTGTTCATTTTCATATGTTTTTTTTTTTTTTTTTTTTTGGGCTTTTTATGCCTTTAATGTTCAGGACAGTGTAGAGAGACAGGAAACAGGAGGCAGAGAGAGGGGAATGACACGCAGGATAAGACCGCTCGGCTCGGGATTCGAACCGGGGTCACCTGCAACGAGGACTATAGCCTCAACACATGGGGCGGGTGCGCTACCCGCTGAGCTATGCTCAACCCCCATTTTCATATGTTTTACTGTTTAGTTGTGTTTATTTCTGTAGAGATATATTATATGCAATATTATAAACATGCCATAAATGTATGTAGTGATGGTCCACACATATTTTTCATGAACAAGGAAAGTTGGGAAGGTATTATTATGGATTAAAATACCATTCACACCAGAGTTCATAGTTCCATTCTGCATGTGTCAATCTGACATTATACTGGTTGATGATAACCCAAAAAAAATATAGACAGTCCTGTTTATAGCTAGAGAAACATTTAATAGAAAAAAATACAAAAGACACAATAGCAGCAAAAAAGTTATAAAAAAACAAAAACATAGATATACATACATCAGCATAGGAAGCATACTGAAAGCACTAATCAGTCAACTGAGGGCTCCCCATATCACAACTTTTTTAACTGTCAGCTAACCTAACAGTGAGGTTTTGAGTCGGTATAGACTCTGTAACAAGAAAAAAATGGTTATAAGCAACAGGTGAACAAAATACAAACTTTTTGTTAAATGCCAAGTTTTCATTTTGCAGTATGTTATCAATGACCTGAACACTTTGTTGTGGCAGTGTGTGATCCATCTTAACCTGGCTACCTGGCATCTGAGCATAAATGACAACCGAGCATCAGCAGTACGTGTGCGTGCGTGTGAGAATCTGCCTGGGTTTAAGGTAGTAGTGAAAATGTGGAATGGATTTTCAATGATTTGGCCATTCTCTCAATGGGCAAGTGGAATGGATTTGATAATGAAGTACTGACACAGCACTCTGAAAACAGCACTGAGTAGATAGACTGATGAACTGATTTTAATCATGATAACATCAAATTTTAATATATGCATTATCACAAAACCCAGTGACTGGCACGCTATCACATGCAACAACACAGGTGTAGCAGGTGAAATAAAAAAAATAAAAAATCACCCTGCCTTGGTGTTGAGTCACATCAGTGCCTGATGTATTTCAGCTGTAAGGACCATTAGGATGCATTGGAAATATGATTGGAACTAATAAAGGACACTATGGGTTCTTACCCATAGTGGGTTCTTACCCATAGTGTCCTTTATTAGTTCCAATCATATTTCCAATGCAATTAAATCAGTGAACTGATCATTTTAATATGTACTCATTCACTATACTGTGGGTATTTGCTACATTCCACTCAGCATCTATCCATCTCTCCAGAATATATTAGATACAGTTCAAACAGGTCTGCAGAGGTTTGTTTATTCACATCAAGTGACACAGTCCTTTTCATCAGATCACAACACACTGATATTCACTGACACAAACTCATTGCCTTTAATGTCCATCAGTCCTTCCCCTTTGCGCCGATGGCATCACTGAATTAAACGGTAGAAGATCCAGCAGCCCAACATAAGCCAATGGCTGGCCCAGCTCAGTTCAGACCACCTCTGGATGGTATGGATGGCAGCATAACCCTGCAAACAAGATGGAAATGTGCAGGTGTGATCATTGGGGTGTGTGGTCATGAATGTGCTGTGGAATTCTAGAAAAACTTGATACAAGTAGTAAATTCTATGTCCATGTACAGAACTGATTTATTTATCGTGGCTGTGCACATTTAGAACCATTCCTGATGGAGGAAGAGGATCTGAGGGAGCGGGAGGGAGTAGGGAACATGGAGGAGGTCGGACAGATATGGGGGGGTGAGGTTGTGGATGGCCTTGAATGTTAACAGAAGTACTTTGAACTGAATACGGAACTGAACCCGGAGCCAGTGGAGCTGTTGGAGGACAGGATTGATGTGGTGGATGGAGGGGGTTCGAGTAATGATACCAGTTGAAGTTTATGGAGGGATTTGTGAGGGAGGCCAAAGAGGAGACTTGCAATAATCCAGACGGGAAGTGATGAGGCTGTGGACAAGGATGGCGACAGTGTGGGGGGTTAGGGAGGGGAGAAGGTGATTGATGTTTCATAGGTGGAAGTAGGAAGACCGGGTAATGTTATTGATGTGGGATTGAAAGGACAGTATTAGTAGTTTACAACAATAACTTGAACTTCCTGACTTGCATAAGTAGGATCTGACAGAACTTTACTGTGTCAGGAGTTAATTACATGCCATACAATTCACCTTGTCAGGCTGATCAAATTTGATAATGATAACTCTTGCTTTTCCAGTGACGTTGAATTTCTAAGAAGCTGGGGTCACCTGCATTTGAGCAGTGAAAATTAAAGTGTCCATTCAAGTTGAAGCATTATTGAGCAATTACTATTGAATAAAATGTTGTTTTACAAAGAAAGCCTATCTGTCATTCTTAAATCAAGCAATTGAACTTGAGTTTGTGTCACTGAATCTTGAAACACGTTTTCTACAGTGAAAGACAACAGTATAAATTGATTCTCAATGTATTGCAGCTTCCCCAGAGAAGACCCAGGACACACTGGAGAGACTATGTCTCGGGAAGAGCTGGACGAAGTGGCTGGGGAGAGGGAAGTCTGGGCCTCCCTGCTTAGTCTGCTGCCCCCGCGACCCGACATGGGATAAGAGGTAGAAGATGGATGGATGGTATTGCACCTTTTTTTTTTTTAACCAATAAATAATTAAATTTAAGATTTCCTGACTAATGAAAGCATATAAATTTAAAATTAAATTTAAGAATATACAACTGACTCAAAGGTATTTCCTGATCTCGGATTTTAAATATTGGCAAATCCAGAACAATTTACAGTGCATCCACAGCTCTGGCAGAGATGTCTTCATCTGCAGTAACTAACCCCCTTTTCACTCATTGCTGAAATTTAAATAGTAAAAGGTTATACTGTTTACTATTAGAAAAAAGTAAAATTGTTAGTGATGAATTACAAGTCAAACAATGTTCCAGTCACATTTTGTCAATGTAATTGACAAAATCAATCTCTTGACTGTGTCAGCAATTCATCAGCAATTGTAAATATGAAAGTCAAATGACAATGCAGCAATTTGCAGTTATCATGTTATGACATTAACACCAAATTTTACACTGCTACAACATTCAGCCAATGACATGGTTTCTATGACTTACTGTATATTCATTCAATACTGTTAGTAACTTAGTCTGATGCTGACAACAACACTGAATAAGTTATGACTTATTTTATTGCTATATAAACAAGATTTAAGTTTTATACTACTACTACTACTACTACTACTACTACTACTACTACTACTACTACAAAAATGAGGGAGCAATCAGACCTACAGTATGAAAATCACAAAAAGAAATTCAAAATGGTGGAAAATTCATGGTCAAGTTAAAAATGTAGGAGTTCATTAAAAAAAAAAAAGAACGCCAAAATTGACCAGTTTTTAGTGTGTCTTTACATGATACACGTGTCTTGTACATTTCATTGTTCTACATCAATTTGGAAGGCAGGGTTTTCAATGTTTTAGTTGAGTCAATCTCATGTGTACCTATTTGAGTTTCATGGAGTAATTAGTCAAAGAATGACGCATATCACTTCCTGCTGCCAGTAGGTGGCACTACTGGCATCACTGAATATTGGCCTGTACTGTACATGTCTTCAGACCGGGACTCTTAACAAGCATATGAAATTTAGAATAGCTCAGACCATGTGGAGACAAGTTATAAGGCTGTGAAATGTCATGGCAGGACATCGAAAATCCCCGGGGCTTGGTTGCATAAAAGCAGAGGAGCATGTTACCATGGAGATTTATTTTGTGCAAACCAATAGTTCATTACTGTAGATGCACTGAGTATGGGCATAGAGTATTCGTGATGGAGGGCATGGAGGGCAGTGTCCTCAGAATCATGGTGGCATCGTGCATCAGACGAATGTATTGATAATACTTTGATTGAGCTTCAATAAACAATTCCAGCGTAAGACATCCTGGACTCCTGTACACTTTTCTCTACTGCAGAGGTTAACCATTGAAAAAGAATTCTCTGTAACAGTTAGTAAGTGTATATATTTTATATATTTGGACTACTTATACATTCAGTGGTTCCATTATTCTCTGTTAGGCTTGGTCTCTGTTTAATTACATCAGACTTATTTCTCTCTTATAACATACATGTTTCACCTCCTCATTAGTTTCCATTGGAAGCTGTTGCTCACTTGGTAAGAGGTGTGCAGCACACGTTTTTTCCATGTCTGCATCAGTAAATCTGTGATCGATCGAGTGGTCTGTGTAAGAAAGCCATGAACACGCACATATCGGAATTACTTAGACCTGGCATGACATATTTGCATATCCTCTTCCTGGATTGGCGTGCACAACGTGCAACAGATTAATCCAGGATGCACTGATGAGATTTTGTTGAGCCTCGCTTTTCAGTTAACCGGGATTTTTTAATTTTGCTTTTGTGCAACAGCCCCAAGATATGTCAGCAATGTTTTCAATCAGTAGTTTATTAGTGCGGCACACAGAATGACAGAAATGAAAGGTAAACGTCCCTCGCTGCTTGCAGCTTTAATTGTTATTGTGCTTCTCTCTCTCCCTCTCCTTTTCTCTTGCTCACTTACTCTCTCCCTAGACTTTTTTATCTCTCAACCCAACCGGTCAAAGCAAATGGCCACCTACTTAGAGCCCAGGTTGGCTTCTGGTTTCTGCCCATTAAAAGGAAGTTTTTCCTTGAGACTGT
This sequence comes from Scomber japonicus, assembly GCF_027409825.1. NCBI lineage: Eukaryota > Metazoa > Chordata > Actinopteri > Scombriformes > Scombridae > Scomber > Scomber japonicus. The sequence goes on from NC_070581.1 coordinate 4,051,584, forward strand.
CTCAAAGTGCTTGCTTGTGGGGTCTCTAAAGAGCACGGTCCAGACCTGCTTTATGTAAGTGCCTTGAGATAACTTTTGTTGTGATTTGGCGCTAAATAAAACTGAATTGAATTTAGTAATGTTACTTTTCATCATGACCAATTTTATTCCAGAACATCCCTTTTTATGACAGTGGTGTACACTCATCTTTTATCACAGAGCTCAATATAACGCAAACAGCAAATGCTAGCCCCTGAATTAAATGTTACTAAGGAAAAGGCTATTATGAAATAAAAACACACTTTTGAAAGAGGGTATTTTGAAATAATGTCTAAAATTGAAAATATAATATTTAATGAAATTGAATGGTGCATTAACATTTCAATAATGAGTCCACTTTCATGTCTTCAAATATTTCACTGTTGCTTTACAATTTTATATTTATTATTTATTTCATTGTTATTCATTTAATTTTTGAAATGATGCTTTTTAAACTATGCTATTAAACATTTTAGGAGTCCTTACTCTGCTGCTCTCATTCACCAAGATGTTCTAGTCACCTTGCAACTTGCTGTTTTTTTTTTATTTAAAAATTGCTGTCACACTTATCAATGAAACTAGTCTGATTATCATTAAAAGACGTTTTAAATGGAGTCACCGAGCACTGTATCTTGTTGACAATTCCATGACATATAAATGTAATATAAATATATTAAGCTAGATCCTTGGGTTGTTCCTTACCACTTCAACTTCCTGTTCATCAACTCCAGGATCAAACATGGAGCCCAGGTAGGTGAGGTGGAAGATGGTCAGGAGGCTGAACAATAGGTTCAGCAGCATCACCCAATATTCCTGCAGATCAACGCAAACAAAAAAAGATGCAAGAATATTCTACATACCCTTACAGATACAGGACATTTCATCCATAGGCATGTTTTTTTTCCCCAAATCTTGTCTTGTGCAAAGCATCTGAATTTGGACACATCATATGCACCAAAAACACCATTTAGATTTTTTTTTTGAGAATGTCCAGCTATCAGGACAGAAGAACACTTTTCTTCTCAATGCAAATTAAACAAAAATGTCAAAGAACAAAGTGCTATTCAACAATAAATCCACCCAAATTAGTGAACCTTGAAACTCAACATCACAGATTTGTAACTAAGCCTCAGTCCATTAGTCCACACACATTTTAGTGCCATTTCAGAAAAAAAATTCTCTGTTCACACCAACGTGCATGAAGGATGGCAGAAGAACAGCGATATCAAAAAGTAAAACCAAGTAAGTAAAAGTAAAAGTAAGACACAAAAGAAATTTTGATTGGACCAACAAGATTATCCATGTTGAATTAACCACTGGTAGTCATAACTAATTTCACGTCACATTTCATGTTATAGGGGCACGACAGATCAGGGAAGGATATGTTGTGAATAGTAAAGTAGTGGTAATAGTAATTACCTTCACCCATGCATGCTAAAATGAAATGCCAGAGTTTTCAAACTAAAACACAATCAGCAGTCTTTTCAAAAGTCTCTGTTTTAGGGGTTCAAAAATGCCGGCGTAGTGTGGATGCTAGATGTAAACGTAGCAAAAGTTATGAGCTTTAAAATGTAAACATATTAGTATGGATGTAGCCTAATTGTCATGGTGGTCTTGCCATCACCTCTCAGAAATGTCATCAACTGCTGTATATTGCTCCCATTTTGGGTTTTGCAGCATTTGGGTGTTTTTTATTTTAATTAAATGTGAAATGGCAGCAATATCTGGAAGTTTTATTATTTTTCAACATTGTATCCAATTATATAGGCTTTTTGAGCTTTTAGTGCCAAAGTTAAAACAGATCTCTACAAATGATCTAAATTCATAATATTAAATACCTGTTTGCACAAGTATAGTGCACTAAAATAAGAAAACTATATTAGTAGTGGTGCAACGCATTGATTTCCATGTTCATTTTAGCCCCATACTGCTCCACAGCTGAGTAGAATTGAAAATGTACCTTCTTGTGCTGATGACAGCAGCCAGGAGCACAGGGCTTAGACAGGATACAAGCACTGAAGATGGCTGCAAGCTTCTTTCTCAGAGCTGAGGGTAGGGAAAAAAAATGTATGAATATATATATATATATATATATATATATATATATATATATATATATATATATATATATATGTATAGTAAAAATTGAGGTTCTGCTTTTTCATTGGTTAACACGTATGCACTTATAGTCCAGAAAGTAAGTATGTGGACAGTTACACATTGAGTTTATGACTTAGTACTTGAAATAAGAAATGCAGAAATTATCTATTGTTTATTTTGGTCACACATGTTTAAAAAGCTTAAAATATCCATTCCTAACAGCAGCTGAATAGAATCATATTGAATTAGCATTCTATGATATTGCTACAAATGTGTTTAGTCTGGCTGACCTGTGGTTTATCACTTTTACATTTACAATCCAACTGAAAACATTTTTAATCATCCCTTTTTTTTTCTTTAGTATATTTTTTGGGGCTTTTTGCCTTTAATGTACAGGTTAGTAGAGAGAGACAGGAAACTGGAGGCAGAGAGGGGGGAATGACATGCAGGATAGGACCGCTTGGTGCGGGATTCAACCCGGGGTTGCCTGCAGCGAGGACTGTAGCCTCAGCACATGAGGCGGGTGTTCTACCCACTGAGCTATGCTCAACCCTAATTATCCCTTTTTGCAGTCAAAAATGTTAATTAAAAAAAGAAATATAATGCAATAGTTGGTTAGTAAAAAGGTAACGGGAAATTTCAGAAAAATTAATCAACTAAATTTGAACAAGTTAACAAAATCGGACTGTTTAGTTGTGCTGCTACTGTTGTACTTACGGTAGCCTACAGTTGCAGTTTGGATTTGGCTGCCATAATTACTGTATTAACAGTGCAACTTAATTTAAAAGGTGGATGGCTTGGATTTTTGATTTTTCTCTCCAAGGAGAACATGAAAAAAAATCAATTCCGCTGGATTTTAAATATTTTTTCATACTAACAAAAATGTTCTTCATACCATGTTCAATGTATGTGATAAAGCCCAAAGAGAGCAGGACAGCTCCTAGATGGAAACTCAGACCCTGAAGAAAACAAACAGCAGCATATTAAGTTCAAATACTGACAGACAATTATTCAGCATCTCACACAAGGTTCAGGCTGCCTATGTACTGTATATTTCCAAATCAATTCATTTTTTCCATTGATATGCAATTTTCTTTAACAACATCAGTGCCATTGTTCATTCAAATGTTAAGAAATAGTGTTTAAGACAGTTAAAATAACTAATAATGACCTACTACTGATGGGTTATGTAAACTCTTAACATGCAGCCTCTTACAAACTGTTAAAACCAACTGCCCTTTTTTCATACACATGTGCACATCAGTGATTTGCATCTCCATTATAAAAGGGCTACCCTAAAATAATGTGATTTACACTGTGTTCCAAATTATTATGCAAATGATATTTTCCTCAGATTTACCTAAATAGTCAATGCAAATGAGTATAATTTAAGTCGTCAGCTGTTATAATTTGAATTTTATTGACCCAACCCGCTAATGATAACAGTATGTTTTTCAAAAATAAACTTTTCATTTGTTGAATTTGCAGCATTACAAGGTCATATTTACTGAAATCAAAAGCTATTTCAATCAAAAACATCTTAACAGGCTAAGTTACATGTTAACATAGGACCCCTTCTTTGATATCACTTTCACAATTCTTGCATCAATTGAACTTGTGAGTTTTTGCTTGAATTTCTTTGCAGGAAGTCAGAATAGCCTGCCAGAGCTGCTGTTTTGATGGGAACTGCCTCCCACCCTCATAGATCTTTTGCTTGAGGACGCTCAAACGGTTCTCAATAGGGTTGAGGTCAGGGGAGGATGGGGGTCACACCATGAGTTTCTCCTTTTATGCCCATAGCAGCCAATGACACGTAAATATTCTTTGCAGCATGAGATGGTGCATTGTCATGCATGAAGATGATCACTCATCAGTAAACAAGACTGTTTGGAAATTAGTCTTCATGTATTTCTGGGCCCACTGCAACCGTTTCTGCTTGAGAGCATTGGTTAAGGGTGGCCGAATAGTAAGTTTATGCACAACTGCAAGCCTCTGGAGGATCCTACACCTTGAGGTTTGTGGGACTCCAGCGGCACCAGCAGCTTCAAATAACTGTTTGCTGCTTTGTAATGGCATTTTAGCAGCTGCTCTCTTGATCCGATGAATTTGTCTGGCAGAAACCATCCTCATTATGCCTTTATCTGCACAAACCCGTCTGTGCTCTGAATCAGCCACAAATGTCTTCACAGTACAATGATCATGCTTAAGTTTTCATGAAATATCTAATGTTTTCATACCTTGTCCAAGGCATTGCACTAGTTGACCCTTTTTGTCAGCAGAGAGATCCTTTTTCTTTCCCATACTGCTTGAGACCTGTGGCCTGCTTAATAATGTGGAATGTCCTTCTTTAGTAGTTTTCCTTTAATTGGGCTCACCTGGCAAACTAATTATCACAGGTGTCTGAGATTGATTTCAGTGACCCAAAAAGGCCTGAGACACAACACCATCCATGAGTTTAATTGAAAAACCAAAAATTAAATGTTGATGACACTTAAATCCAATTTGCATAATCATTTGGAACACAGTGTAGATGATAGGGGATTCTTCCACTGTCCTTGTTCAGCAGAATTGAAACAATCAGGATGAACATCCTTCCCAGATTATTATACCCCAGATTATTTCATCAGTATTCAAAATGCTAGATAAGTTATTTTCTACATTCATCTGGCAAAAGAAAAAACCTAGAATTAAACTGAAACAATTAATGTATCCCAAAAAGCAGGGTGGCCTTAATCTCCCAAATTTAAAAATATATTTCTGGGCAGCACAACTACGTGCAATGGTAGAATGGATTTTGCAAAATAAAGAAACAAACTGACTTGAGTTAGTTAGACACTAGTGCTTCAAGAGGCGCAGCACTACCCTTCTTGGAAAAGAAAACCCAAAATAAGCTCAAGATAAAAAAAATTGAACTTTGAACCAAGCAAACTGGATGTTGGGTTTAAAGAATGGACAAAAAAAAGGGCTCTCGATCTCAATTATTTGAAGGGACATTTAACCACTTAATACATGCCCCTATTTTTTATGTTGTTAGCCTAAACGACATGCTCAAGTTGTGAGCAGCACAGATCCCACATAGTTTGAGACTCAGAGATGTGTCTGGTATCATTGGAAAGGAAACACTCTCAAATTATATCATATTGCTAAAAGGGGGTCATCGTGGGTAGACTGTGGTTGGGACAGCAATGCAACCTGCTTAGATGTGGGTTGGGTGCACTTTGGCCTGACTACAGAGGTGGTCAATTTTGGGCACAATTTGGTACAACTCAGTGCAGTTAAACTGGTAATGGAGATGAAAACCCTAATAGTACCAATGGATGGCAGGGATTTATAGTTAATCATGTTTCCATACTGGCTTGAAAGTAGATGGACTTACAACAACAGAACATAGCATAACATGATTTAGTATACAGTAGATTTAAATGGTCACCAGTACAGTAAAGAAGTGTGGCTAATCTTACTCACGTGCAGTAAGGCACTGGCTGAATATGTCACCAGGATTGCTGGAAAAGTCCCCAGTTTCATGGCATTTTTGAAGACATCTGAGAATATGGAGGACAGGAGCTCAGTAAGCATACAACATAATGGAACTCACACTTGACTTTTTTGAGCTGTAAACTAAATTATGACTTAATGGTGATGAAATGCAAAAAAATGATACTATTGTTGACACCAAATTTATAAAAATCAGCATTTCATGAGTTGAACATGCCACCCTCTGTTTCAAAATCAGCTCTGACCCTTCCAAGACCAATGCTGATAAAGAGTCTACTGTTTGGGACTTTGCTAACCTACAAACTGCAGGACTAAAGCTTTGTACTGACACTTCCCCACAGACCCTGGAGAGCCTCTACCTACAACAAAGCACATAGAAATGCATCTAGTGACTGTCAAGGCTGCAGCAAATTATGTGTTTCCAGCACACAGACAGACAGTCTGACAGCAGCCTCTCGGTGCTGGTTGGCTGTGACTACCAAATTTAATTTAAAAAAAAAATTGATTCTTACATGCATCGTAACATGGACAAAAATGCATTGATTTGCAAAAGTAAAAAATTCAAGTCAAGTCAAGTTAGCTGGAAAGCTAAACCGGAAGATAGCTGTCTTGGCCAGCAGAAGTCTCTGGTGAACATGCTCCATGGGTACATTGGGCCCATAGAGCGAGTTCAGCTTGTTTTCTGGAAGTGGCATTTTTGGCTTCATGTGCCACTGAATAACATTCATAGGAATGAACGGGGCCCCACCTCTGAAATGTATCCAATTTTCTTTATGCATCCATGGTCCCTCTTCACAAAAGTAAAAAAAATCATGTTTGCAAGCATTTTTTGATTTGAATGACAAAATCATTATCATTAGATGACCATGATGCATAACTTAGCAATGTATAACTATAAAGATAACGATGTGAGCATCCACACTTATGAACTATAACATCCTATAAACAGCGCTGTCAAGCAAGCACTGCACACTCCAGCTGTGTCTGCAGTTAATGAAAATACATCTACCATGTTACTGCTGTATACTGTATAGAAAATGGTTGTGTGTTGATCAGAAGTATTTCAGACACTAGTTGATGTGATGTCTCAGTATTTACAAACCAAACTGATATTGAAGTATGACGTGCAAAAGCCAGACAAAAGGTAGCTCAGAAAACCCCAATGACGAGCAAGACAATTGGTTTTTTGTGTCCCTTGCCTGGACGCGGGTCACCGGGGCCCCCACCCTGGAGCCAGGCCTGGGGGTGGGGCTCGGAGGCGAGCGCTTGGTGGCCGGGCCTTCCCCCATGGGGCCCGGCCGGGCATAGCCCGAAGAAGGGACATGGGACCCCGCTCCCACAGACCCACCACCAGTGAGAGGGGCCAAAGGGGTCGGGTGCAGTGCGAGCTGGGCGGCGGCCGAAGGCGGGGACCTTGGCGGTCCGATCCTCGGCTGCAGAAGCTAGCTCTAGGGACGTGGAACGTCACCTCTCTGGTGGGGAAGGAGCCTGAGCTGGTGCGTGAGGTTGAGAAGTTCCGGCTAGATATAGTCGGCCTCACCTCGACGCACAGCAAGGGCTCTGGAACCAGTCTCCTCGAGAGGGGTTGGACTCTCGTCCACTCTGGAGTTGCCACTGGTGTCAGGCGCCGGGCAGGGGTGGCAATACTTATTGCCCCCCGGCTTGGTGCCTGTATGTTGGAGTTTACCCCGGTAGACGAGAGGGTGGTCTCCCTCCGCCTTCGGGAGGGGGGACAGATCCTGACTGTTGTTTGTGCCTATGGTCCAAACAGCAATTCAGAGTATCCTGCCCTTTTGGACTCCTTGGAGGGGGTGCTGGAAAACACTCCCCCTGTGGATTCCTTCGTTCTGCTGGGGGACTTCAACGCCCATGTTGGTAGCGACAGTGAGACCTGGAAGGGTGTGATTGGGAGGAACGGCCCCCCTGATCTGAACCCGAGCGGTGTTCTGTTATTGGACTTCTGTGCTTGTCACGGATTGTCCATAACGAACACCATGTTCAAGCATAAGGGTGTCCATATGTGCACTTGGCACCAGGACACCCTAGGCCGCAGTTCAATGATTGACTTTGTAGTCGTGTCGTCGGACTTGCGGCCGCATGTCTTGGACACTCGGGTGAAGAGAGGGGCGGAGCTGTCAACTGATCACCACCTGGTGGTGAGTTGGCTCCGATGGTGGGGGAGGATGCCGGGCAGACCTGGCAGGCCCAAACGCATTGTGAGGGTCTGCTGGGAACGTCTGGCAGACGTATGACGTCTCCGGGAGACCTTCGACCATGTACCGGGGGAGGCGGGGGACATTGAGTCCGAGTGGGCCATGTTCCGTGCCTCCATTGTTAAGGCGGCTGACCGGAGCTGTGGCCGCAAGGTGATCGGTGCCTGTCGGGGCGGCAATCCCCGAACCCGCTGGTGGACACCGGCGGTGAGGGATGCCGTCAAGCTGAAGAAGGAGTCCTATAGGGCCTTTTTGGCCTGTAGGACTCCGGAGGCAGCAGACAAGTACCGGCAGGCCAAGCAGAACGCAGCTAGGGCGGTCGCTGAGGCAAAAACCCGGACATGGGAGGAGTTAGGTGAGGCCATGGAAAAAGACTTCCAGACGGCTTCGAAGAGATTCTGGACCACCATCCGGCGTCTCAGGAGGGGGAAGCAGTGCACCGTAAACACTGTGTACGGTGGGGACGGTGTGCTGCTGACCTCGACTCAGGACGTTGTGAATCGGTGGAAGGAATACTTCGAAGACCTCCTCAATCCCACCAACACGCCTTCTGGAAAGGAAGCAGGGCCTGGGGGCTTGGGTGTGGGCTGTCCTATCTCTGGGGTGGAGGTCACCGAGCTCCTCGGTAGCAGGGCCCTGGGGGTGGATGAGATCCGCTCCGAGTTCCTCAAGGCCCTGGATGCTGTGGGGCTGTCATGGCTGACACGACTCTGCAGCATCGCGTGGACATCGGGGGCAGTGCCTCTGGATTGGCAGACTGGGGTGGTGGTCCCTCTTTTTAAGAAGGGGGACCGGAGGGTGTGTTCCAATTACAGGGAAATCACACTCCTCAGCCTCCCTGGTAAGGTCTATTTGGGGGTGCTGGAGAGGACCACATCATTTGCAGATGATGTGGTCCTGTTGGCTTCATCAGACCGTGACCTCCAACTCTCACTGGATCGGTTCGCAGCCGAGTGTGAAGCGGCCGGGATGAGAATCAGCACCTCCAAATCCGCCAAAGCCATGGTCCTCAACCGGAAAAGGGTGGAGTGCACTCTTCGGGTCGGGGATGAGATTCTGCCTCAAGTGGAGGAGTTCAAGTACCTCGGGGTCTTGTTCACGAGTGAGGGAAGGATGGAACGGGAGATCGACAGGCGGATCGGTGCGGCGTCTGCAGTAATGCGGACTCTGCACAGATCCGTCGTGGTGAAAGGAGAGCTGAGCCGAAAGGCGAAGCTCTCTATTTACCAGTCGATCTTCGTTCCTACCCTCACCTATGGTCATGAGCTTTGGGTAGTGACCGAAAGAACAAGATCGCGGGTACAAGCGGCCGAAATGAGCTTCCTCCGTAGGGTGGCTGGGCTCTCCCTTAGAGATAGGGTGAGAAGCTCAGTTATCTGGAGGGAGCTTGGAGTAGACCCGCTGCTCCTCCACGTCGAGAGGAGCCAGATGAGGTGGTTCGGGCATCTAATCAGGATGCCTCCCGGACGCCTCCCTGGTGAGGTGTTCAGGGCACGTCCCACCAGTAGGAGACCCCGGGGAAGACCCAGGACACGCTGGAGAGACTATGTCTCTCGGCTGGCCTGGGAACGCCTCGGGGTCCCCCTAGAAGAGCTGGACGAAGTGGCTGGGGAGAGGGAAGTCTGGGCTTCCCTGCTTAGGCTGCTGCCCCCGTGACCCGACCCCGGATAAGCGGAAGAAGATGGATGGATGGATGGACGTGCAAAAGCGCGACTCAGATGCAGTTGTCCATTAACACAAAGTGAGAACTCTGTTGACGAGTTTTTGGGACTCAGTAAGCACACAGCTACACACTGTATTGAATAACTAAACTGAGTTCTTTTAAAAGGTTTAATTGAAACTCAGCATAACCCCCAAAATCGACAGTGACTTATACACCAGTTTTTTACAGGATGTATACATTTATTTATTTGAGGATTTTTCATGGTTGTGTTGGCCTTTTATTTTCCTTGTCTGCCTTAATTGATAACAGGTGATTAAAATCAGAGGAAGGCTAGGTTTACAATAAAAGTGTTTAAATTTAAATATTTTTTCCCCCTGGTCCTTATTTTAAATAGGACATTTTAAAAAATCCATAATTATTGATATTGACTGATATGAAACACTTTTATAGATACAGTTTTCAGCCACATCGGCCAGCCCTAGTGATGCATATTGTGAACTTTCTACTCCATCACTCAGAAAATAATGTTAGCAGGGGGGAGCAGCTGACCAATACTCACTGCAGCATTAAACAATGTAACTTAAACCAACTGTGATGTGAAGAAAATAATTGTTTGTTTCACCTCAATAACCCTGCACCTGCTCTCATCATGGACAACTAGGGTTGTCCATCAGAGGCTGCTCTCCAATGCTGGAGACATGATAGGGGAGCACTCCACCACCGCCCCTTACAGGCAGGAGACTTGTGTGGCCCTACCACTTATAAATGGTAAATGGACTGTACTTATATAGCGCCTTTCTAGTCTGTGCGACCACTCAAAGCGCTTTACATGACAAGTCATTCACCCTTTCACACACATTCATACACTGATGGCAGGGGCTACCACGCAGGGTGCCAACCTGCTCATCAGAGGGAATCTAACCATTCATACACATTCATACACCGTTGGCACAGCAACACAGCAATTAGGGGTTAAGTGTCTTGCCCAAGGACACATCGACATGTGGACTGGAGGAGCCGGGAATCGAACCACCAATCTTCCAATTGAAGGACGACCGCTCTACCTCCTGAGCCACATACCTCTACCCCTCTGTTTTGCACATGCAGAGAAGTATCTGCAGACTCTGTGACTCTGGTGAGCAAGTGGAGCTGTCTTTCAAAGGTAAGTCAGCAGATATTGTTGAAGTTTCAGTAAACTTTAGAATCCTCTGTGCTGAAGTTGTGAAAACACCACAATCTTATGATCCATTTCTATGACAAGCATTATCAGTTTCCCAGTTGGACCACTGAAAACGCCCTGTGTTGCAGTGATATGCATTTAGTTAACTCTTAATGAGATAATACAGTCTATTTATGTCGTGAGAGTTAAATCTTTGAGAAACTTTGATGCCTGTCCAACTGGGAATTATTTTAGCTACCATATTGTGAACATAACTGTAGGGTAAAATCCCTGCATGTTTTGAAGGTAGACGATACAAGCCTCAAAGAACAGACCAGCTCTTTCTTCAGACCCCCAGGAATGCTGGCAGATAACAGATGAGACTTCCAAACTCCTCACTGATCAGAAGATCGAAACAACACTCTGCAAAATATCCTGCATAAACAGACCACTGACTCAAACCACCTTTGATCCTTAAAGCTACGAGAGACAACAAAATACATAGCAGCTAATTCGCACCCGGGTGTGAACTGATAGTACCACTTGGATAAACGCCCTTTCCATTGACTATCTTAAGATAGATAAGTTATTACAAGATCCAGACTCCAGGTTTTCGCCAAAGCACAACAGACTCCAATCTTCATAACAAACCAGGCCAGGAACCAAGCAAGTATTTACAACAAAACCTTCATCAGCTTCTTAAAGCCTGGCACTGGTACAACTCTGGCACGCACAACACAGATGGAAATTCAGAGCGGCGTATTGCAGGGGTGGATTGGCCATAGGGAGTACCGGGACTTTTCCCGGTGGGCCGTTTTTTTATTTTTTTTATTTGTTTATTTAGTTTTTGCTGCGCCTTGCCATGGTTACTCTCCGGGCCCAGGGGCAGAGACATGCACCGGCCCACAGAGCTCCGCTGCAGCCTGCAGACACATTAGAGGCCCATTGGCTTGTCTGTCTAAAGAATACCTGGCCCAGTGGCCCTATGATAGGCTACAGAGGCCCAGGAGTCCCACCCATGCTGGTTCTTGACCCTCCCCAACCCCCTCTCGTCCAATCACCTTTGATGACATGCAATCAGATGAGAGATAGTGAGAGATACTACTACAACAAAATGGACAATGCGGCTAAAAAGCGAAAAGGCGGAGCGGAAAAACAAAGAGATAAAATAAAAAAACTCTAGCAACCGACGCTGCTACGAGCAAAAAAAAAAATCAGAAATGTTTGCTGCGGGGGCCAGCGTGGCCGGAGCGGCTTCAGGAGTGGGTCCCTCTCAGCAGCAGGTGTCGGACAGTGAGTCAGGTGAGGCTCCCGCTGCCATGGTGGTGCAGGAGCAGGTTGAGGAAGACTCTCCACCATGTGGAAGTGATGATAGAGTTTTAAGCAGGTGTGTACCTGCAGTATGGTGTGGATAAACACTCATTAAATGTTCAGAATGGTTACTAACTATCTATGAACTTTACTTAACATAAATAGCAAACTCTGCATAGTGTGGTGTGTTACAACTAGGCCTAAATCTAGTTATCTAAAGTATTGGAAAACAATAACCATATTCATATACTATCCTGATTCATTGATTAGTTGCTTTTATTAACCACTTACCACTATTTTCATCAAAGGATGCCACATAATTACAAATCTGCAAGCTTACCACTCAACTCACATGTTGCAATATGATGTGGTTTGAGCATGTAGATCTGCTATTTTCACAATTTTTGATAATTTCTACCTATAATGACATCTGCCAAATCAGGTCACCAGAGTTAAAGTGTTTCAAGTGTCAACATGCACCTTTCTTTGTGCCTATAGTCTAATATGTTCATGATGGACATTGATCTAACTAACAGCATAAAACATATGTAGCCTATGATGCTTTACATATTTTTTTTAAGTCATTGTTTATGGTTTATTGCTCGTTCAACAGTTTCACATTATACAGTTAAAACTAATTCAAGCCTATTCAAGTCTCCAGAATATAAGGGATATTGTTCAGTATACTACTGTTATTAAGGGCTTGTGTGTTTAAATGTACATCAACGTGAGTTGGCACAGTATCTGAGCATGGATTGTAGTGGGCCGGTCTGTACCAAAAAGTCCAGGGCCGAATTTGTGTCCCAGTCCAGGCCTGGCGTATTGTAACATTGATTTCATCTCATCTATCAGGTCTCTCAAACCAACTACAAACCCTCATGTATCTGGTTTACTTTGTGTAGTAATGAACTAGTGCAATGCCCACTCGAAACATACCCGCTCGGTAGGACCCATAACTTGGCTTTTGGCTGCTACTCAAGGCATAGAAAAAGTAGTACAGTTGATGTGAAGTGTCCTGAGTTGGCATTAATATTCAAGAATATTGTGACACAGAGTAAGACATTATTAAACATTACCAAATGGGAATTATCACTGTGCGCAGTGCAACAATACCGTTAAAACTAATTTTCAAAAGTCATCCACACACAGGGAAAAGGTTCACTATTAAAAGGTATTATCACTTGTGCATGTGATATACTTGACAAGTTGCCCCTCAGTCTAGAATGGCTTATGTAGGCAAAATGTCCAGACAATTTAAGCAGAGGCTGAGTGAACATAAAAGTTAAATCCGTGTAGATGATCAAGACATCCTGTTGCTGTTCATTTTAATGATTGAATCACAATATTTTCACATTTCGTTTCACTGGCATAGAAATAGTCTGCCTGCCCAAGAAAGGAGGTCACTATGATCTTCTGTTCAAAAAACGTGAAGCTCACTTGTTACATACATTCCGCTCAGAGAAAGCAATTCAATTCAGCTGAGTATCATTATTCCCATGATTATCCTATGATTTCTTGTAATCGTATCAATTTGTACCCATTTTACATCAAATATTGCACACTAAGAAACATACCAGATGCTATCCTCTGGCAGACAACATTGAGTACCCAAACATAAACTCACTCATTTTAAAAACTAGATGGTGCCTACTTCCATAAACATTATAAACGGTACTTTTTTTTTTTAAACAAAAGCACAGGATGTGTAATATTCAGATCTACAGTGGGGAGAACAAGTATTTGATGCAAGACGGAATTTAAAACAAAAATCCAAAAAATCACATTGTATGATTTTTAAATAATTAATTTGCACTTTATTGCATGACATACGTATTTGATCACCTACCAACCAGTAAGAATTCCAACTCTCACAGACCTGTTAGTTTTTCTTTAAGAAGCCCTCCTGTGGGGTTGAGCATAGCTCAGTGGGGTAGAGCATAGCTCAGTGGGGTAGAGCACCCGCCCCATGTGTAGAGGCTACAGTCCTCGCTGCAGGCGACCCCGGTTTGAATCCTGCATGTCATTCCCCCCTCTCTGCCTCCTGTTTGCCTCTGCCTCTGAAGATGGGTCATGGTCTTCAAGCATGACAACGACCCGAAACACACAGCCAGGGCAACTAAGGAGTGGCTCCGTAAGAAGCATCTCAAGGTCTTGGAGTGGCCTAGCCAGTCTCCAGACCTGAACCCAATAGAAAATCTTTGGAGGGAGGTGAAAGTCCATATTGCCCAGCGACAGCCCCGAAACCTGAAGGATCTGGAGAAGATCTGTATGGAGGAGTGAGCCAAAATCCCTGCTGCAGTGTGTGCAAACCTGGTCAAGAACTACAGGAAACGTCTGATCTCTCTAATTGCAAAAAAAGGTTTCTGTACCAAATAGTTTTGTTTTTCTGATATATCCAATACTTATGTCATGCAATAAAATGCAAAATTCCGTCTCTCACAGTTGAAGAGTACCTATGATAAAAATTACAGACCTCTACATGCTTTGTAAGTGGGAAAACCTGCAAAATCGGCAGTGTATCAAATACTTGTTCTCCCCACTGGATGTGGATATGTGCTGGTCGAATCTGCTATTTGTTTGTGTTCTTTTGTGATACTTTGAATCAACATTATATATTTATACCACACATATAAGCCCTTGTAGTCTAGCATATATTAATTCATATTATTAGCCGATTCTTATTATATGTCTTCTTCTTAATTATTATTGTTATTGGTCATATTTGTTAATAGTAGTCAATATTGAAACATAGATGTGTTCAAGCCTGGACTCTTCTGAAGCATGACAAATCTGGTGCAGGTTGGAACATGTCTGTTAAAGTTACAATAAGGGTTGGTATGACGTCACTGAGCTGAGAGGTCGGACTGGCACTGAGCTCCTGCTCCCATCGAACGTAATTTAAATTTTACCCACCACCACCTGGTATTTTTACACCCTGCTGACCGCTATCAGCTTCCTAACAATGTCAAACAAGGAAAGTGACCCGGTTCCGCCCGAAATAAATGTCAAAGAATAACGAGGAGCCGACTTAACGCCGAGGCGCAAGATGGAGGCTCGGGTACTGGTGGCTACTCCTCACAGCTAGTTTGGGAAGTTACTGAGAGCATCGGCAAGTTATTAGAGGAGAAGCTGGCCACATTTGCAAATGCATTGTAAGTAGTGACAACCCGGGTGGAAGACAACAGTAAAAGACTGGCCGAAGCTGAGGGCCGAGTGTCTACACTGGAGGACATGTTAGCTACCACCGACAACAAGCTCCGGGTAGTCGAGAAGAAGCTACAAGCTCTCACTGAAAAAGCAGACGACATGGAGAACAGGACGAGACGGGACAATATCAGGGTTGTTGGCTTAAAGGAAGGAGCTGAAGGTGAGCAACCTGTTGCCTTCTTTGAACGCTGGCTGCCGAAGATGTTGAACTTGGATACTAAACGGGGCATAATTAAAATCAACACAGAGGGCTCGGACCCGCCGGCAGAGACCGCCCAAGACCCATCATCATCAAGCTGCACAACTCCGGGGGTAAACAGCGGATCATGGCTGCACTGAGGGAGCGACGGCAGCTGACACACGAGGGACAGAAGCTTTACATCCAGCAAGATTTCTCAGCTGCAGTGAAGGAGAAGCAGCGCAGCTTCAACAAGGTGTGTGAACGTCTGATCGGACTGAACATTTGCTTCTTCATGCGGTTTCCCGCCATCCTAACCTTCACGTTCAACGTGGGAAAACATGCGTTCCAGTCCCCCCGAGCTGCGCAGGCATTTGTGGATGGACGGCCGTAAACTGTGCAACGATTACCACTGGGTAAATACAGTATATTTGTGACGAGTTGTCACTCGACAATTTTAATTTGGACTGTATTAAAGCCTAAATTCAGCTGTGAACATTAAGCTTGGGAAAATGTTTACCTAATATAGCCACACTGCACTTTTATGATCAGTCAGGGCTATAACAGCTGTGATGCTAATTCAAAAGGTTAAAAGTTGAATTCATCTGGGTCTGACTAAAAAGAAAGAAAAAGAAAAGGGATGTCTGTAATTACTATGGGTTGAGTGGAGGTTCATGTGGGATGTGCTGGGCAGGTTTGGATTAGGAGAGGAGTTTATAAATTCGATAAAACTTATTTATCATTCACCAAAGGCCTGTGTCTTGACCAATGGCATGCGTTCTTCTCCCTTCCCGCTCGGTAGAGGGACAACACAGGGCTGCCCGCTCTTCCCCCTTCTTTTTGCCCTCACTTTAGAGCCGTTGGCAGAACGCATCAGGAATAGTAAGGAAATACATGGCGTTACTTTAGGCAAGACCACTCACAAGATAGCATTATATGCTGATGACGTTTTACTTTTTCTTTCAAAGCCTGAGGTATCAGTCCCAGCCACTCTGTCAATTATCAACTCATTTGGCTCCAATATCTGGCTATAAAGTAAATTACACAAAATCTGAGGCCATGCCCCTGGGGTTAGGGTTAGGGTTAGCACAAGCTCTTTTCCGTTCAAATGGGCCTCTTCGGGTTTTGTTTATCTTGGTATTAAAGTGTCACCTAATTTTGAGACTTAATTTTGAGCCTACAATCAGAATAGTTAAGAACGACCTTGAGAGATGGCATGACCTTCCCCTCTCCTGTATGGGCAGAATCAGTCTCTTAAAGATGAACATACTCCCCAGATTTTTTTATCCTTTACCGATGTTACTATTATGGATATCAAAGAAGGTCATCTTAGATCTAGAAAGGGCCTTTTCACGATTTATCTGGCACAATAAAAGACCCAGAATCAGTATTTAGACAGCCAGTGGAACGAGGGGGCGTAGCCCTACCCAGTCTGAGATTTTATAACTGGGCCTGCCACACCCAAATAATCTGGGACTGGCTTCACTCTCATTTAAAATCTGAAGTGGGTATTGATGAATGGTTGTCCTCTCCCTACTCCCTGCTGAGTAAACTCACTAATCATGGAGAAAAGAGGTTGCCAAATATTAAGCGTAACCCTATTATTCATAACACCATCAAAGTCTGGCGAGACATTGCAAAGCATTTTGGGGAAAACACTTCATCCTTTGCATTAACGCCTGTGACTAGGAATGATGAGTTCGCCCCAGGAATTAATAATAATGTATTTGATAATTGGCATAAGAAAGGCGTCAGGCTTATTTGGGATGTATACCACTGATGTCCTTTCAACAGCTTCAACAAAAATACAATATTGTATCTGAACACTTTTATGGGTATCTTCAACTCTGTAGTTTTATTCTGTCAAAGGTGAAAAATCTTCACACAGGCACTCCCTCTTTCAGTGATATAGATTTATATGTACTGAATCGAAAAGACACAAGGCATTTTCTCTCATTCCTATTCGCTACTCTACTCCTTAGATCCAGAAGTGGGAACGTGATCTTGGTGGGCAATATATCGAAGATGACTGGCACGAAGCTATAATCTCTCCGAAAACCACATTCATTTGCAAATGAATGAGAGAAACCCAATACAAGATACTCCATAGATATCACATAACACCATGCATTCTTAACAAGATGGATAACTGGACCTCTCCCCTTTGCAACAAGTGTTAATTGTCTACAAAAGACTCTGGCCTCTTCGTATTAAGCTTGCCTTCAAAAACATTATCTCTGAGTAGAACAGATTTTAAACTCTGTGATAAACTTCTGTTTCTGGCCAGGAGATGTGTTCTGAAGCAGTGGATTAGTGACAAACGTCCAACTGTCACACAATGGTACCAAGAAACATATAAAGTTTTACCCTTAGAAAGACTTACTGCGCGAATGAAAGGGGATGATAATTTGTTCGGGGGAACATGGTCGGCCTTTCTGAGATACTTACCCTTGCCCCTCCGGGACACTGTAAATAAGGGCAGATATGCTTTAGACTGGAATACTCCCACTGCATGATTTATGTTATATCCATTGTTGCCAACTCTCTAGAGTTGTCTCTCTCCCCTTCTCTGCTTTTGCTTTGCTTTCTTTCTTTACTTATCTGACTATCTCTAATTGTATATATTTTTTGTTGTACAGATGGCTTTATTTAATTTACTTAGGTATTTTGAATTTAATTAAATTTTTTATCTGTTTTTACATTTACTTATTTATTTTTCTTAACGTCATCCACCCTGTTTTTGTCTTGTGTACTTGTATAATTTCTATTTTTACTTCCGGGTGAGAGAAGGCACAGTATGTGTATAGAGTGACTAATGCGACAGTAGGGGGTGGCAGTGGGACTCCTCTTGTTTTTTTTTGTTTGATTTTTTTCTTGCTGCCCTTTTCACTTTTTGGGGTGAGGATAGTCGTGAACTACCTGGAGTCATTTTGGTTTGGATAGTGGTTTATTTTCCTTCCTGTTGTGACATCTTTGTGACACAGAGAGCACTTGTATGTTTTGTTTTGATAAAAAAATCAATAAAATCAATTTTTAAAAAAAGTTACAATAACTTCCTTCTTCATGGCGAAACATCAAAGTCTGTTGTTCTGTCACAGTAACAACATCATTCAATGGCAACTTTTGATTGTGATAAGTTTTTATCACAAAGGTCTTAAAATGACACTGACCAGTCTGTATGCATTCACACCTGTATTTAGAGCTGTACACTTGTGATTGGATCACCCAAAACACATTTTAATGCCACACCAGCCTTGTAAAAGAAGGCTGGTACGGTCATTTATTGAAGTTAGAGATGTGCAATGTATCATATAATGTTTTTATTTATGCTACAAATGTCAGTTTTACTTGCCTGATCCTGATGTGATTCAGTATGCATGAGCCACTAAGGGTGTCAGCATGCACTGTCCTTATCTGTTGTCTGGCACAACCCAATGTGTTCTTTTTGTGTGTTTTTTTGTTTTGTTTTGTGTAAGGTCTGGTAGATTGTGGAATTGAATTGCCCTCTGGGATAAATAAAGTTATCTGAATCTGAATCTGAGGGTCTGAGAAATTGAGAAAAAAATATGTAATTGAGAGAAGAAAATATTAACCTCTTAAACACCCCTATTTTTTATGTTGTTAGCCTAAACGACATGCCCAAGTTGTGAGCAGCACAGATGTGACTTACTGACAAAGAGTGGCAGAGGATAGAATAATGGGGTTGTTTCCTCGCCCATAGGTTTGCCTATACAATGACATGTGTATAGACATTCAGGGACCTCTCAGCGGTATATAGACACAATGAGGCTACAGCCACAGGTCTTGGCCTCATGCAGTCCAAATTTGGAGTCAAAAGACCAAAAGATGAATTGAATGAAGTTATTTTTCAACAGGTATGTCCATGCGTTTTCCTTAGGTCCTTTTTGGAGACTCCAAATGGACACTTGGTTACCAAAGCTATATAACCACAATCAAACACCTATAACTTTACAACCCCTTTGCCTACAATCACAATCTTGGTCTCTAATGAAAGCTGACACCATATTATTATTATTATTGTTATATATTATATTATTATATATAACCATATTTTTTTTGTTTGGTCATATCTATCTATCTATCTATCTATCTATCTATCTATCTGTTTATTTTGCTATAAGTCATATGTCAAGTCGAAGAATAACCAACCGTGTACCAAAATGCCGAGTGCGTAATGATATATGGTTCAACTCTTTTACGCACCGGGCGCACGCCGGTTACGCTTGGAGTTTGTTTATGGACAGCCAAACTTGATAGCTTAGTGTCATACACCGTTGGAAACCTCAGACTATTGGCTAAAAGGTTATCAACTTCATTTCACCGAATACTTCCATTGGCTGGAACAGCTGTCAATCAAACCCACGTTGTCGTTGTCGTCGGTCACATGTCCTCATTGGCTTTGGAGACATGTACTGCCTAATCCTAAACACCAATTGGCTTGTGTGTGGTGTCAAAGCAGGAGAGGCTCACGGTTGTAAACATCTAGTCACGTGTACTCTGAGATGGACGTGCAGGTCAGGAAATGACGTAAATGGACCGTATATGGTTTGTTATTTGTGTTATTACATTACGTGTTGGACTAAATACATGGACATATTGAGGAAAGTATTTCGGTTAGAAGGAAACGGATTTCATATTTCACAAGAATGGATATTTGGCGAGCTGTACAGAGTGCTGAGTCATAAGATGATCGTTGTGGATAAAGGGAAGACTTTGAAGGTATGTAGGCATTATAGCTTTTCTCACTTAGCTGAGGGGCTAGCCGAAATTAGCTAATCGCTAATATTATTACGGCTGTGAGCAACCATATAAGTCATGAGTGGTCTTGAATGAATCAGGGCAATCTAAGCTTTCTAACAATGTACGGCATGAATATATATATTTAAGGGTTGGTGTTTAAAACATTCAGAAGAACTTGTGGCTACCTCCTAACATCCGTCCCGTCCCGTAGGCGGAACAGCGTGCGTTAAGAGGTTAAAACAAGAGCATGAAAAATTAAAACAAAATGGATTACAAAAATAAGAACACAAAGAAATGTTTTGATCAAAGTCAAATCCTATTAGATTTGTTATTAAACATCTACAAGTACATAAGGGCAAAAAACAACATTGTATTACCTTATGTTGGCAGAAACAATACAGTTTTAATGTTGTAATAAGATGAGCAGTATAACATATGAAATGTTGTTCATTATCTGACATATTTATTCAAGAAGCCTTCAGGGGCTACGTCCTTCAAATGCTGAAGGTCCTGATTCAGAACTATGAAACTGATCGGATAAAAATATTGATCTAATTTGAATTTCATTGAGATGATGTGCCTTTACACTCAAAAACTGCAAAAAGCACATTAACCAGAGATCACACTAACTTCTTTATTTTACAGAATGCACATTAATTTAGCTACAGCTGGTCTAATCTGCAATTTATGATTTAGAGACAGCGATGTACATCCAAAAATGAGAATCTGCCATTAGAATGTTTTTAATGCTAATTGTTTAACAGACAGTTTGGAGGATTCTACTTACAGGTTTTGAGCCACTCAGACATAGGGATGTTCCAGGATGTCACCACTAGCACCATGGACCGAGGCATTTCCACACTGAGAGGTTTCACCACGCTCATATCCCTGCACAACATCCAAAGAGACAAATATATAGTATTTGGGAATCCCAGGGATCACCAATTCAGCCTTCGATCTTGTGTGTTTTTTGAAGCCTCCTGTGAAAAACTTTTTCAAACTACATAAAGATGATTAGACTTCAAGCTGTGTGTACTATCTACTACAAGAAGGTTGTCAAAGCGATGAAAAAGGCAAACACATCAAACCTCCATTCAACACCTCAAAATGAATGACCCATTAACCTGGATAGACACTATGTTTTTATTCACTTTGTATGTGTGTTGTATGTGCACTACTGGCCCTTCTGCATGAATGTCAGACTTCTATGCTCACACTGTACAGTTCAATTTACTGGCAACAACGTACTGCACACATGAACACCTGGCCAGTTTGTCCATTGACAGTTCCAATAAAGTTCAAGATGACTGCATCCTCAATATGTCAAAAAAGAGAGAGGGGGAGAAAGGCAGCAGTACTTAAAATAAATTATACTAAGAACTAGGCCTGCACGATATCAGCAAAATGTGCGATGTGCGATCACACTGTTCAATATTGCGATGACGATATGACTTGCGATAAATAAGAAAATATTTAAAGTTTGCATACAGTTCCTGTCTCTTTCAGATTTTCAGCTTTAAAAGATTCCCTGCTTTTAGGTACTCTAAAACACTGAATAGCTGATTGTAATTACCGCAAATTCCGGACTACAGAGCGCACCTGATTAAAAGCTGCATGCTCTAATTTTAGAAAGAAAATCAATTTTGTACTTGTACAAGCCGCGCCGGATTTTAAGCCTCAGGTGTCCCACGTTGTAATATGAGATATTAGCTATGGTTGGTCTGGCGATGCCTGACAGCCATCACACATTTATTGTGTATTATTTTATCATTATTAAGGCAAAAGAACTCAATTTATGTCCATGGACATTGTAATGAATAGGATATAGGCTTAATATTAGTTTGCATCCAGCGTGCTGCGTGGACTTCATTACATCTGCTGCACCGCTGCTACCACAATTATGAAATGCTAAGTTTCTGCAGTCTGGGACTGTGACCCTCATAAAAGTAATATTTTACAAATCTGCATTATATAAACTAACGAAATTCGTTAAAGTAAGTCATTTGGCGACTTCTAAGTCATTAAACTAAGTCTTACTTTTACTGGAGTAATCTACCTCGTTGGCACCTGTCATTGTACGTCTTGCTTTGAATTAAAACTTACCTACAGAGGGAACTCTCCCGTTCTCTCCTATGAACGAGTCGGACGACAACGTGTATCAACCATGAAGCAAAGTGAAAAAATAATAAAGTACGTAACAGCCGCATCATATGATTTTCTTCGAGTATTTTCCATGTTGATGAGAGTCAGTACAAATGACTGATTTACAATAATAAAGCGTGCTTGATTTATCACACAATTTCATTGGACCTCTGTGAACTACTCATCAATTTTATTGGTCTACTATTACAAGGCAAAATGTTTTGGACGCCACGAAAAAAAAAAAAAAGTGTGCGTGGCCAATTTATCGCATTACAGACCAGCTTTTGCGATGGGTTCATCGCGAACGTTCACATCGCAATGACGATGAAAATTCGATTAATCGTGCAGGCCTACTAAGAACCAAAAGTCCTAAGGGGAAAAAAACAGGTGGAAGTGCAGAGTATTATGAATTTGTTCTACTGCAAAATTCAGTTACAATTCAGTCATGAGTGCAGTTGTTGATCTTTTGACAGCAGCCCTGTATGGAACTGTGAAAAGGCTCAAACTGCAGACAACTGACCAAAATATATTCCCTGCCAAAAATTGAACTGATCATTCAACAGCCAGATCATTTAAAATGCACATCAAATGAGATCCGATCTAACAGAAAAACTGCCTGATTCTGAAATTAGTCAGGGGCGACTTTGGATTTTAAATATAGCTTACACAATAGTGTCTACAAGTGGGCATTCAAGATGTTAGCAATTCACTTTTTCCAGGTGAATGTTTGTTTGGTGGCACATTAAACAAGCTAAGGTGCAGGAAAAGATATGTGTTTATGTCTGTAAATTAGATTAAGAGGAGACTTAAGCAAAAGAGCATGTTTTGTAGCTGTTATTACCATCTCTGTTGTATTGAAACATCCTCAAACTGTAAAGCAATCCCATATCACAGCAGCTTAAGCCGTGTCTGAACTTACCATCTGATGTTGTCTTTTTCTTCAGTAAAGCAGGCCCCAGCCAACATGCTAGTGCCTTCACTGAGGTGGCCCACAAAGTAGTTACTGAAGTGGAAGGACGCTGCATTCTCATAGGCGTGCAACCACCTGTGTGCAACACACACATAGAATCAAAAACACAATTAGAATCATTATCTATTTTCCTACACTACAAGGCTTTTATGACTTCCACTAGAATTTGATTATTTCTTGTGCAGTAACATCATTTCAGAAACATAGAAATACATAAAGTGGAGCATAGAACACTTTAGAACATTTCATCAAACTAACTGATAATGTATTACTGTACATTTATACAACTGATGCTATAAACAAGCACAGTATCTCAGGGAGATTCTAAATCTATTGCAGTAGGTATGTGGATACCCGTGGGGAGAAAAGCAGTAAATTCTACACCTGAAGATAAACCTTACTCAACAGTATCTGGAAGGAGGGGAAGAAGAACAGACAGGTCACTCTCAAAATAGTGCACCATAAAATCTGCTGTGCTTAAATTGCAGGAGAACAAAGATTTGCTTGAATATTTGCCTTACTTGTGTATGACGACATTTCCATGAATGGGGATAAACAAAGGGAAGAGGTATGGGGCAATGCAGGTGGAGACCAGCAGGCAGATCTGACTCTTCAGGAGGCTGAAGAAGGAGCTCTGGAGCCACGACCAGCTCTGAGGAACACAATGTTTTTTCACTTCCACAGTGGTATGTGTTAAGAAAAATATGCAGACATAGACGGCTGGAAACATAACCTGTTACTCACCAGTTTTCTGCCTTCAGCGGCGTTCTTGTAAGTGGAGAAGCTGATCCAGGGCCCGAAGATAACAGTGCCCACAAAAAGAATATAGCCCAGGAACTCAGCTGGGGACGGCAGGTTGCCCACTGCACCTCTATCTAGGTCAAAGGCCAGAGAGATGGCCTTCATGGCCACCACCATCTGAGAGCCTTACAGACAAACACACATACAACAGGATGGAAAACAATGGACATCTAATAGAATTTGTTTTTGGAGTTGTAACAATTGATATCATATCATATATTGAGTATCAGGGCCCTATTTTAATGATCTATAGCGCATGGCGTGCTATTTTAATGGCGGGAAAATAGTCAATGTGCCAGGGTGCATGGTCCAAAAGGGTTGGACTTAAGTCCCCTCATTAGTGCTATTATAACTGCACATTTGCCAATCAATGTGTTTCAAGAATAAAATATGAGTTACTTTTGCTGAAAAGAAATATATGGAGTTATATATATATTAATAATTAAAACACAGTGGTGACCTGATGGGAGGAGAAGTGAAAATATGAGCACAAAGCCAGTTGTTGGTGTTTTTGTGGAGAATGGGTCTCAGAGCCACATCTGCTTTGTGAGAAAAGCTGCTCCACTTCCACTTAGTGATTTTATCAACAAGAAAATCATCTGAACATTTGTGGTTAAAACATCTGTATTAATCTGTTAATGAATGTGGGTGTCTGTTATCCACAGCTGTTTGTCCTGTAAGACCGATGTGTTGATAAGTCTGCAGCCTCTGAGATGCTGCACAGAGCACAGTGCCATTAAGCACAACCGCTCACTGTTTATTAAATCAGCTGATGACACCAGGTTGCTCCAGTATAACCACACACACACCTCTACACTTGTCAGACTGGTCAATTATAATTCTATATTCTTGAACATGAATATGAATTAAATGTGAGGTTAGCAGCTCATCAGCCAACTTTCTTTTCAGCCAAAGTAACTCATATTTTATTATTGAAACATATTGCTTGACAAATGCACCGTTATAATAACAATCTGCCGAAGTGACAGCGCTCCTGGCTTTTAAAGGAAATCAGGGATCACACTCATTGGTTTACTGCGTATTACACCCAAAACACACCTATGATTAATCATAGGAAACTTAAGTCCAACCCTTTTAGACCATGCGCCTTGCACACTGACTGTTTTTCCACTGTTAAAATAGCAAAAGTGGATTTAGACACAACCCAAAGGCACTTACGTCATGCGCTCTATGCCATGTGCTATAGATCGTTAAAATGGGCCCCTTTAACTCTCACAGCTGTGGCTCAGGAGGTAGAGTGGTTGTCCACCAATTGGAAGATTGGCGGTTTGATTCCTGGCTCCACCAGTCCACATGCTGATGTGGCTAGACACTTAACCCCAAATTGCTCCTGTTGCTGTGCCTATGGTGTATGAATTATTGTTTCCCTCTGATGACTAGGTTGGCACCCTGCTTGGTAGCCCCTGCCATCAGTGTATGAATGTGTGTGAGGTGAATGAGACGTAATGTAAAAGCGCTTTGAGTGGTCATAACGACTAGAAAAGAAGCTATATAAGTACAGTCCATTTACCTACTTATCCCTAGGGGTGACTTTAATTGCTGTCTTGACCCCTCACTTGATCGTTCATCAAACAATGTCCCTCCCTCCATCCATCCCATCTAAATCATCTAAAGTCATTCAGTTGTTTATGGAGTAATATACAGTCTCAAATTCCTGGCGTTTTTTAAACCATAGTGCCAAACAGTTCTCTTTCTTCTCTCTTGTCCACGGGACTTTCTTTCTTATTTATAACAAACTACTCTCCTCCGTCAGCTCATGTTTATAAAAACCCATCTTTATATCAGACCATGCAACAGTTGTTATTGACATCTCTCTTTCTGGTAGATCCCTGTTCAGATACCCTTTGGAGCTTTAACTCGCTACTACTGTCTGATCCTAACTTTATTAGGACTATCAGCAGCTGCACAGATTTTATATATCCACCAATGTTAATCCTGACGTATCTCCTGTAAAAATCTGGGAGACATGTAAAGCCTACCTTCGAGGAGAAATCATTTCTTACTCTGCTTAACAGAGAAAGATTACCACTGATAAGAGTGTCTGTCTCTCCAGGGAGACATCAGAGCTGCAGTCAACATGTGTAGATTCACCTGACACAGATCTATTCAAAGAGTAACTTACAAAAACGGAAGAATTTGACATCCTGGCTTCTAATGAGGCAGTAGAATCACTGTTAAAATGAGTTTGGAGATAAAGTAAACTATTCACCCACCAAATCCGACAATCATCTTCGTCACAGCATATTACTCAGATCAATACTACTGATGTAACTATTAACCCACAGATCATCAACAATCAATTCAGAGACTTTCATGCTGCATTATATTCTTCTGAAATTTTAAATGACAAGACAACTATTTTTTAGGTCCTTAGATATTCCCTCCATTAACCGTGAAGCATCATCTACATTGGATGAACCCTTCACTATTAGTAAATGCCCCGGCCCAAGGATCCCCTCTCTTGCAGTAATTATCGCCCCATCTCTTTGCTATGTGTGATGTCAAGCCGTTGGCCAAAATGTTGCCCTGCCAACTATTATTTCAACTGACCAAACAGGGTTGGTTAAGGACAGACATTCTTTTCATAATGTCAGACGGCTTTTTGATATTCTATATTCACCCACATCCTCTGACACCCCAAAACTGGTTATTTCATTGAATGCGAAGAAGGCATTTGACCGGGTGGAGTGGTCCTATCTTCTCTATATCAAAATGTTATGGCTTTGGTAATACATTTTATAGACATCCCCACTTGCTTGTGTGCGTACAAACATTGACTATTCTGACTACTTCCCCCTCAAACGTGGCACCCGGTAGGGCTGCCCACTCTCTCCACTACTATTCACCATTGCCATTGGACTACTGGCTGTGGCCCTCAGGTCCAGTCAGACCAGGTCGATCACAAGGAGTGGCGTTGAACATAACTTGTATAACCTTGCTGAAAGAGTTTGGGCAAATCTCAGGTTATAAATTAAAAATAATCACAAAAGTGAATTAATTAACACTGCAGCCACAGCCTATCCTCTTTCTAAGCTACCATTCAAAACATCTCTCAAACATTTTAAATACTTGGGCGTCTGTATAACTAAAAACTATTCAGAATTGTTTGCAAGCTAGATGAATTTAGGATTACTGGCAATGGTTTCTCTTACCCCTGTCTCTTGCTGGATGGATAAATTCCATTAAAATGAATGTACTTCCCAAATTATTATATCTTTTTCAGTGCATACCCATTTTTCTCCCCAAACATCTTTTCCACATACTTGACAACATAATATCTCATATAATATTGGGAACAAGAAAGAATAAAATAAAAAAATGACATTGAAAAGTCTTTTCTAATCTGGAAGGACCCTGAGTCCATTAAACAGTACATTAGCTTCCTTTGAACAGTTATCTCATGTATTCAAGTTACAGTCAACTAATTTCTTTAGACACCTACAAATAAGAGATTTTTTTCACAATCATTTCCCTGGCTTTCCTGCCATCCCTCCCTGACACCATCCTCCAAACAAATCCCTATCTTAAAGGTACTGTTTCAGTACTGTATAACACCCTTCTCACACACCAGTACTCAGCCTCTGAAGCTTTGCGCAGGATATGCTCCACAGATCTCAATGTAGAGATAGAACCTGCGATCTGGGATCATAATATTTAATAATAACAACAACAACAATATTATTATTATTAATAATAATAATATTAATACTACATCTAATTTATAAGTCACTTTACATTTGCAAAGCAAAAACTCAAAAGTGAGTTTTAGAATGCAAAGTGGTTCATAGAGTCCACTGGTCTAAAAGTAAGTTAGCCTGTATCTATCTTGGCACTGATTCAAACTGTGAGAAATGTCATCGAGGACCAGGTGAACATATGATCTCGTTCATACTGTTGGCAAGACATGCCATATTGTTACACTGGAAGAAGCCCCATGCCACCACTCACTCTCAGTGGATAAGGGATGCTTCTCTATTTTATGACGTTGGAAAAAATAAAATACTCCCTTCACGGCTCCTTTGCAAAATTCTCTCAAATCTGGGAGCCCCTCTTAGATCATGTCAGGTCCCTTCAGCTTGATCTTGTACCTAATGAGTAGCCCTTGCACCGCACTTAAGCCCTGCACCTTCTAGCCAAATTCTATTTTCCCTATATCAGCAGTACAAAGCACAATAGTTTTGTCTGATCTACTTGATCTCTATTATTTTTGTAATCTATATTTATTACAATTATTTTCTTTTCAGTTGTTTTTTTTGTTTGTTTGTGTGTCTGTTACTTTGAAGGAGAGGGGAGGGAGGCAATTTTTCCATTTTCACCTTTGTGTTTTACCTGTATTCTTGTCTATATATATATATATATATATATATATATATATATATATATATATATATATATATATATATATACACAAAGGCCGTTTGTACGTTTTTTGTATATTGGAAGGCTCATTAGGCCAAAAGGCAAGAGGGAGAGGACTCCAGAGGCCTCAAAATAACAATTCACCAACAATGCGCCTGATCACACCTCATTTTGAGACATATAACGCCTATGGGTGCAAAGATCGGTGCAAGTGCATTTGCTATTTAGACGTGGGTGTAGGACGAGCAAATGACAACTGCATCAATCTGAAACAGAGATGCGTTGTGCCCGCCATCCACTGTGCGCCGGGCACAAGATAGGTCCTTAGTGTTCATAATCAGCATAGATATTGGTAATAAATGGTTTATAATACACTATACAGTGTTTCCTCTATTATTGTACAGGCCGGGCAGGTCGCCAGGCCAAGAAGAACCCCCCAAGAAAGTTTTTTTAAATGCCAATATCCATTCACTCAGAAATCAATAGCCTTTGGGAGCCTCTGTGCAGCATTGCTTCAAAATGTGAGTATGCCTATGTGTCATTGCTCTTGGTAGTGCAGCTCCTTTAAAGGAATAGGGCAGTGCGTAATGTGTGATGTGTTAGACAAGTGTGTAAGAGAGCGATCAGCAGAAAAGTGACTGTGAATGGATCAGAGGAAAAGGTTAGCAGTAAGCTGTCAACCTGGCAGGAGACATACAATATAGGCAACAGCGTGTCGATTAATAAATGCTGAAGATTGTCTAGATAAACAAAAACTACATCTGTTGTTTACCCAACTGCTGGAAAGGTGAAGGGGGTTAGCTCCAAAGTTAGCAGCAATGGGTTAGCCTAACCTGATGATGCTAAACAGAGAAAAAGAGAATGGAAACATCAGTGGCTGCTGAGTCTCCCTCGAGTTTCTGGAGAGTCTAATGTCAAACCTACACTTCAGCATATGAATGCAAAGATCACAGTTCATGTAAGCAGTCTCAAACCAAAGATGGAATATTTACCTCTTATTTTGTGCCAGGTCACCATATCAATTAAATGCAACTCTCTGAAATGAAGAGGCAGAAAAGTAACATTACTAGAGTTGAATGCTACACCAAAAGGCTTCAGGGTTTGCAGAATTGCCTGTGAAATTAAATAATGGGGAATCTGCACAATTTGGCAAGATGAAGTGCAGAGCTGCAAAAATGGAACATAGTTTTATCACTCATACAGGGCTGGGTGATATGGACCAAGTCATATCTCAATATTTTTTTAGTTGAATGGCAATATACAATATATATCAATGTTTTTTCCATAAAGAAATTAGGGTTTCCACCAAAACCTTAGTGTAATGGACACACATTTTAATTAAAAAAATATTTGTTCACCCTTAAAGCCCTGGTTCGGCGTAATTTCGGGGTTTACGAGATCAAGACGAGATTTTAACAATATTTTTAAGAAAACAATGAGGAAATAAATGACTAATCATCTTGTAATGAATCACTTTAGTTCTACTCTCTATATATAGAATTATCATATGCAGTATGCAGTACTGTAAAAGGTTTCCCCATATAGATATTTTATAGATGGATCATTTTGGTATTTATGGAAATAACAACCATAAATACAAAAGTTAGATACAATCACAAATACTAAAAAGTAAATTATAAAGAGTAGAAACAATTCTAATATATACATATAAATTAAATAAAGAATCCAATTTATAACATAATGCTAATAAAACACAGAAATAAAAGTAAACTGCACAAATCCTATATCACATAAATACATAAATAGAACAACATATAAATTGTGTTATAATTTGGTAGTGTGACTCATTTTACTTTTTGCATCATTAGTGTTGTGAATTCCCTGCTGTGGGGATTGCACGTCGCAGCAGACTGCTTCACATACGGACTGATGGACTGTTTTGCGCATGCGCATTGTGTTCAATAACTTCCAGTGTAGTTACCTTGTTGAGTTAATCCTCTGCCGATCGTTATTGCTTCTTTTCATTCCCTTTTGTACTGTACAACAGTGTGCGTCGGTGATGATGTAAGTTACATAGTGAATGAATGTTGTTTATATTTCATGTGTGACGAGAGCTAATAATATTAGCAGGGTAGCATGCTCGTTTGCTTAGCGCTTAGCATGTGTTACTGAGCCCCATAGAATATGGACGGCCCATCTGTCATGTAACTCAGTTAATTATCATACATTTATTTCCTGCTGTGAATGTCTATTTAGCGGTGTAGCTGTTGTTCATTGAAGCTGCTATAACAGTGACCTGCCTGTAGCGTCAGGCCATTGTGTTAATGAATAATCATACAGTGCCTCCTACTGGCGATTTTCAATATGACACGTTACTCACGTCTGTTGTAATTTGTGTTATTCTATCATTAATTCTACTGCATAGTAAGTTAATTAATACTGTTTATTATTGTTGTCTTCTGCAGACATCACAAACCAGACACACACATACCTATGCATGTACTACAGTGTCCTGTTCAGTCGGATAGAGGTCAATAAAGTCATTAAAAGGAGAGAAGTTGCTGCGTCTTCTCTGACCGGAGGATTAGGCCAGTATATACACAGCCAGCGTATCATCACCGAAGCTGTTCCGGTACAAGTGGTCCTTCGAGCCGGAGTGTGTGTATAACTGCGCCATGGCAACTTCTGGCCACCACGCAGATGAACAACCTCCAGCTGTGTCCCGCCCAAGCCGGTCTCACCAACTCCCCAAGTACCTACATGACTTTGTCATTGATAACCTTGGCTACCTGAAGAGACAAGATACAACACACCAAGTGATAGACGTGCACCAGGAAGAGCTACCAGACTACAATATGCTCACTGGATTGGAGGATTTGAGGCTGGAAGGGATGGAAGCCCGCATGAAAGACATAACTAAGCAGATGAAACAGCTACAATCAGCCATGGACAGTGTTAAAGGTAAAGCTCACCCTCAGGAGTGACAGGGCTCACAGTATTTCCCCTCATGGATAATCAGATGAGTTGGAAATCAGCTGAAGGAGAACATTGTCACCTCTTGGACAACAGAGAGCTTCGCCCACCTACAGCACAGCCCATACAGCACAGAGAATTCAGCTCAACAACTCAGGCTGTCAGAGCTCTACAGCCATCCGTCCAGCTAGCAGCACAACCGCTGGATCTCAGTGAGTCTACTCATCATTCAGCTACCCTAGCTGGACTAGCGCCAGAGTTTCTACAGCTGCCTGCAGTTCAGTCTGCTCACCACACTCCGCTTGCCCAGCAATTGTATTCACCATCTCCGCCCATCCAGCATACAGGTCAGCACGTCCATCCGGGGCATCAACCAGCTCAACAGGCACCACCTACAACACTCCTGCTAGACCAGCCTGCACCCCCGCTAACACATTCACCTGCCCTGTATACACCTCAGCCAGCCCAGCCTGCACCTCCACAGCCTCGAGTTATGCCACAGCTCTTCCCCACAACTGTACAGCAGCAAAGTTATCCTCAGCCTGTCCAGCATCCGACCACCCCTCAACCTGGACCATCGCTGGGATATCAACCTGCTTCATTCAACCAACAAGGGACAAGGCCAAACTCTCGTGCTATCCCTCCTTATCAGCCACCTACTGATCCAGGAGCAGTCTACTCACCTCCACAGACTGGATATCCCCCTGTAGCTCAACCACAGCTATACCAGTCTGGATCTCAATCAGCTGCACACTAGCACAGCTTACACCTCTCCACAGCGACAACGGACCTACTTCCAGCCAAACTCAAAGAAAGATCAGCCTACAGGTAAAGGGAGGGAGCGCTTTAAGCCCTATTGTCCATATTGCACAACCACCCAGGATCACTACCTCAACGGCTGCCCTGAGTTCGAAAGAATTACTACAGAGGAGAAAGCCGCCTGGATTAAGGATAAAGGAAAATGTTGGAAATGTGGGCGTGGCCACTCACCAGATAGCTGCACCCTAAAGAAACTCTGCTCCACATGCAATAAACAACACCTGCTGATACTCCATGAAGTCGCGGCCCAAGACCCACAGCTAAACATTCTCACTGTCAGCGCCCCAACCAATGCAGTCTATCTGGATCATGCCAGCCACTCAGGGCGCGTCATGTTAAAGGTGGTACCAGTGCTCCTTCGCCACGGCAAGAGAACACTAAACACACATGCAGTGTTAGATGACGGCTCTGAGCATACTGTGATTCTGTCTGCTGCGGTCAAACACCTTGAGTTGTGTGGAGAAGTGGAGTCACTTAAACTGAAGACCATCAGACAGGATGTGCTGAAGCTCCAGGGAATGGCAGTGTCATTTGAGGTGTCAGCTAACACACAGCCACACACCTATCACTCCATCAACCAAGCGTTCACTGCGACTGAACTCCAACTGGCTGAGCAGTCTTGTCCAGGAGATAAACTGGCAAGGAAATACAACCACCTGAAAGGAGTCCCCCTGCAAACATTCACCAAAGTTCAGCCAATGCTACTGATTGGTTCTGACCACCCTCATCTAATAACTCCGAACCACCCAGTACGTGCAGGACCTATCGGAGCACCAGTAGCAGTCCGCACCCGACTGGGCTGGGCAGTGCAGGGACCAACTAACTTCCTTCAACACCCGAACGGTTGATACACCTCGCTCTGACTTATACAAAGATGTTCAACTACTGTGGCAGCTTGACATTTTGCCATATAACAGCGAAAAGGAGGTGACGCGATCCAAGCAAGACCAAGCAGCCCTCACCATGCTAGATGAGAAGAGCACCACTGTAATAGTGGATGGTGTCACAAGATATGCAACGCCCCTCCTTCGAAAGAGGAGCGTAGCTCTGCCCTGTGCGTCACCTGCTGCTGTGATCCCCCTCCTCCGCTCTACAGAACGCCATCTATCGACCAATCCTGAGCTTGCTAAAGTCTACAACCAAGAAATACACAAGCTGGTGGAGGCGGGATACGCTGAGCGAATCACCAGTGAGGAAGCCAGTCGTTCTGCTGAATCCTGGTACATTCCGCACCACTTAGTGCATCATAATGGAAAGGCAAGAGTGGTGTTTAACTGCTCTTTTCGCCATCAGGACAGTGCTCTGAATGACGACCTGCTGCCAGGGCCCTCTCTCGGGCCATCACTGCTGGGGGTTCTGCTCAGGTTTCGAGAACATGTGGTCGCTATCAGCGGAGACATAAGAGCTATGTTTCACCAAATCAGACTCCTCCCCGAAGACCGCTCACTTGTCCGCTTCCTATGGCGAGACATGGACAGAGACAGACCACCTGACATTTATGAATGGCGTGTCCTGCCATTTGGCACAGTTTGCAGTCCGTGCTGTGCTATATACGCTGTGCAGCGTCACATTCGAGATCATCAGAGTGGCAATGAGGACCTGCTGGAGACAGTAATCACCTCGTTCTATGTGGATAACTGTCTGAAATCACTCCGCTCCCCTCAGCAGGCAAAGGATCTTCTCGACCGACTGAGAGCCCTCCTAGCTAAAGGTGGATTTGAGATCAGGCAGTGGGCATCCAACAGGGCAGAGGTAATCTCTCACCTCCCGACTGAGGCGCGATCAACGACATCAGAGCTGTGGCTAACCGCTGAAGGAGCTGACCCGAGAGAGTCCACTCTCGGCCTGGTTTGGCATTGCATTGCAGACACACTGGGTTATAAATCTCAGCCTGTATCACCCAAACAGCCCACTATGAGGAACGTGTACAGGGTGCTCGCCTCGCAATACGACCCGCTTGGATACATAATCCCCTTCACTACCCGAGCCAAAGTCCTGGTCCAGGCTTTGTGGGCTACAGAGAGACAGTGGGACGAGCCTATTGCAGACGATCTACTTCCAGTGTGGCAGGCATGGGAAGGTGAGCTCCCTCAGTTGCATAACATAGTTCTACCTCGTTGTTACGTTTCAGAAGCCGCCGACAACGATTCATCAGTGAGGCAGATTCACATTTTTTGTGATGCCTCGGAGAAGGCGTACGGATCAGTCGCCTACCTGCGAGTGGAGGATCCAGAGGGACGCATCACTGTGTCATTCATTATGGCCAGGTCGCGGGTTGCACCCAAACGGCAACAGACGATGCCCCGACTGGAATTATGCGCCGCACTTACAGGAGCTCAGCTGGCCAAGGTTCTACAGACTGAACTGACTTTGTCCATCCAATCAGTGGTACTGTGGCTCAACAACCGTACTGAGTTGGATACAGTCGGAGTCTAACCAGTACAAAGTATTCGTCGGTACAAGAGTTACTGAAATACTGGACCTTACCAAGCCCGGATCATGGAGATACGTTAACACTGACTTGAACCCGGCTGATGATATCACCCGCGGGAAGACTCTCCTCGAACTATCCCAGCCAAACCGTTGGAGTCAGGGGCCTTCGTTTCTGTACTAGTCCTCAGATCACTGGCCAGTGAACCCCTCAGTACACACGGAGGAACCTGATGAGTTGAGAGCCCCAACCTTCTGTGGTCACATCTCCAATGCCAGCAGCGATGAGCCTGATCCTGCTAAATACAATACATGGACTGAACTATTGCAGGCTACATATCAGTCCCTTCACGGGGCGGCTGCTCCAGCCATGTCTGCTGCTGACCGTATCGAGATGGACACTACTCTGCTGAGAAGGATACAATCTGATAGCTTCTCTGAAGAACTAAAGGCACTTAAACAGGGCAAACCAGTCCGTCCAGGCAGCCGCTTGAGTGCTCTCAGTCCCAAATATGATGAAGTATTAGGCCTTATTCGAGTTGGTGGTCGCCTACGCAAAGCAGAGAGCCTGATTGAAGACAGTCTTCATCCTGTTGTCATCAGCCCTGATCATCTGATCACACAGCTCTTAGTGAAGGATTACGACCACCGTCTGCACCACGCTGGCCCTGAGAGAATCTTCGCGGAGATCCGGAGAAATTACTGGATCCTACGTGGTCGACAGGTAATTAAGAAACATCAGAAACAGTGTGCAGAATGCTGTTTGTGGCGGAGCAACCCCGTGGCACCAAGGATGGCCGACCTGCCTGCTGCG
Organism: Scomber japonicus; assembly: GCF_027409825.1. Lineage (NCBI taxonomy): Eukaryota > Metazoa > Chordata > Actinopteri > Scombriformes > Scombridae > Scomber > Scomber japonicus. The sequence continues at coordinate 4,086,979 of NC_070581.1, forward strand.
CGGCTCCGGATCATTAAACCCCCATTCTGGTCCACCGGGGTCAACTGCTTCGGGCCCTATACGGTGAAAATAGGAAGAAGAAATGAGAAACGATGGGGTATTATATTTAAATGTCTTACTTCAAGATGTGTCCACCTTGATCTGTTGCCACATATGGACACAGACTCGTTCTTACTGGCCCTGCGCCGATTTATCTCAAGACGAGGCAAGCCATACGAGATCTTATGCGACAGAGGCACCAACTTCCGAGTGGGAGAGCGAGAGCTCAAAGAATCACTGGAAGATCTCGATCCCTCATTGAAGCAACAGTTGGCCGACCAAAGCATCACATTCAAATTCAATCCTCCTCTTTCACCACATTTCGGTGGCGCGTGGGAGAGGGAGATAAGGTCAGTGAAAGCTTCACTCCAAGTCGTGCTGCGGGATCAAGTTGTATCTGAAGAAGTGTTGTCGACTGTCCTTGTGGAGGTAGAGGGTATACTTAACTCAAAGCCCCTGGGATACTCTTCTTCCGATCTGGCTGACCCCGATCCTGTAACCCCTAACTTGCTGCTGATGGGGCGGCACGATGCATCGCTTCCTCAAGCCGCATATGGTTCTAGTGATCTCTTAGGCCGCCGCCGTTGGAGGCATATCCAGGTCCTGGCAGACCAGTTATGGAGCAAATTCACCCGCCAATACCTACCCGACCTTCAGCGCCGCCAGAAGTGGAGGACCCCTACTGCTGGCCTCTCTGTGGACCAAGTGGTTATGGTAGTGGATTCCCAGCTTCCTAGGGCGCTCTGGCCCATAGGAAAGGTCACCAAAGTTCATCCCAGCGATGATGGGACTGTTCGTTCAGCGGACGTCACCATTAAAAGGGACAGTTTACACTCGTCCGGTTACCAAGCTGGTACCGCTCCCCAAGATGCCAGAAGATAACGTGGACACTAGTTACTCTTAGCAACAGCAGGGACTTGTGCTTTTCTACACATTCATGAATGAATGTGGGGGCGGCTGTTGTGAATTCCCTGCTGTGGGGATTGCACGTCGCAGCAGACTGCTTCACGTACGGACTGATGGACTGTTTTGCGCATGCGCATTGTGTTCAATAACTTCCAGTGTAGTTACCTTGTTGAGTTAATCCTCTGCCGATCGTTATTGCTTCTTTTCATTCCCTTTTGTACTGTACAACAGTGTGCGTCGGTGATGATGTAAGTTACATAGTGAATGAATGTTGTTTATATTTCATGTGTGACGAGAGCTAATAATATTAGCAGGGTAGCATGCTCGTTTGCTTAGCGCTTAGCATGTGTTACTGAGCCCCATAGAATATGGACGGCCCATCTGTCATGTAACTCAGTTAATTATCATACATTTATTTCCTGCTGTGAATGTCTATTTAGCGGTGTAGCTGTTGTTCATTGAAGCTGCTATAACAGTGACCTGCCTGTAGCGTCAGGCCATTGTGTTAATGAATAATCATACAGTGCCTCCTACTGGCGATTTTCAATATGACACGTTACTCACGTCTGTTGTAATTTGTGTTATTCTATCATTAATTCTACTGCATAGTAAGTTAATTAATACTGTTTATTATTGTTGTCTCGGCAAATGTCACTAAATCTAGCGACAAAGTCAAATTTGATTGGCTGGTAGTGTCACGTGGGGCGCTGCACCGGCTAGAAGCAGAGAAGCTCTGTGCCGTATGTTGCCCAGAAGATAAGGTGACAACAAACATTTGACCTTTTTTCCAGGACATTTGACCTTTTTTCTCATTTTCTGTATGCTTTTCATGACTGGAAAATTGGTCAATCATTTTCCAGGTTTTCCAGGACGCGTGGGAACCCTGGTGAAGGTGAGATGCCACCAGGTGTGCCAACAGGGGGCATGTGGTAAATGGCCCTCTCTTTCTTGTCCACACAGTCAGACCCCCCCAGATAGGGTTTGGAGCAGAAAAAGGGTTCTTCCAGCAGCCCATCATTTCCTCCAAACACTCTGGGGAAATGGGTAAAAGCTGCCTGGCCACCCGTTTTGCTTTTGGTAGTCTTTTCCCCTCACAGCGGGAAACTGAAGCCTCTCCTTCACTGTAGGCCATGGGATATCCAGCCTGTCAGTCGCCCTTTTGCACACCTCATACAGGTCCAGCTCCTTGATGAGTAGGGATGGAGCCCCAGTGGCCTCTCCCCCCATGCCATATGGCGAGACAGCTGTGCCGGCGTGAGAGAGGAGTCATCATTATCATCCTCCCAGTCATTCTCCAATAGCGAGCTGAAATAAGCAGCTGGCGGAAATTTCGGCCCAGCTCGTACTCCAGCAGGGCTGCCACCGACGTTAACAGCAGGCCCCTGATGCCGAAGCTTGCCTGGCAGGACAGCCTGTAGCGGAGGCTCTTGAGTGTGAAGCGGCTAGAGTGCTCAGGACATATCCATATCCATCCAGCACGCTGCACAATGAGACAGGCTACACATACTGGGTGAGTATCCATAGCCGGTATCTTAGCCCCATAGCCATGGTGAGCAAGCTTATTTAAAACTTTGGCCGAAGCAGGAGTTAGCAAGCAGGCTGCTAGTGTGAAGACCAGCTACATGCTACGCTAATAAGAAACAGGCTTAGCTGATGCAAGTAAGGTGGCTAGCTGTGCTAAGGTGCTTGGTGTTACTGTTTGGTAACAGGCTAACAGGTGATCTACAGGTAGTTGTATGGTGGCAGCAACCGCAGCTCATATTTTCTCTGTCTGAAACCCTGGATTTCTTATGGTGGAGAAATCTGGAGTCCGTGCACGACACGTAAAAGTTAGCGCCCGGCAATACAGTGGTTAGCTCATAGATGGACAGTTAAGCCAATATTTCTATAGGGAGACGTGTCGAGAGATCGCTTTCAGAGTGAAAGCCGATTAGAGGTTTTGAATGTGGTTATGATGCTGCACCATCCCTTTTGTAGGGAGAGGTTGTGCCTCCTCTGGATGCAGTCATCACGACTGCCAGCCAATAGGCTTAATGATATAAGGCTTCTGAGGACTACACAGAGGGGCGTACCCCATAGTGAGATGCCTAGCGTGTGTTTCATAGAGAAGCTTCACTGCATCCCACAATATTCTAGGATCCTCTACTGAACCAATATTAAAAGAAAGAAACTCTAGCTGAGTAAACAATTGTTCTTTGTGTTCTTCATTCCTTAATAATGAGGAGTTGAAGCTCCCATCTAGGAGCCCGTTTAGATAAGAAGTTTAGAGAAGCATGACATGACACCCCTTTATGGTCCGATGGAATGATACTGCAGTATCAAAGCTTTGGAGATGAGAAAAGAAAATCTATTCTGGAAAATGATTTGTGTCTGTGTGAAAAGAATGAGTAGTCTTCATGTCTAACCCAACTACAACTGAATAATCAGTCAATTCCAACATTTGTTGTGTAAAGTGGTCAAAAAGCACTTTGATCGGGAGATTACGTCTCGCCATTAAGTAATGTCAACATACTAGCCCATTTGTGTGGAGTGTTCATACCACCACAACAACCAATTTCAATATCTCCATAAATATACACCAGAGCTCTCAAGTCTCACGCAGTGACCGTGAGACACACGCATTTCAAGCAAGTTCACACGCTCACATGCTACACCTGACATTTCTCACGCCGAGAAGTGATAGATCCCACTTCACAGACATGAATATAGGCTATAATACACAGAAATGAACAAGATTTAGCGACGTACTAGTATTTCTTGTTGCTGGCTAAATTCGGAAAATAAGTATTCCCCCCTAACCCCACTCTGCTGCAAGCATGCTCTCATACGCGAGTCTGTGTAGCGCTCTACCTATTTCAAAAAAGATCAGTGTTTTTCTTGAGTTTAATAGGACAGAGTCAACTTCTCATTCATTGTTATGGGAAACTTAAAAGACTTTCAACATTTATCTGGGCTGGTAAGAACCCAAGAGCACGAACAGGGAAGCAAACGAAACCTTGCCATGCCCTTATCTGTTGTTTTATCATTGAGAAGCCAACATGGAAAAAATTTGAGCCTGGATCTTCGCTTGCCGCTTTAATCTGTGCCCCACTGGCTTCATGTTGTCCCACTTACATTAGAAACCCTACTTTCCTCTTTAAAAATTTGGAAAGAATTTAAAGCAGCATTTCAATCTTTCCAACCCCTCCCCATATAGCTCTATTTGCAACAACCACCTGTCTCTCCCTTCTGAATCAGATTCAGCATTTGCTCTGTTGAAAGAGAGGTTTGACTTGTTTATCAGAGTTATATCTGGAAGGCTCATTTGCCACTTTTAATGATCTATGTGCAGGGGTGGATTGGCCATAGGGAGTACCGGGACTTTTCCCGGTGGGCCGGTCAATAATGGGCCGGTGGCTGCTGTTTTTTTATTTTTTTTATTTGTTTATTTAGTTTTTGCTGCGCCTTGCCATGGTTACTCTCCCGGCCCAGGGGCAGAGACATGCACCGGCCCACAGAGCTCCGCTGCAGCCTGCAGACACAGCAGAGGCCCATTGGCTTGTCTGTCTAAAGAATACCTGGCCCAGTGGCCCTATGATAGGCTACAGAGGCCCAGGAGTCCCACCCACGCTGGTTCTTGACTCTCCCCCCTAACCCCCCTCCCTCGTCCAATCACCTTTGATGACAAGCAATCAGATGAGAGATAGTGAGAGATACTACTACAACAAAATGGACAATGCGGCTAAAAAGCGAAAAGGCGGAGCGGAAAAACAAAGAGATAAAAGAAAAGCTCTAGCAACCGACGCTGCTACGAGCAAAACAATTTCAGAAATGTTGCCATCGTGGCCGGAGCGGCTTCAGGAGTGGGTCCCTCTCAGCAGCAGGTGTCGGACAGTGAGTCAAGTGAGGCTCCCGCTGCCATGGTGGTGCAGCAGCAGGTTGAGGAAGACTCTCCACCATGTGGAAGTGATGATAGAGTTTTAAGCATGTGTGATCCTGCCAGCATGGTGTGTATAAACACTCATTAAATGTTCAGAACGGTTACTTAACTGTCTATGAACTTTACTTAACATAATAAATAACTCTGCATAGTGTGGTGTGTTACAACTAGGCCTAAATCTAGTTGTCTAAAGTATTGGAAAACAATCATATTCATATACTATCCTGATGAATTGATTAGTTGCTTTTATTAACCACTTAACCACTATTTTCATCAAAGGATGCCACATAATTACAAATCTGCAAGCTTACCACTCAACTCACATGTTGCAATGTGATGTGGTTTGAGCATGTAGATCTGCTATTTTCACAATTTTTGATAATTTCTACCTATAATGACATCTGCCAAATCAGGTCACCAGAGTTAAAGTGTTGTAAGTGTCAATATGCACCTTTCTTTGTGCCCACAGTCCAATTTGTTCATGAAGGACATTGATCTAACAACATAACTCATGTATAGTCTATGATGCTTTACATATTTTTTTCAGTCAGTGTTTATGGTTTATTGTCCGTTCAACAGTTTCACATTATACAGTTAAAACTAATTCAAGCCTATTCAAGTCTCCAGAATATAAGGGATATTGTTCAGTATACTACTGTTATTTTTCAAGTGTGAGAATATGCATGCACACACTTTACATCATTTTTCATCTTCCAATGCATTCTCTAGCGGTTGTGGGTAGGGGTGTGACGATACACACAGCTCACGAGACGAGACAAGACACGATATTGGGTTCAGGCGAGATTTTAACTCTATTTTTAAGAAAATTTCAATGAGGAAATACATGACTGTTCTTTTATTTGAAATTCACAAAATGGAAATTGAATTGAAATGTTTTAACTAATCATCTTGCAATGAATAACTTTAGTTCTACTTTCTAAATATAGAATTATCATATGCAGTATGCAGCACTGTAAAAGGTTTTCCCATATAGATAGATATAATATAGATGGATAATTTTGGTATTCATGGACATAACAACCATAAATACAAAAGTTAGACACAATCACAAATACTAAAAAAGTAAATTATAAAGAGTAGAAACAATTCTAATATATAAATATAAATTAAAGAATCAAATTATCACACATTTTAACATATTGCTAATAAAAAACAGAAATAAAAGTAAATTGCACAAATCCTGTATCACATAAATACACAAGTAGAACATATAAATTGTGTTATAATTTGGTAGCGTGACTTCAGTCATTTCAAATCTATATCACTTTAATTTTTCTATAAAATTTTAAAAAGAAAAAAAAATGTCTTGCAGTAACTTTTGTTGTGATATCGTCCTATATAAATAAAGATTGATTGGTTGATTGGTTAATGTTGACTTTTTATCAACTTTTTTTCATTTTCCTTACTCTGTTATTGTCAGCCTTGTTACTGTGTCTTTGCTTTGTCTTACAAAGCACTTTGTAAACGCTGTTTTTAAAAAGGTGCTATATAAATAAAGTTATTATTATTAGTAGTAGTAGTAGTAGTAGTAGTAGTAGTAGTAGTAGTAGTAGTAGTAGTGGTGGTGGTAGTAGTATTATTATTATCATTACTACTAACTGCTGATGGAAACTTTTGACAGTAAAAATCCCCTTAAATGTTTTGTGCAGTGTTTTCTCACCCAATGAGGAGGTAGATGAGGATGACAGCTGAGAGGAAGAAGACTCTGCTGCTTGAGTAGCGGCTAAGCAGCAGAACAAGGTAACAGAGTGCACAGAGCAGGAGCACCCATAACATGTGCAGCTCAAAGAAGAGGAAGAGGCCGTACATCCCAGTCAATGTTGACACAATATGCTTCTCAGTGGAAGCACCTCCTGCGGAACACACACAGGAAAACATTTGTATTAGTGTTGTCATCACATCAGAGCTGGTTGAATTGGTAAAAGGGCTGTGTGACATGACAATACATATTGCAGAGTCCTGCATGGGTCTTGTTTTGTAAACCCGCACCTGCCCATACCTGCTGTGCTTAAAACCGTACTTAAAACCGTACCTAACAGCTTCACTAATTAAATTCTGTACAAGACTCGACATGCAGCCCCCACACCCTAATTAAATCAGTCCACTACATCGGATACAAAAAAAAAAAAAACTCCACTTGCTATTTTGTTTTTCTCAACTCTTCAGGATCCATTTCAACAACTGCAGCAGAGTTCTGGGAGGACACATGCTCGAAAATAAACAACCTATTTTAAAAAAGTTTTTTAACAACTTGCGGGCATATTGTTGTGGATGTGTTACTCAGAATTCTTTATTTTTTTATGTATATTTAGTAGGGTATCTTTGAATAAGTTTGAGGATAAAGACCCAGACACATTTTTTGCATTATTTGAGCGGGTGGCAGATGTTGGCCAGGATGACCAGATAGTCACAAGACTTTGATGTTGCAGTGTGTTTTCACAGGCAAGGCCCAGAGAGTTTTTTCTGCCCTTAATTGTGCTGAAAGCGGTGATTATGCTACAGTGAAAGGTGCAGTTCTGAAAGCATATGAATTAGTTCCTGAAGCATGTAGGCAGAGATTTCGGAACTGGAAGAAAGGGGACAAGCACATTGAATTTTTGCAGGATATTTTGGCCCATTTCTCTCACTGATGTTCTGCCTCTGGGGTGGACAATTATGTGGTTCTCCGTGACTTGATTGTGTTGGAGCAATGTAAGAGTTCATTGCCTGCTCACATTACTACATACATATATGAAAGGAAGGTAATCTGCAGCATCTGCAGCAGCACTTTTTCATCTGTCAGTGAGGCATGTTCCAGGGACAAATGGGAAGTTTGATCCAGCCAGGGTTTTCCATGCGTGTAAGAACAAGGGACACCGGAATAGACATCAGCAGATTCTAGTGTGTATGTGAAGTCAACTGGACTTGTGTCCTCTGCACGAAGTATTGATGTGGTCTTCCTGGAGCAAATTCTTCATCTAAAAGATGTATGTATCATTTGTTTCAGATGGCTTTGTGTCCTTGGTGGGAAAGACAAGACTTCTGTTAAGATTCTGCGAGACACTGGGGCTACTGAGAGTTTCATTGTGGAGAGCATTTTGCCTTTTTCAACTGGTACTGCTACTGGTAGTAAAGCTCCGGTAGTTGGGGTTGGCAGGGTGTATACAGGTATAAACAAGTTAAATTTAAGACTTTTTAAGACCTTTTAATACCACTTCTAAATGAAATTTAAGACCAAACGTACGATGGAAATACAGTAATATTTCCAAGTAAACACACTGACAGTATGGTAAAATGACAAATGACGGTTGAGTTTAAGAACATCGGCTATGTGTGTCATGCAAAAAGATCACAAAAATGTCATCACTGTCCTAAATTAAATTACTGCGGCTGTACTAAGTGGTGGTGGTGTGACTCCTCATGTATGTTAATGGAGTGGACAAAATATTAGGAACACCTTTCAATATAATGCACCCTAATCTCTCAATAATGAACATAAAGCTGAATTTTCACCTTCTTGTCAAAAAATGTATAAACTTCATAAATGTAGAATTTATAGCAGAGCTGCTGTATTGGATTAAATTAGATTGGAAGCCAGTGAGTCTATTTTATGTAGTTAACTTATTCTCTGAACTATATTTTATAGTAATTACAAGTTATCTAGTATTATACAGTTAAGTAGTTATATTCAGCTTCAGTAGCGTCATGTTTTTTGTTGAATGCCTCACTCTCTCTCTTAAGGTCTGTTGAATGAGAAACCTCTGAGTGACTTAAAATTGATGTTGTGTAACATCAGCTGATAAAACGCGCAGCACCACAGCATAGTGTATAGTAACGTCACAGTTACCTGTCTGAGGATTAACGTTGTTAATGGTGACATCACATGGAGCTGTTTTCATTAGTTTTGCGGGCTCCGCTGTTTTTTTCTGAGCAGGTTCTTCCTCAGATGATGTAGATTTATGTTTTAACTAGTGTTGTGTCGTTCGCGAACGTGTCGTTCGAACGAACGAATCTTTTGAGTGAACGAAGTGAACTGAATCACTTCATGAACTGATTCGTTCCTTTCTCAGTTCAGTTCAGTTGAGCTCAGCCGCGAGCATGGCTGCCGGTCGGGAGTGGAACTGCCGCGACTCACTCACTCGTTCACTGCGAACGAATCACTCAGTGAACGACAACACTGACACAGCGCCACTTTCAGCACAGCACGTGAACGAGATTCATGTCCTCAGCATGTCGTTCAATGATTCGTTCGCGAACGTGATTCGCCGTCATTCAGTTCATGATTCAGCCCACTTTCAGCACAGTACGTGAACGAGATTCACGTCCTCAGCATGTCGTTCAATGAATCGTTCGCGAACGAAAGTGGCGCTGTGTCAGTCACTCACTGACTCAGGGCACTGAGGGCTGAGGAGTTGATTCACGTTCAGTACATGTACTGCTAACATTAGCGCTGTGTTGCTAACATCAGTGTAGCATCACGTTATGTTATTTTACTGTGCACAGAGGACACTTTCACTGTGTAATATTTTTAGTGCATGTATAAGCAGCGCTGCGTCTCCCGCGAATGATTGTATAATATAGTCCTTGAACGCACCGTCCCTCAGTAAGTGAACGTGAACCTCAGGGCTGAATCATGAACTGAATGACGGATTATTTGGCTGTTTATCAGTTCAGGGAGTTGGAGAGCACTGAACGATTCGGTGAACGAATCTTTTGAACGAATCATTTTAATGAACGGATTCTAAAGATTCAGTACAGTAAAAAGAACTGCCGTTCCCATCACTAGTTTTAACCAGCGGTCGGTGTTTGTTCCTTAAACTTAATATCACAGTTAGCTTGTCTGTGTTATGCTAGCGGGAGGTGCAGAGAGCTACAGGTGTGTTCAGGGTCGCAGTCAGACAGTCGGACACAGCGGTTCCGGCCCGCTGCAGACGTTGGTTGAACATTAATACATCGCTGTAAATGTGTGCGGGAATTTCCCGCATTATAAGTGTTGGATTTGCGGGAATCAATTAAATTGTGCGCAATACCCGCAATCCCGCGCTGAAATTCAGGCCCTGAACACTGCCAGGCACCAATCGTAACCGAGAGTATTCATTCCTGTCTAGCCATTTGTGATTGCACTTGCATTTCCCCATGTTTAAGTCGAGTGGCTATCAGTGCTGAATTAGGCCCACCTGTAGATGCTTTACCCTACGCCATCAAGAGCTGCGCAATACGAGCTGCGCAGTAGACTACGCTCTGACCTAACCCACCTAACCATAGACAACGTAGCACAACGCAGCACCGGAGAAAAAATATTCGACCTAACAAAACAGATTGCCCGCATTTTCGCGGCGACGAGACTCAAATATTTAAGACCCAAGCAATCTGAATTTAAGACAATTTAATACTTTTTAAGGCCTTATTTTCATGAAAATTGATTTACGACTTTTTAAGACTTTTTAAGGACCCGCGGCCACCCTGGGTTGGGTTGATTCCACTGTTGGTTCCAGTACATAAGTTTAATCTCTTCTCAGATCTGGTTTGTGGAGAGGTAGATATGGGTGTGCGTCCCCAGTTGCCAATCCAAGGAATAGACGCCTTGGCTGGTGCAAGGGTCTGTACAGATGGTCCGCCCCTAGTGTATGTGAGTTCACCCTCTCAGGAGTCTAGGCAGCCAGATGATTGTGCTAAGCAGCATCCTAAGGTTTTTTCTTTCTGTGCAGTGACATGGGCAAGGAGTAGAGCTACGCTAGAGCAGTCACAAGGGTCTGAACAGACTCAGTTTTCTCAGGCAGGTAATTCTGAGGGAAAGGAGAAGGTCAAATTGTTTACTATCACATTGCCATCACTGTCTAGGGAGGAGTGTATTGAAGAGCAAGACACAGATCCCACACTGAGTAAATTGTTTCAGTTTGTCCATGCAGAAAGTGAGCTCAAGGGTGTCCCTAGCGGCTATTTTCTTAATGATGGCTTGCTGTTGAGAAAATGGGCTCATGTGGTGAATATGGTGCAACTGGGTACTGTGGTTCAGGTTGTGGTGCCCTGTAAGGATCGACCAATAATCGGTAACCGATAAAATAAGTTTATTTTAAAACGCGCTCCTTTGGCTCTTACGCAGCCATCTCTCTCTGCCTGAAGTCACCACTCTTGGCTGTGTAACAATGTCCCGCCTACAGCGCCCACTGATTGGCTGCACAGCACAAGTGACAGCCAATCAACACTGAAGCTTCTAGATGCAGCGCCACAGAGAACAGGGAGCAGAGGAGAGGACTGCTCTTTTAAGCAGCAGTGTGGTGTTTATTTATTTTAGTGAACTTTAAGAGATCTCTGCACTTTTTGTTTTTATATAATAAAACAATTGCTTAAACCATTTCAACCAAGATTTGCGTTGGAGTGAGTTTGTGTTATTCTACAAAAGTTGGTCATTTTATCACAGATTTTCACAGTGTACAAAAACAAACAAACAGTATACTGTATTCAGTCTAATCCCAAGTGTGTCATTCTAAATTTTGACACCAAGATTTAAATTTTTACTGCAAATGAATATCGGTTCTAAATATCGGTTATTGGAGTATCTGCTGTTGGACTGTGTAGGTCCACTTCCAAAAAGTAAGGCTGGGAGTAAATATTTACTGACGGTGATGTGTAAAAGTACTCACTATCCAGTTGTTTTCCCCTTGTGCTCAGTTAAAACCAAGCCAGTACTGAAAGCATTGACATTCTTTGTTTCAACTTTTGGTATTCCTAAAGTGGTGCAGACTGACCAGGGGAGTAATTTCATGTCTCGCACTTTTGCCCAGGTGTTGGGTCAGCTAAGGGTTAAGCACCAGGTATCCAGTGCATAGCACCCGGAGTCTCAGGGAGCCCTTGAACGTTTTCATCTGACGTTGAAGTCTATGTTGCATTCTTACTGTACTAAATTGGCACAGGATTGGGAGGAGGGCCTGCCGTGGTTGTGCTTGCCATACAGGAGGTGTCACAGGAGAGCACTGGGTTCAGTCCTAATGAACTTGTGTTTGGACATACTGTTTGGGGTCCATTAGCTGTCTTGGGGGATGAGCTGAAAACTGCTGAGCCACCAGAGAATGTCTTGGACTATGTAAACGGTTTTCACCATTGACTGCATGTTGCCTGTGCTCATAAAAAACTCTAAAAAATGAAGGAGTCTTATGACAAGCAAACTGAAACCTGTCTGTTTGAGCCAGGTGATCAAGTTTTGGCTTTGTTGCCTGTGGTTGGTTCCCCATTCCAGGCAAGGTTTAGTGGGCCTTACACAGTGAAAAGCCGTATGTCAGACAGGGACTATTTGGTATACACACCAGACAGAAGTGGTGCAGTGGGGTCATGTGAATTTATTGAAATCTTACCATTTGTCTCACTCCATCTTGGAAAAGGGGATCTTGCCTTGTCTCTGCAGTCACAAATTGGGGTCTGTGAGGCCAGTAGCCACATCTGGAGTGGTGTCTTCAGAGGATTTTGATGTTCCATCTGAGCCTATTCTTACAGGGAGACTCAACAATTCTGCATATTTGAACTGCTTGAACAGTCAGTTGAGTTATTTGTCAGGTACTCAGCAGTTAGATGTGGTGCAGTTGTTGCATTCTCACTTGTCTCTCTTCTCAGATACTCCCTCAGTTACCAACCTGATTGAGCATGACATAGAAGTGGGGGAGGCTCGTCCTTACCGGATGCCTGTAGGGAAGCGTCAGCAGATGGAGAAGGAGGTAGAGTACATGTTAGAACATGGAATAGCTGAACCAGCATGCTCCAGCTGGGCTTCTCCATGTCTGTTGGCAGATAAGGCAGATGGGTCTGACAGATTTTGCACAGATTTCAGAAAGGTAAATGCTGTCACAAAACCTGATGTCTATCCTGCCTCGTATGGGGGACTGCATCAATCAGGTGGGGGGTGCAAAATTTGTGACCAAGCTGGACCTTTTGAAGGGGTATTGGCAGGTGCCATTGACAGCTAGGGCCAAGGAAATGTCATCGTTCATCACACCCTGGGGGTTGTTCTCATATTCTGTAATGCCTTTTGGGCTGAAAAATGTCCCAGCAACATTTCAGCGCCTGGTGGCTGGTCTGTCGGTGTGCAGCATATTTGGATGATGTGGTGGTGTTCAGTGACACCTGGGAGGCCCATGTTCCATGTTTGCGGGCAGTGTTTGACAGGTTGGTTGAAGCAAATTTGACAAAGTGTGAATTTGCAAAAGCAACAGTGACATATCTGGGTAAGGTGGTAGGCCAGGGGGTAGTTCGCCCTGTGCAGGCTAAGGTGGAGGCTATCTCTAAATATCCTGCACCAACATCCAAAAAGGAACTGATGCAGTTCCTAGGGCTGGTAGGATATTACTGCAGTTTTTGCCACAATTTTTCCATTGCGGTGGCTCCATTGACGAACCTCTTGAGAAAAAATACTCCATTTATCTTGGTCTCCCTACTGTCAAGTGACTTTCAATGGTGTGAAGAAACTGATTTCTTCTGCTCCTGTCCTTACAGCTCCAGTGTTTGACAGACCTTTTAAGATACAGGTGGATGAAAGCAACATCGGTGCTGGGGCTGTTCTCCTGCATGAAGGGGTGGGGGTGATGGCCCTAGGCCTCCATAGTAAAGGGGATACTCTGCCTTGCCTTCTACTCTCTTGTTTTCTCTCTTCCCTAGATGGTCTGGTCCCTCCCTCCTCGTCAAGGGATTGAGGTCACCTGTTGGGAGCCTTTTTAAACCAGGGAATTCCAAGACGTCTGTCTCTCACTCTCTGGTCCACCGGGAAGGCTGGTGCCCTTCAGGTACTTCATTTTTGGTTTTGTTTTTTGATTCTGTTAAAAAGTGGCCTTGGTTCATGTTATTTTTTACTTTAAAACTCTTGTTTGATTACATTTGTTAAATTACTAATTATTAACTTGAGCTCTTACCGTGTGGTCCTCCCTGCTTTGTTATGCTTCAAACGAGCTGGGCTTAACACTAAGGCATTGGCAACTGAGAAAAGCCCTGCAATTACAAATGTATATTGAATTAAGATCCAGACTGTGTGCACAGAATATTTGGGTAGTGTTGTCTAATAGAATGTAGTCAAGTCTGGAATTATTTGAGCACTGGCACATTTAAAAAAAATAATTTTGCTTCCATTAAACACTGGATTTGAAACTAACTATAAAATTATAAAGCTATTCTTTATTAATGCGATTCATTTAGTTTTTCAGCAGAGTGGACCAATAAATGCAGCAGACAGTGACGCAGGTGAGGTGATGGGGCAGCAGGCAGAGCCAGCTGAGCTGATGACCCTCAACCCCCATCAAAGAAAGCAAGGGACTCTTGTGCTCTGGCTAATCTCCTGAGGAACACATATACTCCAGTAGCAGTGTCCAGAACCACAAATGACAACGCATTAGATGAGGTGATGAGGTACAAAGAGGTAAAACCACTGCTACTATCCACCAATCCACTCAACTGGTGGAGGGAGCATGAGGGGGCATACCCCCTTTTGTCATGCCAAGCTAAGCTATTAGGGCTGGGCAATTGACCGAAAATATACCAAAACCGACATTTAGACCCTCTAGCCGACATAATCTTACTCATGTCGGTTATTTCGGTTATTACTTTCCCTGTGCTGTCCCCTTGAGGAAAAAAAAAAAAAAAAAAAAAACTACGCTGTTTAAGTCACGTGACTCCGCCCTATCCATCTAGTCTGTGTTCACTCAAAGCAGCAGAGCCATGAGCGAAGCTGATGCTGTCGACATGGAGGCGAGGAGCACAAACACCAAGCCAACAAATCAACTCGAGCAACTTGTACCGGAACAGAATGCCGTGTCCGTTGTTTGGACACATTTTGCAGGGCCTGAATTTCAGCACGGGATTGCGGGTATTGCGCACAATTTAATTGATTCCCGCAAGCCCAACACTTATAATGCGGGAAATCACGCTTGTCTAATATACAGTAGTGTAACTAGCTGCCTATTGCTGCCTATTTTGTTTGATTCTTACACTGATGTTTTCTGTTTAATGATGGCAGCCTTTGTAAGGTTTAATTTGTTGATAGTAAGGTTAGGTGACCAATTTATTTAATATGTTAGTTTGGATGTAAATATGATTTACCAAGGTAACGTATGTCTGAACTTTGGTTTTTATTTCCCTTTTCAGAACCACATTATCACAAGTTTAGTCAACTAAGCCCTGTTGTGAATAAGAGCTCTGTGCTTTGCCGTGCCTCCAATTCGACTGAATAAAGTGCCATAAAAGAATACTGGGATCCTGTCAAATGCATTCTGACCGATGCACCTAAGCGAATATCCATCTCCGCACCAGTTCATACAGTCCAACTAATTAACTCCACTTTATTGAGGTCCTTCGAGCCGGATTGGATATTTACTTTGTCGATATGGATCCTAAATATTCCAAGATAGAGACAGAGTGTCAGTCAGAACGCTTCACTCGCCAGACCAGATTGCCAGGTTATCTTGAGGACTGGAATACAGGTCAGCCTCCTTGGCCATCACAGGCACCACAGTCACCCTTCTCACAAAGTACAGCAGGCACGAGGGCATCAAGTGGATGATCAGTCAAGCCAGGAGGGTATTGCCGAGATGACAACCCTTAGAGCACCCCAGTCAGGCCACTCTTCTGACGAAGGTGGGAGAAGCCCACCAAATGAGCCTAACGAGCTGACCATGTACTACAAGGAGCTAAAAGCGATGCAGGAAACATATGGAGACCAGTTTCTGCGACAGCTGAGAGAGGATCTAAGGCAAAGAGTAGGAACTTCTCAGGTAGATGATAGTCATGAGACAGACTCAGAGGACTCATATGTAACCCGTAGTGCCGTGACTAATGAAGAATGTGAAAACAATCCATCCAGGGAGTTCTATTCTCCTGGGAATAAGCAGCAGGAGCTATATGAGGACTACACAGAGGCTTCAGTGGCACCACACTATTTAGACCCTCATGCTCCTACCAGCTATCAGACACTGAGATCAGTCCCAGAGTCTCCACCTGCTCAGCAGCTGAGATTAGTCCCTCCCGTGCCATCACCACGATCAATCTACAGATGTTCAACAAAAGTCTCTCCAGTTCCAGCACCACGTACAAAGTACACTCAACCATCTCCAACAAGGTCATGCAGCATGAAGGGCAATCCGATCATTAAAGGATATAGTGGCCAGCCCGAACTGAACAGAGAGCCTGATTTCATCAGAAGTCAGACGAGGTCCCCAACGAGAATCAGGGCTTTCATAGACAGAATGAATGAGCTGCAGCTTAGTCAGGATGCAACAGGACAACTGACTGCTCACACCCAGCCTCCATCCAGAAGCCATATGCATCAGTATGCATCACTACCAAGTCAGTATGAGCCAGTAAACCTCCCTGACCTAAGCAGAGACAACATCAAGCAAGGCCGAGCCTATGAGTTTCCCATTCACACAGCTTCCCATCGCCTGTCAGCTATGAATACAAGCCGTCTTGATGTTCCCATTGCAGCACCCAGGAAGCAGGTCCCTCGTGCCACACAGAATGCTACGGGACAGTATGTGTATAAAACCAGATCCTAGTAATACACAAGCTCCACCTCCTAACTATCCAAGCTATCACCCACAACAAGGGATGACATTTAGACCTCCACAGATCTCTGACCCACCAGCGATTCATTACCAGACTCAACTTCCTGTGTCTCACATAGCTGACGTACCAGCTGAAAGAGCCACAGTCATGGAGACTTCATATCGTGGGCCCAGTCCATCGATACCATACTTCATTCATAAGGACCCCAGTGAATTCTCACGACTGAAAATTGCCCTTGAGAACAAGAATTTCCTGGATCGATCCGATTCCGATTCGTAAGGTCACGATCCGATTCGATCCACGATTCGATCCGATTCGATTCGATATCAATCTATTTACAGACATAATGCAAATAAATACTGTCCCATGTGCTCCATGTGTTTGTGATTGTGTACGTGTAAGAGGGACACAGAGAGAGAAGAGTCAAGAATCAAGTATTTATTTTAGACAAAAATCCAAGTATTATTTGAAATTTCAGTAACATATCCATGGCATTAAAACAATGACCAGAACTAAACAACAATGACCAAATAAAATATAAATAAATTAAAATTAAGTGGCCCTCTATATTGGAAAACTACAAGAACCCCCTGTACCCAGTCTTTGACAACCAGATACTTGTGAAATGCCATTTACAGGTTGTTCATGTAACAGATGGCTTGATTGAAAAAAAAATAAAACGCCAAAATGCCGCCATTACGATCAGCTGACTATCAGCTGATCGTAATGGCAGCATTTTGGACGGAGGGAAAGGGAACCGTTTTCTCCGTTTCATGTTTTTATGTATTTAATAGGTAAAGATACCGTATGCATAGACAGGCTAGTGTTGCCAAACATCAGCCTTCATTCCAGAAGGTGATTTTAGTGGTGCCGTGTGAGAGAGAGAGAGAGAAAGAGAGAGAGAGAGAGAGAGAGAGAGAGAGAGAGAGAGGCCAGTCGGTCATGTCAGCTGACTATCAGCTGATCGTAATGGCAGCATTTTGGACGGAGGGAAAGGGAACCGTTTTCTCCGCTTTTAATGTTTTTATGTATATAATAGGTAAAGATACAGTATGCATAGACAGGCTAGTGTTGCCAAACATCAGCCTTCATTCCAGAAGGTGATTTTAGTGGTGCCGCTTCAGCCATCTCGCTATCTTAAGTTTCGGTTTCGTTAGCCGGCACTCGCTTTTTATAGTGCGCCTTGCGCGTCAAAGAAAATAGTGCCTTTAGTCACCTGGAAAAGATCGATCCAGACATTTTTGGATCGATATCGTGCTTTTTCAGCGTGAATCGATATCGGATTGCGGATTGATTTTTTGACCACAGCCCTAGTAGACCACCTAAGGCTGGAGGAGGCCCGTCTTGTTGCTGATGCTTACTTGAACTCCCCAATCCCCTATACTGACACCATGGCTGTCCTAAATGAAAAATTCGGCCAGCCTCACCAGCTTGCACTTAACAAGATAGATACTGTGATGAACGCTCCTGATATCCGAAGAGGTGACTTTGAAGCTTTTGAGAGATTGGCACTTCAAGTCCGAGCCCTGGTTGGAATGCTCAAGACCCTCGGAACTGATGGAGACGCCGAGCTCAGGTGTGGATCACACGTCTCCCGCCTGCTCAGCAAATTGCCACCTGAGCTGAGATCGTCATTCCGCCGCCAAATGTTCCATAAACCAGGTGCGATATACACCCTCATTGACTTTTCAGATTGGCTTCAATATGAGTCCTGGTGTCAAGGCGAAGAAGGAATGATGACTACAGGCACCAGGGACCGTCAGAGCTACAGACCTGATAGGAGAAAGGAGATGAGGATGGCTCCAAAGTCTACTACCATACTGCATGGTGCAGGGGGGCCACCTAGTGCCCATCAAAGGAAAACAACCCAATCACAGACCGTAAAGGACAACCAGAGGTTCAAAGCATATTGCCCTTTCTGTGACAATGAGGAGCACTACTTGAGCAAGTGTGTGCAATTTCAGAACTTCTCTACTGAGCAGAAAACTAAGTGGATCCAGGAAAACAAGAAATGCTGGAAATGTGGAAGGTCCCACCAAGCGGTTCAGTGTACCTTAAAAAAGCGTTGCAACACCTACCAAGGTAGACACCTTCAAATACTCCATGATGTGAACAGTAAACAATCTAACCAAGGCACCTGCCTTGTTAGCTCCCTGCCTGGAGTCCTGTACCTAGACCGGCCGGGAGACAGTAACCGCGTCCTGTTGAAGGTGGTTAGAGTCCTACTGCGCCACGGTAAAAATACACTGGATACCTACGTCGTTCTAGACGACGGGTCAGAACGCACTATCCTGTTGTCTGCAGCTGCCAATGAACTCGGACTGCAAGGAACACCGGAGGATTTGGCTTTGAGAACCATAAGGCAGGATGTTCAGACTGTGCGGGGAGCCACTGTTTAATTCCGTATCTCATCTGCAGCCTGGCCCAGTAGAAGCTTTCAGATCAACAAAGCCTTCACTGCTCAGACCCTGGGGCTGGCTGACCACTCCTACCCTATGGTAGCCTTGCAGAAACGGTATAAATACCTGCAACATGTCCCTATCCCAGTCCTTCGAGCATGTCAGCCCCTTACTGCTCATAGGAGCAGACCACCCTCACCTTGTGACACCGACTGCGCCAGTACGCCTGGGACCGCCTGGAGGGCCAGCTGCTATAAAAACCAGGCTTGGTTGGGTTCTGCAGGGCCCCACAAGGTTAGTTGAACAACTTGTCCCACCTCAGCAGTGTCTGTTCACATCAGTTGATCCACTCGCTGCCCAGCTGCGCCGAGATGTTGAAAGACTATGGCAGCTAGATACCATGCCATAACGCAACGAGAAGCTGGTGACAAGGTCTAGGGAGGATCAAGCAGCCATTCACATGCTAGAGGCCAACACTGTTCGTGTCGAGGTGAACGGAGTTCATCGCTACGCAACACCCTTGTTGCGGAAGAAGGATATGCCCCAATTTGAAATGGGAAAGGAGGCTGTTATGCCCCTCTTAAGAAACACAGAGAGAGAGAGACGCCTGTCCAGAGACACAGCCAAAGCCGCTATCTATAATGCAGAGTTCCAGAAGTTGGTGGATGCAGGATCTGTGGTGAAGCTCCAGTAAGAGGAGGCATCACGAGAGGACCAATCATGGTATATACCTCACCACCTGGTAGAGCACAACAGGAAACACCGCATCGTGTTCAATTGCTCCTTCCAACACAAGGGGCTCAATCTGAATGCGTCTTTGCTGCCGGGACCAGTCCTGGGATCAACACTCATAGGAGTACTCCTTCGGTTTCGAGAACATGCCTTCGCCATCAGTGGTGATATAAAGGGGATGTTCCATCAGGTTCGTCTCCTCCCTGAGGACAGATCCCTCCTGAGATTCGTGTGGCGGGGAGCGAATGCAGCTGCAGCACCTGAGATCTATGAGTGGCGGGTGCTCCCATTTGGTGCTACATGTAGCCCATGCTGCGCCACATTCGCCCTCCAAAATCATGTTTTTGACCACAGCCAACCTGGGGACAACGTACGGTTCTCTGTAGAGAGATGTTTTTACGTCGACAACTGCCTCCAGAGTTTACCCACCAAAGAGGAAGCAAAACAACTGGTCATCATCCTGAGGGATCTGTTGGCAGCTGGTGGATTCGAAATACGCCAGTGGGCGAGATCTGACAGCATTGAGCTGTGGCTAGGCCCAGACCATGCAGACCCCCAAGAATCAACCTTGGGTGGCAGTGCTCAGATGATATCCTTGGGTTCAAGCACCGTCCAGTTGACTATGGTACACCTACTCTCCGCAATGTGTACGGAGTCCTGGCATCACAGTATGACCCCCTCGGATTTATACTGCCATTCACAACCCGTGCAAAGCTGTTGGTGCAGAGGCTGTGGGACAAGAAACGTGAATGGGATGACCCACTCTTCCCAGAGGACATTCTCAGGGACTGGAATACTTGGCAAAACGAGCTTTCAGATTTGCAGCTGATTTCCATGCCCAGATGTTACAGCACCGCTGACATGGATAAAGAAGGTGTCAACAGAGATATCCATGTTTTCTGTGATGCCTCAGAAAAGGCCTATGGCTCAGTGGCCTATCTGCGGTCTGAGGACACACAAGCCAACGTCCAAGTTACTGTCATCATGGCCAGATCCCGAGTTGCACCCAAGAAACAGCAGTCAATCCCGAGACTAGAGCTCTGCGCTGCAGTCACTGGTGCACAGCTTGCTAAGCTAATTAGCAACGAGCTTACTATACCCATCAGGGAGATTGTATACTGGACCGACTCACTGACCGTACTGAACTGGCTCCAGTCAGAGTCATGCCGATTCAAGGTCTTTGTAGGGACAAGAGTCACCGAAGTCCAGGAACTGACAGACCTCCAAGCCTGGCGGTATGTGGATTCGGCCTGCAACCCTGCTGATGACCTCACCAGAGGGAAAACCCTAGCAGAATTGGCACAGCCTAACCGATGGAGTCAGGGCCCTGAATTCCTGATGCGGTACCCCAAAGACTGGCCAGTCAAACCAGCTTCCTGTCCCTCCGACGATACTATTGAGCTGAAGAAATCAGTTACCTGTGGTATCACCACCGTTGACACGAGTCCATCTGTGCCAAATGCAGCTCAGTTCAACACCTGGAGTGAGTTGTTGGATGCTACAGCACAGGGATTGCACAGGGCGGCTGGTGGAGATGGTAAACCCTCTGCTGCCTGCTATCGCGATGCAGAAATGCTCCTACTCCGTAAGGCCCAACAAGACAGTTTTGGGGATGAATATCACCTACTCAAAGCTGGGAAACCTGTGCCAAAGAGTAGCCACATTCTCACCTTAGCTCCTGAGCTTGATCCGATCACAGAACTGATTAGAGTTGGAGGTCGGCTAAGACGAGCTGAAGGACTTCCGGAGCCTACTGTCCATCCAGTAGTTCTCCATCCTAATCACCCAATCGCCAAGCTTTTGATCCAAGATTATGACTCTAAACTCTGTCATCCGGGCTCAGAAAGAGTATTTGGAGAGCTACGTCGCTCATTCTGGATTTTGCGTGCTAGGGAAGCAATAAGGAAACACCAGCACCACTGCTTCGAGTGCCAAAGACGGAAGGCGAAACCAGCAGTTCCAAAAATGTCTGATTTACCGCCTGCCAGGCTCAGACTATCAAAGCCACCATTCCATTCCACAGGAATGGATTGCTTTGGACCATTCCTCATCAAAATTGGCAGACGCAATGAGAAGAGATGGGGAATTGTCTTTAAATGCCTTACAACACGGAGCGTGCACCTAGATGTCTTGACAAGCATCAATGTTGACTCGTTTCTCATGGCACTGAGGAGGTTTATTGCCCGCAGAGGAACCCCTGCAGAATTGTACTCCGATCAGGGTACTAACTTCAAGGCTGGGGAAAAAGAGTTGAGGCAAACCTTTGCCAACTTGAGCCAGGACCTGCAAGACCAGCTGGCCAAACACCAGATCTATTTCCACTTCAACCCGCCAGCTGCATCGCACTTTGGTGGCGCCAGGGAAAGAGAAATCCGTTCAGTCAAGTCGGCGCTCTACAAAGTCATCGGCACACAAACAGTCACAGAAGAAGAGCTCAGAACTGTGCTTATTGAGGTAGAGGGCATTCTGAATGGGAAACCATTGGGTTATGTGTCCTCCAACTTAGCTGACCCGGATCCAATAACCCCAAATCTCCTGTTAATGGGGCGGCGGGACAGTGCACTTCCTCAGGTTATTTACCCTGCATCGGATCAGCTAAGCAAGCGCCACTGGAGATACAGTCAGGTCCTGGCTGACCATTTCTGGTCACGTTTTGTACGGGACTACCTGCCCAATTTACAACCCCGACAAAAGTGGCATCGGGTAACAGCCCCCCTAGCAGTTGGCCAAGTGGTGATGATGATTGATCCACAAGTCCCACGATCTTTCTGGCCCATCGGCCAGGTCACCAGAGTGTTCCCGGGAAAGGACAGTATGGTGCGATCATCAGAGATTCGAGTTAAGGACCGTCTCTATACACGACCAGTCGCACAGCTTGTACCACTGCCAGAGATACCTGACACTAGTGACGATTAGACATCTGGCCTTTTTGGAGCAAATATGCCTATGGCATATTTAGGGGCGGCTGTAAAAAAGGCCAAGAGATTGTGAATGGAGCTGTATGATAAGCTGCTATGACTGCTATGACATCACAGCCCCAGAGAATTCTGGGAGTTTTTCATAAGAAGTAATGCAAGCCTAATGGACAGAGTGCAAGTTGCCTAACTAACCTGTGTGGACTTTATTTGTGTAGATGTGCGTCCATGATAATGTAAGTGTGGGAAAATGATTCTTCTTTATAATTTGGCTGGTGACATGTGCTTTGTTTTACTGTTTCATATCAGCATTAGGCACTTGTATGCTACATTTCCCTTTGCTAACCCATGCGGTTTGAGGAGATTTAAATGCAGACAATGTTACTAAATTCCTACTATAGAAGTTATTATTAGTCTGTATAGTTCGATATTGTGTTGTGTTTCATTGCTAGTTTGAGTAATTTAAGAAGTTTATTGTTTAATTGAAAGGAGGTCATTTAAAGTCTGTAGCAGCATTTGACCAACAGAGGGCAGTGTGTACCCATGTAACAGGATACAGAGGCAGTGGGAAGTGGACTAACGTTTGTCTAATATGCAGTAGTGTAACTAGCTGCCTATTGCTGCCTATTGTGTTTGATTCTTACACTGATGTTTTCTGTTTAATGATGGCAGCCTTTGTAAGGTTTAATTTGTTGATAGTAAGGTTAGGTGACCAATTTATTTAATATGTTAGTTTGGATGTAAATATGATTTACCAAGGTAACGTATGTCTGAACTTTGGTTTTTATTTCCCTTTTCAGAACCACATTATCACAAGTTTAGTCAACTAAGCCCTGTTGTGAATAAGAGCTCTGTGCTTTGCCGTGCCTCCAATTCGACTGAATAAAGTGCCATAAAAGAATACTGGGATCCTGTCAAATGCATTCTGACCGATGCACCTAAGCGAATATCCATCTCCGCACCAGTTCATACAGTCCAACTAATTAACTCGACTTTAGTGGGAGAGGTATGATGCTTAATTAGGATGACTTCATTACATTGTTGTTGGTTTTGTTTAGGTTTTTTGTTGTTGTCGTACTTGTTATTGTTTTGAAAAATTTCAATAAACATTGTTAAAAAAAAAAAAAGTAGTTCAGAGAATAAGTTAACTATATAAAATAGACTCAATGTCTTAACCTGTGCAATCTAATTTAATCCTATACAGCAGCTCTGCTATAAATTCTACATTTATGAAGCTTAAATACATTTTTTGACAAGAAGGTGAAAATTCTGCTTTGTTTATTATTGAGTGATTGTGGTGTATTAGGGTGAATTATATTGAATGGTGTTCCTAATATTTTGTCCACTCCATTAACATACATGAGGGCAAAATATTAAGAACACCATTCAATGTAATGCACCCAAGCACACCACCACCACTTAGAACAACCTCAGTAATAAACAAAGTAGAATTATCACTTTTTTGACAATGTCAACAAAAACTGTATAACTGTATAAACTTAAAAAAAAAGAAAAGAAAGCAGAATTTTGTAGCAGAGCTGTTATATTGGATTGATTATATTGCACATGTGTTCCTAATGAAGTTGCAGGTGACTGTAGTTCAGAGAATAAAACTACTTAAGTATTTACTAAATAACTAATTACTATAATATAGTTCAGAGAATACCTTAAATTGAAGGAAAATGACAAAATACAATCTGCAGTAAGTATAGGACATGGTAGCCCATGCCCACTGCTTTGGTCAAGGCCTCCCTATCTTCTGTCTGCCCTTCCATTGTGAACATCGTCAATGCAGCCGTTCTATACGATGGCCCTGAAGTGCAAATCACAACAGCAAATCCGTGTTATATTAGCAATATGTGTGTGAAGTGTTGATGTACTGTACTCCGATTTGACAGCAGCAGATCCATGGTAACCGGCAAACAAAGAAAAAAAAGTTAAACCCCAGGAAATTTCGAGGCGTGTCATTGGACAATAACTGCAATGACGTCATACATGTCGGACCCCGAGCGTAGCTGCCCACTCGGTTTGCCGGAACCGATAACTCAGACAAAGTTACCGATTTAAAAAAAAAAAAAAAAAAAAAAAATGTGCAAAGGTAAGAGTGCCAACAATTTTTGTTTAATTTGTTGAAAAATTAAGATGTTGTACACAGAAAATTTTGCGATTTGCTGTTGTGATTTACACTTCAGGGCCACCGTAATTCTATCTGGTTCTGTACCCATCAGTCTTAAAACTGCCTCTGTTACTCCCATCCTTAAGAAGGTGGGATTGGACCCTGTGGACCTCAGCAACTATCGGCCAACCTCCAACCTGCCTTTTATCAGCAAGATCCTTGAAAAAGCGGTTGCTGCCCAGCTCCATCAACATCTGTCCGATAATGACCTGTGTGAAACCTTTCAATCAGCCTACAGGGTCCACCACAGCACAGACCATTCTGACCATTCTCATGATTCTGGCTGCATCAGCATACTGGTTCTGCTGGACCTGACAGCCGCTTTCGATACGGTGTCCCACTCAATCCTGCTCACCGCCTTTCTATTCACCTTGGACTCACTGGTACTGCTCTATCCTGGTTCACTTCCTACTTATTCAACAGAAAACAGTTTGTCACCTTTAATGGATCCAGCTCCCACCCTGCCCCAGTTAACCATGGTGTGCCACAAGGTTCCGTACTTGGTCCCCTCCTCTTTACCATCTACATGCTCCCGCTCGGCCAGATCATTGAATTTCCATTGCTACGCTGACGATACCCAACTCTATCTCAACATATCACCTTCCACCCAGCTCCCTCCGCAATCCCTCATCAACTGCCTGCATGACATAAAAGTCTGGATGACCACCAACCTGCTCAAACTCAACAGTCAGAAAACAGAACTCATGGTTGTCGCCAGTGTTGTGCATGAACGCGTTCATTGAACGAAAGTTCATGAACTCGTTCATAATTTTGGTGAACTTGAACGAACGAACGGTATTTCTGCCTGATGAACGATACTATGAACGCGTTCATTCTGGTGTCTGTGAACGTCACGTTCACTCTTTTTTAATTTCGTTCAATAAGGTTCAGGCAAAAAACACACCGCACTAAAGTGTTGCCCAACCGTTGCGTGTGCTTCTTTGTCTGTGCCAGATTCTAACAAGTGCGAGAGCGCCACAGTTGAGTAGAGCTCAACTTGAGTGGATCTGGCAACCAAAGGCAACGGCAGCCAGTGTCGCACTGACATCATCAAAACAAAACAAAAAACAGCATGGAGGCGACAGAAGAAGGTATCATATCTTAGCGATTTTTATGATAAAATCGACAAGGAAGGGAACAATCTGACGTTTATGTGCAAACTCTGCCCACCGGCTTTGAAAAATAAAATCCGAACTTCAGTTACATCGTTTGCTAATCTAAAACGGCACATAGAACTGAAGCACCTGGGTAGCCTTTCAAGGTATGTGCAAGCAACAAGTAAAAAGTTAAAAGACCAAGACAGATCCTCGACCCAAATGCCATTAACTGCATACAGCAGCGGGTTCGTTGTCATCTCCCAGCCGCAGGTGGACAATTTGGTGGTCCAGTACATTGTCGGAGACTTACAACCTTTGAGAAAAGTAGAAAGCCCAGCTTTCATAAACTTAATTAAGGGGTTGCATCCATCCAAACAAGTGCCATCGAGAAAAAAAAGTACAGACACTGTTAAACAAGAAATATAAAGAAAACATGTGTGAACTTAAGACTGAACTGTCTGCTATTGATGTCGTGTGCACAACAGCAGATTGCTGGTCTGCTGTGAACAAGGCATTTATGGGAATCACCGTCCACTGGCTAAACAAAACAGATGTTTCCAACAGACACTCTGCAGTACTGGCATGCCGGCGAATTAAAGGAGCGCACACACGATGTGTTGGCAAAATTGTTGTCAGATGTCAACAAAGAGTTCAAAATCCACAACAAGGTTGTTTGTACAGTGACTGACAATGCTGCTAATTTTGTCAAGGCATTCAACTGTTTTGCGATGGATGTTGCTATTGATGATGATGTGCCAGAGACAGAGACAGTTGAAAGTGAAGATGAGGATGCACCAGTGCCAGCCTTTGCTGCGGCCAGTGAGAGCTCAGATGAGGATGATATGGAGCCTGAGCCGCTCTTGGATCTGGTTCATCCCTCTCTCCCTCCTCACAGACGGTGCATGGCACATACATTGAACCTGGTGGCCAAAGACACAGAAAAGGTTAGTGAAAAACGTTACAGAACTGTGTCGAGGGCTGTTTTTGGGAAAGCATCTGCACTGTGGAATCTGGTTAAGCGAAGTACAAAGGCTTCTGATACTGTGGAGGAAAAGCTTGGAATTGGCTTTGTTGTGACAAATGACACAAGATGGAACACAGTCTTTCTTGCGATGGAGCGGCTGTCTCGCATAGCAAAACTAACTACCAAGGCAGAAATTAACATGGCTGAGGTCACCCCTGAAAATGATGCTACTCCCTTGCATGATGAGCTCCTTTTGCACACTGTGAGTGACGATTTTGGCTTTCGCAGATTCTCTCCACAGGAAGTTGAATGTTTGTGGATGTGATGAGGCCTTTGGCACTTGCACTAAATATCCTCCAAGCAGAGAAGAACATCTTTCTTGGCTATCTGGCTCCAACCATTGTACAGCTGCAATGTCATATGAATGACTTGTTGGAAGAGAGCAGAAAGCCCACTGCAGCAGAGGGTCTCATTACATGCCGACCTCTCATAAAGAGTATCTTGGAGTCAATGGCCACAAGGCTGGCAGGTCTACTGGAGAAGAGGGAACATATACTCTCCGCTATGTTGGTGCCAAGATTCAAGCTAGACTGGGTCTAAGATGAGGAGAAACGTATGCAGTACAGATTGATGCTGAAAAGAGAATTTCAAACAAACACTCATCTCTGATGACTCAGCTGCAAACGACTCTGGTCAAGCCCAGTCCAGTGATAGAAGTGGCAAGAAAGATCCTGCAGCGTCATTCTTCAGATTTAACAGCAACACTCAGGTTCATCAAAAATCTGAAGTGGACGCCTATCTGGATGCCCCAACCACAGATGGGTTTGATGAATACATGCAGTTTTCAAAGCTCAGAAGGCTGTTCATAAAACACAACACTGCCCTGCCCTCAAGTGCTCCAGTTGAAAGGCTTTTCAGCATCGGTGGTCAAATATTCAGGTAGGAATAAACTGTTATTGTAATTATATTCTTTGGTAATAAGTACAGTAATCTTAGTGCAAGGTGATAATCATTCTAATTCTGATTTTAGTATAAACATGTGGTCAAATTAGTTCAGTTATTGTCTCAGTGCACAATTACGTTATTACTGTTACATTTTGCCATAATCATGATGTTAAAATTTGTCATTATCTCATTCAGACCCAGGAGAAATCGGCTGGGAGATGCCAACTTTGAGAAGCAGCTGATCTTGAATGCCAACAAAAAGATGTGAAGGTACAATAAATATTGTTATGATCAGTTTATTGGGCTGTAGGCCTGGTAGTGCTGTGTATTGCTAATGGATATGAGTATGATGGAATGATTATAGGAAGCCAAAAACAGCAGATCCACCAGGGAGCGACCACTGTGACCAATGAGAGGATCTTCATTCAGATAAGAGAAAATAATTCTGTCCTTAGCCCTGCACACTTTTGTGTTCTTGTTATTATTTTTGTTGTATTTTGTGAACTGTAACCAGTGACAGATATTCATTGAGTTAAGGTATTTTCACTCACTCACACTCACTGGACAGAAAGTAGAAGCACTTTCCATGGTCTTGGACTCTGACTGACTCTTTTAAATTATTAATATATATTTTTTTTACTATTGGGCAAACAATCCAAACAATTGAAAAGTGACTTAATAACGTTGACATGTTTTGCACTTTGAATGTTGCACTTCGAAATTCAACATTGAACTTCAACTACCTCAGCCTGGTTCCTACCTCAGTTTCTAGTCAGTAGAATGGTCTTGAGGGTTTGTAATTTTCTTTCCAGAATTCCAGTATTACTATTTTGTAATGTTCTGCTATGGAATTTGAAATTATCATTGCACCTTACAAACTACTGTCCTGTTTGTTTTATAATTTCTTATTAAAAAGGACATTCAAGCTAGTTTTTCCTCATGTTTTTGAGAATATAATGTTGGGGTGAAAGCTGCAACTGCTACAAGTGTGGACTGAATGGAGTTTAAACAACAATGGGGGAAGGCCCTTCGATGCTAATGTAAATCCTGGTTGGATAAGGATTCAAAACTGGATGAAATCTGACACATAGTTTCAGTGTTAAACTAATGAAATAATTGCTGGCTGTGGCAACAATTTTAAAAGAGTATAGTTCGCAACGTATTGAAAAAAAGAACTGAACTAGTTCATTTTTTGGAGCTGTGAACTTAGTTCATAATTTGGAATTATGAACTATGAACTGAACTAGTTCATTTTAAAATGTGTGAACTATGAACTGAACTAGTTCATGTAGAACGTGAACTTTCCCAACACTGGTTGTCGCTCCCAAGAATCTGCTCCACAAAGTAGGTGATCTCGTCCTCCAAGTTGATGGCTCCAGCATCTCGCTGTCCTCAGAAGTGCGCAATCTGGGTGTTATTTTGGACTCCACACTTTCATATGACACACACATTAAATCTGTCACCAAATCCGCCTTCTTCCACCTAAGGAACATTTCCAGACTCCGTCCTTCACTCTCTGACTCAGTTGCTGAGACTTTCATACATGCATTCATCACCTGACGTCTGGACTATTGTAATGCCATCTTGTATGGGGTCCCCAATAAAATGCTGGACAGGCTCCAACATGTCCAAAACTCAGCTGCCAGGGTTCTCACTCGAACTAAACCCTGGCAGCACATCACCCCCACACTCAAACAGCTGCACTGGCTTCCAATTAAGTTCCGCATCACTTTTAAACTTCTTCTTCTCACCTATAAATCTCTTCATGCCGTAGCACCCCAGTACTTAATGGACCTCCTCCATGTTTACCACCCTTCATGGGACCTGCGCTCCGCCGACTTGGGCCTCCTGTCCATCTCCCGCACCAGAAGGCAAACCTTTGGGAGCAGGGCCTTCAGTGTGGTAGCTCCTACACTGTGGAACTCGCTCCCTCCTAACATTCGCCAAGCACCAACTCTGGACTCTTTTAAATCAATGTTGAAAAGGCACTTGTTCCTGCAGGCTTTTGCCGGCTAAATGTGTGTTTTTGTCTGTGTTCTTGTTATTGTGAAGCGACCTTAGGTTTCATGAAAGGTGCTATACAAAATAAAGTTATTATTATTATTATTATTATTATTATTATTACCGCCTACAGTCCCCCCCCTATATGAAGCATTTAAGGGGGGAATTCTCCCCAATTAAAAAAAATGAATTTCAGGCCCTGTTTTGGGTTCAGTGCAAAGGACATTGCAAGTCAAGTGCAAATACTGCAAAAAAAAACATTTCAGCGACCCAGGGTATCACCACCAATTTGTTCAATAATTTGCAGCACAATCACGTTACCCAATATGAAGAGTGCATAGTGCAAAAAAAGAGGGAGACTGACAGGCACCCTACAGCTAGTGCTTCCACAAAGCAACTGTCACTGTCACAGGCGTTTACAAATGCCACACAATATACAAAGGATTCAAGAAGATGGACAGAAATATCTGACGCCATTGCATACTACATAGTGAAAGATATGGCCCCGATAGCTACTGTGGAACATAAAAGGTTTAAACATCTCCTCAAAATCCTCAACAAAAGATACACAGTGCCATCGTGAAAACATTTTCATAAACTGAACTGCCCAACATGTATTAAAAAATGCTGTGAGAAGGTAGCAGCTGAACTAAAATCTGTTAAGCACTTTGCAGCCATGTCAGACCTCTGGTCAAGTAGGACCATGGAACCATACTTGAGCCTTACATTGCACTATATTGACAATGAATGGAACCTGCGCAACAGATGCCTTGAGATGGGATATTTTCCGGATGATCATACGTCAGACATGCTCGCACAGGGCCTGAGAAATATGCTCTCAGCATGGGACCTCGCAGAGGAGAACCTTGTTGCCTTAACGACAGACAATGGAGCTGATATCGTCAAAGCTGCAGAGCTCAATGGATGGACACGGAAGCAATGTTTTGGACACAGGCTGCACCTGGCAATCGGTAAGTGCACATTAGCATCATAGACACAATGCTACAGTATTTAATAATAAATGGGGTATATGGGTGGTGACTGGCTGCAATATTCTTTCTCTGTTTTTATTTTGTTGTAGATGCCTTGTGTGTTTTTAATCTGCCTTTTTTATATGATAATGTTAAGTACTTTGTTTCTTATGTTTAAAAAGGTGCTATATAAATGAAGCTTTACTTACAATTGAATTTAAGCTATCTTTCAGCACACTTTAAGTAAATACTGTGACAACAACAGATCAGATCACGTGACATTTTCAAAGCGCTGCAACAAAAAAACATAGGTCACGTGAAAGCCAAATAAGGCTGCAGGATTTGCCAAGACTGCCACCAGGTGAACAAAAAACAAAGTCTGGGAATACAAAGCACTGATGTAGCTCTCTGTGTAATTTTGCACATAGTTTGTTTTGTCACAACGTGCTTCACATTACATTGTTACAATATAAACTTTACAATGTAAAAAACACTACATTGACTTACATAGTTTGTAAAATCTTCAGGTATAAGTGAAACCTTCAATAATATAACAACTCATCTTTTGGTATGTGTCTGTGTGTGTGTATTTCAGAAAATGCATTGAAAGATCAACGTGTGGAGCGGGCAACGAGGGTGTGCAAAAAGATTGTCAGTGCTTTTTCCTATAGTTGGAAGAAAAAAAAGGCTTTAGTGAAGGCACAAAAAGAGCTGAATCTTCCACAACAAAAGTTGAAAACCTATGTCCCACCAGATGGGGATCAATGCAAATGATAATTGCAAGAGCGAGCGTGGCAAGCGTCTTCTTCCGCTTTATCCGGGATTGGGTCGCAGGGGAAGCAGCCTAAGCAGAGAAGCCCAGAATTCCCTCTCCCCAGCCACTTCGTCTAGATCTTCCCGGGGGATCCCGAGGCGTTCCCAGGCCAGCCAAGAGACATGGTCTCTCCGGCATGTCCTGGGTCTTCCTCTGGGTCTCCTACCAGTGGGACGGGCCCTCAACACCTCACCAGGGAGCCACCTCATCTGGCTCCTCTCGACACGGAGGAGCAGCGGGTCTACTCCGAGCTTCCTCCGGATAACTGAGCTTCTCATTCTATCTCTAAGGGAGAGCCCAGCCACCCTACGGAGGAAGTTCATTTCTGCTACTTGTACCCACGATCTTGTTCTTTCGGTCACTACCCAAAGGTCATGACTATAGGTGAGGGTAGGAACAAAGATCTACTGGTAAATCGAGAACTTTGCCTTTCTGCTCAGCTCTCTCTTCACCACGACGGATCTGAGCAGAGTCCGCATTACTACAGACGCTGCTCCGATCCGCCTGTCGATCTCACGCTCCATCCTTCCCTCACTCGTGAACAAGACCCCGAGGTACTTGAACTCCTCCACTTGGGGCAGGATCTCATCCCCGACCCGGAGAGTGCATTCTACCCTTTTCTGGTTGAGAACCATGGACTCGGATTTGGAGGTACTGATTCTCATCCCGGCCGCTTCACACTCAGCGGGAAACCGATCCAGTGAGAGTTGGAGGTCACGGTCTGATGAAGTCAACAGGACCACATCATAGGGCTGGACGATTATGGCAAAAATCATAATCATGATTATTTTGATCGATATTGAAATCACGATTATAAAACACGATTATTCATAGATGTGTAAACATAAGCATTTATTGAACCACCAGAACTCAACTTGAAATATATTTCAACAGCACAACCAGAAATCAATTAAAATCAAGGAAAATATATGATAAATGGAAATAATAATAGCAATATGTAAAAACAATAAATAAAAATAAATAGCCAAACCTACCAAAACAAAATTCCCCTGGATGCCGAGCTTATTAAACAAATTGGTCGTGTTGCCATGGTGTGCACTGTGTCAAGCAGTTCACACACTGTCAAGCCACACTTGTCATTTCTCACACTGAGAAGTGATAGATCCCACCGCACAGAATATATTGATAGCGGCTCCCTGACACCTGCAAATGAGACACAATCTCCCGAAGTCTGGAGCGAATGAGGAAGAGCGCACGCTAGAGAGTGACTGCGGGCGCTTGTGTGTGTGTGTGCGACTATCAATGCAGCGTGTGGGAGAGCGCAGTGTCCTGATAGCTATGTGATCTCACGCCAAATGTTTCATGAAACTTAAGAGCACTGAAGATGTCCCAGTCCTACCTTTCTTCTTGTCAACCAAAGGCCTTTCTATCATTTTAAATCTCCCACATCTGTGCAGAAACACACCGTTCCTCCAGCGGGTCTAACATAAGGGGCGGGACACAGAACTTGCTGGGAAAGACGGGGTGTTGGATTTATGTCACAGGTGCGCCGCGCCGAACAATAGTCGTTTTATGTCGATTATTGTGTTTTTATAATCGTGGGAGGCCAAAATCGATATCGCGATTAAAATTCAATTAATCGTCCAGCCCTACCACATTGTCTGCAAAACGCAGTGACCCAATCCTGAGGTCCAAACCGGACCCCCTCAACGCCCTGACTGTCCCTAGGAATCCTGTCCATAAAAATTATGAACAGGATCGGTGACAAAGGGCAGCCCTGGCGGAGTCCAACCCTCACTGGAAACAAGTCCGACTTATGCCGGTAATTCGGACCAAGCTCTGACACCGATCAGACAGGGAACGGACGGCCCATATCAGGGGGTCCAATACCCCGTACTCCCGGAGAACCCCCCACAGGACTCCACGAGGGACACGGTCGAATACCTTCTCCAAGTCCACAAAACACATGTGGACTGGTTGGGCTAACTCCCATGCACCCGCAAGGATCCTGTAGAGGGTGTAGAGCCGGTCCACAGTTCCATGACCCGGACGAAAACCACCTCCTGAATCTGAGGGACTATCCAACGGACCCTCCTCTCCAGCACCCCCAGATAGACCTTACTAGGGAGTGTGATCCCCCTATAGTTGGAACACACCCTCCGGTCCCCCTTCTTAAAAAGAGGGACAACCACCCCAGTCTGCCAATCCAGAGGCACTGCCCCCAATGTCGTGTCAACCATGACAGTCCCACAACATCCAGGGCCTTGAGGAACTCGGGCAGATCTCATCCACCCCCGGGGCCCTGCCACCGAGGAGCTTTTTGACCACCTCGGCAACCTCAGCCCCAGAGATAGGAGAGCCCACACCTGAGTCCCCAGGCTCTGCTTCCTTACCGGAAGGACTGAGGAGATCTTTGAAGTATTCCTTCCATCGATCCACAACATCCCGAGTCGAGGTCAGCAGCGCAGCACTGTCCCCACCAGTACATCTTACTGGTCAGTATCAAGTGTAACAGTAGATGTAAGCAGAGAGTAGCACACAGAGCACAAGGCGGTAGCAACATGCACTAACTACAGCACTTTACAACACAGTGTGTACTCACACACACACACACACACACACACACACACACACACACACACACACACACACACACACACACACACACACACACACACACACACACACACACACACACACACACACACACACACACACACACACACACACACACGTATATATAGAGAGGGAGTATCAATACTAGCTCGGCTGCTACCTCAGTTAACTGGCAAAACAGACAGACAGGTAGAATTAGCCAATCCCAAAAAGGTAGCTCAGTTTAGCCAATCACAAAAAAGTAGCTCAGTTTCTGCCCAGCAACAGGTTGCCAAGGTCAGCTAAGGCCCTGCGGTTGCTACGCCGATTTCAGGATCTGCCATGAAAAATGTCTCAAAATTCTGAAGAATTTGGCTTCTGACAAGGTCCCGAACATTTGCAAACTGTGAGAAAACCGTAACTCCTGTCCAAAAACCGAAAACACCGTGAGAGACACAGAAGCCGGCAGATTCTGACAGTGTTTATTTTATTCACATATTCCTTAAAATGAGCGAGTAAGCTCAGTGTGAACACAGAGTGAGACTCTTTTGAAAAAAGAAGACGATTACATTACAGTCAGTGGGGAGCGAGACAGGGATTGCCGCCAGTCTCGCCCCCCCCGTTTAAATTTTGTGCAGACCAAGTCTGTCAAAGTCACATTTTATGAGTCCCAACACCTATGTCTACATTTTGACAAAAAATGATTTGTATCCTTTTTAAAGTTTGGCCGTGAGCTCGAGTTAAAAATAAAAATGAAGGTTATTTTTTACTGCTTCTCACACTCTAGCTAACTGCCGCTTCCACTCTAACTTTGACGAAAAAGTGATTTCCACTCCTCGTTTGACTGCTCATATTTTGAAAAGTTTACATTTCATGGAAAATAGTTTGGTATTTTTCCAGAGAGGACAAGTTTTCCTCCGTTTTAAAGTTTGAATCACGTTTCTACATTAACGTATGAGAGAGCTAGATGACTCTGAAAAAAGGTGAAATTTTGGGGGGTTTTCAAAAAATTCCCATTCATTTCCAATGGAGAAATCTCCCGGTTTTTTGGGAATAACTTTGGGAAAAATAGGAATTTCAACACCAAAAGTCATAGCACCCCTCCCCCGACCGAGCCGCACGTTTTGATGTATATATTGTTGGGGTTTTCTCAAAGCTGCGGGAGGAGTTACGCGCCGAAAAACGGCGGAAGAAGATGTAAGAACTAGAAAATTCCAGGGAAATTTTGAGTGCCACGGGGCTACTGCCGGGACGAGTACACGATTTATTTCCAGTGTTCAAAAGTCACCCTGATCATATAACACTAAGTAACTTCTACTGTGGCAGTATTAAGTACACCTTACTGGTCAGTATCAAGTGTAACAGTAGATGTAAGCAGAGAGTAGCACACAGAGCACAAGGCAGTAGCAACATGCACTAACTCTAAGCACTACAACACAGTGTGTACACACACACACACACACACACACACACACACACACACACACACACACACACCAGCCTGCATTTGAGCAGTAAGACTGTCAATATAATTCATATGTATATATATAGAAAGAGTATCAATTACTAGCTCAGCCACTACCTCAGTTAACTGGCAAAACAGACAGACAGACAGGTAGAATTAGCCAATCACAAAAAGGTAGGTCAGTTCAGCCAATCACAAAAAAGTAGGTCACATTCTGCCCAGCAACAGGTTGCTAAGGTCAGCTAAGGCCCTGCGGTTGCTACGGCGATTTCAGGATTTGCCTTGAAAAATGTCTCAAAATTCTAAAAAGTTTGGCTTCTGACAAGGTCCCGAACAATTGCAAACTGTGAGAAAACCGTAACTCCTGTCCAAAAAACGAAAACACTGTGAGAGACACAGAAGCCGGCAGATTCTGACAGTGTTTATTTTATTCACATATTCCTTAAAATGAGCGAGTAAGCTCAGTGTGAACACAGAGTGAGATTATTTTGAAAAAAGAAGACGATTACATTAGGTTTAATGGGCAGCGAGACAGATATTGCCGCCGGTCTCAGCCCCCCCGTTTAAATTTTGTGCAGACACCGCCTGTCAACGTCACATTTTATGAATCCCAACACCTATGTCTACATTTTGACTAAAAAGTATTTGACTCCTTTTTACGGTTTGGCCGTGAGCTCGAGTTAAAAATAAAAATGAAGGTTATTTTTTACTGCTTCTCACACTCTAGCTAACTGCCGCTTCCACTCTAACTTTGACGAAAAAGTGATTTCCACTCCTCGTTTGACTGCTCCTAGTTTGAAAAGTTTACATTTTATGTAAAAATAGTTTGGTATTTTTCCAGAGAGGACAAATTTTCCTCCGTTTTAAAGTTTGAATCACGTTTCTACGTGCATGTATGAGCGAGCTACGTGACTCTGAAAAAAGGTGAAAAAATGTGAAATTTTAGGGGGGTTTTCAAAAAATTCCCATTCATTTCCAATGGAGAAATCTTCCGTTTTTTTGGGAATAACTTTGGGAAACTTTGGAATTTCAACACCAAAAGTCATAGCACCCCTCCCCCGATCTAACCGCACGTTTTGATGTATATATTGTCGGGGTTTTCTCAAAGCTGCGGGAGGAGTTACGCGCTGAAAAACGGCGGAAGAAGCGGAATAATATTAAGTATGGAGAAGATTAATAGTTTAGCTTAGCCCCAAGGCACTCCTCTCCAGCTTCTGGAGTGGAGTGCCTCGGAGCTAGAACCCCGTGGCACTCAAAATTTCCCTGGAATTTTCTAGTTAGTGCCACGGGGCTACTGCCGGGACGAGTACACGATTTATTTTTTCTTTATGAATGTACTTTATTCTCAACTTAACATCCCTGAAGATATTAAGTAAATGTTATTATCATATTTAAGCATAAATAATATTTATTTAAACTTATGAATTAAAGTCTACTTCATTTTTTCCACAGACAGGAATATCACTGTTATGAAATTATTAAGTAAATCTTCAAATCATTTAGAGAGTAGATTTTATGACGTAATACTTTTTATTTTAAATTACTTAGTTGTATGAAATTATATCATGTACATTTTGTTCATCTTCTATTGATAAATGTTGAATCTTTGGGTTGAGCATAGCTCAGCGGGTAGAGCGCCCGCATCATGTGGTGAGGCTATAGTCCTCGTTGCAGGCGATCCCGGTTCGAATCCCGAGCCAAGCGGTCTTATCCTGCATGTCATTCCCCCCTCTCTCTGCCTCCTGTTTCCTGTCTATCTCCACTGTCCTGTACATTAAAGGCAAAAAAGCCCAAAACAATATACTTTATTATTATCTTTTATACACCACAAATCATATAACTACAATACAAAAGAATACAAAACAATAAAACTATTTATTTTGTCCACAGTAAACATGAATTAATCACTCCATTCAAATGAATTAGCTAAGTTAACTGGCAAAACAGACATACAGGAAGAATTGGCCAATCACAAAAAAGTAGGTCAGATTCTGCCCAGCAACAGGTTGCCAAGGTCAGCTCAGGCCCTGCGGTTGCTACGCCGATTTTAGAACCTGCTTGGAAAAAATGCTCAAACTTCTGAAGAATTTGGCTTCTGACAAGGTCCCGAACAATTACAAACTGTGAGAAAACCGTAACTCCTGTCCAAAAACCGAAAACACTGTGAGAGACACAGAAGCCGGCAGATTCTGAAAGTGTTTATTTTATTCAGATATTCCTTAAAATGAGCGAGTAAGCTCAGTGTGAACACAGAGTGAGATTATTTCGAAAAATAAAGACGATTACATTAGAGCAGGGGTCTCCAAACTATTCCACAAAGGGCCATGTGGCTGCAGGTTTTAGTTCCAACCAATCAAGAGCACACCATTTGACCAATCAGCTGTCTGAAGACTGAGATCAGCTGATTAAATGAATCAAGTCTGGTGTGCTCCTGCTTGGTTGGAATGAAAATCTGCAGCCACATGGCCCTTTGTGGAATAGTTTGGAGACCCCTGCATTAGAGTCAGTGGGGAGTGATACAGGTATTGCTGCCGGTCTAGGCCCCCCCCCCCCGTTTAAATTTTGTGCAGACCCTGCCTGTCAACTTCACATTTTATGAATCCCAACACCTATGTCTACATTTTGACCAAAAATTATTTGTATCCTTTTTAAAGTTTGGCCGTGAGCTCGAGTTAAAAATAAAAATGAAGGTTATTTTTTACTGCTTCTCACACTCTAGCTAACTGCCGCCTCCACTCTAACTTTGAAGAAAAAGTGATTTCCACTCCCCATTTGACTGCTCATAGTTTGAAGAACACAAGTTTTCCTCCGTTTTAAAGTTTGAATGACGTTTCTACGTGCACGTATGAGAGAGCTAGATGACTCTGAAAAAAGGTGAAATTTTGTGGTTTTAAAAAAAAAATCCCATTCATTTCCAATGGAGAAATCTCCTGGTTTTTTGGGAATAACTTTGGAATTTTTTTTTGAATTTCAACACCAAAAGTCATAGCCCCCCTCCCCCAATCGAGACACACGTTTATATATTGTTGTGGTTTTCTCAAAGCTGCGGGAGGAGTTACGCGCCGAAAAACGGCGGAAGAAGCGGAATAATATTAAGTATGGAGAAGATTAATAGTTGCCTCGGAGCTAGAACCCGTGGCACTAATAATAGCTTTAATTCCAGCTTCACTGGAATGGAGTGCCTCGGAGCTGAGCACCCGTGGCACTAATAAACAACACAAAAACAATAGGGTCCTTGCCTCCAGGCAAGGGCAGGACTCCTCTGGAGTCCTCGCCCTCTTGCCTTTCGGCTCGGTCCCTAATAAACTTGAACTAGAAACAGAAAACTGAGGCAACTTTTCTTCATCAGGTATCACGAGTCATTACAAGTTTTCTCCACTGGGTGGCACACTAAGACCAGATGAAATGAATCAGGATGACTGCAGAGAATGAGCCAGCTGCACACACACACACAGTCGTTGCCATGGTAGTTAACGACTGTGCAGCATGAGGACAGAGCATGCACAGACAGTATGGAGATTTGAATGGGAGAGGAACAAGGTGCATGTGGGTCCGCAGATCAAGAAGTATAAAACATATCCAGACCAAATTACACACATCTATAGATGAGACTTGTGGATACATTTTGACATTTGAATGGAGTCTGTAGCTGAAAGTATGCAGGAATAATGTATATATTTTGAAATGCCTGAAAAATCATCAAAAAACATACATTTAACCTCTTAACGCACGCTGTTCCGTCCACGGGACGGGACAGATGTTAGGAGGTAGCCACACGTTCTTCTGAATGTTTTAAACACCAACCCTTAAACATATATACTCATGCCGTACATTGTTGGAAAGCTTAGATTGCCCTGATTCGTTCAAGACCAATCACGACTTATATGGTTGCTCACAGCCGTAATAGTATTAGCGATTAGCTCGGCTAGCCACTCAGCTAAGTGAGAAAAGCTATAATGACTACATACCTTCAAAATCTTCCCTTTATCCACAACGATCATCTTATGACACAGGACTTTTTGTACGGTTAGCCAAATATCCATTCTTGTGAAATATGAAATCCGTTTCCATAAAACCGAAATACTTTCCTCAATATGTCCATGTATTTAGTCCAACACGTAACGTAATAACACAAATAACAAACCATATACGGTCCGTTTACGTCATTTCCTGACCTGCACGCCCATCTCAGAGTACACGTGACTAGATGTTTACGACCGTGAGCCTCTCCTGCTTCTGACGACACCACACACAAGCCAATCGGTGCTTAGGATTAGGCAGTACATGTCTCCAAAGCCAATGAGGACATGTGACCGATGACAATGACGACATGGCTTTGATTGACAGCTGTTCCAGCCTATGGAAATATTCGGTGAAATGAAGTTTAGCCAATAGTCTGAGGTTTCCAACGGTGTATGACACTAAGCTATCAAGTTTGGCTGTCCATAAACAAACTCCAAGCGTAACCGGCGTGCGCCCGGTGCATAAAAGAGTTGAACCATATATCATTACGCACTCTGCATTTTGGTATACGGTTGGTTCTTCTTCGACTTGACATATGAATTATAGCAAAATAAACAGATAGATAGATAGATAGATAGATGGATAGATGGATAGATAGATGGATAAATAGATAGATAAATAGATAGATAGATATGGCCAAACAAAAAAATATGGTTATATATAATAATATATAATAATAATAATATGGTGTCAGCTTTCATTAGAGACCAAGATTTTGATTGTAGGCAAAGGGGTTGTAAAGTTATAGGTGTTTGATTGTGGTTATTCAGCTTTGGTAACCAAGTGTCCATTTGGAGTCTCCAAAAAGGACCTAAGGAAAACGCATGGACATACCTGTAGAAAAATAACTCTGAAAAATTCATCTTTTGGTCTTTTGACTCCAAATTTGGACTGCATGAAGCCAAGGCCTGTGGCTGTGGCCTCCTTGTGTCTATATCCCGCTGAGAGGTCCCTGAATGTCTGTAGACATGTCATTGTATAGGCAAACCTATGGGCGAGTAAACAACCCCATCATTGTAACCTCTGCCACTCTTTGTCAGTAAGTCACAGAATCACACTTTTACAAGAATCCTGAGAGTGTTTCCTTTCCAACGATACCAGACACATATCTGAGTCTCAAACTATGT
This sequence comes from Scomber japonicus, assembly GCF_027409825.1. Classification (NCBI taxonomy): domain Eukaryota; kingdom Metazoa; phylum Chordata; class Actinopteri; order Scombriformes; family Scombridae; genus Scomber; species Scomber japonicus. The sequence continues at coordinate 4,127,566 of NC_070581.1, forward strand.
GGGATCTGTGCTGCTCACAACTTGGGCATGTCGTTTAGGCTAACAACATAAAAAATAGGGGCGTGTATTAAGAGGTTAAAAGGCAAAATGTGCATTTCCTGTTGGATTTAGGTCAGGGGTGTCAGCGCGTGATTTTCTTGATAAGACAAATAATTGAGTTTTGGTTTGATCTCTCTACGACATTCCTATCAGGCGTAGTGGCTGTTTTAGTGTTTGTAGGTGGCGCTAGAGAGCACATTTTGGCACTTTTGGGGTTAATTTTTCCATTTTATCAAATTAATGGCCAGCCCTCATGTGCTTGGTGAATTTGGTCTGTCCTGGAGCATGTTTGGGTGGTTAAATTTAGGGTCAAAGTGGCATTAGACTCTCCTCCCATTCATTGTCTATGGGAGCGTTTTGGCGCGGGTTTTTGGGCACTTGACCTTTGAGGGCTTCTAAAATCCAAACCGGACGAGTAATGACAAAGTTGTTCAGAACTTTTGTGCAGCAGGGTGCTAAGTCAGCTATTTAAGTTTGAAGCCGCCACGATGGACACCCTCGGACAAGATAACGTTTGTAGGAGGCCAAGAATCGTCGAAAATCCCACATGTAACAGCAAATTGTGCACTTCCTGTTGGATTTAGGTCAGGGGTGTCAGCGCATGATTTGTAGGTCTTGATAAGACAAAAAATTGAGTTTTGGTTTCATCGCTCTACGACATTCCTATCAGGCGTAGTGGCCATTTTAGTGTTTCTAGGTGGCGCTAGAGAGTTCGACGTTTTTTTTTTCCATTTTATCAAATTTTTCGCCAGACCTGATGTGCGTTCTAAATTTGGTGAGTTTTAGAGCAGGTTTAGGGGTCAAATTAAGGCTCAAAAAGGCGGTAGAACAATAATAATAATAATAATAAACGACACAAAAACAATAGGGTCCTTGCCTCCAGGCAAGGCCAGGACTCCTCTGGAGTCCTCGCCCTCTTGCCTTTCGGCTCAGTCCCTGATAATAATAATAAACAACACAAAAACAATAGGGTCCTTGCCTCTTGCCTTTCGACTCGGTCCCTAATAAGCTGATGGAAAAGGGATTGGTTTATTTTCTGTATTATTTCTTTTTTATTGCTTGATAACAATGAACTGAACCTACAATGTTGTTTCCATTCCAAGGTACTTGGCTGCTCCATGCACAAGCACAGATAGCGAGAGGCTTTTTAGTGCTGCATTCAATGTCCTTGATGAGAGGAGGAACAGACTGACATGTGACAAAGCAGAGAAGCTACGGTTCATAAAGAAGAACCTGCCACTGTTCCTGAAGGAATAGTAGACTTATGCCAAAAGGACAATAGTTCATTTGTTATTTGCACTTTTTTCAATGCACTTTAATGCATGTTTTTGTTGGAATGTCTACAGCAGGGTTCAGCATAGGTTCAATCATGGGCCAGATTTCTTAAGCATTTTATTTGGGGCTTAACATACAGCCACAGTTGTTAATGTTTTTGTCTGTATAAAACAATTTTAAGATGTCTCAGATGTCATAGTTAGTTTCCTTCTTTTTACTTTGAAGCTGAAGTACTGTTATTGACAAATCTGTTCTGGCTTGGGATATGTTGTGTACCTATATAAGTGTATGAGGTTACAAGCACACACTTATTGAGATTTACTTGAGCCTTCTGTTTACATTATTAGCCTATCTACTGTGGCTAAGCAGACTTGTGCCAAAAGGACAATAATTCATTTGTTGTGGGTTTATCCACAAGTTTTTTTTTGAATGCATGTTTTGTTTGAAAAGCAAAGGCTACTGGAATATTTAAAAATGTCAATATTCAATAAACATTTACTTTCTTTGAAAACATGTCTAAAAATGTATTCTAAACTATTTATGCAATATTAAAAAAAATAGTGAAACACTTATTCGATATTCGGTATTCTGCCAAGCGTTTAAATCTTATTTGGCTTCGGCCACAAATTTTCATTTCGGTGCATCCCTAATAAATAGCCATAAATAGTTAATCCGTCTGTGTCCTTAAATTATTTTAAAATCACATAGTTAAGATGTGCACTTCTTCATCGGGAAAAATTATGCCAGTTTTAATAGTTGAGCATAAAATCTTTTTTTAATAAAAATAATCGTTCATTAATCGTAATCGAGGTAAAAGCTTCAATTAATCGTGATATTGATATTAAGTAATATCACCCAGCCCTACTCTGTATCTCAGGAACCAGTGTACCAGCTGAGAGGATCTTATCAACAGTTAGTGACATTGTCACAGCCCAGAGAAGTGCATTGAAGCCTGAAGATGTAGACCAGCTGATTTTCTTAAACAAAAATCAAAATGTGCACATCTAGTATGTAACCAGAAATGAACTCACTTGGTTCTAATGTGTGTGTTGTTGTCAATAATGTTATGTGAGCTATATCACAGTTTCCAGGAGGGAAGAAATATAATTTAAGTTTACATACATTTACTTCAATGTTAATACAGTACTGTCATTTTTTTTTACTTTTGTAGTCCGTTTTCAGTATTATTGTGCTAATGCTTTGTTTTCAGATGTGTTATTGCTCATCAATGCTAGGAGTTCTACCATGGCTGTTCATAGGGGCATAAAAACTAATAATGATTTTAAAATGATCAACAGGTACTCTAATGAATTATTTGTGTAATTATACTTATTACTGAAACGATATCGAAGCATTTAAATCAATATCGAATCGTGACCTAAAGAATCAAAATCGAATCGTGAGATTCTAAACAATACCCAGACCTAGAGCCAATACTTTTGGCAATATAGTGTATATCAGATATCAAGATTCACTATTTCTAATGTGTTCCAACGTCCCTAGCACCTAAAACATGCTGAAAGTAATTATACGGCAATGTAGAGCTGCCATGCCTCGATCAAGCTGATGTATATCAGTGTTTAATACCTTTTTAGTTTGAATTATTATTACTGTGCATTTATTGGCTTCAGAAATGTGTTTGTAAAATGAAAATGGACACAAAATGCATGGCATCCTGTTAGGGAAAAATAAAAACAAAAAAATGAAAAATTCTGGGTAGAATGAGAGCAATGATCCCACTGAATTTGTTGCTCTGGCCCTAATTGATCTTCAAAAACAAAACCTTCCTCACACTTTCAGGTGCCCTAATATGAATGGTGCTGAAATCAAGGAACATTATCTTAGTATGTCAATACAGACAATATCCAAATTTACCAACAGCTAAAGAACAGCCCTCCTTAATGCTTTTGTGTGCTGATCCACACTCAATGTTGCTCACCCAGTCTGAAGCAAAGTCTGCAGATAAGACAGAGCAGCAGCAGCCTCCAAACCTGCTGTAGGCCCTGCTGAACTGTACTGAGACCACAGCTCTCCGCCAACTGTTGCCACACCTCAAGCCTGCTGGATACATCCATCCTACAGCTGCACACACAAACAAGCACCAATGTGAAATTCATCAAGATATTAAAATTACTGCAATATAAAAAGATGAACAGGCAACTTAATGATTAGGCTACTGTGAAAATCCTTTGAACTATCTCATCCAAAACAACAGGGAATTCAGCAAATCAGTGAGCATGAACCAGATTTATGGCAACATCTGATTTGCGGAATATTTAAGACAGCCATGAATAACTATATTTGTAATTATTTTCATTATCAATTGATGTTTTTTAATTTTCAATTTGGGTCCAAAGGAACGCCTTTAAATGCCTTGTTTGATCAAAGCCCATTTACACAAATACTAAGAAAAAATAAGGACATATTGAACCGATTCGTGATATTTGACAAGCTAGAACCAGAGAGTTTCAACTATGAAAAACATTGTAACCATTTCGACCTAATTTATGTCTTAGAGGTAACATACTAAGTTGACTTAAAATACTCCAAAGAGCAACATAAACTAACACCTCCAAAATTACCATAATTAAACAAGTCCTCTCTAAAAGTTGTCAACAAAACCTGAAAATGAGAACCTGCATTACGTTCATTGCTGGGCTGCATCTGTCTAAGCTTGGAGGAAATGACAAACTGCGAGACTTATAGCCTACTCGCACAAGTTAAAAATATAGGCTACCCGCTTACCTTTAAGTTTCCCGACTAAGCCACCCAGTTATACATTTTACATAGCAACAAAAAATACCTAACAACCTTTAGGTAAAGCCAACTTCGACTGTCGTTGGAACAGGACTAACGTTACAGCAAGCCGACAAAACGGCTCCGTTTTAAGTTAGCTACAAAGCTGATGTTAAACTGAGCTGTGGGGTAGGGAGAAGGCTGTACGTCTACAGTTAAAGACAGCCTGAATGATGATCTAAAGCTGATAAGAAAATGGTACCTTCTTTCTTTTCCGTTCTTTTCTTTTCTTTTCTTTCCTTCTTTCTTTCTTTCTTTCTTTCTTTCTTTCTTTCCTCTTCTTCGTCTGTATTTGGCAGTTGCAAACAATATTCGGGTGCATTACTGCCACCCACCGATCTGGAGTGTAGAGTGTAGACCAGTGTAGGCCAGACCTGTATCTTAAAGAGCTCATAGTACCTTATGAACTTAACACTGCGCTCCCAGTAGGCTATGCATGCTTACTTGCGGTTAGTATCCCCAAAAGTAGAAGCCTTCAGTTATCAGGCTCCTCCCCGGTGGAACCATATTCCAGATTCTGTCCAGGGGAACGACACCCTCTCTGCGTTTAAGAGTAGGCTTAAAACGTTCCTTTTTGGTAAAGCTTTTATTAGGGCTTGTCCTGAACCAGCTTCTAGTTTATGCGGCTATAGGCTGAGACTGCTGGAGGACTCCCATGATACACTTCCTCTCTCTATCCATTTACATTCATGTACTATTAATGCATTCAGAGTTCTTTGTGCTTTCTCGGTTCACAGGTAGCTGAGGGGCATCAACATCAGGACCTTGTAGATGTCCTCAGCCCATGACTGCAGTTATTATCATTTCCAATGTTGATTGATTGTTTGTCACTGGGCCTGTCTCTCCTCTCTCTCTCTTCTCCTTCTCTACCTCTTCTCGCTTTCTCTATCTCCCCAACCGATCAAGGCAGGCTGCCCACCTGCCTGTGGATTCTTCCCATTAAAGGGGAGTTTTTTCTTGCCGCTGTAGCCAAGTGCTTGCTCATGTGGGAATGTTGGGTCTCTTCAAATTAAATTGAATTAAAGGGTCTAGACTAGACCTGCTCTATGTGTAAAGTGCCTTGAGATGACTTTTGTTGTGATTTGGCACTATATAAATAAAGATTGATTGATTGATTGATTTATCAGCCAGGCTTGTCCTGGACCAGCTCCTAGTTTATGCTGCTATAGGCTTAAACTGCCAGGGGACTCCCATGATGCACTGAGCTCCTATCTCCTCTCTCCTCCTCGCTCTCTCTATCCATCTGTATCCATTTACATTCATGTACTATTAATGCATTCACTAATTTCCTCTTCTTCCCCTGGAGTTCTCTGTGCTTTCTTGTCTCACAGGTAACCTGGGTTTGTAGACATCTGAAGAATTAGGGCAACTGTCACAGATGAGATCTGGACCACTTTGACCATGTAATCAAACATGGTTTGAGTCTACATGAGGCTGGACATAGTGTTCAGCTACACTGTAGTAGAACAAAAATAAACCAAATTAAAGTTGTGCCAAATTAGAGTGTTTTAAGTATGAGGTGTGGACATCAAAACAACTAAGAGGAAATGTGATTAAGTAAAACTGGACATAAAACATAGGTTATGAAGAGAAAAACATGAAGAAGAATAGACCAAGTAATAAAACAGGCTGAAAATAATGAATAAAACAAAGATAAATAAGGTTCAATTAAAAACCAGATTAAAAAGGAGGCTCTTAAGTAAAAATATACACTCTCTGCTGTCCTTAGGTCTTCAGGAAGGCTATTCCTGAGATGGGGACCATAGTAATAAAAGGATGTCTTTTTTGTTCTGACTTTTGGTATTATTAAAAGGCCACTACTAGGGGATCTGAGGGTTCTAGAAGGTTTATAGGATAAAACTAAATCTGATAAATGGGTAAGACTAAGACCATTAAGAGCTTTATAAAGAGCCAGAGTAGACACTTTAAAATTGATGTGATGTGTGCTCTCTTTCTGGTCTTTGTCAACATACATTGCAGTTGAGTTCTGAATTAACAGTAATTGAGCTGTATTCTTTTTAGGGAGACCAGAAATCAGAGCGTTACAGTAATCAATTCTGCAGGTAATAAACATGTTCATTAGTGTATCAGGGTTATTATAGTTTTAAAATTTACATTTTTACTTTTACATAGTTTTTCAGTTTGTTTTATTATTTGAAGTTTAATTTTAGTTAGTTTAACAAGAAATCGTGCAGTTTTTGTTTATTTTTAATTTTGAGGAATTTACTAATTTTAGTTAATTTTTTATTTAGTTTTAGTCTTCGTTTTAGTTTTCCAGGTATTAGAAGAAATCAAACTGAATTATAAAAAGGGAGAAAATTAAATTATCACAAAAACGAAGCTGATTCTACCTGCAATTCAGTTTAGTTTAAGTTAGTTTTGCATTGTTCATTTTAGTTTTAGTTTTTTTTTTAAAACTATCTTTTTTTTTTGTATTTCGGTTAACTATTATTATTTTTTCACTGTTAGTTTTAGTTTTAGTCTTAGTTTTAGTTAACTATAATATCCCTGCTCCCTGTATTGGCGGTTGAAAGGAACGGTTGCACTATGGCAATGTTTTTCAAATGATAAAATGCAGTCTTATATAGCAATGTAAAGTTGTGTGTCATTGCTATGGAAATTGCTGCCATGTCTTCTGATGATGTTTCCTAGTGGCAGCATAATATCTTGTAGTGGAAGAGCAGTGGGTCAATAATGAAGTGTATGTATTATTGTTGTTGTTTTTGTTCTATGAATTAACCACATGCATGGTAAACAAGTGTTTATTTTGTGAATCCTCTCAGGATATGACCTATCTAGAGAGATATTGAATATTTTCTTTTGTTATTGATTCTATGTGTATTGATACTCAAAACATCACATTCTCAGTAATGATCTGTCCACCCCTATACAGGATGCAAGCTTCTGGAAGACTGGAGCAGGATGCACTGTTCAGCACTAGCAATTTGGAAAGCTTGTGCAGATGGAAGACACTGTAAGGGGGACATACAGCAGATCGGTAATGTATGTGACAACATTAAGACAAAGGTATTGTGTGTGAGAAGCTGTGAAGTGTGTTAGGATTGCACAAAGCTGGGATCAGTGTTGCAAGGGCAGTGTGAAGATGAACTTTACATTTAAACAAGTCAGTCCAGTCCAGAATCACTGTGAGTTAACCTTTATTTCAAGAGCAACTTAAAGACTAATCCATAAACAGCCATCATTAACACATAGACAGTACAAAATAAATATTCACCACCACTTTGTTCTTCATCACCAAATAAATACTAAATATGCACAGCTCAATATTCCCTGTGTATTGCAATGTACTCAAAATAGTTGTGGAAATAAAAAGGAAAATCATAAAAACAAAAGCACCAGAAAAGAAACATCTTTAGAAAATTATTTAAAAACTTTAGGTTACAAAATATTTGCACTTAAAAAGATCCCAGTATTTTAAATAAATAATAAGAATATAAAACAATTCATTGTTGATTTCTTAAAATATCTCCTCTTTGTTCAGCAATACAGAGGAAATGAGTCCCTTCTTTTGGTTACCATTTAAAATCTTATCAGGTAGCAGTTTGAAATTAAAAAAGTTAATAAATAGATAATGCATAATAAATAGGGCAACAAATATAAATAATACAGCAGACATGAATAAATAAGTTGTTAAATAGTTACACAGCAATAGTAAGAATGAATCTACAAACTAGTTCTGTAGGTGCAACATCACTATAGTCAAATTGAATACTATTAACATTATTATGTGGAGATGGGATATGTTCACTAACTAAGAGAATCTGCTTAGCTCAGGCTATTTACTGCACTCCTGACTTTGTTCTCTCTCTCTGTGTACACCTTAAGATGGCCATACTTACAGTAACAGTTTGATTCCAGTGTGCTACCACACAGGTTACTTCCACACCCTCATCTGTTCACACTCACACCATTGTAAAGCAACATGCAAACAAGAAACAAATGCAAAGAACAGATGAAAAAGTTCCAAATGAGAAGAATTAAGTACATACAGTATCTAAAGGGTCTGGAAAGAAAGATTAGGTGTAGTCACTGTGATGCCCCGCTTCCCGTCCTCCTCCTGTCTGTCAAACTTCAATGCCCTTCACTGCCTGGTTGATGGACTCAAGCAGGGCCCGGTTCTCAGGGTTCTGATAGCAGTCTTTATTGGTAAACATGTGGGTCAGGGTCTCCACATAACTGTCAAAGTTCTGCTCTGACAGTGGCTCCTGCTGAACACAGACAAGTTCACAAGTCAGAAAACTGGACATGAAACCTTAAAAAAATATATATTGGTAAGGTTTTGAGTGTATTCTTACTCTGAGTGTTCAATTACAATATGTGTCAAGTCTTGTCAGAGTTGAGAGCTGCATACAGACTGATATGTCATTTATATGAAGGAGGCCAGTCTGGCAATGCTGCAGGGATAAATGGTAAATGGACTGCACTTATGTAGTGCCTTTTTAGTCTTCTATACTACAAGCCACCTTCACCCATTCACACACACGCATTCACTGAAAGCAAGGACTGCCATGCAAGGTGCCAACCTCCTCATTAGGAGAATCTAATCATTCACACACACATTCACATTTGGGGTTCAGTATCTTGCCCAAGGATATTTTGACATGTGGATTGGAGAAGCCGGGAATTGAACTGACAATCTTCCCATTAGTGTATGACCACATCCACCCCTGATGCCAATGCAAAATCATCCAGAAAAATGAAGCAGGACCAAGACTCAACTTTTGCTGCAAATCAAAGTGACACCATGTGGCCATGTGATTGCCAGTCACATACTTAACATGCACACATTCCCTACAGTCAAGATGGGAAGTAAAACATTTGGCAGGATGATAAGTTTTAAAATCCTGTGTGTGAACTTTACAAACTGCTGTTCAATGTTTAAGGGTTACATTCTTGATAATGCGTCAGTGACAAATAAGGGTTGGCAAGATGAGAAATTTGAAAATGTCTTAGTAATAGTTTTAAAAGCAGCACCAGGTTTATTAATGTGTATATTTTGTGTTTTTGTTGGTTTTGTCATTTGAAGTGACATTTGCAAAAAAAAAAGTTTAACCAAAAGTAAGACCGAATGCTCCTGAAAATGTCCCACGGTGTAACCACTAAGAATGATAAATATTAAATATTTGAATCACCTGTAGTGTATTTAAGTGCATTTATAAAAATAATGACTTCATGTTAACATAAAATTGTAATGCTTTTTGTCATTATTGAGCAGGACATATCCTAAAAACAACATTCTTTTCTAAATAAGATGGCCCAGTGATGTAAAATTAGTTGAAAAATATTTTGTTGCATTGCCAAAGTGGATTACATTTAATTCATTTAATTCAGTCTTAGAAATTATTCAGAAATTATTCCAGACTGTAACTCAAACTTTCAACTGAAATAAAGTCAAACCAAAACTTGCCCTGTTTCTTCATTCCTTCCGCTGAGTGAGGGGATTTGTTCTACCCCATGCTGTTCACTCAGACACCCGAGTACAATCTATCTATTTCAATTCAAAGTCTTTAAGGTAACTCGGGGGGTGTCTCTCTCTAGTAGTATACCGCCTTCTTGGAGGTGTAGAAGCTTGTGGAGCTGGAACATGGACTGGTGCAGTGTCCTCTGGTGGGACAAGGTTTGGTGGGTCCACAAGTTCAGCCCCAGCTTCTGGTAAGGTGATAAGATGGCCACAGTTGCGATGGAGGGTCCCTCTGGGGGTCTCGATAAGGTAAGACCGTGGTGACCCTGCTCTGGCTGTCACCGTCCCTTTCTCCTTTATATCCATCACCCAGACATGGTCTCCTGAGTTCAGTACGTCCAGGTCGCAAGCTCTGTGTCTGGTGTTGAACCTCCTCCACTGTTTCTCTCTCTCCCCCTGTTCTCTCTCTCTTAGTTTTGTGACATCTGTCCATCCTGGGTCGAGGCAAGAGGAGAGAACAGGCACTGTGGTACGGAGTTTCCTCCCCATCAGTAGCTCTGAGGGGCTATATCCATTGGTTAGTGGCGTAGCACAATATGCCATGAGAGCCAGACATGGGTCTTTACTCTTTTGCATGAGGCTGTTCACTGTTCTCACCGCCTGCTCTGCCTCACCATTGCTCTGAGGATATCTGGGGCTGGAGGTGGTATGAACAAAACACCACTCAGAGGTGAACTGGTGAAACATGGCTGCCGAGAACTGAGGCCCATTATCCGTCCTGACCTCAGCAGGTATGCTGTGCCATGCAAATATTGACTTGAACTGTTCAATTACTGTGGCTGCTGTGGTGATGCTCAGTTTGGCAACTTCAATGTACCTTAAGAAGTAATCGATAACAACCAGACACTAGCTGTGATTCCAATCGAACAAATCTGCACCAACCATTTGCCAGGGTCGGGCTGGAAATTCTGTTGGCAGGAGTGTTTCTCGATTCAGTCTTTCTTTTGCACATGTCCTCCACCATCTGAAGAAGTTGTGTGCTCAGCCTAGGCCATCATACAGACTGCTTTGCACGCGCTCTACATTTTGCTATGCCCTGGTGACCAGTGTGTAATCTGTCCAAGATGTCCTTCTGTAGTGATTTTGGGATAACCAGACATGTATCTTTCAGCAATAGGTAATTTTCAACAGTCAGATCCCCAGATTGCTGATGGTAAGGATAATATGGTCCTCCTATGCTCCTTTTGTCTGGCCATCCACTGATACAGTACTGTTTCACCTGTTTCAGCACGTCGTCCCTCTCTTGGTGTTCTTTGATTTGTCGCAGTCTTTTTTCTGTGACTGGGAGACATGACATCACCTGATGTGCGTACAGATTAATCTCTGTCTCCAGATTTCTGTCACCTGTAGTTCTTTCTGGCACCCTGGATAGCACATCAGCGGTTGCTATATTCTTGCCTGGGACATGTGAAATAGTGTATGCGTATCTCATCAGTCGCATTTTCAGTCTCTGTATCGGTGGGGGTAGCTCATCCAGATTTTTTGAGCCCAAAAGTGGTAGCAGGGGCTTATGGTCGGTTTCAATGTGAAACTTGATGCCGATCAGGAAATCTGAGAAGCACTCACATGCCCAGGTGACGGCTAGAGCCTCCTTTTCAATCTGCGCATATCTCCACTCTGTATCATTAAAGTCCGTGTAAAGTAAGAATAAATATGTGTTCTGAGTTTGACATACCACAGAAAAGTGTGTTGTTAACCACCATGCCACATTTTAATGATTAAAAAAATCCCCAAATATATGAAATTAGGCTTCAAAGTTGTGTAAAACTCAGTCTCTTTCTCTGCTTCACGCTGTGGGAGTGCCTCCGCTGAAACCCTGCCTCCTACCAAGTGTCACCACCTCTACCAGAAACATGGATGTTAGGTCTGAGAGCTTTCTGCTGCTAACTCAGCTGCTAGCTAGGCGGCTAACTCGGCTGGTAGCTCAGCGGCTAACTCAGCTAACTGACTAACTGTAGACTGTAGTAGCAGTAGTGTGTGCTGAATGTATTTATACCTCTACAGCAGCAGGGGCGGGTCTGAAAATCACCGCCGCGTTACATAACGTGGCGGTGATTAGCATATCGGACCCCTGATACGGGCCGTCCGTTCCCTGTATGACCGGTGTCAGAGCTTGGTCTGCATTGCCAGTAATAAGTTGGACTTGTTTCCAGTGAGGGTTGGACTCCGCCAGGGCTGCCCTTTGTCACCGATCCAGATCGACAGGCAGAATCCGCATTACTGCAGATGCCACACCAATCCGTTGTGGTGAAGAGGGAGCTGAGCCGAAAGGCAAAGTTCTCGATTTACCAGTCGATCTTCGTTCATACCCTCACCTACGGTCATGAGCTTTGGGTAGTGACTGAAAGAACAAGATCGCGGGTGCAAGTGGCTGAAATGAGCTTCCTCCGTAGGGTGGCTGGGCTCTCCCTTAGAGATAGGGTGCGAAGCTCGGTCATCCGGGAGGAGCTATATAAATCGAGGGGATGGAGGGCTCTCAGCCCTGGGGCCTAATATTAGGTTAAGGCGGTCCTGCGCACCACCAAGGAGGGATTTTTTGTATCACAGTGTTACAGTGGTTGTGACAGTTCTAGACAGTTTGAACTGCTCTGTATGTCATTGTCCAATCAGCGCAGGGCAGTGCTTCATGAAGTACCACCTCTTTTGGGCGACCTCAGTCAGGTTGAAAATCGCCCAGATTGCTCTCAATGACCCTCATGTAAAATCTTTTTTTTTTCAAATTTCAGTTATTATGATGCATTCTCTATGGGTTCCGAGAGGGCTCGCCCTAACGTGCTTTCGTGAGTACAGCTCAGCTGAGCATAGCTGGCGTAGCCACTGCACTAGTCACATTCAAGGTCAGTATGGAGTAACTCGATCGTTTCACTGAAAGAAGTCCCTTTCAGTTGATGTAGTAATGAAGATAAATTGGCAACTAAACAATTTGGACCTCCCAGACCAAATTTAAACATCAAACAAGTTTCTACTAAGGGTGGGGGGGGGGGGGGTCATATAACTGGGGATTTTTGAGGAGCTGGTACGAGCGGAAAACCTGGCTAGCAGGCTGTCAAGCAGCTAACTTGTTATTCTGCTACACCTGCACACTGTTTCACCCTGATGGCAGCACGGCAGACACCAACGCATGGACAACTACAGGAGTCACCGACATTCACCATCTTTGTGAAAAGGTGAAGAAACATGAGTCTCCTAAGTCCCACATGGACAGTTGTCTGAGGTTTTCTGCATTTGGGTGGGTGAACATCGCAACACAGCTGGATGAGAGCTACAGGCTAGTTCGTCGTCACAACGATGAGGTGACCAAGAACCGACACATCCTAGCCTGCCTCTTTGACTGTGTCAAGTTTTGTGGAATGTTTGAGTTAGCTTTGCGAGGCAAAGATGAAAATGAGGGCTCCAACAACCCAGGTGTTTTCGTGGCTTGGTTGACTTGGTGGCATCGCTGGATGAGGTGTTTGAGGAGCACCTGAAAACTGCCACAGTTTTCAAGGGCACATCAAAGACTGTGCAGAATGAGCTCCTGGAGAGCATGCTAGCGGTCATCAGGGGACATATCACGGAGGAGGTAAAGTCCGCTAAATTTGTTGCCATCCAAGCGGATCAGACCACCAACGTGTCAACGCAGACGCAGCTGGTGCTTGTGTTAAGATACATCGACTCAAACCATGTGGTGCAGGAGCGTTTGTTTGACTTTCTGCCTGTTATAGATGCAACATCTGAGTCGATTGCTAGCATGCTTCTGGACAGTCTTTTTTCTGAATGTGACAGAGAGAAACTCATTGTGCAAGCATATGATAGAGGCAGTGTGATGAGGGGAGAGCGGGCTGGCATGCAGCAGAAGGTGCGTGCGCATTTCAAAAATGCCCATTATGTGCATTTCTATGCACACCAGCTGAATCTGATCATGCAGTAGGCCACTTCTCACGTGCCAGCAGTAAGAGTTTTCTTTACGAACCTATGCGCAAGCACGCCAGATTCATTTCAGATGTGGGGGGGCCAAAAAGTGCATTGCGTCACCGTGTGGGCGTGGCTACCTGTGTAATGCCCAGTTAATAATAGGGACTAGTTAAAGGTGCGTAGTGATCAGGGATTGAAGTACAGCCTGAGTTGAGTGTAAGCTTGCACAATAGAGCCAACAGTGTGTGTTTGAGTGCAAGCTGCATTATCTGGCAGCAAGTGACATTTACGTCCTAAAAAGATGATGAAGAAACTAAGACTAAGTCAGGTAATGTATTTACTCACAAACTTTATCTTGGGAGGAAAAAAATATATTTCTTAACGTGTTTTAATGAAATACCTGAACACTTTCAACCATTTTTGGATAACAATTTGATTCGGACTAGGCCTACATTACAAAATGAACATAACACATGGAAAAAATAACCTAACATAAAGGCATTTACAAAACTTTACAAAACATTTACAAAACTTGGCAAACTATGAATTTATTAAAATTTGGCAAACTATAAAACTAAAAGTGCTTATTGAACTGTGAACTGTGAACTGTTTGATCTAGCCTAATTAAGGCATAATTAATGTCCCCTCAGACTTTGCCAAAGTAAATTTCTCTTCACTCACTGGCAAAGCAAAAGCTGTGGAGCACCTTTCGGAGGTCCAGGCCATCGGTCAGGTGTTTATGGATATGGAGGAAGAGGAGGTGATTTAGGCATTGCTGTCATTGTCGAGCGAAGAAAAGTTTTCAACCGACGGAGGGAGGAGAAGCTCCGCTCAGCCGTTGCGTTGGACATGGGCACCGTCAAATACAGCCGAAGAAGCCTGTCGACTTCACTGAAGAGGGATTGCGTGCCTCGTCCCTGTGCGGCCAGCATGTCCGCAAGTGTGGCCATCTTCGTCACCCGACTGATGGGACTTTCAGCGGAACTATTATGTGCCTGCAAAACAGCTGGAAGCATTGACAGCTGGGTGCGCAGCCGCTCCATGTCCTCATCGCCTGTGTACAAGTCGACCACATTTTGGGGGATGCTGATGCTGCTGAATCCGGGGGAACTGTTGTTAACTGCTGTGAGGAGTATTTCTTCAGATGCAGATGCAGAGTGGGCTGGGTGAACCTGCAAGTCAGCTCAGAGGTGAGCAGGTCTACTACTTGAAAGAACTGGCTCCTGTAGTAGTCCTCTGGATTTTCCCACTTGTGCGGTGCGTCTCTGTCATCATTTTCTTTTCTTCGCTCGACAATGACAGCAACGCCTAAATCACCTCCTCTTCCTCCATATCCATAAACACCTGACCGATGGCCTGGACCTCCGAAAGGTGCTCCACAGCTTTTGCTTTGCCAGTGAGTGAAGAGAAATTTACTTTGGCAAAGTCTGAGGGGACAGAGCCGGTGCCTGAACCAGGTCAACATTGAACGTTTTTTGGGCCTCTTCAAAGATGCTGTGGAATGCCTCGGTTGACCAGAGGTTTTTATAATGCGTTTGGAGCATCTGCACTGATGAATGAACTGTCTGTGGACTGAAGCACCCGAGCCACCTCCTCCGCAGAAGAGAAGAGTTTTAGAGACACTTTCAAGCCCAGAAAAACTCTGAATTGTATCATCAGTGCCTGTAGCCCTGGTGCTTTTTTGCAGGCCTCTGTGTTTCCCCCATGCGGATTATTTCCTCCAACGTGTCGTACACCACTTCATAATTATCCAGCAAGGATTTTATTGCACTGGTTCTGGCTGTCCAGCGAGTGGGGCAGAGCGGTTTGAGGCCAGTGGGTGTGACATTAGATGCGGCACTGATAGTGTTAAAGATGGCAAGTCGTTTCTGTGAGTTATTTATTATTTCATGTATGTCATGAACTAAACTGAAGGCACCACGCATAATGTTGCACTTTGAAGCGGCTTCTTGTAGGATGAGATTTAAACTGTGATTAGTGTAGTGCATTGAGAGTGCTTTTGGATTTATGTCTTTTATCCGTTTAGCCACACCTGACATTTGTCCCTGAAGAACGGATGCTCCATCGTAGGTTTGCCCTCTCATGTCACTAATGTCAAGGCCGCATCTAAGTAATATGTCCTTTATTGTTTGGGTTATTGATTCTGCGTCAGTTTTAGGACAGTCATACATTCCTATGAAGTCCTCATGGACAACATAGTCAGCAGATACCCAGAGACATACACAGAGACAGCTGTTCACGCCCAGCAATATCGCAAGTTTCATCCACGATAATTCCGTAGTGTTTTGCAATGGATTTTATTTCCATTAAGAGATTGGTGAGAGACTCCCGGTACATCACATTTGTAAGTTCATTGATGGTCTGGTGTGATGCATATTTGCCAGTGAGCATAAAGCTTTTCAGAGTGGGCTTTTTCTCAGCTACCAGTTCAACTAGCTTTTGAAAATTGCTCTCCTTATCAGTATGTCCTCTAACTGCGAGTCCCTGTCGGGTTAGAAACTGTAGACAGCGAAGTTGCTCCATCATCCCCTCTCTTCTTTTTCCTGCTCAATGTGCTGTTGTTTTACAAGCTGAATATTGACAGGTGTTTGGCAGAAGTACGCGCACTTTTTTTGGACACACTCTTTATGAAATTGAGATTTCTCATGGCTGTCTAGTAGGCTTGGGCATTTTTTCCAGTTATTTATACCGGCCTTCACAAAGCTGTCTTCTCCACATTTGGAGAAAGTGCCAAGCTGTTTGATAGCAGCAAATCTGCATAACACAGGACTAATCACTCTCTGTTTTTGTACCAGTCTGCATTGAAGTACCGCTCTCTTTGGCCAAATGATCTAGCGGCCTCCTTTTTACCGATGATTAGCTGTACAGCTGGCTGGGTTCATGGGTTCAGCCTGGCTGGGTTCATCGCAGACTCCGGCAGTAGTCTCAGCGGGAACAGAGCTGCTGCTTTGGGGTTCTTCTGCTGGCTGAGATGAAGATCCAGGCTCTGATAAAGTTGTCGAAATCGATGTAGCATTTTTCAGCCAGAGGGCTGAGAGTCTACCCGGAGCCTGTCGAAGACACTCGAGGCTTTACCAGGCTGGTGAGGCAGTAACAGGCAGGAAGGCGCGAGGTTTGTGGAGTCTGTGCGCACAATTGTGCCTGCTGGAGGCTGTTTTCTTTCTCTCTATGGCCACTCTCTGTATTTTACGTAACGTATGAGTGAAAGTGATGAGTAAAACTCTTTTTTTACCGTAAGTAATATAATATAGGGACCTTTGATTCGGCTTAAAAATGGCAGGAGGTGAAAGTGGGGGGGCCAATGGCCCCCTGGTCCCCCCCGCTTCCGGCGCCATTGCCTGTGCGGTATTGCCACTTTTTTTACCCGGTCACCAAAATGCACCAGCATACTTGACCAGATTGTTGAAAGGCTGCCAAGAGCTTCATCCACAAGATGGAACTTCAACAGCAGGATCGTCAACACTGTGCACGAGAACCTTGATGACCTGATGCAGTGCTTTGAATCCATCAGGACATTGGGTTCATTGACAGCACCACAGTGAGGGAGGCATCTGGCTTCCTGAGGATGCTGTAGGATGAGGACAGTTTTTTCTGCAGCTGTTCCATCAGATCATGCTTCACGTTGACATGCTGTACCAGCAGCTGGAGAAGAAGGACATTGATGCAGTCGTCATCAAGCGTGCCCTCCAGAGCTTCACAAGCAGGGTGCAGGCAATAAGGTAAGATAAAATAATATTGTTCAATCCTTCTCAATACTGAACCTTGTCATAAAGAAATACACTCACCGGCCACTTTATTAGGTACACATGTGTAACTTAATTCAATCCAATATAACATTTCTGCTATAAAATCTACATTAATGTAATTTATACATTTTCAGTTTTTGTTGATGTCAATAAGGTGATAATTCTACTTTGTTTATTACTGAGGTCATAGTGGGTGATTGTGGAGTATGAGAGTGCATTATATTGACTGGTGTTCCTAATATTTTGTCCACTCCATTAACATACAAAATATGAGAAACACTTTTCAAGATAATGCAATTCAGTACACCACAGAGACTCTGCTCAACAGCAACAGGAAGTAGCGACAGGCACAACAAGACCAAGGAGGGCCTTGGGAGAAGAGGAGAAGCAGAGGCTGTCAAAGGAGATCTGCAACACAATCCTGGCTCACACCAAACCAGGCCTGGACTGGGACACAAATTCGGCCCTGGACTTTTTGGTCCAGACCGGCCCACTACAATCCATGCTCAGATACTGTGCCAACTCACGTTGATGTACATTTAAACACACAGGCCTTTAATAACAGTAGTATACTGAACAATATCTCTTATATTCTGGAGACTTGAATAGGCTTGAATTAGTTTTAACTGTATAATGTGAAACTGTTGAACGAGCAATAAACCATAAACACTGACTGAAAAAAATATGTAAAGCATCACAGGCTACATACGTGTTATGTTGTTAGATCAATGTCCTTCATGAACAAATTGGACTATAGGCACAAAGAATGGTGCATGTTGACACTTAAAACACTTTAACTCTGGTGACCTGATTTGGCGGATGTCATTATAGGTAGAAATTATCAAAAATTGTGAAAATAGCAGATCTACATGCTCAAACCACATCACATTGCAACATGTGAGTTGAGTGGTAAGCTTGCAGATTTGTAATTATGTGTGGCATCCTTTGATGAAAAGAGTGGTTAAGTGGTTAATAAAAGCAACTAATCAATGAATCAGGATAGTATATGAATATGGTTATTGTTTTCCAATAGGCTACTTTAGATAACTAGATTTAGGCCTAGTTGTAACACACCACACTATGCAGAGTTTGCTATTTATTATATTAAGTAAAGTTCATAGACAGTTAAGTAACCGTTCTGAACATTTAATGAGTGTTTATCCACACCATACTGGCAGGTTCACACCTGCTTAAAACTCTATTATCACTTCCACATGGTGGAGAGTCTTCCTCAACCTCCTGCTCCTGCACCACCATGGCAGCGGGAGCCTCACTTGACTCACTGTCCCACACCTGCTGCTGAGAGGGACCCACTCCTGAAGCCGCTCCGGCCACGCTGGCCCCCGCAGCAAACATTTCTGACATTTTTTTGCTCATAGCAGCGTCGGTTGCTAGAGCTTTTCTTATCTCTTTGTTTTACCGCTCCGCTTTTTCGCTTTTTAGCCGCATTGTCCATTTTGTTGTAGTAGTATCTCTCACTATCTTTCATCCGATTGCTTGTCATCCAAGGTGATTGGACGAGGGGGGTTGGGGGGGGGGGTCAAGAACCAGCGTGGGTGGGACTCCTGGGCCTCTGTAGCCTATCATAGGGCCACTGGGCCAGGTATTCTTTAGACAGACAAGCCAATGGGCCTCTAATGTGTCTGCAGGCTGCAGCGGAGCTCTGTGGGCCGGTGCATGTCTCTGCCCCTGGGCCGGGAGAGTAACCATGGCAAGGCGCAGCAAAAACTAGATAAACAAATAAAAAAAATTAAAAAACGGCAGCCACCGGCCCATTATTGACCGGCCCACCGGGAAAAGTCCAGGTACTCCCTATGGCCAATCCACCCCTGCACCAAACAAAGGTTCTCCTTCAGTGACCACCTTGTGAGTGCCATACTGCTACAGGCAGAGATGTTTGAGAAGCAATGCCATACATTTCCTGTCGAGGCTCCGAATGCCACTGTGAGGGCATATCCCATACTGAACAAGGCAAAGCTCAGAACAGAACTGTCTCTCATCTATGAGAATCCAGAATTCAAGGGCTGCTGTGGTGCCCTGGCTGTACCAGGTTCTGCTGAGATACAACCTCCAGGAGACATTTTCTGTGACTGTGACTCTGTTAAACATTCTCATTACCACTCCCATGACAACGGTTGAAGCTGAGCGGTGAATCAAGACGTTCCTGTGCAATGTAATGGGCCAGGAACATCTGAATGCACTGGCCATGCTCTCCATGGAGAGGGAGCTAGTCAGGGACACTTTGCTGATTTGAAAGAGAGACAAGCAAAACTTCAATACAAGTAATGTAGTGTAGTGACACTCTAACTGTTGATGTTGGTTTTTAATTTTTTTTTCATTCTCATGCTGCTTTTAGGCAATATGTTCATCTGTTTCTTTTTGTTCATGTTCATTTTTGCAAATCTATACAATTGGCCAGAGATTATATTTGTATTTATAGTTCACTGTTGAATCTGTGCACTTTCATTTGCACTTAAAGATAATTAAGCTGTGCAAAATCTTTAAAATGTTACTGATATTGCAATCTGTATATTACTGTATTTACTGTTTGCTAATGCAAATACAGAGTATTGTTTGTGCAATATTGAGCAATTTGAATGCACTTCCCCTGTATTTGGATTTATATAAACTATTTGTAATTGAAAAAACTACTTTAAAGAACTGTAAATAAATACTTTTAATGTTTTTGACTTATATGTAGTCCCCTTCGTAATTAATGGTAAAGCGAGCGTATCCGTCCATGTTCAAAGATATTTGAAGGTAAACTGATTTACAGTTTATCTCTTTGTTGATCTTCATTTGTTTTCACTGTAGCTGATACATTTGGTATTGCTATGTAAATTGACCAGAAAATAACAAGATGTGGCAATTGTCTTGCTGCCTATTAATTTTCCCATTGAATGGATCACTTTTGTCATCATCAGAACAGTTTCCCCCCCTGAGAAATTCGTCAGGAGCCGCCGCTGGCAGGAATACTACAACTTTTTTCCGCTGTGCTGTTCTGTAAAAAAAGGCCCGGACACGTAATGTGGGGACAGAGTTGCTCCGTCAATAAGAGCCTACAGGTAGTCTTAGGGCGTATTCACA
Organism: Scomber japonicus; assembly: GCF_027409825.1. Taxonomy (NCBI): domain Eukaryota; kingdom Metazoa; phylum Chordata; class Actinopteri; order Scombriformes; family Scombridae; genus Scomber; species Scomber japonicus. The sequence goes on from NC_070581.1 coordinate 4,147,885, forward strand.
CCTGCCTTGTTTGGTTTGGACCAAACCAAAAAAATCGCTGGTGCGGACCTTTTGGGCTGGTGTGAACACAAACCATCGAACTCTGGAGCGGACCAAACAGTCGGACCGAGACCCAGTCGGAGAGGTGGTCTCGGTTCGCTTCCAAATGGACCCTGGAACGGTTCGCTTAATATGTGAATGCGACCGCGCTCGGTCCGACCCAGTTATAAATAATCACATGCCTTTTTGGACGCAACAGGCTCTCGTAGCCGACCGCATTATGGGAAATAATTGTTTGATTAGCGCCTAACAGCACATCGTAGAACTGACGTTGCACCAGAAGCTGGTGTTGCTCCAAATGCGCCTGAAACGTTTGCAACTGAATGACACAAATTAACATCAGCACAACGAGTGCAGCGCGCTGCTGGACGTCCATGATTGTTTACTTTAACCGGCGCTTTCCCCCCTTTTTTCCCTTACCGCTTTACCCCGACCCCAGAGCTTTTTGTCCAATGATTGAACGATCTTTGCACACATGTGGGTTTGTTGACAAATTCTGGTCCACTTGCGAAAAGCGCAATGTGAACAGGAACCGCACCAAACCAAAAAAGAAACATTGTATTTTGGTCCCGACTAAATAAGCGGACCAAAGGACTTTCCTGGTGTGAATATGCCCACAGAGTGGTCGAGTGAGGTTGAGAGTGAATGAATTGAGGAAGCGCTGACAAGGAAGCCGGTGAATCGGATAAATACAACATTATTTTCTGATAGCGTTAGTTTCATAGCTGTTAGGTTCAACAGCACAAATAATCAAACCCCTACCCCTACTCAATCCAGAACACACAACATTTGCTGTCACAAGTTGGAGTTGAGTGAAAAAGAGCGATTTTGTAGCAATAAAATGTCAACGGTTTTCTTTATTGTACTTCTATAGTTTCATTAATGCAACATAAGTTTGTGTATATATACAGTAGTAACTATATAATAAACTTTATTGGACGTGTTTTTTTAAATTTATTTTAAGGGTCAAATATGTTTTGCGGCTCCAGGCGAATTTGGTGAGAGGGGACAAAAATGGCTCTTTTCAACATTTGAACCATTACAATTTGGGTGCTATGTGTTGAAGGGGCTGTATCTCCCACACAGTTCTGCCTATATTGATGTCAGAAGAGGAAGAGCAACCACTTTCCAAAGAGGACACGCATTTAGGGTCAAGCATGGACCTTGACTTCACAGTAAAGGCTGCGCTATCATCTTGCATGCGCACACGGTTACATACACAACGCCCAAAATGTGGTGAAGACGTATGAACCATGCGACCATCCCTCCAGAACAACAATAGTAATGGCGGCGTCGAAGGGCTCACATTGGTCAGATGAAGAGGTGGAGTGTTTGATTGAGATTTGGGCAGAGGATGGCATCCAGCAACAACTGGACAAGACGCACAAAAATTCTGAAGTTTTTGGTAAAATCTGCGTAGTGTAGTTGTAGTTTGCAAGCAGATCTTCGAAGGCAACACAACAGTAACTTAATGATGACGTTGCGCCAGGCGTATATTGCATATCAACGTGATGACATGTGTCGGAGGCAACCGTGCTTGAGTATACTTGGGTTTGGGGTAATGTGAGTGCGGGACAGCGGGGGACAGGGGACATTCTTGCTTCAGCACGGTACAGAACAACTGGCCCTAGTGTAAGTGCGCCCATAGTCCCTGAAACAAAGGAAAGAGTACCAAAGGCTGCTCACACCGTCTACAACTCCCTGTCTGCCCTTGCAGTTCACACCTTGGTGTGAAGTCTAAAGCCCAATTTCCACTGGGTCCGTCAGCGGCGCGTTACAGCTGCGCCGCGGTCACCGGAGCTGATAGGTACCACTATAGTCAATGAGAGTGTTTCCACCAGGAGCGTCTCAGCAGCGTGTCAGCAACGTCCCAGCGGCAGCTCTCCGCGCCATAGCGCTATCAATCTGTACCATTTCTATTTTTGACGGAGCTGTTTCTAACTCATGACAAGCTCAACAGAGCAGATTGCACCAGACAGGAAGTCAGATACAGAATCGGCATAATAAAACTTCCGTCTTTTGCCAGCTAAATGTGTGTTTTTGTCTGTACTGTACTGTTGTTATCTGTGTTCTTGTTATTGTGAAGCCTTTCATGAAACCTTGGGTTTCATGAAAGGCGCTATACAAAATAAAGTTATTATTAATATTTTATTAAAACAACCCGCACAGCCTCTCGATCAAATTTCAGCAACGAACACGAATAAAACAGACAGATAAAGACACCATCTAGCTACGTAGACTACTACAGTAATTACGGTAGACTAAAGGCACTCCTTCGGATTTGATTGGGGTGTTGTAATTACTGTATTAACGGTGCAACAGCAGATTTCTCTGCCAGAGCATGCTCCGCTCCACTGTTGTAACACTCCCGGTGTGAGTTGACACCAGGCAGAGGACGGAGCTAAACCGTGGCCCAGCCATTCGGCGCCGTTGACGGACCCGGGGGAAATCCCCAGTAAGAGAGCCTCAAACTCTTCTTTCTCATTGGTGGATACTCAGGCAAACCTAGCAACAGTCATGACAAAACCAGCATAGATTCTGTAGAAAAGATTCACTATTTTTCTTCTATTTGTTCCACTTCCTTTTCCTCACTTCACATCCTGTCTTTTCCATTCCTTCTCACTTGGTTCACCTTCTGTCACCCCTGATTATCTTGATTGAATTCAACTGTACACAAGCCCTATTCAAAAACAGTACTGCTTCTCTTTCCCCTTCACTAGGTAAGAGGTTTTATCTTCTTTGGTCAACATTTTGTCCTATGTACATTTAGTATCCTTTAAAGACATCAGGATAATTTGATTTGTGTTCATTTAATCTTGTATCTTTTTCTTTCAGCTACTGAGAGCCATATATGTCTTTTCTTTGTCCCTTTTCGTTCACTACTGCAATCCAGATTATTAAAATAAATCTCGAGAGTGAAGTCAAATTTCATGGTCTTGCTTTCCATGCATCCTGACCGATACCCATCAAGATAGTACACTTCCTTTGAGCTTCCTATTTTACAGATTCACTATTGCCTTTTCTATCATAACCATGTTGGAAGAAGCTCTGCTTCCTAGTTTCTTTTTTTACCCTCTAATTGGCTACTAACTCTATTACACACGCAATCTTAACCTTTTGGGCATCTTATCACCAGACCTGACATCCTCTCATAGTCAGGTCAGCCAAGTCAGTCACACGCATACAGATGACCACAGACACATGCATTCACCTTTATGTGTTTTATGTATGTTTGCTTAGGTAGTGTTAGTTGCAGTGCGGCCATTTGATAACTGACGCATTTTTAGTTGCAATATTGTTCATTCTGTTGTACGTTTTAAAGATGTGTCTTTTGTAATTATTGTTATTGTGATAAGAGACAAATAGAGAAAGGTAGACCTCAGACTCAATTATTTCTTCATGGTTTGTCGTCTTTTAAAACAATCCAAAAATGATTGGGTATACTCACCATAGTGGGCAGGTGGATGTTGGTCAGGCTGTGAATCAGAGCCTGACTCAGGCCAGACAGCTCCAGAAACAAGGCGTCATTCTTCTCCTCAATCTCCTTATTTTCCTCCTCCATGCTCTTCAAGTTCTTCTCCATAGAAGAGATCTGAGGTAGACAGACACAGAATATTGCCCTGAAGCAGCAACACAGACTGACAGCAGAACCAGAGATAATCATTGTCATTGGCTCATCAAACATACATCTTGATAATGGTGGAGAGGCATGAGGAGAATGCTTTTTGAGTGCAGTTTCAGTACCATGTTTAGCCACTGGGATGAACTGGCAGCAGGACTGAGTTGCTACACTGTGTCCAGCTCTACTAATGCATCCATGGTGCTGGTCTAACATGCATTTTATCTCCAGACCAACAGCCTTTTTCTCATTGTGCTGTCTGCTGTTGCTGTAAACTGACAAGCTGAGCTAACCTGAGTGTGCAGGTTCACCATGTCGGCCTCCATCTCTGAGTTGGACTCATTCAGCTCGTTAATCTCCTTGTTGAGCTGCTTGATGTCCTCATCGTTGTCCAGAACTGAGTGAGAGCAACAACACAGTTAGCAAACACAATATCAAGAACCCTGTCAGTCCTTGCTCCACAATTTAGTGACTAGAAATCTATTTAACTTAGACTTAATTATTTAACTCAGTTCTTCGGAATTCCTGTTTCTGTGGTCATGCATGTTATATGTTGAGAGAGGTTGATGGACTTCTCATGTTTTAAGATGTCTCCAGGCGTTAGTATTAGCAATGATACATTTGGAACACTATATTAAACAGAGGGCAAAGTGCTTAAAGTGCTACCGTCACTGGCTCTGAACTTGGCAGTGATGTACTCATCTCCTGGGAACTTGGCTCTCTTCTTGTTGGCCGATGCTCTGGGACAACCTGACAGACTGAGACAAGCAACTGATCAATGCTTACAAGGCTGAGATTTCTTATCAGAAATTATACATGTCAAAATCTTGTTTAAATACTCTTTAAGAAATGATTTCAGTTTGCTTAGAATATAGGTAACATAGGGCTATGTATTGCTTCAGTACAGGAAACTCTATACATATAAAGGATAGGGGCCCAGCTGTTTGTCTTGCTCTTTGCTACAGTCAGATAAATCTGACCATGAAACTTCCTTACAATTTACTGAATTCACTGTAATATGAAATGAAACATGAGAATCCCAGAAAGTCATGTTTGAGATAACACTGCTGTCTGTTTGATAAAACTCTCAGGTTTTCAGGATACCTGCGGTGTGTCAGGAAACTGCCGTTAGCATGACCAGACCCATCGCAGCCTGGTGTGGGGCAGGTCGGGCCCTCGGTCTTGAAGGCTTTCCAGGAGAAGGGGGTGCCATTAAGGAGACCCTCCTTCTGGCGGCGTGCTGCCAGTGGACAGCCATAGGCACTGCGGTGGGTGGCATACTTCCCACTGATGTGGCCTAGACTGTCACAGCCAGGAACTGGACACCTAGAAACAGGAAGAGCTGTCAGGTTACGTGTCCGTCAAGACCTTGCAATAGGATATTGACAGCAGATCAGACATGGATTGACTGACCTGCTTTATCAATACACAAGGACATGGGGAAAAAATTAGGTGAAAGCAATAGCTGCTGCCAACCAGGATCAGTATCTTTGTATAATTTTTTTATGATTCAAATTAATGATTTAATCCTTGAGCAATATTTAAAGTCCGTGTAAAGTAAGAATAAATATGTGTTCTGAGTTTGACATACCACAGAAAAGTGTGTTAACTACCCTTCCAAATTTGAATGATTAAAAATTCGCCAAATATATGAAATTAGGCTTCAAAGCAGTCTCTTTCTCTCCTCCCAAACGCTGTGGGAGTGCCCTCCGAGTTCACTGAAACCCTGCCGTCCTGCCCCTGGACGCTGAGCGTCTCTGGCGGTCATTGGAGCAGTGGGCGGGGTCGGACTCTCTACTTCTGTATGATGAGTGGATGAAATGCTTTATAGGGCTCAAAGCCCTTGATAGACAGCTTTGGATAGGCTGACTCTTCTGAGTGTAGTTTTGCCAGTGTAGCTTGACTTTCTCTTCTAAGCGACTTTTTTTCTCAAATGCGACTATCGACAAATCTAGCGAGTTTTTCTGGTGTTATTGGAGAGTTTTCTGATGTTTTGGAGACTCTGACATGAAAGCACGTAACACTCTGTCCTCAACGAGCAGCGAGTGCTGCTGCGAGCCCTGCCCCCGTCCCAAAGCACTCACAGGCAGTCAGGTTCACAAAAAACAAAAAAACAACCTAGAAATCAATCTTGTTACTCATCAATGACATATCCAAGACTGTTGTAATCCCTCCAAACCAAATTCAATTTGCATTAATTAAATCAATGGTTTGGATCAATAGAGGAGAAGTGGATATGCATGCAAAAACAGAATGAAAAAAAAAATCTCAAATATGCCTTTTTTATGGCATCAAACACATTGGACACTTTTGGCCAATGTGGTACTTATGCCAGTTTGGTTCTGAGAGTCACATGAACAAAAAACTAAAACCCCCTGGAAATCAATCTTGTTACTCATCAATGACATATCCAAGATAATATAATCCCCCCAAAGCAAATTCAATTTGCATTCAGTATATTGGAAATAATCACCTTTTCATAGGGTGATTATTTCACCTTTGACTATAGGGCTCTGTTACCTGGGTGGGTGAGGTGTGAAGTGTGTTGTTTTTTTTGCTGTCCTGTGCAGGCCTACCTGGGCAGGCTAGTGGCTAGTTTTGAAAATCTTTTTTTGTGTGTGTGTTGATGTGGTTCTATGGCATAGATGAAGCATACAACAGCCTCAATTAAACACTCCTTTTATTTGTAACTGCCTCGCTTCAATATGACAAGTTTTATGATGAAGATCTAAAGTGAGCTTCCCCTGTTTAAAACACCGGCAGCCGCCACTGGTGTGCACTGAATGTATTTACACCTCTAAAGCAGCAGGGGTGGGTTTATGCTAATCACTGCCGCATTACATAACACAGCAGTGCTTTTCAGACCCACCCACTAAATCCTGAACACAGAAATCTTGAAACACAGTTTGTGAAGCCTAGCTCCACAATTCAAATTTAAATGAAATGCTTTTCACACCTTTTTTAGAAATACATTTATGACCTATTTAATGTGTTTAGAAGAAAAAGTCTGAATTCACTTTACATGGTCTTAAACATTTTTGAGATTACAGTGATCAGGTTACCATACTTTCAGCAGTTGAAACCCTGCTGATTTTACTTGTTGTTCCATGACTAAACAAAATGGCAGAACTGGCCATGAGGGGGTCCAGGAGCAGCAGGAGCCAGTGTGCTCGTAATGGATTATGCTTTTAACTTCATGCATGAGCAGATCCATTTACTATGCAGAGAACTGTTCATTCTTATTATTTGGCAAATCCCACATTAGAATAGCAATCCACCATGGTACAAGTGCACCTAGCTTTTTATAAATCAGTGAAAAAAGTTTAATGCACATGGGCGCACAGCTGGTCGAGTGGTTAGAGCGCATGCCATATGTGCAGCCGACCCCAGTTCAAATCCCAATTGGAGGACCTTTGCTGCATGTCACACCCCTCTCTATCTGCCTTGTTTCCTGTCGGTCTACTAATAAATAAAGGTGTCCATGCCAACAAAAGGTTTAATGGACATGCCAATTTGCTAAGAATATAAACAGATGTAGGCTAAATAAAGTAGGACTTCAACTGTAGTCCACAGATAACTGAGACAGCAGGTAAAAGTGAGTAGCCTAAAAATGTACAGTAGAGTTAGATTAAGAGTTTGTAATCGAACACCTGACTTGAATGAGCCTAACAAATGAGATCAGGATAAAGCGGTTCCATAAAGGCCAATCCACATTCACGCAATCAAACTAATTCAAGACTAGCTTGAGTATTCTGACTAATTGCATGTGCACGCCATTCACATGCAGCCCATGACATGAACACAGACCAAAAGGATTCACAATGACAAAATCCACCACAGAAGCGCCACAGAGCAGCAGCATTCTCTAGCACACACTTCTGCTGAAGACGAAAATGCGACTTTATTTCTCGTCGAAGTGCTGTGCTCGTCACAGACTGTCCATAACGAACACCATGTTCAAGCATAAGGGTGTCCATATGTGAGCTGTCAATTGATCACCCCCTGGTGGTGAGTTGGCTCTGATGGTGGGGGAGGATGCCGGCCAGACCTGGCAGACCCAAACGGATTGTGAGGGTCTGCTGGGAACGTCTGGCAGAGTCTCCTGTCAGAGAGAGCTTCAACTCCCACCTCTGGGAGAGCTTTGACCATGTACCAGGGGAGGTGGGGGACATTGAGTATGAGTGGCCATGTTCCGTGCCTCCATTGTCAAGGCGGCCGACTGGTGCTACGGGGGTACGGGAGAGGAAGGTCCATCGGATAGTTGAATCTCGGACTCAGGAGGAGCAATGTGATTTTCATCCGGGTCGTGGAACTGTGGACCAGCTCTACACCCTTTGCAGGATCCTTCAGGGTGCATGGGAGTTTGCCCAACCAGTCCACATGTGTTTTGTGGACTTGGAGAAGGCATTCGACCGTGGCCCTCGGGGAGTCCTGTGGGAGGTTCTCCAGGAGTACGGGGTATCGGACACCCTTATACGGGCTGTCCGACTCAGCCCCTCTATGATGCTGTATGGTCGAGAGTAAAGTCCCACCCTAGATCTGACGCGCAGTCCAAATTTACTGCCAAATTCACACCCCTGTTCATAGCGCCACTCTGTGTCAGTCAAAAGCTGGAGGTTGTCAACTACAGACTGACAGGTCTGGACACTGGTATGGATGCTGGAGTCATGTTTTGAATCTGCAACCTTTCCACACTTGGGACTCATCTTCTTCCAGCAGGCACACTATTCCCGTAACTGCAGAGCAAAGCGTCTCTGAAGCCTCGGACAATGATGTGCCCACCAACCAGGCCGAAAGCCACACTCACATTGCTGACCTACTTCAGGTCATGGACTGTGATTCTGAAAACCTCTCAACTGTGTCTGGCACGAACCCATAGCGTGCTGGACGATATGAGCTCAGACCAAAACACTGCCCCAGGGTTACATCTGGATGGTCAGGTAGCAGATGGACAAACTCTTACCATACTGACAGACTTGACCTAAAATAGGCAGTTGGTTTGTTATGTCAAGTATATGACAGAAAACTGAAACGCAATAAAATGTTTTATGCTGTCCTGAGTTGAAATGTTTTTCATGCTTTGTGTTTGTATTGTGTATCCTGCAGAGTGGTTCTGGTTTCACCACTAGTTAGGTTTGCTTACAGGATTTGGTTGTGAACATTATCTCCTTTCAGTATGATAATGTAGTTCAGGTTTCTGTATGAAACAGTTTGAAACGAAAGGGATTTTGCACTGTATTCATCAACCTGATATGCTAGATGGATTTATTTGTTTTCATTATACACTCTGTCCGCTGGTATGTATATCAGTGTGCTGAACATCATGTCTTTCCCTGGTTATAACTGCTAACTTTTCAGAGTGTTTATGTATAGCAATGTGTTGGTTACTTTTTCAGCTGTTTACGGCTGAGGACAGCCTTATTATCACCAGGGGGGAATATGTAACAGTCAAGATGTCTAGATGTGCTATTACTGCAATACTGTATAGCGCCACAAGGTGGAGGCGCTGCCTTTTGTTTTGTTGTGCATACAGAGCTGCCTTGTTGTTCGCCATGTCTCATGCTCCGCAGACATCCAAAAGGATGGACTCTCACTATGACTCTCAGTAACGAGTTGGTGCTAGTTGAGCTGTCTACATCTTACTGCTCATATATGATTAGTGAGCGTGGTGCCGTGGAGACCTGGCTTTGTATTGTCGATGTTGAATACTGTGGAATAAAACTGCCGTGTGGAAATCCCCACTTCTCTGTCTGTCGACTCTCTGAGCTAACTGCTAATCCTGCTTGCCTCTCCGCTACACCATCTCACGTTACACGTACTGTGGCAGCTCTGTCATGTACAAGCTCCTCAATCAAGGGACACGCCTTGACTAACAGAGAAACTATGCATGGGTTGAGGTCGTTATATAGACTGGACCATAATCAATTAACAGAAAAAGGGAAATGCAGAGAAATGCATCCACTAAACATGTCTTAGTTGACTTTTTAGACATTATTTTAAATGTATTAATCAATAACCAATACCTTTTTAAAACAGCACTTCCTACCAGGAAAATAGCAGTTAAAGACATATGGATTTAAATATTACATCTCTTGTCCAAATGTATATATAAATATATATATATATATATATATATGATTATTAAGTTGACTATATATGTATAAGTGTGTATTTTGGCTATCCTTCGATCCATTCGAATGGTAGTTTTCTGTTTTCTTCCACATCTTTCAGGATTTGGTTGCCATTTTAAAGCATTTGAGATTATTTTAGCTGAGCAGCCTATCATTTTCTGCACTTCTTTAAATGTTTCCCCCCCCTTTTTTTCTTCATGTTTTGGTTTGGAATAGAATGTGCAGTGTTCCCAATGCATTTGCTTGTGTGGAAATAAATGCTATTATAAGAATTTGGAGCTTTACTCACTTTACACATACTGCTATTATTTTGAACATAACTGTATGCCAAATTTGGACTTGTGTATTTGCTAGCTCAGGCATGCCAAGTTCGACTCGGGAATACAAACCTGCAATTACAGGGGGATGCAGTACAATCATTCTGCAGATGGAGCAGCAGTTTATATGGACACAGTGCCAGCTCAGCTTCAACCCAACTACCTGATTGTACTGTGACAAAATAATCTCAACTCAAAGCTCCACTAACAATTTTGTTCTCACAAAAAAAACCTTATTCACAGAGTTATCCAGTCTATAATGTGGTTATAATAAAAGTTCAAAGTGTTATGGTGCTTAATGAAATAAAAGTAAATATTGAATTGTTAATTTTGATGTGTTTATATTTCTTTAAATGTGGTTGTCTGTACATACAGAGCCTCAGAATCAGTGTTGTTCTGTGCAGTGAAAACACGAAGCTTCATTTTACATTCAAACTAACGCTAACCTTTTTTTATATATATTCAGAGAAACGTATGTCGAAGCAACAATTTAGATTTAGGGACCTACAACTAACTTGCTAAAGTGTGGTCAGGTGCATTTTTGGTGAGTGCCGCTGCGGTCATAATAACTCTATGACTGACAAATTTTTTCATTTTTCCATTTTTAAGAAAACCAAAGCTGTAATTAAAAACATAAACAAATGAAAACAAAGCACCATAACGTCTATTATGATGCGCAGCTGAATGCAAGGTGAACTGTCATAAGAGAAAATATGTAGCACAATATGTAGTGTCTGTTATCCACAGCTAGTTATACTGTATGAAAAGTTTCTCCTTCAATTCATAAAATCTGACAGCAGCAGAACTGATACGTTGACAAATCTGCAGCCTCTGACATGCTGCACCAGAGTGCAGTGCCATTACGCACAGCTGTTCACTAAATCAGCTGATGACACCAGGCTGCTGCATTATAACCACTGTAATGGGAATTGTTATTATTCATCTTCTCTGACAAAATGAGAAACAATGTCATATGATTAGGTGTGTGTGTGTGTCATAATCTGCTGACCATGACACCACTTATGTTACATGAAATGCTGATTGAGTGAACATCATTGAATATTGAGTGAACATCATGTATGTTAAAATCTACTGATTAACCATTGTCCTGATGGTACACACATTATGACGTGACTATTGTACTTACATTGTTCTGATGGTAGAACAAGATCATCCTTTTCACAAGATAACATATTGTATATAATCCGACAATTTACCCTGCTCTGGGCTCTTTCTTGCCATCTCACATTTGAGACAGCAAAGAGTCAGTCTGCAGGCGACCGAATAAACTCTCAGAAAGACAACAAATGACTTTGTGCTTCCTAATACAAAATTGCCAGAACACCACACAGACTTCTACACCCATCACACTGGTTGGTTATAACTCCATATTCTACTTTTTATGAATGACATGTCAGGTTAGCAGCTCATAAGCCAACTTTCTGTTCAGCAAAAGTAACACATTTTATTCTTGAAACTCATTGCTTGGTAAATGCACCATTATAATGGCCATCCACCAAATTTTAAGCGCTCCTGGATTTTAAAGGGAATGGGAGATGACAGTCTGATACCACATGTGACGCCCAAAACACACCAATGATTAATTAACAAATTTAGCACAACCCCTTTGAAGCATGTGCCTGGCACATCGACCTTTTTTCTGCATTAAAATAGCGAAAGTGGATTCGAACATGTCCTAAATACACGCTTTACACAATGTGCTATAGATTATTAAAATAGGACCCTTAATCTGTTAGACCAATATTTATTTTCCAAATCAAATTAATTCACAAATCAAAATGTTACAGCGACATTAAAGCCAGCACTAAATAACCAAGAGCTGCACAGATCAGTTCATCGCATTATGTTGTCTCCTGGATGACACTGACAATGACAATGACAATGACCAATTATCTCAAGATTCAGACTGCTAGTAGCTGAGATGACCAACCAGTCTTATCCGGTTATCAGCTCCCCGCATGTCCGAAAGCACTGGTGAAAGCACTTTGAGTGGTCAAAGGACTAAAAAGTGCTATATAAGTACAGTCCATTTACCAACAACTGCTGTGACGTCACTCAGTCAAGGCATAAATTATGCAACTATTCTTTAAGTTGGATAAAAGTCAGCTCTGATTGTTCAGACGTCTTCATTACAGTTGTGTCAGTGTCATTCTAACATTATCCAATACACATGCTTGATTGGTTAGAGTTAATGAGCCACTATAGCTCACCTTAACAGCTCAGAGTCTTCCTTGTCATCCTTGGTGGGGGTTGATTTGATCCCACCCTTCTTGGCTCGTGGGCATCCGGACAGACTGACAGAGAGGAACACAGAGTAACAGTCTCAGCACAGGTTTTACAGAGCTACATTGATGGCACACCAGGCATAATGAGGAGCTCCTACCTTCTATGTGAGGCGTAGTTTCCAGTAATGTGGCCTGATCCATCGCAACCTGGAGTTGGACACCTGAGACACACACAGACACTCTCTCACTTTACATTTTTACATTATCGTCCCACTGCAGGCACAAACCAGTTAGCCTCACTAAAATATTAGGGCTCACTGTTTTTGGTTTAGAGTTCTCATTATTGGAATGAAGTATTACTGATTTTTACTATTTTCTATCAGTGTTAAAAGGAGAGCAGGGGCAGACGTGTAGCTGCTCAGTGAACATGTTGGAGTTTAGAGACAGGAGAAAGCAGACATACTTTAGTTCAGCTGTGTGGGCAGCCATGAGGGTCCGAAGTGATTTATCAGCAAGAGGACAGCCTGACAGACTGGAAGATAGGTGAGAGAGAGAATGTCAGAAAAACCAGACTGAGAACATGATGTCTTGAGTATGAGTGAGGGAAAGAGTCAGAGGAGGACTGGGCAACACACACAGCAAGGACAGGAGTTAATTTACTATTCAGTCTCTACAAGTTGTGTAACAGTTGGGAGAGTAAAATGATTAAAGGTGAATGTTTGTGTGTGAAGTCATCTCAGGCAGAATGATAATCTGTTCCCTTCTGTGCCCGAGTCTTGGTAGTCAGCATGTAATACAAACACTGAGGTATGTGGGTAGAACTGAAGAGGCCATTTGAATGAAATCTATTCAACTATAGCAGATTCTTTGACTTATCCTCGTTTTCCCCAATCACTTCAGTGTACACCTCAAATGCAAAGTTGCAATTTGTAACATTATACACATTCTATGATTGAAAAGAAGTAGAGAAGAAAAATCTTATATTACCTGCCCTCAATGTACAGACTTCAAAACACATGTTGTCTAGTTCAGATTGTCCAAATATTTAGTGTCTATGCATTTTCTTAAATTGAATAATAATAACAACTTTTACAATGCCAAGCAGGTTGTCATGTCATTGTCTCTTTCCCTATGTTTTCAAAGGGCATGTAACAATAACAAATAACATTTGAAATGATTCCCCAGTGAATTCCTTAATAAAACCCACAACTGCTTTTAATGTAGTATCTGATTTACTAAATATATAAATAAATAAACAGATGCAGTTTGGGTTCCCGGCCTGATATGGAGCAGACATGAAGTAAGTGACAGCTAAACAGCAACGCTAACATGAAACATGTTAGCAAAAGGCAGCCAACTCACAGTTGAACTTCTCTGTGATGAATTTCAATTCTTCCATAAGGCACTCTTCGTATAAGGCAAGAAATTGACGCTATACGCTCAGAAACAACAAGCTTTCGAGGCCTGGGGCCAGGAGATGGGAGAGCAGATTAATAGACTCTGCCAGGACCATGCCCAGATAACAGCTGAACAAGCCAACATGGTGCATAGTGTCACTGATGCTCTTGACCACATTCAATCTTGAGGAACTGAAAACAAAAGAGCTGAAGCAGGAGCCGAAAACTTTCCTTCTCTGGTAGCAATTGACTGTGATTGATTGCAAGCACCAATCCTAGAAATGGAGCCCAACCAGCACCCATCATCATCCGGTTACATTATTATGCGCAAAAGGAAAGAACTATGCGCCAAACTCTGGGCCTCTTTCAACGTTGTAAAGATAAAGCTCCAGGAAGCTAAGATCAACTTTGGCCTCTACTAAACTGCTGTCTCAGCTGTCAATCTAAATGGCATTCGGAACACCTTCGATTGCCTGCAAGTGTTGGAAAATTTAGCTAGCTTCACAACAAGGGGGGATGATTGCTGCCAGGCTGGCTTGTGATGCGTTAACTGGGAGAAGCAGCAACTGAGTGACCATGTGTGCAGAAGCTGAAGGGCAGTGGGTTTTTCTTCACCCATTCATTTCTGTTTTATGGAGTTTGTTTTTGATAACTGCAGATTGGGGTGAAAGATGGCACTGTCGCTCACCGGGAAAGCAGCAATATTAAGACTGCAATTCAATTATTTATCAGCTCTGCCAGGTAAGAGGTTATGGATTGGTTTGCTTGCCAACCAGTCCAGCAATGTTTACTCGTACAGAGTTTATTCTGGCTTGTGTCTGATAATTGAATATTGTGTTTAGCTTAAAGCTTAGAGCTTGGTTCGTTTTATCACCTGGAACACAAAATGAATTAATGGGGCAGCAAATTAAAGGCAGACATAGCATTTCTTCATGAGACTCATCTGAGAAATCAAGATCACAGCTGTTTACACAAAAACTGGTGGGCCAAGTCTACCATTCCCACTTCCAGTTTAAATCCAGAGGGGCAGCAATATTAATAAGCAAGGCTATCCCAGTTATTTGCTCTGAATCGTTCTCTGTTAGCCAGGGTAGATGTTGTTGTAGAGGGGAAATTATAGAATGGCTCACTGTCACTAGTCTGTATATGCTCCCAATTATGACAATGACACATTTTTCTCATCATTATGATCTTTGATCCGCAGTTTGAACTGAATTATTGGAACAGATTTGAATTGGACTGATCTTCCAACACCATCCAGCCCCTCTCTAAGTCAGCAATGTCAGGCACTGTGACTATGAGGCAGTTGTTAATTCTGACCACCTTCCATCTTGCATATGTTATCTCCCCTTTTCCCCTCTGCTCTGGGTTACAAGGCAGGGTAGTCCCCTTTCTGTGCTTTTATTTGTTCTAGCTTTTGAGCCTTTGATTATATACTAAGGAGGAATTTATAGAGAGGAGGTAGAAAACAGGTGTCCATCCTTGTATGCGGATGACGTGCTTTTATATGTAACGAAGCCCTATAAATCCATTCCCAAAATATTGTCCATTTTAAAGGATTATGGTGAGATCTCTGGTTATAAGCTAAATGTATAAAGAATATTGGATTGCCATTCAACAAGTTTGCCCAAAGTCTTTCATACAAATTTGCCATTTAAAATGACAATAAAGTAATTTAAATATTTGGGTGTGATAATAACAAGAGATGTTTTCTGCTTGTTTAATACAAACTTCAAGCTTCTATTTTAGTGTATTGTTTGTGATCGTGTCTCCCTATCATCATCAATGCGGTAAATCTATAGAGTGGCTGTGTCATCAGAGCAATATGTGCCCGGCATGGGCTCTTTCAGTATAGTTGCATCACCTTTATGTCTCAAAAGTTAAACTCTCTATCTAAATGTTCTCAGATATGGATCCTTGTAACAGATGTAAACTTTCACCTGTCTCTGTAGCACAGTCATTCTGGCCATGTCCTAATCTGTCCACTTATTGGAGTTCAATCTTCAAAACATTGAAATGAAATGATTAAATAATTATGGCAGATCCTTTTATAGCTCTTTTTGTAGTAGCAGGAGAAAACAATAATAATGTTTCTGGAACTAATGTTAAAATAACAAAGTTTGTCACCCTGTAAGCACGAAGATTGATCCTTCTCCAATGGAAGTCTCATCTTATTTTGTGCAACTGTCCTTAGTTTTCAGCATTGTTTTCCTTTTTGTATTGTTAAGTGGCTATTTAGTATGTATAAAAGTTGTATAGGTGTAGCCACACACATCTAAAATAAGCAGATATAATTTTATATAGAGTAAGCATAATAAACATTTGAAGTGCCTTGTTTATAATTGCCATACTTTTGACATTTCTGTCTTTATATAAGCTATGTAAGGTTTCCAAGAGAGTTTGTGGTCTGTAATTACACCCCAAAATGCCCTTTAAATATTTATTCCATCTTAGGTCCATCTTTCCTGGACCTACTATTTTCAATGTTGATTTTGAATGTGCTTCTATCTCCTCTCCTTTCTCCCTCTTTATTTCTCCATCTCCCCCTCTCCCTCTCTTTATTGCTCTCTCTCCCTTTCAACCCCGACTGGTCAAGGCAGATGGCTGCCCACTCAGAGCCTGATTCTGCCTGAGGTTTCTTCTCCGAGTTTTTTTTTGCCACTGTTGCCAAATGCTTGCTCATGTGGCAATGTTGGAGAGAGTAAGGCCTCGACGTGCTCTATTATGTGAACTTCCTTGAGATGACTTTTGTTGTGATTTGGTGCTATATAAATGAAGATTGATTGATTGACTGAAATATATTAAAACATCTATTTCTTAACATCTGTATATTATAACATCATCAATGTATCATATCCATCCTGCTTTTTGATTCTGCAAAACAATCCGTTTGGTTTTACATCCAACGACGCTGAAGCTTAAACACTTATTTTTATCTACATTATCCTCAAGTATTTTTAAATCATTGCCAGAACAAAGAAATAGTGTCATCAAATCAAAATAAACTGCAATGTAACTGATACTTCCAAAATATTGTTCATATGAAAAGTTGAGGGCCCGAAACCAACCTTTGTAGGACCACATACATTCAGATTTCTTTGCTGCAATATTTACATATTTTGCTCATTCTCCTTATGCATTTTAATGGCGTTAAACATGAGAGAACAAAAGCAACACTCTTGTCCATCATCTTTCAAGTTTACAACATATTGTACTTAACACAGCTCCACATGGCATGTTTGAACAGAAAGGTAGCTTTTTTGCCCAAAATTTACAATAACTGCTACTACCATATTAAATCTAATTGGTGACAAGTAGTGGTACTCATTTGGACAGAAATCTTGACAGGCAGGACGCCACACTGCAACATGCTCAGCTACATTTTCACAGGCTGCTACCAGTTTTGAAGTAGGATACTTTTTTGTGAGGGCCCGTTTCTATTATTTCCACCAAGAAATCCTCAAACTGGAAAATAGTGGTCACAAAATTTGATTCACTGGAATCAAAACTAGATTGAAAACATCACACTTTAACCTAGAAGAAAATTACCTGTTAGCGCAACCACAATTTATATTTTTAAAGCACAAAAAAAGTTTGCAAGTCAGAGTACAGGTCTTACCTGCGATGAGATGCGTAGTTGCCAGTGATGTGTCCACTACCATCACAGCCTGGGGTGGGACATCTTGAGCCAAGACACAATTGCAGATCAGTTCATTGCCATAGAACAGGGACATATGCCAGGGACTTGCCAAAAAACACTACAGTATCACTTTTGACTTTTTTCATTACGCAATAATTTCGGTATATTTAATTTAACTTCTTCTGGTGTGCCATTGTGGAAACTCTGAGATTCATGCAATGTGTTCGTATCGGATGATGGTATGGATGGTGCAGATTGGAATGATTTCCATGTTTGAGGTTTAAGAGAGAAAATGTTTCCAAATGAGTCAATGCAAACCTCATTTACAAATATAACATTTTATCCATTATATTTAGGTGAAGAGAACTTAAATAATGGACTTTGACTAACAGGATGCATGTTTGTTTGGGGTGGGTGAGGCTCAGAAGGTACAGCAGCGTCCATCAATTAGAAGATCAGTGGTTCGATTCCCAGCTCCTCCAGTTCACATGTCCACGTGTCCTTAGGCAAGATACTTAACCCTAAATTGCTTCTGATGGCTGTGCCAACGTTGTATGAATGTGCGAGTGAATGCTACATCCTCCTAATGAGCGGGTTGGCACCCTGCATGGTGGCCCCTGCCATCAGTGTATAGATGTGTGTGTGAATGTGACATGTAGTGTTAAAATACTTTGAGTAAGTACCAGTCCATTTTAAAGCTTTTCTGTCTTATTAAACTATAAGTCTGGAGTTAACATAAACATGACTTGGATGTTGTTGTGAATAGTATTCACAAAATGAAAACTGGACATTAAGGTAACTCTAGTATGACAAACATAGCATGAAGCTTAAAGAGAAAATATCTTCAGTGTTCTTGTTTGCTTCTTCATTTGATAGATTGGTTGTGATAGTTGATACATGCATGTCCCATTTGAACTCCAACTTTAGGAGCCAGATGCATTAGAATGTACAGATGACAGACAAATTAAAGGAAAAACCAACATAAACTGTCGTAGTAAGGTGTTGGGCAACCACTTACTGTCAAAACAGCTTCAATGCACCTTGGCATCAGTCCAAAATCTTCCATAAGTGTTCAGCTGGGTTGACATCTGGTGACTGTGAAGGCTATACCATATGATTCACATCATTGTCATACTCATCAAAGCATTCAGTGACCCCTTGTGCCCCATGGATAGGCACACTCTCATTCTGGAGGAGACTACTCCCATCAGGATAGAAATGTGTCATCATGGGATCATCAAGAACTACATCTATAACAATAACAATAAATATAGTTTTAAAATTTGTTTTAATTTTAATGGATGGCAGAGTCCACAACACATATAATGACGGCAGTGGTGAAAAGATATCATTGAGATCACTTTCAGAGCGATTTGATGAACAATAGAAATGCTGTCAAAATCTTTCCCCTAAACCACACAAAATCTGCATCCAGTCTGACATTTCCAGTAAAACTTCAAAACAAAGGCATGACACTTGACTTTATCTTTTTATATGTATTTATGTTATTACAGCTTTCATTCTCTCTCACCTTGGACTTATGCACTATAAATTTCTTTAGGTTTGTCTCTTTATATTATAGTCTACAACAGAGGTCAATAATAGGGGGACCCCGGTCCAGATCCGGACACAGATGCCATCCTATTCGGACCCAGACCTGTAACTACTGAAATATTGAGGACTGCTAAATTTTGTCCAAGTGTTTCTATTTTAAGGGGCACAGTTTCTCCAGCTATTACAGTATAGGAAACTCACAAACCACTCTGCATAGCCAATCTTCTCATGTGACACTGTCATGGCACTGTCTTCTGTGGCATTAATTTATACTCTTTAGTTCCACCTTATGGCAGTTTGTAGTAAAACACATTGGTAAATGCAAAGTGTTTTCCTATTGGTTAGTTCAGATCATGTGACTTGTAAGTTACAAGTCAGCCAGGAAGTGCAGTGTGCATAACTCTCTCCATGCAGTTAGCCAGAAAGATCTTCTACTGAATTGAGACATTGTGAATTCATTTTGTAGTTTGTAACTAAAGCATTATTCGTTGTATTTATTTCAGTTTTACAAAAAAGGTATGGAAAGAGTAAAAAGGAATCAGTGAAACAGTTCAACTTTACTCCCACGTTTGACTTTCTCTGAATCTTGAATATAAGCTATCTGTTAGTTTTGTGCATCGACGTTACATGCCTAAGGGACAGAATAGTAAAAAAGCAACCTCACGGCGTGTACCACAATTCAAGGAAAACAAGCTCCACCTCAATTATTCCTCGCTCATCATCTCGCTTCATACACCTAGACAGTATTAGCAATACATGATGGTGGAGAAAGCAATTGAGAGTGAAGATGCAATAGAGTGTTAGAAAAAATATGTTTGTGTGCTAAGCAGTTATTATATCTTAAGAAAAGAAAATTGTGCCCGCTTAAGTTTCCTGTTATTCTAGTTCAGCTTAACCACATAGGCAACTGTGAAAACTGCATCCTGTTGAAGCATATATGTTTTAAGAGACACTGAAAGGTGAAGAGTTCATGGAAACTTTATGTAATCATCAAACGGCTATACATACTTGTGTGTTAACGTTTAGATTTTAGAGAACTCTGTACCGCTGTGCATGACTTGTCTCCTTGCTGCAAGCAAATAAAGCTTACATTGTCTTGATTCCAATGACTGTGCATCTTTGAGAAAATTCTCCTAACACAGCAAAGCCAGGCATCTAGCAACTTTAAAGCATGAAAGTGAACTAGCTGCAGCTATCGCTGAGACAAAAGTGCTAGAGGCAGCAGCAGAAAGCAAATGTGGAGAGAGGAATTCAGATGTAAGCAACATGTCTGATCGCATTCGTGACTAGATCCAGTGCCAGTCTCAGAAGTTATCAACATCCTGCAGGGGTTAAGCCATATCAACCGTATACGGGGCCCATTGTACATCAACTCAGGCCTGAAACACCATTGAGGCAGCACCGTCTTACAGCTCAAGATGTTCTCAAAAAGCTTGATAATACAACACAGCAGCCTCAAAAGTCAACACCAGTGATCCCCTCACAACTCTGCAGCACTGTTCACTCCCTCACCTATCAGGATTGTGACACAGCCACCACCAAACAATGACATAGACATGAGTGATGTCGCCAGATACTTAGCTTGCGGTGAGCTTATTACATCAGGACTCACTAAGTTTGATGATCGTCCTGATTGGGCGTGGAAGTCACCATTTGCATACGCCATAGATGGATTGCAACAATCAGCTAGTGAGTAGCTAGACCTTCTGTTAAAATGGTTGGGAGAACAGTCTGGGCATTATGTGAGAAGGATTTGAGCCACGCAGGTAGGTAATCCAACTACAGGCCTGCATAAGGCTTGGGAGCGCCTTGAAGACTGCAATGGTGCCCCAGAGGTTGTTGAACAGTCTTTCTTTGACAGGACTGACAATTTTCCAAAGATTAGTACCAAAGATGCAATAAAACTTCAAGAGCTTGGAGATCTCCTACAGGAGGTTGAGTCTGCCAAATATGAAGGTTACTTATCTGGACTAACCTACCTTGACACCGCCCGTGAAGTGCGGTAACCTTACTGCACTGAAGTGCACTACGGTTACCCAGATGGCCGCCCAGAGAAAGCGATCAAGCTCTATGTGATCCTAGATGACCAGTGCAACCATTCGCTTGCCACAACTGAGTTCTTCAACCTGTTGACTGTTAAGGGAGAAAGCTCAGTATACACCCTATGTACCTGTGCTGTGAAACCACAGGGAGAAGGGCCACAGGTTTCATGGTGGAGTCCTTAGAGGGAGCGACAAAGGTGAAACTGCCTACTCTGATTGAGTGTAACAACCTGCCAGATGACAGGGCCGAAATACCAACTCCTGAGGCAGCACAGTGGCATGCTCACCTCAAGCTCATCACATTCCCCCACTGGACCCAGAAGCCCAAATTCTTCTTCTCCTGGGTCAGTACATCCTTCAACTCCACAAAGTACGGGAGCAACGGAATGGACCCAACAACATCCCCTATGCACAGAGACTCGATCTAGGTTGGGTCGTGGTGGGAGACGTCTAACTGGGATCAGTGCATAAGTCTGCAGCTTTAAGTAAAGGTGAATCATTTAAAGTGAAATTCACAATGTGATATATATATATATATTAAAAAAAAGAAAAACTATCTTTTTTGAGAACCAGTTGTGGATGTAAAATATATTTTTTTCTTTTTTGTTTTGTTTTATGGATATGAAACACACATGGTTTGATTATTTTTTTCTACAGCCTTAAGTACTTACCACAGCCAAGTACTTACAATAGATGTTTCAAGAGTTTTCTCTTGCATTTGACACTCTTATCTTCGACAGCTGTGCCATAGGAACCATCTTTGAAAGATCACTGGATGATGACACAGTTGGGCTATCAATTGAAGGAATCATGGACTGAGAGATGGTCGTGGACGACAGCAACAGTTGGGTGGCGCCATTCCCATTCAAAACACCATGCCAACGGCTCCCCAACAATAAAGACCAGGCAAAAGATGGTGGACCTTAATGGCCCTTAATCTGGATATTGATCTGACTCCCATTCAACCCAGCATCGGACTTAGCTGGGATCTGAAGAAGAAAGTATTTACCTTTTGTGTAGCTGACACTGAGAAGCCTTTTACACAGAGAGGGATACACACTACTGTCAATAATCTCTTCGACCCACTGGGGTTTGTTGCACCAATCACCATTCAGGGAAAGTTCCTGCTAAGGGAATTAACAAGTGAGGTTCTTGACTTGGATTTCCCCCTTTCCGAGGACAAGGTAGAACAATGGAACACCTGGAAGAAATCACTGTATGTTCTTGAGCAGCTGGAGATTCCCAGACCATATGCTATTACCACCCTTTCTACAGCCCTGAGAAAGGAACTTCATATTTTCTCAGATGCTTCCGTTAAAGCGATTGCAGCAGTAGCATATCTGCGCATCATTAACAGCGAAGGAGCATGTCATACCGGATTTGTTCTTGGTAAAGCAAAGCTAGCTCCACAAACAGCTCATACCATCGCCAGACTGGAACTGGGAGCTGCTGTTCTTAAACTGGACTTCATCCCTGATGATACACGGATAGTTGGGTTGTCTTGGGATTTATCCATAACCAGACAAGGTGTTTGGTGTCTGTCAGCAACAGAGTGCAGCGTATCAGGAGGGTCAAGCCCATCACAATGGCATTACATCTCTAAGAGTCATAACCCTGCAGACTATGCCACTCCCTCCGTACCAGCAGCCCTGTTGAGCAGCACCACCTGGCTCACAGGACCTGCTTTCCTGTCACAAAGTCAAGACAAACCATCTCTGGAGGAGGAGGGGTTTGATCTCATCAACCCACATAAAGATGTGGAGGTTCATGTCTCGCCACTACTCAATCTACTAAGAGGTCCTATCTAGGATCCCAACGTTTCGAGTGCTTTTCTTAATGGAGGTCACTGGTGAGAGCCATAGCTTCTCTTGTACATATCGTCCAATCTCATAAGGCGAAAGATGGTCAGGACAGAACGTGCAGGTCATGGCACCACTGCACAAAGCCACACACAGTAGAGGAACTGTTGCAAGCAGAAGCAGTCATAATCAAGGGAAGCTTACAAAGGAGAGCTGGCCTGCATTGCTACTCGAAAAGACATTACAAGGAGCAGTGTTCTGAAAAAACATGGACCATGGTGGCCTTCTAAGGATTGGAGGCTGACTGAAGTATGCTGCTTTAGACTTCAAAGTAGGGTTGCAAAGGGGTGGAATATTTCCGGTAAATTTCCGGAAAGTTTCCGGTAAATTTCCATGGGAAGTTAAGCTGGGGAATTTTGGAAATATTCCAAATTGGAAACTTTCCATGGGAATTGTGGGAATTATGGGAATTTATGGGAATTAAATGGGAATTTATGGGAATTAAATGGGAATTTATGGGAATTGAGGGTAATTTAGTGGAAAGGTATCATCATTTGATTGATTAATTGGATAAAAAAAATTCCACCCCTTCATTAAAAAACAGAACATTATTTTAAGTTGACGATGAAATAAGGTGCACAATGTTGCTTGATGTCCCTGAGCTGTTGAAGTTATATTAAATTATAAAATTATTTATAATTTAATATAAAAAAACAACTAAATGTTATTATTCTTAATGGTTTCATGCACAACTCTGAAAAAATAAAACAATGTGTCTGTGACGCTACACATCCCTGAGGGGGATGTGTCCAATGTATCCTGGTGGAGATACAACTCATAAAATCCAAAATATACAAGATGTTTTTAAAACTATTAGTTATTGTTATTTACTTAGGTGCAAATCCTGTCTGTTAAAGTGATATTTACTGTATAAATTGTGGTTTATTTGGTTTTGACCAGTTTTATTTTTTCCACCATAAGGCTAAATATAGCACTTACACATAAAAATATCCCTAAATATATTACCATATACTGTCATCAAAACCACAGGCTCAAAAGTCTGGCTTCAAGTTGTGTGCTCTGGGCTCAAAAGTGTGGTCCAGAATTATAGAAATCATCTGTGCATGTGATGGAGGAATGCACAGTGCATGTAGGGGGCGTGGCCTCATTATGCACAGTGCATGTAGGGGCCGTGGTCTAAGTAGCCCTGCAGTAAACAGTGTGCTATGTGAGCATGTGATAGCATAGATATCTGGTTGTTTTAGTCAGGATTATGCTAAAATATTACACAACTATATTTAAGTTTCCCAATAAGAACATACCTTCATACCGTCAATTCCCGGTTTATTCCCGTTAATTCCCATTAATTCCCGTTAATTCCTATGGAAAGTTTCCAAGTTTGAAAATTCCCGGAATTTTGCAATCCTACTTCAAAGAAAAGTTCCCTGTGATCGTCCTAGGTTGCAGCCATGCTGCAAAACTGCTTGTGGAACACTACCATAATCGAGTCAAGCATCAAGGTTGTGTGTTCACTGAAGCTGTTGTTCGCACTGCTGGATATTGGATTGTGGGTGTGAGGAAACTAAACAACAGCATCCTTCAGAGCGTGATATGCTACAAGCTTCGTGTCAAGGTAACCGAACAGAAGATGGACGGAACCACTGAACCACCTTTCACGTATGTTGGGCTGGATGGTTTGGCCCCTGGACAGTCGTTGCAAGGCATGGAGGAGGGCAGGCACAAAGCAAGAGATGGGCCGTTCTCTTCACCTGCTCGAGTTCTTGGGCCATACATATCGAGCTGATTGACTGCATGGATTCATCCACCTTCATAAATGCCCTAAGAAGGTTTTTTGCTCTACGAGGACCTGCCAAGCAGATCCGTTCAGATTGTGGGACTAACTTCATATGGGTCTGTAAAGAGCTGGAAGTCCTGCTGACTGAACCCCATGAACCCAGAGTAAGGAAGTACCTCAATGCAGAGGGCTGTTCATGGGTCTTCAATCCGCGTCATGCATCGCACATGGTGAGGGGTGGGCCTGGGAGTGGATGCTAGGTGTCTCTAGATGCATACTAGATTCCATGCTGCAGCAGGCCAGTCCCTCTCATTTGACACGCTATGTACCTTGATTGCAGATCAATTCAAGGCCTCTTACTCCTATCTCAACAGACCCATAATCACCCTTTTTATTGACACCAGCCATGACCCTCACTCAAAGGGTCTGTACTCTCCATCCTCCTCCAGGTGATTTCAAGGAATCTGACCTCCACAGACAACAATGGCAGTAGGTGCAGCATCTTACTGATACTTTCTGGAGCAGGTGGAGGCGTTAATACCTGCAACGCTTCAGAATTGGAGCAAATGGCAGGATGAACGAACAAACCTAAAGGAGGGTGATGTCGTCCTTCTAAAAGATTCTCAAGCCATGCGCAATGAATGGCCCATAGCCTTGGTGACCAAGGCATTTACTTGCAGTGAGGGAAGAGTCAGAAAAGTAAAGCTTAGGGTTGCAAGGCATGGGGTAGTCAAGACGCTCCTTAGACCTGTGTCTTTTCTCCATAGTTCAACAAGGACTGATATTTTCAAATCTTGTTGGTGGACATTCCATTAGTTATAGTGGTATCTAATTAATACCAGGTTGGGAGTGTCGTGGCACACATTCTGTGGCCACAATTTATACTCTTTAGTTCCACCTTGTGACAGTTTGTAGTAAGGAATATTGGTAAATGCAAAGTGTTTTCCTATTGATTAGTTCAGATCATGTGATTTGTAGGTTAGAAGTCAGCCAGGAAGTGCAGTGTGCATAACTCTCTTCATGCGGTTCTCAAAGTGTGGGGCGCGTCCCACTGGTAGGGAATAGAGACATGACAGGTGGGGCACAACGAACAGGAGGAAATTTGCCTTTTTTATGCCTATCTTTATTAATGCCTTTCTTTATTGACAACAAAGACCAAACACTCAAAACAAAGCACCAGACACAAAAACAAAGGAGTCATTAATAGCCTAGTCTACATGTAACCTAAATTAAAAGAACATTAGATAGGAGAACGGGAGAAAATGTAACCTGGAACCATAGTGTGAAAATAATGACTGACGTCGGCATGTTAATTGCCGACGTCAAAAACACAAACTTCCACACAGAGAGATAAGAGGCTAGTGTGGGCAATAATGTTAATGTTACAAAATTGATAAATTTGACCACAAAAGTTGGCAATCCAGTGCCAGCAGAGAAACACAAGACACTGAACTTCCTTTCTGCCTCATACATGCGCTCAACCTCCAAAAAGCTCACTTTGCCCCTGGAGAGCCACCTTGCTTCACTGTGAAAACAACACACATGTATGATCAGCTCACAAAGTACGGAGAACAGTCACGCTATCAGGGTTTGGGTTTTAATCAAATCTACCACGCTCACAACCTCTGTCACAACCTTGTTTAGTTTGGGGCTGAGCTGCCTTGACGCTAGTGCTTCACTATCTGGCATCTGGTGCAACCCTCTTCATTAGTGCCGGCTCAGTTATAGTGTGTAGTTTTTTTTGCATTGGACAATTCTGTATTCTGTAAATGAAGCCATTTGTGCTTCACAGTTCACTGCTGTAGCATTTATCATGCGATTCTCCTGCTGTCTATTTATTTATATTTTTTCTGAAGCACCTAATTACCACTAATTTTTGTTCTGCTGAAGAGGGCCAGTTTACTGAGATGACCTCTGACTCCACCCTGAGGCTGAGGTTTATAGCTCAGTGGTATTTTGTTAGCGTTTTGTTGGGGCGATGGGGGCAGGTGGGGCCTGAAAATTCCCCTTTGTCCGAAGTGGGGAATGACAGAAGGGTTAGCCATTAAGATCTTCTCCTGTTTTCCTTTTCATGTGTGACTCGGAGAGCCTGTGCTTGTAAGTTTGTCACTTTTTTCATGTTTTGTGCATGTCTGCAAATAAGTTGGAATTCATATGTATAGAGTTCAAAAAACAAACTATTTTGTGATCATTTAATTTGTTATAGTCACAGCATATGTATGGAGAATATTAAGCATTGTGAATTCATTTTGAACAGTTTGTAACCAAAGCATTATACTTTACGTATTTATGTCAGTTTTACAAATTAACAAAAGAATGGTGTCCCTCAAGTTTCGGTGCTTAGTCCCCTCCTTGTCATCCTCTACCTCCTCCCCCTCAGTGACAACATTTGTCCACAATCTCCATTTCCACTGTTAGGATGATGACATTCAACTTTACATCTCCACTAAAACGATCTCTACTGCCACCTACACCTCTCTTATTAACTGTCTGACTGAAATTAAACTCTGAATGCAAAAAACCTTTCTTAAACTCAACTGTGACAATTCCACACTCATCGTTGGCCCCAAATCCCTCACACAGTTCCCCAAACTCTCCATCACCATTGATAACTCCACCCTGTCTCCCTCCCCTAACATCCGTAACCTGGTCATGCTATTCAACACTAATCTCACATTCACACCCCACATCAATCAGATAACCAAAACTGCATTCTTCCACCTCTGTTACATTGCCCCTCTCTGCCCATCTCTTTCTTTTTCAGCTGCTGAAACCCTCATTCACACCTCTGCCACTACCCGCCTAGACTACTGTAACAGCATTCTCTTTGGTTCCACCTCCAAAGCCCTCAATAAACTCCAGTACATCCAAAATTCTGCTGCACAACTCCTCACTCAAACCTATTCTAATGATGATATCACCCCTTTCCTTCAGAACCTCCAATGGCTCCCCATCCGTCACTGCATCCAATATAAACTGCTTCTCCTCACCTTTAAAACCCCCCACAACCTCGCCCCTTTTTGATTGTGTTTTCATTTATTCTGTATGGTCTTATTGTTTTAATTTTCTTTCTCTGTACGATGTACAGCAGAAACATGTTATCAATGTCCATTCTCTTAAGCTGCCAACACAGCAGGGGTGCAAAGTGCGTGCTTGGCGCCTCTTTACAGGACATCATCAGTCATAAGTGTGGATACTTACGTTGTTATTGTTTTTGTTACAGTAATTCTTTTTGGTGTGGAAAGGTGATCACTTGGAACAACTTTGTATTTATTTGCAGTGACCCTTTCCTCTAAGGGGGCAAGTGGGCCAGCAAGTGCCAGCAAAATGGTCCCCACAGCATAACAGAGGGGTCAAGCATCCAGGCCTTTATCATGCTCTTGGTATATGCCACACATGCATTGTTGAGAAAAAGTGAAGGATGACTAATTTGAACTTTTTGTAGACCATCGAAGACAACAATTTCTGACCCTATTTGCTGATGTCTTCCTCATAATGTAAATGCAGATGTCACTTTACTTACTGTTCCTATTGAAACACCAGCCAGTGGAGCAATTTTATGACTGTAGCTCCTCCCATCTGTGCCCCAACAAGCTACCCCCCTTCAAAGTTACCTTGATCTTGTCTGCGTGCCATCTCAGAATGCTCAGCATTGTTATGCCACAGAGCATGATTTGATGTTTATCGCTTAATTATACCATGCAGTGCACCTGTGTAAGCATTTGTAGTCATTATGTTTCTCCACACATTTATTCATGTTTTTCCTTTAATTTGTCCATAGCGACCATAACATGAATTTGTCACTTGGGGCTGCAAACCATATCAGCAGTGATATTTCATCATAATTCTTATACATCAGAAATGTGATGAATGGTTAGTTTATTCGAAAGTGACTTATAGGGTGTGTTTATGGATAAAAGGAAAAGAATAGTAAGAGTGAATCATATCCTAAGAGTTGTGACTTACACAAGAATTTCCTTTTTGCTGTCTTTGGGCTGAAACTTGACCTTGAAGCTGCTGGTGGTGACCTCACCAGGGTATTTCCTGTCCTGCAGGTTTTCCTGATCCTCGTCCTCACCATCAGAAGAAGTGTATGAGGGAGCTGTATACTCCACCTGAAGAAAAGTAAAATATTGGTGAACCATACAGGTAACACCCAATGCATGACTGTTTTTCCACTTAAATCTGTATTATCAAAGCTTTTCTAATATTTCATAATGGTATGAATTGAAAAAAACAAAAACAAACAAAAAACAACCTGTTGGTTAATAACAGTATTAACTAAGTATCTACATATTCTTAAGAGAAATTAGATCGATGCTGTAGCATTCACTGCTTAGGGACCTAAGATCCTCCTCCTTTGTTATAACACTTTATCTACCATTTCCCAAAAAACGTTACCCAGTGCATAACTTTGATGTAACATTGTTGTTTAAACATTTGGGGTAACCCCCTCTCTTGCTATCTGTTTGTTCCTCCTCACAATGATGGGGCTTGAACAAGGCTTGAACTCTACCTCATCGTGGTCCTCCTCCTTGACTCTGCCTGCTGTCGTGAAGTCTAGTGGCCCCTCCCACTCTGGCTGAGTGTGGCCCTGAGACAACGTGGCTCCAATATGTTGAGAGGATGAAGATGAGGACGATGAGGGCTCTGGAGACTGCATGCCCTCCCTCTTGGTTTTCTTCATGCTGAGGTCTAAGGTACCATTCTCATCTACTTCGATGTCTGGCTCCTAAAGGTTTCAAATGCACAGTCAGGGCAAGTGAAGTGATGAAAATAGCAGAGACCATGAGAAGGCCACACAGTTGAACTGTTGTAGTCTTAGTAAGTCCCAAGCAGAGTGTGACTGAAAGCCAGTGTACCTTAGTGCAGGATTCCCTGGGCTTGGTGCTGAGGCTCTCGGGTCTCTCCCAGCAGCGGGTGGAGAGGTTGAGGATGGCTGTTGCTGCCATGTGGGCTGCCTCAGCATCTTGACTGTAGTCAAACCCACTGGAGGATGAAGCGCTCTTACAAAAGCCTCCTGGCACACTGTGACTGGGGGATGAGGCCTCTGGGAAGGATTTAGCTGTGTGGGGAAAACTTAATGTAAAATTTAATTTACCAGCTACTGTGTAGTAATGCTACATGTTCTGATAAATGGGGCAATTTCTGCCTATATTGCCATTGAAACAGGTTTTACTTGCTATAATCATTCCTCCTGTTCATACTGTCTATTATAAGACCCCCGTCTGTGCGTTCAATGTAGGCGACAGTAGGTGACAGTGATTCATTTTGCATCCCTTGGTGTAAAAATGTCATCTGATGTTTTTCTGAGCTTACACGAGGCTTCAACTGTTCAAATTACTAAAATCAAGAGGATATATACTTTTTATTGCAAATGTCTCTGTTTTTGTTGATCCATCCTCCACAGTTCAACAAAAACACTGTCCAGGAAAGCACAAAGAGGGAATCTAATACTAAAAAAGGCTCTAATTTTGGAAGATGCCTAGTTGATGTGACAAATTTGGACAGTTGAAGCCTCATATAAATTCATGATAAACATCTTTATACAAACAAAATAAAAACATGTAATACACACACTCCTATCAGTGAAGGGGTGTGAATATTATCAAGGGTCAAACAGCGAGTGTCAAAGTTCACTGTTGACCTTCTCAAAATCATACTTTAACACAGAAAGGGGGCACGAGGACCCTTCCCCCAAGCCAAAAGGAGGATCAACCTAAATCCATTCTTGTCCCTCATTATCTAAGAGACACTTGACGTCACTTCCAGCTGCTGACGTTATGGAGCTTCAAAAAGAGACGTGCAAGGCTTGTTCGCTCTCTATTTGCTCTTCTTCCCGGTCTGTGGTAGCCTGGTTAAACCAATGCTCTCTTTCCAGCAACATTCCACGCTCAGAAAGTTAGCATGGCCACCAAGACAAAATCTTCGCCTGCGATAGGGAACCAATCACAGAACGGGGAGGTGGGTTTGAGACAATGATGACCGTAGAGCAACTCTGTTCACATCCAGCATGGCGGTCACGGAGGTGCAGCAACCATTCCAAGCAGCAGTAGATTGTGTGCTAAATGAATTGGAAGGCAAGTTCACTTTGAAAATAGAACAAAAACTTGTGCTACATGATTTTTCCTTCATAAAAAGGAAATGTTCGCGCTGCTCCCTACAGGCTCTGTATACGTCATTGTGAATCGTTGATATGATTGGCTATAAGTTTGTCCAGTAGCGTACAGAAACATTTGATCGACATTCGTTGATCCCGCCTAAAATACGAAGAAATGAACGGCTCCTCATCAGACCCTACCTCAAGTGTGGTAGGGTCTGCCGTTAGCCAGGCTAGGTCTGAGGTGCAGTCAGGACCCAAAGCTGTCCTTCCAAACTGCCAATGCCTATGTTGCCCCTTAACACGCCATTTAAATGGATCCGACAGAGCCAGTGATCACAGACGCCGGACAAACCAATACCCACAAGAATTGTTGACGACAAGGCTGATCTTTCCGCCATAGAGCCGAAATCGGCACCGCTTAGCCAAAGTGTGTGTTATTGTGATAAGTGGCTGATCAAAATAGTCAGAGCTTGAACTCTACTCCCTCACTTTTCTAATTTTTATGATTGATTGAGGCTAATTTAACTATTTGGTTATAGTTCCTGCTTTCCAGGTGGTGCCCAAAATTAATAATTAGTATTGCTTATTCTCTAATTTCTTATTAATAATTAATTATGATAATTATTCATCATTATTAATAACCAAAGTCCCTTCCCTTGCCCCGTAGTGAGGCTACTCCTACATATACATATGTATTTATATATATATGTATATATAATTTTATATTTTTATATAAATATATATTTTTAAATGAATTAAAATATTATTTTTAAATAAAATATACATTAAGACAAAATGACCAAAATATAATCCGAAAAAAAAAAATGTGTGTAGCTTACATTTGAAGGCTTTGGGTGACGTTTCAGTGGTGCTGGATGTCTTTGGAATAAGCATACGCTTTCCAAACACCTGGACATCAAAGCTTGCATAGTCAAACGACACCTTAGAATATTTCTCCAGCTCCTTGGCCAGGTTGGCCCGAGGTGTGGTGGTCACTGTGTTGGGCCGGTAGCTACCATACTGAGGAATCTCTAACTGCTTCACAAAACACATGGGCCTGGAGGAAAAAAAAGTAACATGAAAATCATTGTGAGATGTATTCTAATGTGTTTATGAATTGAGATACTGAATGAAAAAACACCTGGCTTGTGTGTCTCACCTGAGCACTCTGTCAGAGTTGGATGAGGGTTCATTGCCTGAAGCCTGTAAATGCAACTGCTTGTCCTGGTTTTTGTTCAGCTTAGCCGCTGCTGCAATGGGGCAGCCAGACAGACTGACAGGAGTGACATATACAAATGCATTTAATGGAATAAAACTTTCATAAAAAGGCAGACAGTTAATAAGCACACAGTATACACATGTTAGTAGTATTAGATGAGATTGTTTAGTTCAAATTTTTAACCTATTCATGTATGATTAGTACTAGGTCAGTCATGTCGGAATCTGACTCCAAAGGCCCTAAAACTAAATATGGACCACTACTGGAAATAGAAACTCAAGTTCAGCATAGGTGATAGGAAAACATGGATGTCACGTGTCCTTGTCACACCTATAATTTACTCATATCAAAAAAGAGAAAGTGTCAGAATATTGCGTATGCTTTTGTGTGTATGTGTGTGTGTGTACTTTATGGACCTGCGGTGTGTGTTGCGGTTACTGTTGACATGGCCTTGGCCTGTGCAGCCAGGGGTTGGACACTTCAAGACGTTCTCATGCATGGCCAGAACTGCAGACACACAGCAGACACAGAGCATTCAGCAGTCAGTCTGTTTAGTCTGTTGTAGCTGGTTTCACATTGCAAGCAGAAGCAAGAACAATATCGTTCAAACAGTAATGATAGTAAAGTTAGTGGTATTAGTACTTTTGCATAACTAGTGACAGTAAGAGCAGTAATAATGCTCTTAGTAACCCATAGAAAATAATCAAAGTAACAAAATATCGCTGGGTTTTGACTCTCAAAGCTTTCAATATGTTATATATCCTATAAAAAATGTGAAACAGAGAAGTCTATAGTATCTATTTTAGTGACAGGATCTGCATCAGGAGTGTGGGATTAGTTTACTCCTGGTGTATAGAAGGTAATGTGTACTCACTCTCTGGAGGGATTCTGTCTTTGTGAGGACATCCAGATAGACTGCGGTGATGAGGGTACAGCCCAGTCACATGACCTGTCCCGTCACACCCTGGGGTTGGACATTTGACTTCCCTCTTCTCTGAATACAAGAAGGTAGGATTTAGATGACTATGGTAATAAATTAAAGCAAAACAATAGGTTCAGACCTGATATCAAGCATTATTATTCTTATTTTTATTATTAATATTATTATCAGCATCATTATTAACATAATTAAAAGTGGTTACTGTACCATCATGCTAGTTTGTGTATATTTGATGCATCATTAATAGGTTTCAACTACAACAGACAGCAATATAGACTGCGATTTTAAAATTAAAACACTTTGATTAAACACAATATGTAATGTTCTGCCAATAGTGGTCTCTTAATCAAAGCAATGATGATTGCTGATGTCGTAAAGTAGCGGGGATCATGGGAATTGCCTTCATTGTTAAACAACCACCTACTTGCTGTAAAGATGTTGCTTTGCAGTCACCTTTTTTCAGTTAGGATTCCTTCAGTGTTCATGATTCTAAAGTGCCTAATGCGTTCCTTTAAGTATTGGGAAATTTGTTTCCCTCTTAAAAACCCATTGGAACATCAAAATGCCATGTCTAATACAAACAAACATAGGACATGAGCAAATTAATCTTTTGATGCTGTGTGATCTTGAGCGATATCAGGCATCATCAGGCACTCTACCGATTTGGCATTGCCCTACTGTAATGAACAGAAAAAAGCAGACAAAAACACACATTCTGCTTCCCTTTCAAAACCGGCTACCTACATTACCCACAGTGCTACTTCATTCACTTGAGTGCACCCCCTACACTCTACACAGATTATTTTCATTTTCAAACTTCAGCCCCACCCAACACTGACCCATGTTATATCACTTTTAGCAATTTAACAATTTTCACACCGCTCCCTCTGGAGAAAATGAGCTTCTTTCACAAAGAACAGCA
This sequence comes from Scomber japonicus, assembly GCF_027409825.1. NCBI lineage: Eukaryota > Metazoa > Chordata > Actinopteri > Scombriformes > Scombridae > Scomber > Scomber japonicus. The sequence goes on from NC_070581.1 coordinate 4,181,648, forward strand.
GGAATCATGCTGATGTGTGGAATCAGTGGAGGCCCCTTGTCAGAATTGCATCATCAAACACGTGAGAAATATGGCATTTATCAAACATAGAAATATGAGACAAAATCCTTACACTGTTACATACAGTAAATATGACATATCGAAGGAAATAGAAGTGTACCTTTGCTGAAGTGAGCGGTGCGGCGGGCCACAGCAGCAGGCTCAGAGCTCTTGCTGGAGCTGCTGTATGGTTGGTAGTCTGGTGAGCCCCTGGCCTCCTGACCCCCCTGCACCTCCTCAGCCTTCAGGGCAATAGCCTGCTCCAGCAGCCCCAGGTTCCCTCGAGTCATATCCCAGTTCTCTGAATCATCTGTGATTCCTGATCCCTCTGAGACACGATCCAGCTCCTCTCCTTCTTCCTCCTCTTCTTCCTCCTCCTCCTCCTCTTCCTCCTGCTCGTCCTCCTCTTCATCATCCTCCTCAGAGCAGACTTCTATCACCACTGTAGTTGGAGAGGCTTTGCTGGAGTATTGGTCATCCTCTTCCTCCTCCATCACCTCACCTGCTTGCTTCTCCTGCCTCTCCTCATCGTCATCCTCCTCCTCCTCTCTGTCCTCCTGCTCTTCATACTCCTCCTCTTCCTCAGTCACAGGAGTGCAGACCTTTTCTTCCCTGAGAGACACCTCAGCATCAGATCCCAGAATTTGTGGACTTAAGGAGTAAGGTGTGTCAGCCTCTTGTTGGACCTTCTCCTCTAACTCCTCTTTCTCCTCAATCTCCTTCCTCTTGCTCTGCTCAACTGCAGATTCTTTGGTCTGGTGGTTGTAATCGCCACTGGAGTATTGATGATCAGAATTTTCCTGACTCATCAACTGCCTTTCTACCTCCCTCCTCTCTAAAATGCTCTCCTGCTCTTCCTCCCCCTCCTCGGCTTCATTTTCCTCCTCTTCTTCTTTTGTCTCTTTAATTTTAACTTCAGTTCTCTCAGTTTCTTCTTCCGGTTGCTCGAATGGCTCATTCTTTTTCACCAACTGACCTTCCTCCTCCTCCTTGCCCTGTGATTCCTTCTGCTGAAGACCATTGGTCAGTTGGGGTTCTGTTATCGCCTTCTCTTCCTCACTAGTTTTATCACTTTCAGTTTTGTTCTCAGTCTCTGCGGTGACGCCTTCGTGTTTGTCATCTTCAGCCAGAGAACAAACTGCTGCTTCTACTGCTTCTGTGTCCTCTGTGGTCACCTGTGAGCAGTCTGCTAAGGATTCAAAGTACAAATGAATCTTCTGGTTTATTGTTCTCATCTCTACATCATAACTTTCAACTCAAGACATGCATTGTGAATGAACCTGTTGCTGACTTTATCTGATGTGTTAGAATTAAAGGATAGTTCAGTGTCAACAGTCAGATGCCCATATGAACACTGAGAGATAGTTTCCTCACTGTAATAATTCTTTCTGTCCATACTGTCTATTAAAAGATCCCTTTCAAATGTGCTTTCAATGACAGTGAAGGGGGCAAAAACCACAGTGTATCCACACAGTCATCCTTCCATCTATTTTCCACCGCTTATACAGGGTCACAGTAGCATGAGACTGAGCAAGGAAAACCAGACATCGTTCACCCCAGCAACACCCTCCAACTCCTCCTGGAAAGCTCCAAGGCATTCTCAGGCCAGACCTGATATGTAGTCCTTCCAGCATGTTGCTGCTGTCTTTATCTGCAGAGTCTCCTACCAGGAGTAGTAGTTGTACAACTTGTACAACTCAGTTTGGTTAAAGAATATTTTAGTTTATATTTTTAATAATGTTCCCTTTAATTACGTAAGTTTAGCATCCAATTTTTTTTTTTTTTTTTGGGGGGGGGGGGCTTTATTCAGACAGTATCTGACAGAGAGGCCGACAGGATACAGGGAGAGAGAGAGGGGAATGACTTGCAGCAATCAAAACAGGGACGCTGTGATTATGTGGCAAGTGCTCTAACCACTCAACCACCAGGGCACGTGTATGTGTTTTTGTGTATTTCTTGACCCTGTATGTTGCTGGAGTGTGGTTGAGTTGTTAGAGCGCATGCCACATAATCGTAGTTCGAATCTGGCAGGGGGACCTACGCTGCAGATCAACCCCCTTTCTCTCTCCCTGTGTCCTGTCGGCATCTCTGCCAATTAGTATCTAAATAAAGGCAAAAAGTATATTGCTGATCCATCAAGACAAATTCTGTGTGTATAAGGTAATAAAAGTGATTCTGATTCTGAATCTATCTGCAATCTTATTCTTTCAGTCATTACTCAAAGACCATGACCATAGTCAATGGTTGGGACATACACCAACTGGTAAATTAAGAGCTTTGCCTTCTGGCTCAGTCCACCATTTTCTGGCAGAGCACCGTGGACTTAGATGTAGAGGTGCTGAGTCTCATCCCAGCCACTTAGAATTTAATAGAATTTGCATGACTGCAAACCATTTCAGTGCATGCAAGATCTCATGGTATGTTGAAGCAAATAGAACTACATAATCTGCAAAAAGCGAAAAAGCAATCCTGAAGTCCTCAAACCAGACTCCCTGGCTGCTTCTTGAGATTCTGTCTATGAAAATCACAAACAGAATCAAGGCACCTGTTGAGTATCAACACCCATTGATAATGACTCTGACTTACTGCCAAAATGCAAACATTGCTCTCCTTGGGGCACCAAAGGTTGCAGTCCACAAAACACATGTAGACAAGCTGTGCAAACTCCTGTGACACCTCAAGCATCCTTGCAAGTCAACACATGCCAGACTCCATGTTATACTAAAGATGCATGCCAGCCATGACAGTCCAACAATGTCCAGATCATTTAGCATGTCAGGGCAAATCTCATCCATGCCCAGTGCCTTGCCACTCAGTAGCTTTTTCACTACTCAAGAGACCTCTGCTAGGCATATTGAGTAAGATCTGGTTTAGGAGATCCACAACATGTTCATTCCACTGCACAACCTGGGGTAAGTCCTGTTTCCCCTTCCTGTGTCTATGTAGTCATTTTGCACAACAATGCATTTAAAAGTTTATCTGATACTTATATGAGGCTCTGAGAATGATTGTGGCAAGAAAAAAAAATATTTCACTGTTGATTTAGGCTCCTGACTGATACTTTCAGACATACTTGAACATTTGTGAACATATCCTTTTATGAGACAAAGCCTAATAGCTAGTTTGGGCAGAATCTATTGCTACACTCAGATGACACACCCTTCCCACTGCAATATACACACATACAGTGATGCTTTAAAGTTATGTTATTAGTTAATATATTTGTAAAGGGACTATGTACAATTTTAAACATTTGGTGTTTACATTTGATGTATTAATCATTTTGTTTGTCAACTTTGCTCTATTTGCTCTATTGCTGCATGAATATGACCTAAAACATGTTCATATTGTTATCATGTTGGGTGGCTGAGTGTTTCAGTCAATGGGATGACAATCAAGTGTGAGACTTGGATGCCGTGCCTTTCTTAAAGAAGATAAATCTGGGTCTTCTTCTTTTGTCGTAGTACATCATGGTTTGAACAAAGGATAATTGTAACTATCTTAGAAAAACAGTGGTTGAGGTTCACCAGACAGGAAAGGGTTACAAAACCATTTCTCAAGAGTTTGCACTTTATTCAGCTGCTGCTGCTCTCCCTCAGCAGGTGCCTTAGTACTGTTATTTTACTCTTACTTTTATTTGATTTTATCTTATTTATGCACTTGTTTTTATCTTGGAATGCTGAGAGTGAATGTTGGTGTATTTGTGTGACACACCGAAACAAATTCCAGTCGATTATGTCGACATGGCAATAAAGTATTGAATCTTGAATCTTGAAACATGTTCTGTGGAGGATGGGACCAAAATGTAACTTTTTGCTTGAATAAGAGATATTTTTGGTGATGTTGGGCCTCCACCCAGCTGTCCAAGCCAAGGAACCGAGCCAGACCTGAAAGATGGTCTGAAACACATGCTACTCGTTTCTTCATGAAAACAAGTAAGAGGCTTAAGTCTGGGAGAAATAGGTTTCTAAAGTGTATTATTTTAGGCGTTATTGCTACCACTTTTTTTTGTTGTATAGTGACAGACCGTCTCTTTTGTTCTGGTAGCCCAACCCTAATCCTGAGGAGCACTAATATTTCCTGCTTGTTGTGGTTGTGTTTATTACATTGCCCTGATTTGTGTTTGTCCAGTTGCTTGGGACTGTTTTGTGTTAGCTTGCTATAGTGTGAGACTGTGGCTGTGACATTTTGAAATCAGAGTGTGATTGGCGAATAAGGACATCCGCATGGCACATCTCTGTGGAAATAGAAGCAAGCGCCTCTTTCTCCTTATGATTGCTGAGATCTTTTGTTCTTTAATGTCTTCACCATTTCCTCTCAACTAATCACTTGAATATACCCCTGTTTAGATGTTCACACATGCTACTCTGTAGTCAGACATGTGTTGATACAACGCCATCAGAGGCACATTGAGTGGCGGTTGCCCTAACCACAGCCACTGAACCTCAACAGAAAGTGGGTCATGCAGTGAGATAACAACCCTAAACACACAAGTCTCTCTACCAAAGAATGGTTAAAGCAAAGGAAACTTGATCACTGATTCAAAGTCATGAGCTTAATCTTAGAAAAATGCTGTGGAAGGACCTGAAGTGAGCAGGTTATGTAAAGCCTACTGACAACCCTGAGTTGAGGCTTATATGTAAGGAGGAACTGGCTAAAACTGATGTGCAGGGTTGAACAGTATGATACGTTTTTGTGTCATTTGTTCATTAGGGTTCTCTTTATCTAGTTTTAAGACTTTTGTAAAATATATAATATGTCATGTTTTGGGTCATATTTATGCAGAAATAGTACAATTCTAAAGGATTTATAAACTTTCAAGCAGTATCGTATTCAACTTAACCCTCCTCTTATACATTGCCTATTGAACCTAGATGCCAAATGAGTGTCTGAACTTGTTTTATGACACCAAATCACAGGGTAGGTTCATTTTAAAGAGTAACTACATCTTTAAATTCTGCCAGCCCCCTCCCTCCCAACTAATCCCCACTAAAAAATGTGTTTTGGCATCTATTGTCACCCTTTTCGTTGTCTGAGTTTGATATTAGAAGGCCGTTTTCACATTCATCTTTGCTCACATTAAATCTCAGTTTGAAGTATGTACCTATTAACATGATTTACGTCATCACAACTAGTTGAAAGCTAAACATGGTTCAGTATGCAACTTACTGACGTTTGCGTCTTTCAACTGTGCAAGATAGTAGGCGTTCTTTTAGTATATTTGTCATAATAAATATGAATTAGGGGGGGTTTTTACCCCAGTGTGCAAAATACAGTGAGGAGAAAATGCAAATATGTTATTTAGCACACGCACTGCGATTTACCAAACTCGAATGTAATTTTGTTGACGGTAACTACATCTATAAATAATACCTTTGAAGGACAGGTATTTACCAGCTGCGCACTGCACACAGATGACTTCTGTCACTGTTGTGAATAGGAGACAGAGGCACAATGACAGAGGAACTGGATTGATTTTTGGATTTTTGGAGTGGAATATTTTCAATACAGAATATGTTCTTTAATAAGAACATTGATTTTGTCACTAATACTCTCACAAATGTTGTTTTTTCTGGTAATATTTGTTTTTGTTATAACTCAACATATTGTATTATATTATAACCTCTTCCACTAGAACCTGATCAAATTTTATTTTGTGCTTGCAGACTTTCTGCTTGTCCAAATTTTCTCAACTTTTTATGAGAAAAAAGTGGAATTAGCCAGAAAATTTCAACAAGTACAACCTCAAGGTACCTCCTTATTCCTCTCTGCTGCACAGCAGCACTTCCGTCAAAGCCCCTCCCCACAGAGGAACCTGCACGAACACTGCACGCACAAGAAGGCTTGTCCACACAGTAAAAGAGGAAGCCTGTTTGACTGAGTGAGAGCAAAGCAGACGCTGCACGGGGGAGGGGCACTACTGCGTGAGGGCACGCACTGTTTGGGGGAGGTGGGCGGAGGCCGGGTGCTAGCAGTGTGTGTACAGCGTCATTGACACTCCTCCAGGCTCTGATTGGTTTTATTCGGAGTGGATTTTGTCACAGCTTATCTGTATCTTCTTCTACTGTCAGATCATAATGACAATTTTATAAATAGTTTCAGACTGCACCTTTAAGACAAGCAATACCCTCATTTAAATACTGCTGTCTGCACCTGTTGCACCTGTTTTCATTTATGCAGTTATTCTTAGTAGATCACCCGCAAAATGCACGCAAACTAAACACACAATTTATTGCACTGTGCACGCAATTTAGTGCCCTTTATTTGGGATCTTAGTAAATCAGGCCCACTGTGCATTGTTGGAAAAAAACACCAAAAAAGAAGTGTTTAAAGTTCAAACTTCTTGTATAAATATGAACTTCGGAACATCTAGTTTGTGCTTCCATGCACCTTATTATTGGACTGAAAAGAACTGTTCCTCTTTTTGTCTGAACTGATTTGATAATCTGACCATGAGGCCCATATTTATCTTGTTCTGACCCTATTTGCTCTCTACACGTTAGCAATGTAATGTAATGGCAGTTTTGCATTTTAACTTTACTGCTTTCACTCACTTTTTATTGACACTGGCCGGCCTTTTGTTTTGTTTCTGTTTTTCTCTTTGAGGCCTTCCTCTTCGTCCTCCTCTTCATCCTCTTTCTGCTCCTCCTCTTCTTCTGCTGCATCACTGTCTGCAGCAAAGCATTCATCTGCTATTTGTTTGGCAGGCTGGTTCCTCCTTTTGGGAGCAGACTGGTTCTCCTCAGCCTCAGCCTCTTCCAGCTTCCTTTTCTTCACAATCGGGCATCCCAGTATGCTTAGGAGTGCAGAGTAGGTATGTAAGTATTGGTAAAATCTAGTTAATGGTAATGTAAAACAGCATGATGTTGTTTTGTCCAACACTTTAATATTGTGAGATGTAGTGCATATTGCACCTTCTGGATGCCTGTACCTTGAAACAGTATTTGCCTCCTTCCTTATTTTTTCTGATATAAAATAAAAGTACAATTTTTTATGAGGGGACATATTCTGCATATCTATAGGTTCATATCTTTATTCTGGGTCTCTACTGAAAAAAAAGGAATATCTTTGTATAAGTTACAGTTATTTATAGTGCTTGACCCCTGAGCCATCAGGGATAATGTTCTGCTGGCTAATGAGTGGAAAGTGGAACTTTCTGTAAGACATATATCCCATTGTATCTTGTGTAAAGTTAACAGTGTTCCACAATTGGAACATCATGGCGACAGTCTTACATGGTGGTGACGGTGTGGGGATGCTTTGCTGCTTCAGGTTCTGGTAGACTCATTGATTGAGTTGATGGAACCATGTATTCTGTTGTCTAGCAGAAAATCCTAAAGGATAATGTCCACTCATCAACCTGGTTCTGAAACTCAAGTGTAGTTGGGATAGGCCAAGGATGCCCACAATTTTTCTGTGTGCGAGCTACTTTTAAAATGACTAAGTCAAAATGATCGACCTACACTAAAAATGCAAAATATATATTTATTTATATATATACTGAGTATACTTTATATATACAATATATATATATATATATATTTATATATATATATATATATATATATATGTTGGTGTACCTTGCATAACTGCATGCACCCTTATGGCACACTACAATTCTGTACATTTTTGGTCATTACCTTACTCTGATAACTTGTTCAGTCGGTGCATATGATGCTAGGTCGAAATTACGCAGAACCATCGCTTTAATCACTTGCATGTTTGTGAGTTTGTACAATCACCTACCTTCTATGCCGCGAGTATCTCCCACTGACATGCCCTTTGCCATCACATCCGGGGGTGGGACAGCTGCTGCTGACATACAGCAAGGCAAAAATTAACCATCATTGTATACTCACACTTCTTACATTATGATCATTTTCAGCTGAAGCCAGAGATCACTTACCTCAACTCCTGCTTTATTTCTTGTCCCACAAGCTCTGGCGACACTGAGAGTAAAACAGCAGGAGAAGAGCCGTTAGAAGCAGAAATAAAAGTCATTCAAAAAATATGACAGCTATAAATCTCTATAAAGCAATGATACCTTTTGTTTGAGTGTTTACAGTGTTTACACATTGTACACATCGAACATTTACATAATGTCTTCATGAGATTTGTTAGGGTTAGCCCTTTAATGCTTCACTTTAATATTGTGCTCACATGCTATTTATTCCTAAATAGTAGTATTCCAACTGGAGTAGGTTTCTGGGTCTGGACACCTGCAGCTTCCCAGCCATGTCAGCAAGGACTGCATGAATATGCAATATGTTTGTGAGTGTGAATGTGTGTGTGTGTGTGTATGTGTGTCTATACTGACCCCGGATGCCTTTGGAGCGTGTCCTTGTTCGTGTTTCTGTAGTGTCTTGGCTCATCTGAATAACAGAGGGGCATGATCAAGATTAAGATATTATGTGATAAAGTGCAGCACTGACGATTATATAGAAACATGGAAATAGGTACTTTGATGCTGAGGCTCTTCCTTTGTGGTTGATTGGCTATTCCCTGGTCCACTGCTTGTTCAGTATCTGACTTTTGAACTCATTTTCTGTTGGATGAAACACATACACATACCCACACACAACACACAACACACACACACACAAAACACACATCATTGCTGTCAGCTTGTGATGAAGTAGAATTACTTAAAGCAGTCATTCAAAGGGGAACTACACTGATATTAGAGACACAGTGTTTTCACTTGAAAGTGACCATTTTGGTGTCTTCTCAGGGTGTATTGGGAAGGCTAGGACTCATCTGACACCCCCAATATGAAACATTAGACCTTGCAGCTACAAAATATTATATATAGTGGGTGAAGAAGTACGCAGATATTTTAAGTAAAAATACTTTAAGCTAAGCATATATATATATACACACACATATGTATGTATGTAGCCTATGTATGTATGTATATATATATGTGTGTATATGTGTGTGTATATACACGTCACACACACATATATATATACATACATTACATACATACATGCATATGCTAAAATATTTCATTTGAAGATCCTTCTGAACTAGAACACAAACAAAGGTAAACCATGTCACATGACAGTTTGACAACAGCGGTCGTGACAGTTTCGGGAGCTTTTGAACTGGGTCATGGACAGAAAACGTTGACGAAAACCCCGGTTTAAAGGGACTATAGTGCTCGCGGCCGTGGCCATCAGTTCAAACGGTTAACGACTGTTACATTTCGCCAGGCTAAACATTTTACACAAAAGACTCAGAGATGTAGGCCAGCTTGACTCCTAACCAGGACGAGGCCTTGTGAACTCTCCTTAACATGCACACTATCAAAACACGACCCATACGAAGGCCACAGGACTTAAACTCTTTCGACACCGGCCGCCATTGTGGCCGCTGGCACGAAAGAGCCACAATAATAATCCGTCCGCACATTCGGAACGAGTTTAAATTATTTCTCACTAATGGAAAACCGTTGGAAGCATTTGACGATCGCAGCGGATAAAACATTGCTTAATATTCATGTGCTCCCTGCTCGCTGTAAAGCCCACCGTCAGGCCTGTAGTCACGGCCTCCAAAAATACCGACAAATAAGTGCGCTTCATGCTGTCTTTGTCAGAAGGAAATAAAGCCTTACCTTACACTCAGACTACTGCACTCCCCTCCCCCTCCGCTCCGACATCTCCGGTCTGGTAGACAGGCGTTCACTAACACTGTACAATGGCTGTTACCACAGCAGCCTACACCTCCAGAACACAACCCAACGGACTGTATAAATGTGGCAGTGGCCTTATGCTCAGTCCAGCACCCCTAAACTGTTCAGCACCATGATCAGAGCTAATCCAATCTTCAGTACCATGGAGAGAGACCACGCTGCACTGCCTCCTGCAGGAGCCGCGGAAAGCTGCAGCCTGCCGCCACGGAGAGCCCGCCCCGCCTGCCTGCACTGCCACCCGGCGAGCTGCACGGTCCGCTGGTGCACAAAGGGCCTGATTTAAGATCCCAAATAAAGAATACTAAATTGCGTTTGCAGTCCAACAGACTACACGTTTGGTTAAGAATAACTGCGTAAATGACAACAAGTGCAGCAAGGTGGAGACAGCAGTAGGCTTATTTAAGTTAGAGTTTTGCGTGTCTTAATGAAGAGTTTGGACGAACAGAAAGCCTGCAAGCGCAAAATGAAATTTGATCCGATGGAATCAGAGGTTCTGGTGGAAGGGTTACGGACATAGATTTACAGCAAAAAATCTGAATATTATCAGTAAAACGCTTTATGGGAGAGTATTTACGACAAAGGCAATGCTGTTGGTAAAACCAAAAATATTCCACTCCAAAAATGTTAACACGGGTGGATGGTAGGGGGGACTATTCACTGCGTATTCTGTCCTCCGTATCCTCCTCATCACAACAACACCAGTCATCTGCGCAGCGCGTAGCTGATAAACACATTCCCTTCAAACGTAATATAGTTGCAGTTACCATCAGCAAAATTCGGGTTTGGTAAATCACAATGCGTGTGTTAAACATATGTGCCCTGTATTTTGCACACTGGGGTAAAAATATTGCATTTTCATTATGGCAAACGTGACAGGACGTATTATCCTGGACATTTGAAAGACGTAAGCCTCAGTGCACCCCCTTAGTCATCAGCTTGCACAATTTTTGCGGGTGATATCAAGTTTACACACGTTTTTACACACGCAAACCTTTAGTAAATCAGGCCCAAGTTTTAATGACCCTTCGGGTCATTAAAACAGTCACTTAGTTCAATTCTTCAATCTTTAAATGGTGCATACATAGCGGAAGTAGGCCTACTATCTAATAGGCTTCTATATACTATATATAACTAGTGGTATTTCACTTTGTTGAAACATGTTACCATAACCAAGTTATTTTCAGCCAAACCCATCAACCAGTGCAGTTCATTGCTGCCCTTGACACCAGTCAATCAGAGAGAACAGCTTTGTTGTGTTGGCAACACAGGTAAAGAATAAAGAAAAGTGTTGTTATAAATGATTAGATGTGCAAACCTCTAATGAACAAAAACAGTAATGATAGTATATTCATACAAAAAATGCATGCATTCTATTGTCATGTACATTTTTTTGTTACAAGTGATGAGCAATGTAAACAGTGAGCAAATGGGGTTAGCAGGTAGGCTACATTATAAATATATCATCATCACACATGAAAACATCAGTATATTTTTTCACAGTTATATTTTTAATAGAATAGAAACACCTTTTTTCATTGCTAAAACAATGATAAAACAGTAACTGGTGCTCTATCATGTTTGCAGTGTGAAAGATTAAAACGTTTGTTGCCAATGAAAGATAGAGAGCATATGTTGCTCATCTCAGCTCCTGAAACCACACAACAACATAACAGATGGTGCAGCTAATAATATACTCCATACTTTCAACCCCTCTCCCCTTAAGTCACACTTACACACACACCCTTACACACAGTCCTACAGAGGAATGAATGTGAGAGCTGCAAACTGATGGCTACTGTTGCTGCTCCTGCTGAGATGTGCTGGTAGTATGGTCGGGTTTTACAAATGACCATAAGGTAGGGCTATGGATGCCATGTCTCAGTATGTCATGCAGATTCTTATAGAGAACTTGCACACTATTTTTCATTTTATTAAAGCCTACAGAAGTGCTGAAATACCTAGTAATAATAATATTTTAGTGCCCCCTTTTAGTAGAACTGTATGTGTAATGTGACTGTAAATACAATATTCACTCATTTGGTTGCAATACAATTAAGTCTTGAAGAGTTGTGGTCCTTTAAGTGCATCAGGCCACACTTTCAAATATTAAGTAATCAATTCCACACAAACAGTGTTATTCCAAAATAGACTAAAAAGTTATCTTTGGGGTCATCTAAATATGATATTTAGCAGGTCTGGGTTAGGGTTTGATGACTTGATGACATGTGTGCCAAAAGTAGTAAAAATGTGTTTACCATAGACTGCAAAATGGCTGAAGATTTTTTCAATAGGACTGTGGTCAATGTTAGTCTTACTGGCATCATCCAAGGAACAAAGCAGTGGTGATTTTAGACCCTTTTTAGAGGTGCTCAAGCACCCCGGAATTTGATCTCAGCACCCCTGAAAATTAGGAAATTATTATTGCATGTTTTCCCCTAAAAATTATTTCATTATTTTGAGAGCCTGTCTGTTAGAGATAGGACAAACAATTATGCTACAGGTTCAAATGGTTTTATTTTTAACGGGTTTTGTCCTTTGGATAGTTCTGTCATTAATATTGTCTTTCTCTAAGGATTCATTAACTATCTTAGGGTCCTCTCTGTAGAAATCTGTGATTGTTTATTCTGAAACATACGTTATAGTCGACCGCTTTACTATGTATTAATATTTCTTGTTGTAATTTATATTATCCACTGAAATGAGTAATTTAGCAGGGGGTTTGAACACTTGTAGGGCATTGAATGTCATATTCTCATTAGGAGCTGAGACCCCTAAAGGTCTGATCCTAGAATCACCCCTGGAACAAAGTTGTTTTGATAGGCCTTATTGGTCATGAGGTATTAGCCAAAATGTAAAACACATAAAAGCTGATCATGGTCCCATGTTTTATTAGGTTAAACATTTCTATATATGACAACTGTGCATGAAGTATGATCCATAGTAATAAATAAATACAAATACATTTCCTGAGGTCAATGTGTGTGAATGCTGAAAGCTGGAATAAATTGTGAAACATTTCTGAAAATACTATAGATTTTTTCTCAGCATCTGCTTCTGTACAACCTTGCAGAAGTTTCTTAACATGGTATATTATGTTCTGTTATGTAAGAGATATGGCAGTGAACACATTTTATGGTGGTGTTTTATTAATAACCACACGGTGGGGCTATTGGTGACATGATTCACTATGTAATGTACATGTTATGTACATATACTATGTATACAGTGTGACTGTATGTACAACATTCCCGAACTTGGTTGCAATCCAGTTCAGTTATGAAGAGTGATGTGCATCAGGCCATGCTTTCAACAGTTTGGTAACCATCCAACCACTAGTTTTAGTTTTCTTCAGGGTTCTGATATGTACCAACGTTGGTGAAGATTAGATTAAAATAGTGTCAACAAAAGCAAAAATGTGTCTACCAAAACATTTTTAGGCAGAAATTGGCATGCCTTACAGAATAGTAATAATCAAGAGCAAAAAATAACCTAGTGTGAAGAGTATGCTTTATATCTGTAGGAATCTGAGTAATATGTGCACATACTTTGTGAAGAGAAAGACTTGAGAAAACCCATTCCAAGGTAATAACATTGTTATTTTATATTCACATCACAATCACATACCTTTATGTAATGATGACATTACATCACACATCAACATAAATAACACAACATGCCATGTCTTATGGTACACACACACACACACACACACACACACACACACACACACAGAGCTCTCCACAACCACAAACCAACTTTCATGTATTTTGCTTCTTTTACTTCTCTATTATTTTGCAACTATAACATAATCTACAGAAATGTCTGTCAGAAAAGGCTACTGCTACTAATGTGACTCAGGCAGGTCTGAAACATGTTAGATTAATGTCTGAATCTTACAATAATGTTGTCCAGGTGTCACTGAACTGGGCTTGATTAAAGCTGGGTCCTTCTGATCTCCTGCTACTTCTTGGTTTCTTCCTGAACTTGTGGTGCATCTATCTTAGTTTGATAGAAATATTGAATGGAAATACTCCCACCTCATCCACTCTGACTCAAACAACTCCAAGGCTCTGTTTTCCACCATAAACTCACTCCTCAAACCCCACGACAACACTCCCTCATCATTTACAACTGAAAAGTGCCAATCTTTCCTTTCATACTTCCAAACAAAAATAGACACCATCTACAGTAACCTCAACACCTCTGGAATCCCTCCCATTTCACCACCTGCCACCATCCAGCCCCTGTTACAGTTCTCTCCAATATCTCCAGCACAGTTAACAACTCTCATGACCTGGATAAAAACCTACATCTGCACCCTGGACCCCATCCCATCCAAACTCAAAGGACTGCCTCCCTGTCATCTCCCCACTCATCACCGACATCATTAACATCTCCCTCAGCTCTGGTTATGTTCCCCAAACCCTCAAACTGGCTGCCATTCCACCCATCATCAAAAAATCTGGTCTCAACACTGACAATCCAAGTAACTTCCGCCCCATCTCCAATCTCCCCTTCCTGTCCAAAATCCTGGAACGTGCTGTAGCCTCTCAACTCAGAACCCACCTCACCTCCAATAATCTCTTTGAATGCTTCCAATCCGGTTTCCAATCTCAACACAGCACAGAGACAGCCCTCCTCAAAATCACTAACAACCTCCTCACTATCCTCATCCTTCTTGACCTCACAGCAGCCTTTGATACCATCAACCGGAGTGGTTGAGTGGATCCTGCTCTCCCGACTGAAATCTTCAGCCCACATCACTGGCACAGCACCCACCTGAATCCACTCCTACCTCACCAACCGTTGTTTATCAGCATAAACAACTGCACCTCCACCACTGCTCCTCTGTCACAAGGTGTCCCCCAGGGATCGGTGCTTGGTCCCCTCCTCTTCATCCTCTACATGCTCCCCCTTGGCAAAATCATCCATCATCACGGTCTCCAGTTTCACTATTATGCCGACGACATCCAACTATACATCTCCACCAAAGCCATCACCAAACACAACCCACTCCACACTCAGCAACTGTCTCACTGAAATTAAAAAATGGATGCAAAGAAACTATCTCCAACTGAACAGTGACAAATCTGACATCATCATCATTGGTCCCACATCCCACACCAGAACCACCCAAAACTTCAGCCTCACCTTCAACAATTCTACTCTGTCCTTCTCCCCTCACATCCGGAACCTTGGAGTCATCTTTGACTGCCAACTCAAGTTCGACCGCCACATTAACCACATCACCAGGACCGCCTTCATTCACCTCAAGAACATTGCCCATCTCCGCCCCTCACTCACTTTCTCTGCTGCCGAAACCCTGATTCATGCTTTTATAACATCCAGACTAGACTACTGCAACAGCATCTTATACGGCTCATCATCCAAACTCCTCAATAAACTCCAATACATTCAGAACTCCGCTGCCCGCCTGCTCACCCACACCCGCTCCTGAGGACACATCCCCCCTGTCCTCCAAAAACTGCACTGGCTCCCCAACTCACACCGTATACAATTCAAAATCCTCCTGGTCACCCACAAATCACTTAACAACCTGGCCCCCATCTACCTCACAGACCTGCTCCACCATTACACCTCCTCCCGTGCCCTCCGATCCTCAGAGGGAAATCTCCTGGCCCTACCCCCTCGGACCAAGCACCGAACTTGGGGGGACAGAGCCTTCTCCGCTGCCGCCCCCACCCTGTGGAATTACAGACCCCCATACCTTCAAATCACTCTTAAAAACACGTCTTTTTAACCTTCTACATTGTTTATTCTTTTCATTTGATGTCTTTTTTACTTTGTTACATATTTTTGGTGTTCTCTGTAAGCGTCTTTATTATTCCATGTAGATATGGTTAAAATTGTTTTAAATCAACTAAAGAAGAGAGTACAGGTCCAATGTGTAGACTATAGTAGCATCTAGCAGAAGATGGAATATAATATTTGTAAGTTTGTTTTAATTAGCGTATAATCGCCTGAAAATAAGAATTGTTGCTGTTTTGTTACCAGAAAATGAACACTTCATATCTACATGAGGAGTGGGCCCACGTCCATGGAGGCCGCCATTTTGTAGGTATACTGTACCAGTAGCCCAAAATAGACAATCTTAATGCTGGCCCTAGTACACGCCTTTCTCATTTCAAACATAGTGGGCGTGTGCCGGAAATACACCACTTAGAAGACGAAGATGAAGAACCACATGACATCCACCATTATGTATTGTGAGCAGAGTTTATGCTAGACAATATAATACAGAACAACTACCGGACATATACATATGTTTAATACAGTACAGAGCCCCTGACTAGGGCTGTGCAAATTTCAAATTGTAGATTGTCATTGCTCTAGATTGCCAATACACAATTAAATTGGCATGGGGGGCACGTGTCCTTGGCACCTTTTTTTGTTTTTTGTTATGACGTTATTTTTAATGTTTTGCATCCCATGCAAAAATGAGTGACACCGCTGCGCTGACAAGCTGGAGATGTGTTGCTCCTCCTCACTTCAAGTCACTGTCATTAACTTTTAACCCGCAAAGGCGCAGTGCCGCAACACTGTAGGAATTTATGAAAGCCCTTGTGTGAACATTTCAATAGTTACATATTAAGCACAGGGCTGGCTGACAGAGGGGGGAGAGGAGAGGTGAGTCAGGGTAGCCGTAATTTTTTGTTGACAAAAAATTGTTTGATCGTTTTGATACAGGTTACATATGTCAATACTGTGTACACGTCTCCATCCGATATGCATATGGAACCAGAAGAATGCTGTAGTACCTTCAAGACAAAGATAAGATAAAAAATGTAATGTCACCTTTTCACAAAAACAGCCAACATACAGTAAGGAAACATACAGACTCAGGCAGTACAAGTTAAGTGCAAAGCACCACATCATCAATCACACAATACACAACACTCAGCAGTCAACAGCAATGTTCATTAAAAAACCTCACTGCACTCAGGTACAAAGGACCTTCTAAATCTTTCTGTAGAGCACCGTGACATCACTAATCTGGCACTAAAGGAGCTCTTCAATTCACTAAAAACACCAAACAATGGGTGGTCCTTATTGTGCAGGATGCTACTGAGTTTCCTGCCTCCTCTCTTCTTCATGACCTCCTCTAGTGAGTCAAGAGGCAAACCAATGATGGATCCTGCCTTTTTTATTAACTTGTTGATCCTATTTCTGTCCTTTGACTTCAACCCCCATACCCAATAGACAACAGCATGGTTGTTTTATTTGCATTAGTAAATAAAAATAAGTAAATTAAATAAGTAAAAACTCTCCCAAATATTGATGACAAAGCTATGATTATTGGTGGGGACTTTAATTGCGTAATTAAGCTTGAAGTGGACTGTCCTTCAACTAGATCTACCCCCATGTCTAAGACAGCAACTTCTATTAACAATTTCATTGAACAATACAGCCTTTTGGATCCCCTTATCCAACGGGCAAAGCATTCTCCTTCTTCTCTTCTGCTCATCGCACTTATTCTCGTATTGATTTTTTTCTTTTGGATACCAAACTTAAACCTCTGATTAGCCAACCAACTTGTCATAGTATAATAATATCTGACCATGCCCCTTTCTCCTTTGGCTTAGCATTTCCTGACAGTCCTAATCTTAATCGTCTCCTCCGATCAGAGCCTTACTTCATAGAATTTATTGATACACAGATCACATTTTTTTAGGAGGACAGATTATTAGCTATTCAGCACAGAACAAGAAGATGCAATTGGCTAAAATAAAGGAGCTCTCTGAGGCCATTAGATAGACAGATAGATAGAGTTAGAGTTAGATAGACAGTACCCAACCTCTCCTACATTAGAGATAGTGTCAACAATACAGGCTGAACAACAATTTCTCAGGGCTCACCATTGGTTATTCGAATATGGGGACAAGACATGCAGGCTTTTTGCGCACAACAATCATTTGCGGCTCAACAAATGACTCACCATTAGGCACTATAACCACCAATTATGGCCAAATTAATAACACATTTGTTACCTTGTGAATGTAATCAGAGTCCCACAGACTTAGATACATTTTACCAAAAAATGACTCTGCCCTCTTTGTCGAGTGAGAGAGATGAGCTTGATCATCCGTTCAAATTGGGGGAGGTTCAGGAGGCCATAAGTTGTATGCAATTGTCACGGGGTGTAGTGTGTGTGTGCATGTGTGTGTCACAGGTGCTGATTGGCGCTGCGAGCCCGACCCACCTCCAGCCAGGTGATTGAGGAAATGCAAGCCAGGTGTGCAGGGGCTAAGAAAACGAGAGGACCGATGCCAAAAGAAGGAGCGGATGGACACGAAAGAAGGAGCTCGAGAGAACCATGGGGTCCCAACCAGCCTACAGCCGGATTGACTGTACCCAAGGGAATGAGAAGAGACCTGGTAGCTTGACTGCACAAGGAAGGAGCAGCAACAGAGACCATAGGCATCCGGCTGTTACAGAGAGGGAGACATGCTATGTGGGAAAGTGGAGGGGTGAATGTACGCTTCACCCCTCCTCCAGTTAAGTCTCCCTCTTTAATTCGTCCTTCTGCCGTTGACTATGCTCCATTCACCGAACTGCTGATTATATCAAAAGAGTTTAACTACTGAACCGAAACAAAAAGGGGAGGGCCACTAGTATTTTGCATGCTTATTTTGGTGTATTTTATTTGTGATTTCTCTTATTAATTTACCTAAGTTTGTGTGAGTTTTGCTTCAATTGTTTATTGTATATAATTTCATTGATTTAGTATTTTTTTTGGTTTCACTAGTTGGCCTAACCTTAAAATGGATCAAGTTAGTTCAGCCTGTTAACAAACCTCAAAATGAGTAAGTGAGGACGGAAAGGTCTATTGTTTTGGATTCTCTATCTCCTTTCCCTCCAGTACCTGCTGGAGTCAGACACTGCACGCGACGGTGGACGCCAGACCCCCAAGAGTAGCGTCCCCATCATAGATTGGACTTTTAGGCACCTCACACATTGGACCCTGGGACACTGTTGATATCATTGGACTGGTTTTTAACCTATTTATTCTTTTAAAATACAACTGGTCTCCTGTAACCTCGTGTGTGTTGTTTGAGTTAGTAAATCTCCCCAGTAGAGTTTTTAATATTACTTAAGGACATTTTAACTTTTAGCCACCCTCACGGGTGTGACACAATCAAGGAAGACCCCAGGCCCCAATGGGTTCTCTGTGGAATTTTTCAAAAAATTCTCAAACAGTCTATCACCTAACCCTACTCCTTGCAATGTTTAATGAAGCAATGTCTAGAGGTCTTTTACCTCAAATTTTCAGGCAGACCTCTATCTGCCTGATCCTGAAGGACGGTACCTCACTTTACCCAGTTCTTATCGCCTATATCATTACTTGGCATAGACTGTAAAATCCTCACAAAAGTAATCGCCAAATGTCTCAAGAAGGCTCTTCCATCCCTGATTTCAACTGATCGAACTGGATTCATGCAAGGCAGGCAACCCTTTTCCAATACTCGTTGTCTTTTTAACATTATTTATTCCGAGCTTGATTTAGACACATCTGAACTTGTTGTATCTTTAGACACAGAGAGGATGTTTGATCGGGTGGAATGGGTTTTTTTGTTTGATGCCTTGCATAGGTTTGGATTTGGAGCCAACTTTGTTGTACGGGTTAAATTATATACTCATCCCCCTTAGCCTCTGTTCATACTTATAACAATTATCTGCCTATTTCCCTTAAACTATAGACACTAGACAGAGGCAGGTCCCATGCATGTTCTGGACCCCCCCTCGTCCAATCACCCACATGACAAGCAGTCATGATGAGAGAGAGAGAGTGAGAGAAACAACAACACACCAGCACATGAAAAACAGAATGAGAATTACAAAATGGAGAATGCGGGTAAAAAACGAAAAGGTGGAGCTGAAACACAGAGAAACAGAAACCATCCAGTCAGCAACACTCCTTGACAGGTCAGAGAAGGCACGGAAGAAGCTTGAACTGTACAGAGCATACACTGATGGCAGGGGCTACCCATGGTAGCCCCTGCCATCAGTGTACGAATGGGTGAATGAGTTGTAATGTAAAGCGCTTTGAGTGGTCGTAAAGACTAGAAAGGTGCTATATAGGTTCAGTCCATTTACCATTTATAATGTTGGTGGAAGTTCTGCTCGGAGAATGGAATGATTGATCATGCGAAGCAATATGGGACTGTGTGTCACACGGAATGCCTTGTAAAATTCAGCACTAAAACCATCTGGTCCTGCACATTTATTATTAGGCAACTGAGTGATCACCTCATTTATCTCTTCCAATTTGATATCCCCTTCTAAGAAATTCCTAGCCCCACTTAACTTAGGAAGATCAGTGTTTGTTAGTAACGTATCTAATGCAGCATCATCTAGCTCTCCTTTTGATTTATAAACTTCATCGTAAAATTAAACAAAACGATTATTCAAAGCTATTCAAAGGTTAAAGTAGTACCATCTTTAGATTGGATCCTATGTATAGCCCATGTCATCTGCAATTTTCTATGTTTTAGAGCAAGTAATTTGTGGGGTTTATCTGACAATTCAAAATGCTTAACCTGAGTACTTTGATTGTCTTTTTAGAAAGAATTGAATTATATTCACTTTTAAGTGAAATAATTTTCTTCAGCGATTATGGGTCTAATTTTGACTTATAATTTGTCTCCAGATCTGTAATTAGACGTTTGATTTCAATTATTCTTATTTTTTCTTCTTCTTTTTTTCCTTATCTGAAAGGATATGATATCCCCTCTGATATAACTTTCTGTAAAAACAGGGACATTTTTCTTTAATATATGTATGAAATGAATTATCATTCAGTAATGAATTATCAAATCGCCAAATGTATGAGCCTTTGTCTACTCTTAAGCTCCAATGATAAGGGAGAATGGTCAGATATTAGTCTGTTATGATATTCAACAGCCTTCACTAACTGCAATAATCTGGAGTCAATAACAAATAATCAGTTCTGGAGTATGATTTGTGCACTGCTGAGTAGAAGGAGTATTCTTTATCCAGTGTCCATACATCAACCAAATTAAGATTGTTTAGATAATTATTTAACATCGCTGCTGATTTACTTTTAAAAGTGTGACTTGGATGTGCATCTTTTAATGAATTCAGGACACAATTATAGTCCCCACCTATAATTACTTTAGACAAAATAGGGTGAGGAATTACTGTCTATTACTTTTTTTAAAACAAAGGACCATCATAATTCGGACCATACAAATTAGTCAACCGAATTTATTTCCCCAATGACAATTATGTATCTGCCATTTGTGTCCGATATAGTTTGTTTATGAATAAATGGAAAATGCTTCCTAATGATAATGGCCACTCTCCTCGTCTTTGTAGTGAAATTTGATTGATATACTTGGGCTGCCCATACTGGTTTTAAAGGTGCTCTTGCTGTATGTTTAACATGGGTCTCTTGAAGAAAAAGGATGTCAGCTTGTAAATGCTTGGCATCGGGTAAAAACCTTGTCTTTTAACTGGATTATTCAACCCGTGTACATTCCAGCTGCACAAACGTATTGTGCCGTCCCTGCGTGCCTTACTCATATCACTCATTTGATATTCTCTGTATCATCTGCAATGTAGTCTACCATATCCAAAACCTCTCTGTTGAAATTAATCCCAACAAGAATATCTGTAACAAAGAGACATGCTCCCTGAACCCTCAAAAAAGGTGAAAACATTTACGTTCGCATCGGTCTACTTACACCTGATGCAACGTTGTTATTCCTCATCCCGTTTATACAGCACAGTACACGTCCCACTCACCCCATTAGTCCATAAGTGATCCCCTCACATATATTTCAACGATGAAATTAAAGTGTCCCCGTTCTGTCCTCAATGCGTTCCATGCATATATTGACAGGCAGCTAAATGCTCCACTCCAAACAAGACTCTGGGTATTGTCTTTTGCCAGGTTTATTGATGAAGTAAAGTGTAAAACTAAAAAGAAAATAAACAAATAATAGAATCATGAGTATTACATTTCTTCAGATGCATAAATGATAAAATAAACAATTCAACATCTGTGCGTGGCACGCCATATAAAGCAAATCCTAGCATGGCTAATAGAAATAGTAGTCTAAAGGGAAATACACATGAAACACGTCACTAATAAACATGCAATGTAATGCTTTGCCACTTAAGACGTTAGCAGATGACAATAAATTCACATATAAACACATACCGACAATGCAACTCGAACGAGATGTTTGCTGAAGTAGCTGGTATCACTAGAAGCTGGCAGTGTGCTATTCTGTCGCTTTTCCTCCTACTTCTTGTATAAAGTTTTTTATTGAACATTAACAAAACACCAGCCGCTAAACCAAAATCAGCCAGTAGATGGCGGTAGCGCAATTTTTAATATTATCATTTAAATAAAACACAATGAAATAAATGAAATTACATAGATCAAATGTTCTTTAGCTGATATTCTAAACAGAACAGTCCCAAAACATTATGCTGTTAAGTCTGACAAGTATCCGGCTACCGTTCCGCTTTCCTCCTTCGTAGTCGTAAGAGATCGGTCTATTGTCCAGCAGGCCAGTTGTCAACAGTAGCAGACAGGTAGCTTTCCGCAGCTTCAGGTGTCTCAAACGTCTTGTTTTCTCCTCTCTCCTTTTCCATGACAATGAATGTGGCAGGATGTCGGAATCCATACCTGACAAAGTTGTTCTTTCCCAAGAGTGTTGGGAGCAGCTCTGCTACGAAATCTGACTTTTCTGGTATGCCAACTATACGTATATTATTTTGTCTTGACCGAGCCTCCAAATCGCACGTCTTCTCCCGTAGCCTCTTGCACTCTGCTGCTAGCTCCGTCTTTAGTGACAGGATATGTACCACAGTCCTTTAAGTTAGCTGTAATTAAGCTTCTGAACCTCTGAATCAAGAGTAGGCTTCTTAAGAAGCCTACTCTTGATTCAGTTCTAGCCAACTATAGACCTATATCTAACCTCCCCTTTCTCTCTAAGATCCTTGAGAAAGCAGTCACCAATCAGCTGTGTAACTTTCTACATAGTAACAGCTTATTTGAGGATTTTCAATCTCGATTTAGAGCTCATCATAGCACAGAGACAGCACTGGTAATAGTTACAAATTATCTCTTAACTTCATCAGACAATGGACTTCTCTCTGTCCTCGTCCTGTTAGACCTTAGTGCTGCGTTCAACACCATTGATCATCAAATCCAGCTACAGAGACTTGAACATTTAATTGGCATCAAAGGAACAGCATTGAACTGATTTAAATCATATTTATCTGATAGATTTCAGTTTGTAAATGTTAATGATAAATCCTCCATGCAAACAAAAGTTAGACACGATGTTCAGTGCTTGGACGAATACTATTCACCCTCAATACATTTTCATTGTTATGCAGACAATACTCAATTGCAATAAAGCCAGGTGAAAGCAACCAGTTAAGAAAACTACAAACATAAAGGACATAAAGGCCTGGAATGACCTGCAACTTCCTGCTACTAAACTCAGAAAAAACTGAAGTTATTGTGTTTGGCCCCAAATACCTTAGGAAAACATTATCTGATGACATAATTACTCTGGGTGGCATTATTTTTGCCTCCAGCACCACTGTCCAAGTAATACATAGCTCACTTCGATCAGGCACGTTTCCTAAACCCCTAAAAGTAGCTGCCATTAAGCCACTCTTAAAAAAGAGAACGCTGGATGCTTCCATGTTAACCAACTACAGACCTATCTCAAATCTTCCTTTTATAGCCAAGATCGTTGAGAAAGTGGTTTTTAATCAACTCAGCAATTTCTTGAACTCCAGTGGCCTTTTTGACAAATTTCAATCAGGCTTCCGACCTAACCACAGTACAGAAACAGCTCTTATTAGAGTGTTAAATGACATAAGGTTGAACACTGACTCAGGCAAGGTGTCAGTTCTGGTTCTGTTGGATCTCAGTGCTGCGTTTGACACTGTGGATCACTGTATACTGTTGAACAGGTTGGAAACTTGGGCAGGACTCAGTGGAACAGTCCTAGACTGGTTCAGGTCCTACTTGGAAGAGTGGAGTTATTTTGTGACCATTGGAAGTTATGAATCTGATCGAGTGGCTATGACATGTGGAGTTCCTCAGGGGTCAGTTCTTGGACCCCTTCTGTTCAGTCTATATATGCTGCCGTTGGGTCAAATTTGTCACACCGCGGTGAGGTTTGTCTTGTCCTGGGGTTTTTGTCTCGTGACTTCCTGTTTTATTTTGAAAATTAACTCTCCTCTCGTTTCAGGTCACTTGCCCTTCCTCATGTGTCACCGGTCTGATTGTCTTCCCTGATTCCTGATTGTGTCCACCTGTTCCCCATTACCCTCATGTGTTTTATAGTCTGCGTCTTCCTTTGTCATGTGCCAGAGTGTCTCGTTTCTGTCGTGCACCTCAGCCAGTCTCCACAGTCAATGTTATTCCTCAGCCTTGTTATTTTCACGTCAAGTAAGCCTGTGTTGGTTTCCGGTTATGACACGCAACTGAGTAGACGTGTGGGGCTAGGCTCCGGCGAAATTTATATATTTCTACCTTTTGTACCTACATCGAGCGAATTGTGACCCAGAATATTTGATAGACCTAAGATACATTTCACACGATGTCGAAAGGTCGAGGGAAAGGCCGACCTAAGGACGACAAAAAGACAGACTTTGAAACTCTGCACGTGGATGAAGACCAGGCAACTAGCGAGATGCTAACTCAAGAGGATAGCCGCAATGAGAGCCAGATCTTAACAGCCATACAATCCCTGAGAAATGACTTCTCCACACAGCTACATGAAGTAATTTCATCCAACCGAGAGATAAAAGAAGTCATAGTGACATTTTCTGAAAGACTCACAGAGGCAGAAACCCGCATTGGCACAGCAGAGGACCAGATAACTTCACTAACGACCCTAGCCGATACCACACAAAAACAGGTCCAGAAACTTACCTCACAGATTGGAGAACCGAGTTGGAAAACCGACAACGTCGGTCCAACCTAAGGCTGATTGGATTACCTGAAGGGTCGGAGAATGGAGATGTGCGTGCGTTCTTAATGGCATGGCTACCCAAGACCCTTGACATGGAAGCAGGGCAACCGTTAACCATCGAACAAGCCTACAGGCTGGGGAAACAGCAGACACAGGAACAGCTGAGGTCGGATGTACCACGGCCACGGATTCTCATGGTGAAATTTCTGACATATCGAGACAGAGACCGAGTTATGAAAGCAGCGCGTCTGAAAGGTGACATTATGGTGGATCGTAGCCGTGTCATGTTTTTCCCAGATCTTTCCACTGAAGTGCTAAGACAAAGAAAACTTTTTGATGGAGTAAAACAAAGTCTGCGTCAAATGCGTAAGGAGTATGGATTTATGTTCCCGGCTAAATTGCGAATTCTACATAACAAAACCTGGCACTACTTCACTTCTGCACTCCAAGCTGAAGAATTCATCCGAAAGATGAAGAAGGCGAACAACAACCATGACGCACCTCAAGGATCATCAGCTGAAGAGCTACAATCGGAGAACTCTGTCTAAGTGGTATGATAGTCTATTCTAACCTGTTCTCTCAGACTGTTATGGTAAGCTTTAACTGATGGCGAGTTAAAATTAAGGATGGCATAGACACTTGATCTGGGATGCTGTCCACTCATGTAGGCTACTGTAACTATATTCTAATCAAACTGGGTCACAACTGAACATTGTATTTTACATTCGCATTAACATGCATTCGTCGGAACATGCCCGACCTAACGTAGTTTATTTTGTTTTGGTTTTTTTTCATAATGCTGGTTGCTATACTGCTCCTCTAGAGGATCAGACTTCAGTCTAATCGGGATCCAGTCAGTGGGAGGGAGGGGAGATGTGCGTGTTTAACCGCACAGGGTTTAGGCTAGGCCTATTTTGTTATTGCCTCATTTGGGAGAGGCTTATGTTATTTCCTGTTCTGTTTGTTTGTTCTGAAGGCACAATGTTAATTTCAGTGCATGGCATGGTTAAAAAGGTGGTTGCAAATAAGCTTTTACTGACTTCATCATGAGCGGATATACTAAAATAAATATTATTTCAAGGAACGTTAGGGGACTTAGGAAAATAGTGAAATTAAAACAAGTATTATCTAGGTTAAAACAACTAAACACACAGATAGCTTTTATTCAAGAGACCCATTTACTTTCCACCGAATACATTCCTTTAAAAAGGAGATGGCCAGGTCAGGTCATATCTGCCTCATTCTCCTCTCAAGCAAGAGTGGTGGCAATACTTGTACATTCATCTGTTCCATTACGGGTTTATAAAACCATACGAGACAACACAGGGAGATTTGTTATTGTCCAGGGCTCTTTATTAAATCAAGATATTAATTTGGTATGTTTATATGGTCCTAATAGTGATGATACACAGTTTTATAATAACTTGTTTTTAACTCTATCAACACTACATGGTCACATTTGTATGGCGGGGGACTTCAAACTGTACTCTCAACCCAACACTGGATAAGTCATTAGGCGTGGACACCTCACATATGCAGAGTAGGAAAATAATACAACACTTTATAGGAGAGTTAAATCTTTGTGATATCTGGAGGCACAGGAACCCTTCAAGACGGGAATATTCATGTTACTCTGCTACCCATAACTCCTTTTCCCGCATAGACTATTTCCTAATCTCTAAGTGTATGATACCCAACGTGAATGACACAATGTATAAAAGTATTGTCATTTCAGATCATGCTTTACTACTTGTTAATTACACTGTTGAAGCAGCTACTAAGGGCCCAACCATGTAGCGATTAAGCCCGCGATGGCTACATGATAATGAGTTCTTCAAATTTGTTGAAACTAATATTGATGTCTTTTTTGAAGTGAACACTACTCAAACATCAGCGTCTACAAGGTGGGAGGCATTCAAGGCCTACTTACGTGGGCAAATGATCAGTTATACAAGTAGCATCTCTAATAAACAAAACCTGAAACTGATAGAGTTAGAAAAAGATATCAAAGAAAGACAGAAATTAACCTTAATAATACAAAAGAGATTAGACAGAAACTGGCCATTTTAAGAGCACAGTATAATGAAGTGAATTGAAGTGCTTGATCGTTTTGGCATAGGTGGCTACTTCCTCAGTTGGATTAAAATCTTATATCATGACTCAAAGGCTTCAGTGATGACCAACTATAGAGTTTCAGAGCAGTTCTCTCTCTCCAGAGGTACAAGGCAGGGATGTCCTTTATCCCCTCTTCTTTTCGTCCTAGCCATTGAACCTCTAGCAATTACGATTAGAAGCAACAGTGAGATAACTGGTATCAAAATTAATAATATTGAGAATAAAATAGGATTATTTGCCGATGACATAGTTCTATTTCTGACAGACTTGAAACAATCTATACCTACTCTATTGACTTTAATAGAAAAATATGGGAGCTTCTCGGGGTATAAGGTAAATGCTTCTAAGTCTACAATCCTTTTTCTGAAAAGATCTGAGAGATTGAGTCCTCCGCTATGTACACCTTTTAGGAATATTGTGGATAGCTTTACATACCTTGGTGTTAAAATCACACCTTCAATAAAATCCATGGTACCTGCTAACTACAACCCTGTCGTTGAGTCGGTAGTAGAGTCTATTAACAGATGGAAATCTTTACCACTTTCTATGATTGGACGTATTAATGTTCTAAAGATGAATGTTCTTCCTAAGTTCCTATATCTTTTTCAAACCATCCCACTTGCTCCCCCTTCTAATTTCTTTGTTAAAATGAAACAACTTTTTTGTAATTACATTTGGAACAGTAGACGCTCAAGACTGCGCATGACCTTGTTGTATTTACCATATGACAGAGGTGGGTTAAAGCTCCCTTACCTCCAGGGATACTATTGGGCAGCCCAACTACGGGCAGCCTCATGTTGGTTTGAACACCAGTCACCGTTGCAATGGGTAAAGATGGAGGAATTCACAACTTCCAAAATCCCCTTATACCTCTACCTTTATTCAGCAAATGTATCCGCTCTGAAAAAACACACTGCAAACCCCTTTGTTAGAAACACACTGATAGTATGACATGAGGTGTTAAGTTATCTTGGGGAAAATGCTCCTTTATCCCAGTTTTCTCCTATTTGGGGGAACAGAAATTTCACACCAGGTACTAATGACCTTGGTTTCAAGTTATGGGCAGACAGAGGTATTAGTAAAATTTCAGACCTGTACGAGAATGACACTCTTTTAAGTTTTAATGAGGTTAAGCAAAAGTTTAGCATTGATTCTAAACATTTTTTCAAGTATCTTCAGATAAGAAGTTTCATAACAAAGACACAGAATTCTGTAAACCTTCCTGGTCCAAATTCTTTAGAAAACACAGTTTTGAACCATTATGGAACAGCTGGACTAATCTCAAAATTCTATCAGATTATCATAGCTGCATCAAAAGAATCCTCAGAGGATAAAAGATTAGCATGGTGTTCAGATCTTACTGAAGGAATCACTGTAGAAGAATGGCAGGATATATGTTACCAGTGCCAAGTACAAACAATAAACACAAGGTTCAAACTCCTACAGTATAAATGGGTGATGAGAACATATATTACACCAGAGTTACTACACCGCATTTACCCTAATACACCAGATACCTGTGTCAAGTGTGGTACACAGAAGGGTAGCTTGTTTCACTGCCTCTGGGAATGTACCCTCATTCAAGAATTTTGGAAAGAGATTATTACAATTATATCTCTGTTCATCAATGAGCAACTTCCTCTTTGTCCCAAACTTTGTATTTTTGGGTGTTTCCCTGCGAGCTGTACATTGAACAATAGCAGGAAGAAGATGGTTGTATTTTGTCTTCTTGAAGCTAAACATAAAATTGCACTGTCATGGAAATCTGTTCACAGACCAAGTAGGCAGAGTTGGGTTGAGGGATTACTGCAATGCCTTGCTTTAGAGAAACTTACATATGTTGTTAAAGGGAAATATAACACTTTTGAGAAGATTTGGGGCTCATTTATGCAGTTTCTGAGGGGGGACGACTTTATTGCAGCTTTGTAGTCTACTGTTGTATTATATATTTTTTATTTTATTTTTATACATGTAATTTTTTGTTTATTTTTAATAAGATTACTGATAGCATTTTGGATTGTGGGAGCGTTCTATAAGTACACAATGTGTTTACATCTGTGTATGTACATGTTGGTCACTCATTAGTGTTATCCTTTTCTTTTCCTTAAACGCCATGATGAGAATCAGTCAGTTACCACAACGGTAAAATGTACCACTTAAATCTCCACATTTGGTATATCTTCAAGTGCCTATTTGTACGTGTTGATGTGCCTTGTTTTGTTTTGTTTTGTTTTGTGTCTTTGTACTGTAATTGAAAAAAGTCAATAAAAATATTTGTAAAAAAAAAAAAAAAAGTAAGCCTGTGTTCTTTGCCTCCTTGCGAGTGATCTTTTGTTTGTATTTTTTCATAGATTAAGAGTAGTAGTTTCTTAGAGTTTTGTAGAGCCTCCGATTTTCTGTTTTATTTTCTCTTTTGTGAACTGAGTTTTGGTTCCTCCAGTGTTTTGTTTTCCTAGTTGTGGCTTTTTTGTTTACCTCCTAGTGGAGTGATTTTCTGTTGTTTTAGTCCTTAGTTTTTTAGGCCTTTTTTCCCTCCTCGTTAGGAGTGGTTTTGTTTTATTAAGAAGATATTCTCCCTGTTTATTTTCTCCCTAGATCCCTGCCTTGATAGAGTTAAGTTTTTTCTAGCCTGTTATTTTGTCACTCTGTCAAGGAGGTTGGAACCAATAAAAGTCCGCCTTATTCCTACCTCTGCATCTGAGTCCTCATTTACGTCCAGGTCTGACAAAATTCTGCAGAACTCTAATGTAGACTATCACAGTTATGCAGATGACACACAGATATACCTAGCACTGTCCCCAGATGACTACAGTCCAATACAGTCATTGTGTCACTGTTTAGAGCAAGTAACTAATTGGATGAACCAAAATTTCCTTCAATTAAATCAGGACAAAACTGAGGTCATTGTTTTTGGCAATAAAGAGAAGAGGATTGCTGTCAGTAAACATCTCGAGTCACTCTCTCTAAAAACTAGGGACCAAGTACGAAACCTTGGCATGCTGATAGACTCAGATCTGACCTTCAGCAGTCATATCAACTCAATCACCAAAACAGCCTTCTATCAGCTTAAGAACATATCCGGAGTGAAGGGTTTTATGTCTCAAACAGACCAGGAGAAGTTGATTCATGCTTTCATCTCAAGTAGACTCGACTACTGCAACGGTCTTCTGACTGGACTCCCACAAAAAAGCATTAAACAGTTGCAGCTCATTCAGAACGCTGCAGCTCGAGTTTTAACCAGAACAAAGAGATCAGAGCACATTACTCCAGTTCTAAAGTCTTTACACTGGCTCCCAGTCAGCTATAGAATAGATTTTAAAGTTCCGCTACAATTCACTGAATGGTTTAGGTCCAGAATACATGAATGACATGTTAGTAGAATATAAACCCAGTAGAGCTATGAGATCTACTGACTCAGGTCAGATAGTTGAGCCCAGAGGTCAAACTAAACATGGTGAAGCAGCTTTTAGCTGTTATGCTGCACACAACTGGAACAAACTACCAGCAGAACTGAAATCAGCCCCAACTGTGAACATTTTTAAATCCAGTTTAAAAACACTTCTCTTCTCCTGTGCTTATGATTGAGCTCTTTTAAAGCACTTTACATTTCAATCTTTCATTTGCACTCTATGTCCTTTTAATGATTTTAAAGCTAATTATTATTTTATGCTGCAATCTTATATTTAATGCTCTATTCTAGCATTTTATTTATGTCTTTCTATTTTTCTGTACTTTGTTTTTATTATTGGGGGGGGGGGGGGGGTAATTGTATGTTTTAATGTTTCTCAAATTACATGTTTTTCTGTTTTATGTAAAGCACATTGAGTTGACATTGTGTATGAAATGCGCTATATAAATAAAACTGCCTTGCCTTGCATTAAGAAATATTAACATGTCAGCCCTCTCTGGAACAAGGCATGCCCTTTCCTGGCTGAATGTGTCTCCAGCAGTTGAAAATATTTGCTCTGTTGGAGTGGAGGATGCTTGGACACATGTATAATTAGAGGCCATGTCAAACAAGATGGGGAATGTCCTTCTCCTCTCCCACCACCACTCAGCAGGATTGGTGGAGGTCAGCTCTGTAGGTAAAGCTCTGTACAGTTCAAGCTCCTTCCGTGCCTTCTCTGACCGGTCAAGGAGTGTTGCTGCCTGGATCGTTTTAAGGGCCAGGTCCTCCTCAGCAAACAGCTCCCCCAGTGCAGAGTCAGACATGGAGTGGCTCATAGTCACAGCAGTCTATAAAGATAAGTATCAAGGTAAAAATTAAGAGAGAAAATAAAACAAGTGAGAATAAACCAGAGGAAATCTGCTTAGGTTTGTCTATTTAAGAAATGGGTAAGTAACGAATGGTAAGTATTATTATTATTATTATTATGTTCTCTTTAGATGCAGCTTCTTCATCCTCTTCTTCCTCCTCTATCCCCTCTTCCAGTTGGTCTTCATTTTCCAGTGTATGCTGTGTTAATACAGTTTTATATCACTATTCTGTGTGGCATCAATACTCCATCTTCATCCCAAAATGTACAGTAATAATAGTCAAAATTAAGCAAACCGGTTCAGAGTTTTCACTGCACGCCTTCTCCTCCAACGTAGACCAAACGGCAGCATCCAGTATTTTGGTCTTAAACCTGGGGTCCAGTGATGTGGCCTCTTCCAGGAACATCCTGATGTTTTCATCCTGGGAGAGAAAAATAATATGCCAGAGTTAGACCCTTTCATAAAATATTTTTAGTGATTTACTACAACAACAAAAAAATACATACTGTGTAAGGCTTTGAAAGGTCATCCCACACCCTTTTCTTAATGGCAGC
Organism: Scomber japonicus; assembly: GCF_027409825.1. NCBI lineage: Eukaryota > Metazoa > Chordata > Actinopteri > Scombriformes > Scombridae > Scomber > Scomber japonicus. The sequence continues at coordinate 4,213,297 of NC_070581.1, forward strand.
AGTAAAGATGGAGTCTGTATCCTGAACCTTGAAGTGGCCCTCAAGCTTCTGCAGGATGGGCAAAATTTGGCCACATGCAGGAGTCCTTTCTGAGAACACACAGAGTGTTGAGGTGTAGAGGATTCTCATCACCCTCACAAACTCCTCTGCATGCCTGAAGTCCTGGTCGGTAATTCTCTCCAGTCTGAAAAAAAAAGATAACCACCACACACAAAATAAAAACAATTTTAATGAAGAAATCAAATAAAAGAAATACCATGTCAGACTAGTCATAATGTCATGCACATAAAATGTTACCTGTCCCTTTCCATTGACCTCCTGAGCCTGGGGTCCAAAGATGCTGTTTGCTTGTTACAAATGACGTTTTAACCTCACCAGACAATGGACTTCTCTCTATCCTTGTTCTGTTAGATCTTAGTGCTGCCTTTGACACTATTGATCATCAAATCCTGTTGCAGAGACTTGAACATTTAATTGGCATTGAAGGAACAGCATTGAAATGGTTTAAATCATATTTATCTGATAGATTTCAGTTTGTAAATGTTAATGATAAATCCTCCATGCAAACAAAAGTTAGACATGGTGTTCCTCAAGGCTCAGTGCTTGGACCAATACTATTCTCCTTATATATGCCCTTTAGGAAACATTATCCGGAATCACTCAATAAATCTTCATTGTTATGCAGATGATACTCAATTATATCTATCAATAAAGCCAAATGAAATTAACCAATTAACTAAACTACAAACATGTATTAAGGACATAAAGGCCTGGATGACCTGTAACTTCCTGTTATTAAACTTAGAAAATTAGAAATTGTGCTTGGCCCTAAACACCTTAGAAATGAATTATCAAATGACATAACTACTCTGGATGGCATTACTCTGGCCTCCAGCACCACTGTAAGGAACCTAGGAGTTATATTTGTTCAGGATCTGTCCTTTAATTCCTGCATAAAACAAATTTCAAGGACTGCCTTCTTTCATCTGCGTAATATTACAAAAATCAGACACATTCTGTCTCAAAATGATGCTGAAAAACTAGTCCATGCATTTGTTACTTCTAGGCTGGACTACTGTAATTCATTATTATTAGGCTGTCCTAATGAGTCTTTAAAGACTCTGCGTGCATTCTGACAAAAACTAGAAAGAGAGATCATCAGGGGTGGATTGGCCATAGGGAATACCGCGACTTTTCCCGGTGGGCCGGTCAATAATGGGTGGCTGCCGTTTTTTTATTTTTTTTTATTTGTTTATCTAGTTTTTGCTATAGCCTTGCCATGGTTACTCTCCCGGCCCAGGGGCAGAGACATGCTCCGCTGCAGCCTGCAGACACATTAGAGGCCCATTGGCTTGTCTGTCTAAAGAATACCTGGCCCAGTGGCCCTATGATAGGCTACAGAGGCCCAGGAGTCCCACCCACGCTGGTTCTTGACCCCCCCCCCCAACCCCCCTCGTCCAATCACCTTTGATGACAAGCAATCAGATGAGAGATAGTGAGAGATACTACTACAACAAAATGGACAATGCGGCTAAAAAGCAAAAAGGCGGAGCGGAAAAACAAAGAGATAACAAAAAGAAAAGCTCTAGCAACCAACGCTGCTACGAGCAAAAAAATGTCAGAAATGTTTGCTGCGGGGGCCTGCGTGGCCAGAGCGGCTTCAGGAGTGGGTCCCTCTCAGCAGCAGGTGTCAGGTGCCATGGTGGAGCAGGAGGTTGAGGAAGACTCTCCACCATGTGGAAGTGATGATAGAGTTTTAAGTAGGTGTGAGCCTGCCAGCATGGTGTGGATAAACACTCATTAAATGTTCAGAACGGTTACTTAACTGTCAATGAACTTTACTATATATATATATATATATATATATATATACATACACATATAAATAGCAAACTCTGCATAGTGTGGTGTGTTACAACTAGGCCCAAATCTAGTTATCTAAAGTAGCCTATTGGAAAACAATAACCATATTCATATACTATCCTGATTCATTGATTAGTTGCTTTTATTAACCACTTAACCACTATTTTCATCAAAGGATGCCACACATAATTACAAATCTGCAAGCTTACCACTCAACTCACATGTTGCAATGTGATGTGGTTTGAGCATGTAGATCTGCTATTTTCACAATTTTTGATAATTTCTACCTATAATGACATCCGCCAAATCAGGTCATCAGAGTTAAAGTGTTTTAAGTGTGAACATGCACCGTTCTTTGTGCCTATAGTCCAATTTGTTCATGAAGGACATTGATCTAACAACATAACACATATGTAGCCTGTGATGCTTTACATATTTTTTTCAGTCAGTGTTTATGGTTTATTGCTTGTTCAACAATTTCACATTATACAGTTAAAACTAATTCAAGCCTATTCAAGTCTCCAGAATATAAGGGATATTGTTCAGTATACTACTGTTATTAAGGGCTTGTGTGTTTAAATGCACATCAACGTGAGTTGGCACAGTATCTGAGCATGGATTGTAATGGGCCGGTCTGGACCAAAAAGTCCAGGGCCGAATTTTTGTCCCAGTCCAGGCCTGGAGATCATATTACTCCCATCTTGGCTTCACTGCATTGGCTTCCCATAAAATTCAGAATAGAATTCAAAATCCTTCTCCTCACCTTCAAAGCTCTCAATGGTCTGGCTCCATCATATCTTAAAGAGCTGATAGTACCTTATGTACCTACTAGAACACTGCGCTCCCAGCATGCAGGTCTACTTGTGGTTCCTAGTATCTCTAAAAGTAGAACAGGAGGCAGAGCCTTCAGCTATCAAGCTCCTCTCCTGTGGAACCATCTTCCAGATTTGGTCTGGGGGGCAGACACCCTCCCTACGTTTAAGAGTAGGCTTAAAACTTTTCTTTTTGATAAAGCTTATAGTTAGGGCTCTTAGAGCTCTTAGCTTATGCTGCTATAGGCTTAGACTGCCGGGGGACTCCCATGATGCACTGAGCTCCTCTCTCCTCCTCCCTCTCTCTCTCTATCCATCCATCTATATCCATTAACATTCATGTTCTATTACAGTTTTTGCCCGTTGCTTGAACACTATAGACCCATGCTTAGACTAAAGTAACACAACTTGAAGCTTTTGTTACCATACCTCAAACACATGTACCCCCACCTTAAACAAAAGCACTGCTTTGCACTCTAGTTGCAATTCTGCAACACACTTACTCATTTATGCAACACACTTGGTCCTGCATACTACACTCTATTTCATACATAAGACACTTCGTTCAAAAATGAAATCTCAGGGTGCCATTTGGAAGACACATGTATCCAAAATACAAAACACATTGGGTAATTGCAACCACTCAAATACACACCTGAAGGCACTTACTTGCAAAACTGAACACCAATCAGCCAGCTACAAAAAGCCCTCAGTTTAGCCATTTCAAGAACTTTGCAAGCATGGATGGAGGGAGAGCGGGAGGCAGAGGTAGAGCAAGAGCAAGAGCAAGAGCAAGAGCAAGAGCAAGAAGAAGAGGACGAGGACGAGGAGGAGGATGAGGAGGAAGAGGAGGAGGACGACGACGACAACGACAAGGTCAAGGTCAAAGAGGCCATGCACGGACCCCTATTTCTGATGATATAAGAGCAACTTTGGTGGACCATGTCGTCAACCATGGCCTGACTATGAGGGAAGCTGGGCAGAGAGTCCACCCACATCTAAGCCGCTTCAGTGGCATCTGTAATAAGAACATTCCGACTGGAGAACAGGTATGTCCTCACCTCTCTACCTTCTACTCTAGTCAGATGGTATTTACAGCACTGTACTACAGTATATCACATTACCACATCACGTGTACAGGGTATTGCAGGGTGCTATTGCTCCTTTTGCAGCCAAAGTGGATTGATTGTGGTTGGTGAACCAGGCCTGGTTCACCAACCACAGACCGCCAGACCGCCAACCACATGCCACTATGCCTCTTCTGCAGGCAATGGAACAGGCCTGCAGTGACATTCGGGTGACTGTAATCCATGGATGGTTTCGACATGCAAGGGGATATTTTCCCCGGTGCCTAGCGGGAGAAGACATTGCTTGCGATGTCGATGAGGTCCTGTAGCCAGACCCCAAGACAGACAGCGGGATCCATGAGCCCACGTATGCACAATTGCCATGATTTTCTGTGTTTACAGTATAGTGTTTTTTTTCTATTATTATTATTATTATTATTATTATTTTTAGCTTCATCTGAATTGATATTACTGCAATGTACAATATTGAGTAGGCCTATTTGCTTTTTTGGTTGTTTGAAAATGTGCCTCCTGAAAATTTGCCTTCTGAATAAACAGTGAAAATCAAAGACTGCAGTGTTTTATATAAAGTAGACTAGTGTGTTCCCCCTTATCTGAAAGTGTATGCATATGATGCAAATATGTGTCATTTTGTCATCAGAGTTACATTTTGACAAAGGATTGTTAGGTTTTTGATAGCAGAGTTTAGGTTTTGATAGTAGAGTTTCAATTTGACACAGATGTGAATGGTATATTTCCCAGTGTTGTGTCATGTTTACTTGCATGTAGACTTTTGGCACAATGACCGAAGTTTTGCAAAATGTGTTCAAGCAATGGGCAAAAACTGTAATTGCATTCAATAACCTAAACTTCTTCCCCGGAATTGTCTGTGCTTTCTCGTCTCACGGGTAATCTGGGCCTCCGGATGAAAGATTCCTGTCCCGGACCTTCTAGCTTCATTGTTGATTTTCATTGTGCTTCTCTCCTCTGTCCTTCCTTTCTCTCTGCTCAACCCCAACCGGTCGAGGCAGATGGCTGCCCACTCTGAGTCTGATTCTGCCTAAAGTTGCAAAGGGGTGGAAGATTTCCGGTAAATTTATGGAAAGTTTCCGGTAAATTTCCATGGGAATTTAAGCTGGGGAATTTTGGAAATATTCCAAATTGGAAACTTTCCATGGGAATTATGGGAATTAAATGGGAATTTATGGCAATTGAGGGTAATTTAGTGGCAAGGTGTCATCATTTGATTGATTAATTGGATAAAAAAATTCCACCCCTTCATTAAAGACAGAACATTATTTTAAGTTGACGATGAAAATCTATCTCTACCTATCTTGACCACCTGCAGGCTCCTAGCAGCCACATGCATATTTGCAGCATTGTCGACTGTTAATGCTAACACCTTTCCCTGAATATGAAACTCTGCCATGATGTTACAAATCTCTTCTGCCACAAATGCTCCTGTCTGGGCCTCATAGACAGCTCTAGTGTGGAGAACCCTTTCTTGCAGCTGACCTCCCTTAAGGCTAATTTATACTTCTGCCACGGAACGACGGCATACCTACGCAGAGCTCTCTGCGTCGACGCGGACCCCTATGCCATAGCCTGACGTGCACCTCCCAAAAATCCTAACAACGCGGACCGCAAGGGCTGTGATTGGTCCGGTCAAAGCGTCAGTTCCTTCGGCAGTTGCTTTATTTATTAATAATGAACAAAAGGTGTGTGTTTTCTGTTATTAGAGCACATAGCTACATGCTACTTTGACGGGAAGATAAACAAGGATACAGATAGAGACTCCTCTGAAACCACACACACACACATTCACACACCCAAGCAACACATTCCCTCGACGGAGAACTTCGAAAGGACAACAACAGCGTCACGCCGACACATAAGTATAAATCAGCCATTAGAAAAGTGGACAGTGACTGTAATGTAGTGATCTTGGGCTACACTGGTCCAACCATCACAGGTTAGCTCCACATGCTCAGTCTCCTCCAACTCAGCCTGCACTCTCTCCCTCTCTATGGCGTACCACGCTGGTATCAATGTATTAGAGAGCATGTATCTTGATGGTGGTTGATACTGTGGGTTAAGAGCAGCAACCATCTCTCTAAGTAAAACACAGGACACAGAGCATCTTAAATGTCTCATCTCAAAGCATTAGTTGTTGAATACTTCAATTTGCTGAGCATAAGTGAATGAGCTGAGCTTCCTACAACCACCTATACTGGCTGGCTTACCTAAACCAAGGTGACTCCACTGTTGAAAATGGCTGAAGCCCCGTCACAATAAATGCTGTCAATTTCCTGTGGCATTCCTCCTTCATCTCCCTTGTCATCAGCGATCTTGCAGCTATCGTGAATGGTGTGAGATCAAGGCTGCTGGTAGGGGCTCTGGCAACGTCAGTTGTGGTGGTGGTAGTAGACGTAGTTGGACCTTAACATTAAGTATGGGAGCTAACATCAACCAAACACATAGCTGCTACAGAAGCTAAACTATCGGTAAGTTAACCACTGAACAAAGCATTAATAGATGTGACTGAGAGTAGGGTGCTAACTTTCTAATTAGGTAAACATTAGCAAGCAAGCTAGCGTTAGAACACAAAGCTGCCTACTACAACATACTGAAAACAATTTACTTAATAAATTTTAACACACAAAGGATGAGGATTATATGTTACCTGAAGTTATTGACGGTTGCGCCGTGTCCTGTTGAGAAGACGACGACGCTGGCGTTGAAGAAGTCGGCCTCGTAAACACGGTACAGTTCTCCACCCTCAAATTTTCTCCGTGTTTGATGAGGTGATTTATCATGTCGCTCGTATTCCCAGTTTTCCCCGAAATAATCTTGCTGCATTTTAAGCATTTACTTGTACGAGGAGCCACAGAAGTGTAGTACAGCCATACTTTTGAATGTTTCCCTTGCATCTCTGAATGCTAACCAGCCAACTCCACCACAGATGCAACTCGAAAAGCTTCCCGCTTTACCGCCTTAAAAACTACTATTGTTGCGGTGGTGGACCAATCACAAGGCGCATTGAATCGAAGAACAACTACGGTGATTGGCTGCGAGCAAAACCATAGAAATTGTCTTTTTTTCCCCCTACATCTGGGTACAAAAAGAACAAATTGCAGGCCTCGTTTGACAGGCGCAGTTTCGATACTACTTGGTACTGGGTTGTTTCGGTCAATACCTGAAAGGTATCGAGTATCGATACCCAGTCCTAAAGGTCATGCCAAAGAACTTTTGAGGAGCTGGCAACACATCAACCCAGAACGAGGTTATGCAATGGCAAAAGCTTTATTAAAGGAGCAGTGTCAAGTGGTCTTGCAGGGGCTGGAGACCAGGACTGCAAGTTGCCCATTGTTCAGGGCCAAGTAAAATCTGACAAAGGAAGCAACATTTTCCCCACCTATGTTTTCTTGGACCAAGGGAGCACTGCAGTTTCTTGTACTAAGAGCTTAATGTACAAGCTCCATCTCACAGGGAGGAAAAGGCATATTCTCCTGCGAACCATTGAGTAGTATAGATAGTATCAGGGATGGAGGTTGCTTCCTTATTATATATGTATATATATATATATATATATGTATATATATATATATATATATATATATATATATATATATATATATATATATATATAAAAGGAAAGATAATATTTATTAGGTTACTAACATGTGTGAAGTCTGCGCCAGTATTGTTTGTGGTTGTCACAGTAACCGTGGCGCTGGATTAATCACAGCAAGCCTTTTTACATCCTCTCTGTACAGTTTACGTTTGGCATTTTAGCCAAATGGAAATGGTCATCCATTGTTAGTGTACAGGTACAGATAATTACAGTATGGTTCGGCAGACATTGCTCTCTAACTATGTAAAGAGACTTAGAACGGAGTCAGCAGATGCAGCAACATCACATTTATCAGCACCTGCACCAGCTAGGCAAGCTAATGTGGGCTCAGCGTGGGAAGAGGGTCCTGTTGGCGGCAGGCCTGGGACAAAAATTTGGTCCTGGACTTTTTGGCCCAGACCGGCCCACTACAATCCGCACGCAGATACTGTGCCAACTCGCGTTGATGTACATTTAAACACAGAAGTCCTTAATAACAGTAGTATACTGAACAATATCCCTTATATTCTGGAGACTAGAATAGGCTGGAATTAGTTTTAACTGTATAATGTGAAACTGTTTGTAGTAGTATGGTATGCCACCACTGTAGAAGACAGGTGGACCTGCTACCTGGCACCCTATCCGGCTCGTTGACCAATCAGTGCATGGGGCGAAGGGATAAAAGGAGGCTGTGCCCCTCCCTCGGTCTCTCACTTCCTGGCTCGAAGGCCCGCCCGCTTCCTGGCCGCACGTTACCTTCTCCGCTCCCGTCGCGGTGGACCCTTTTGGTCAAGGTGGTTGCTGTCCTGCTGCAGTTGGTATGGGTGACTTAACACATAGGCATAAACACTGTAGGTACTGCTCTGGCCATAACCTGTTAGCCTAGGAGTTAAATTGGATCTTTGTTCATTTTCTGAGCAGACCCTCCTCGCTCTTCCCTTCTGGTGGACGCTCGCTGGTCGGGACCGGCTGAACTCTCCGGACGCTTTAAGTTAAGTACAGGAACACTGCTGCTTCGCCGAACCTTTTCTGTGTGTGTGGCGGCTGCTTTGCCCGGGATCCTCCGGTTTGGCCGCGCTGCGGCGGACTGTCGCTGGCTGTGCTTGAGGCTCCTGCCCCCTTTGGCTGCTGCATGCCGCTTCGCTGCTACCTGTTCTGTTTAACTGTCTCCTGCAAGCAATTGCTTTCCACACTGTAACGGATGGTCGCTGGCTGCGCTTGACGCTTCTGCCTCCCTTTGCTGCTGCATGCCGCTTTGCTGCCACCTGCGCTGCTGACTGTCTCTCGCTAGTAGCGGCTCGGCCCCTGGGTTTCCGGGGACCGGTTTCTCTCTCCATAACCAGCGTTAGTGGCGCCGGTCTTATCGGCCGTGTGCGCTGGGTGTGGATGTGTGGACTAGGACAGTTTGAATGGTTATACCTGGTTTCTGGCTGTGTGGGTGAGCGTATGAGTGTATGTGTGTGGGGGGTTTAGCGGGGTCAAACAATCTTAATTGTCTCCTTGTATTTTTCTTTATTTTGAATTTATTGGTTGATTTTCCTTACTTTTCCTCATCATGAGATAGCTAATGTTAAATTGTTAATTAAATAGCTCTGGCCAGAGACTTTTGTTTGTTTTCTATTTCCTTTGCTCTTTTTGTTTTGGTTCTTTTAAAGTAAAAAGTTTGTTAATTGAATATTAATTAATTGAACAATTCTTTTTGTCTGATTTCTGTGGAGTTCTAGTCTTAGGTTGTGCAGTTATATCTTTATTTCTTTGGTTGCTTTATTTTGATGCCTATATTTTATCTATTTTGTATTATTGTGTAGTTTGATTGTGTGTTTTACAAGTGACTAATTGTGCTTCTTTCTCCTTCCCCTCTAGTTACTGAGAGCCAGCGGTGGTGGTGGTGGTGTCCCGGGTGTCGGTTTCCCCTCTGTGTGCTGTGATTTTGTGTGCTGTGATCCTGGGTGTAGGTTTTCTTATTATTGCACTTCACCATTTTTCTTGTGTGTCACGTACGAGTGGGGTGTTCATTTTTTGGATTCCCTTTTTCCCCCTGATACCCCATACCCCCGCTTGGCCTCAGTTGCTTAAGAGGGATTAGCAAGTTAGTTTATTTGAATTGTATTTTAATGAGTACTATGTTTGTTAAATAAATTAATTGATTGTGAAACTTGTGAACCGCGTCTCTTGCCCTCACTTAGTGTAACGTCCCTGTGTGCCTTCGTTATCACTATTTAGAACTCCCTGGGTGAAATTCCCAGGGTGGCGTTGTCGGTCCTCATTCCATGTTAATCAATTTGGATTTTTGAGTAAGAAGCAGAGTTCTCCCTCGTATCGCCACAACTTGGCGTTGTCGGCAGGATCAACTCAGTGAAGGCAGAGACGTGTGTTTGTAGGTTTTGTCTTTTATCTTTTGGATTTCCTGATCATCAAACAGTTGCAGGTGGTGAGTGTATTGAGTTTTGAGGCGAAGCAGCAGTGGGTTTTCCTGTTTATAGCAGTAACATTAGCGTCCGTGGTTTGTTGGTAACAGTAAAGTAATGGAGGAAGAGCTGCGAGAATTGAGGGACCTAGTGGCACAGTTGAGGGCGGAGAATGACGGGTTGCGGCAGGAGCAGGCTGCGGCCATGCCTGGTCCTAGTGCCGCAACTCCCATTCCCGCCAATCCTCCCCCAGCCCCGTCCACTACTAGCGCTCCTGTAACAGAGAGGCTGATCTTGGTTCCCCGAGATAGGAAATGTCCAGTGTTTAGGGGTAGGTCAGGCCTGGGGCTAGAAGATTGGATTGAAGAAGTTCAGGCTTGCATGAGGGTTCGCCACCTGTCTACTTCTGATCAGGCGTTCTTCCTTTTTGACCATTTAGAGGGAGAGGCACGCGAAGAGATAAAATATCGTTCTAGCGCGGAAAGAAGTGATCCAGCTAGAATTATTGCTGTTCTGCGAGAGTTGTATGGCTCTTCGGATTCCTACGTTGCCTTACAGGAAGCGTTTTTTTCGAGACGGCAACAAGAAGGGGAGTCACTTCAGGAGTTCTCCCTCGCGCTGATGAGTTTGATGGCCTCGGTGAAACAACGTGCTCCGAGTGAGATGTCAAATGCAGACGTTCTGTTGCGTGATCAGTTTGTCGAAAACGTTATTGACGGTTCCCTCCGCCGACAATTAAAACAACTTATACGCAGGCAGCCTGTCGTCTCTCTGATTGAAGTAAGGGCAGAAGCCATTAGGTGGGAGCGGGAGGGGTTGCCAGGAGGTGCGCGGGGCCGGAGCCACTCAGTTCCTTCAGTGCTGGGTTTACAGTACGGTGTTCAGGGTACCCCTCCGGTGGCTAGTTCAACCCAGCCTTCTGAGCTGCATGAGGTGAGAGAGATGTTGAAGCTCCAACAGGAGCAGTTGAACCGACTCACTGAAACCATTGCCCAGCTGCAGCCTAGTCAGCAGCGTACCCATCCCCCTTACCGTGGTCCTATTATCTGTAGGCGGTGCCAGCAACCTGGCCATTTTGCAAGGGAGTGTGAGGAGGTGCGTGGCCCTCCCCGTCCTCGAACTTCAGCTTTCCCTCGGCCAGGCATGCAACGCGAGCCAGCTCAGCATCCGGGAAACTAATACCCGCCGAACTGCGGAGCCAAAGTTCGGGGGGGGCAACCACTGGCTCACCAGTTAATTTAGGGGACGGTGATGATGCAGAGTTAGTTTCTACTTGTCCACATGTGGACGTAGTCATGGGGGGAGTAATGGTTCCTTGCTTAGTGGACACTGGGTCTATGGTGTCCACTGTCACAGAGACCTTTTTCCGTCAGCACTTTGAGGCTTGGGGCCAAGAGAAGCTTCGCTCCTGCCATTGGCTGCAGCTTCGAGCAGCCAATGGTTTGCCTATTCCCTATCTTGGCTATTTGGAGCTTGAAGTTGAGCTCTGTGACCGGTCGTTGCCCAGATGTGGGGTACTGGTGGTTAAGGACCCTCCGGGGGAGGCATCTCCTCAGGCCCCTGGAATTTTGGGGATGAACATCCTACGAAGATGTTACAGTATGCTCTTTGGGCAACATGGTCTTGCCCTGTTTGATCTGTCGACAGTTACTGGCGCACCAAAATCTGTGGTGCAGGCATTGCAGAAATGCCATCAGGTGACTTTGGACCCTCCTTTGGAAGCTGGTGGTAAGGTCAAGGTGCGTGGCAAGAAGGCTTGCCGCATCCCTGGCGGCACCATGAAATTCGTTTCTGCCACATGTTCTGCACAGTACTCTGGCACCACTGTGCTCTTTGAACCTTTGGAACGGGGCCTTCCTGCTGGACTGCTAGCCTCTCCAGCGCTGGTTCAAGTCGAGAGGGGTACTGCTTACATCTCTATTGTGAATGTGGGTTCTTCTGATGTCCTGCTTTACCCACGAACAGTAGTAGGTGTGTTGAGTGAGGTCCGTGTGGTGAGTTTGCCCTCTGGGGTTAACGAGGTCCCATCTCATGTGGCTACCATGGCATCCCAGGTTGTGCTCCCTACGCTGTCGGCCCAGATAGGCGGGGTTGATCTGTCTGTTTTGTCAGGTGAGGAGCAGAAGGAAGCACAAGCTCTTCTTTTGAAATATTCTTCTGTCTTTTCTGCGCATGATGGTGACTTGGGATGCACGGACTTGATTGCTCATGAAATTCCTTTGTTGGACGACACTCCCATACGCCAGCGCTATAGGCGGATTCCACCATCGGAATATGAGGTGGTCAAAGAGCATATCAACCAGCTGCTTAGTGCCCAGGTCATTAGGGAAAGCAGCAGTCCTTTCGCATCACCTATCGTGCTGGTTAAGAAGAAGGATGGGAGTCTGCGCTTGTGCGTGGACTACCGGCTACTTAACAGCAAAACCAGGAAGGACGCGTTTCCCCTTCCCCGTATTGAGGAGTCATTGGATGCGCTGACAGGAGCCCGCTGGTTCTCCACCATGGATTTAGCCAGCGGGTATAATCAGGTTCCGGTTGCTGATGTCGACCGACCTAAGACCGCCTTTTGCACTCCCTTCGGTCTTTTCGAGTGGAATCGCATGCCCTTTGGGCTATGCAATGCGCCTAGCACCTTCCAGCGGCTCATGCAAAGGATTTTTGGAGACCAACAATGTCAGTCCTTGCTTTTATATCTGGACGACATTGTGGTCTTCTCTTCCACTTTCCACCAACACTTAGAGCGGCTGGAGGTGGTGCTGCAGCGGTTACAACAAGAGGGCCTGAAGGCAAAGCTGTCAAAATGTGCATTTTTCCAGCAAGAGGTGCGGTACTTAGGGCATGTCATTTCTGCCCATGGCGTTTCCACTGACCCAAGCAAAGTGTCGGTGGTGGCCAACTGGCAACCTCCCACTACCATCTTGGAGCTGCGGTCCTTTCTTGGATTCGCTAGCTATTATCGTCGCTTTGTGGAGGGTTTCGCCAAGTTGGCTGCCCCTCTACATCGCCTTGTGGCAGAGCTAGGGGGATCAAAGTCCAAGCGCTCCGAGCATCGGGTTTCAGAAAAATGGACGGTGGCACATCAGCAGGGTTTTGAGGCCTTAAAGTCCAAGCTCACTACCGCTCCTGTGCTGGCGTATGCCGACTTCTCCTTACCCTTTATTCTGGAGGTGGATGCAAGTCATGGGGGCTTGGGCGCTGTACTCTCCCAAGAGCAGGAAGGGAAAGTTAGGCCCATAGCGTTTGCAAGCCGAGGTTTGAGACCGACGGAGCGCAACCCAGCCAATTATAGTTCCATGAAGCTAGAGTTTCTGGGGCTAAAATGGGCTATGACGGAGAAATTCCGTGAATATTTGTTGGGCCACAAATGCATTGTCTTCACAGACAACAACCCTCTCAGCCATTTGTCCTCGGCTAAACTTGGTGCCCTGGAGCAACGTTGGGCAGCCCAACTTGCAGTCTTCGATTTCGAGATACGTTACCGCCCCGGCAAGAGTAACGCAAACGCAGATGCTTTGTCTCGTCTTCATCCACCATGCGTGGTAGACCTTGAAACGATAGTCTCCGGTACACCACTCCCACAACCCTTGAAGCACGCTCTACAAGCTCGAGGCCCTGATGCCTGTCAGGCTGCCGTCATGGCCCTGCCTCACCATCAGTCTGCTGATATTGGTGCATTGCAGCAGGCTGACCTAGTGATGTCGGAGGTTTTAGCATTCTGGCGGCAGAAGCGATACCCTAGCCGTGAGGAACGCAAACAGTTATCCCAGCTAGCTCTGGCGCTCCTCAAACAGTGGGATCGGCTGACTGAACAGGCTGGGGTGGTATACAGGCATGTCTCGCGCTCTGATGGTGGAGAAACAACTCTCCAGGTATTGTTGCCGGCTGCCCTGAAAGAGCGAGTCCTCACTGAGGTACACCAAAACCATGGTCACCAAGGGGTGGATAGGACCTTGGAATTGCTTAGGCAACGGTGTTATTGGCCGGGGATGTCCTCCGATGTGAGACGCTGGTGTCAAACCTGCGAGAGGTGCCAAGTGGCCAAGGATTCTAGGCCTTTGGCCCGTACTTTCCTGGGGCATTTGCTAGCTTCAGAGCCGAATGAAATTTTGGCTATCGACTACACTCTGCTTGAACCAACCCATAATGGGCTTGAGAGCGTACTTGTGTTGACGGACATTTTCAGCAAATACACCCTTGCTGTTCCCACCCGTGATCAACGAGCCTCCACTGTGGCTCAAGTGCTAGTCACCGAGTGGTTTTCACGGTTCGGTGTCCCAGCGCGGATCCATTCCGACCAGGGTCGAAATTTTGAAAGTACACTTATTCAGCAGTTATGTGGACTTTATGGGATTGAAAAGTCCCGAACCACCCCGTACCATCCTGCTGGGAATGGGCAGTGTGAACGGTTTAACCGCACCCTACATGATCTGCTGCGCACTCTGCCAGTATCACGAAAGCGAGACTGGCACTCTTGTCTACCACAGGTACTGTTTGCCTATAACACCACCCCCCATCAATCCACTGGCGAATCTCCATTCTTTCTCATGTTTGGTCGTGAGGCCAGGCTTCCAGTTGATTTTTTGTTGGGGAGAGTTCAGGATCCGGTTGGTGGCACGGTAAACGACTGGGTTCAGGAGCACCAAACCCGGTTGCACCTGGCTTTTGAAGGTGCACGAGATCGGCTAAAGGTTGCAGCACAGCGACGGAAGCGAAACCACGACCAGGTGGTTCGGACTGAGCCCCTGGTCGAGGGCCAGTTGGTGCTGTTAAGGGATTTTGGTGGGAGAGGTCGTCACAAGATACATGATAAGTGGAACTCAGTGGTGCATAAGGTGATTAAAGCTCCCCCTGGAGAGGGTCCGGTGTACACCGTTGCACCAGTTGATGACCATGCTAAGGTCAAACGGGTGCATCGTACCTTGTTGAAAGCTGTTGCCGGGATTTCTTCTCCAGGTGGCTCTTCTGCTTCTCTTTCCAGTCTGCCTGGTCAGCCAGTAATGAACGATGAGTCATCGGATGATGATTGGGTGGCTTTGATAAGGGAAGCTTCTCCCTTACCAGCTGATCCGGCCACAGGGGAATTCGCACCCGCCCCTGTGTTGGCACCGCCCACCGCTGTACCGGTACCTTTGCCCTCTCGTCCCTCTGTACCTCTGGCCATTACACCCCCAGAAAGTGATACAACTGCTGGCCACCGGACAGAACGACCAAGGTTGGCACTTCCTGCCAACAGGATGACACCCCAAGCCTCTACTCATTCCCCCCCCTTAGCAGTTTCTCCCTCAGGGAGCAATGATACTGCAATGCGGCGGACGGCCCGAGCGACAGCTGGCCGCCATTCGAACCCCCATCACCTTCCCAGGCCTACCAATGACTTGGTTCAGGCGAGGCCCTCACCCTCGCAGGTAAATGCTGTGTCTGCTTTCTTTAGGCCTTGGCATTAGCTTTTGGATCATTAGAGTACATCATCGGGTCGACGATGAAAATGGAGGGGGTGGATTGTAGTAGTATGGTATGCCACCACTGTAGAAGACAGGTGGACCTGCTACCTGGCACCCTATCCGGCTCGTTGACCAATCAGTGCATGGGGCGAAGGGATAAAAGGAGGCTGTGCCCCTCCCTCGGTCTCTCACTTCCTGGCTCGAAGGCCCGCCCGCTTCCTGGCCGCACGTTACCTTCTCCGCTCCCGTCGCGGTGGACCCTTTTGGTCAAGGTGGTTGCTGTCCTGCTGCAGTTGGTATGGATGACTTAACACATAGGCATAAACACTGTAGGTACTGCTCTGGCCATAACCTGTTAGCCTAGGAGTTAAATTGGATCTTTGTTCATTTTCTGAGCAGACCCTCCTCGCTCTTCCCTTCTGGTGGACGCTCGCTGGTCGGGACCGGCTGAACTCTCCGGACGCTTTAAGTTAAGTACAGGAACACTGCTGCTTCGCCGAACCTTTTCTGTGTGTGTGGCGGCTGCTTTGCCCGGGATCCTCCGGTTTGGCCGCGCTGCGGCGGACTGTCGCTGGCTGTGCTTGAGGCTCCTGCCCCCTTTGGCTGCTGCATGCCGCTTCGCTGCTACCTGTTCTGTTTAACTGTCTCCTGCAAGCAATTGCTTTCCACACTGTAACGGATGGTCGCTGGCTGCGCTTGACGCTTCTGCCTCCCTTTGCTGCTGCATGCCGCTTTGCTGCCACCTGCGCTGCTGACTGTCTCTCGCTAGTAGCGGCTCGGCCCCTGGGTTTCCGGGGACCGGTTTCTCTCTCCATAACCAGCGTTAGTGGCGCCGGTCTTATCGGCCGTGTGCGCTGGGTGTGGATGTGTGGACTAGGACAGTTTGAATGGTTATACCTGGTTTCTGGCTGTGTGGGTGAGCGTATGAGTGTATGTGTGTGGGGGGTTTAGCGGGGTCAAACAATCTTAATTGTCTCCTTGTATTTTTCTTTATTTTGAATTTATTGGTTGATTTTCCTTACTTTTCCTCATCATGAGATAGCTAATGTTAAATTGTTAATTAAATAGCTCTGGCCAGAGACTTTTGTTTGTTTTCTATTTCCTTTGCTCTTTTTGTTTTGGTTCTTTTAAAGTAAAAAGTTTGTTAATTGAATATTAATTAATTGAACAATTCTTTTTGTCTGATTTCTGTGGAGTTCTAGTCTTAGGTTGTGCAGTTATATCTTTATTTCTTTGGTTGCTTTATTTTGATGCCTATATTTTATCTATTTTGTATTATTGTGTAGTTTGATTGTGTGTTTTACAAGTGACTAATTGTGCTTCTTTCTCCTTCCCCTCTAGTTACTGAGAGCCAGCGGTGGTGGTGGTGGTGTCCCGGGTGTCGGTTTCCCCTCTGTGTGCTGTGATTTTGTGTGCTGTGATCCTGGGTGTAGGTTTTCTTATTATTGCACTTCACCATTTTTCTTGTGTGTCACGTACGAGTGGGGTGTTCATTTTTTGGATTCCCTTTTTCCCCCTGATACCCCATACCCCCGCTTGGCCTCAGTTGCTTAAGAGGGATTAGCAAGTTAGTTTATTTGAATTGTATTTTAATGAGTACTATGTTTGTTAAATAAATTAATTGATTGTGAAACTTGTGAACCGCGTCTCTTGCCCTCACTTAGTGTAACGTCCCTGTGTGCCTTCGTTATCACTATTTAGAACTCCCTGGGTGAAATTCCCAGGGTGGCGTTGTCGGTCCTCATTCCATGTTAATCAATTTGGATTTTTGAGTAAGAAGCAGAGTTCTCCCTCGTATCGCCACATGTTGAACGAGCAATAAACCATGAACACTGACTGAAAAAAATATGTAAAGCATAGGCTATATATGTGTAATGTTGTTAGATCAATGTCCCTCATGAACAAATTGGACTGTGGGCACAAAGAAAGGTGCATGTTGACATTTAAAACAACTCTGGTGACCTGATTTGGGGGAAGTCATTATAGGAAAACATGTGAGTTGTAAGCTTGCAGATTTGTAATTATGTGTGGCATCCTTTGATGAATGTTTCTCTCACTTGCTCTCTCATTATGACTGCTTGTCATTAAAGGTGCTTGGACGAGGGGGGGGTCTAGAACATGCATGTGTGGGACTCTGTATCATAGGGCCATTGGGCGTGTCTGCAGGCTGAGCTCTGCAGCAGAGTTCTGTGGGCCGGTGCATGTCTCTGCTCTGGGCCAGGAGAGTTACCATGGCAAGGCTCAGCAAAAACTAAATGAACAAATAAAAAATAAAAAACAGTCAGCTATAGGCCCATTATTGATTGGCCCACCGGGAAAAATCCTGTCCTGGTACTCCCAATGGCCAATCCACCCTTGGTTGGCGGGCAAGAAGGAGCAGCCAGCCTGTCAAGCTCTGCTGGTTCATTGGCTCCAGTGGACCTGTCCGCAATAGATGAACCGGCTGCACAGCCGAAACTGAAGAAGTACCCCATCACAAGGACAGGAGCTTCTCATCACACTGGTACGAGAAGTATATATTTCTAGAATACAGTGTTGTCAAGGACGTCATCTTCTGTAAAATGTGTTGGCATTTTGGAGAGAGAGGCGGGGAGGAAAAATTCAGATGTGATGGATACAAGGATTGGAAGCATATGAACAGAGCTTGTTATAAACATGAAAGCAGCAGAGCTCACCAGAGAGCTGTGGAGAAATATAATAATTATAGAGAATGTAACAAATCTGATTGTGGCAGAATCATCCATCAGCTCATCAACACAGATGGCCGACAAAGTGAGGTAATAGAAAGAAATCGGGTGCACATAAAAGTAATACTTGACATTGTGCTTACATGTGCAAAGCAAGAGATACCTCTATGCGGATTCCGTGAACATGAAGATGAGGTGAAAAATGCCAGTAACTTCTGAGTTGTTTAAACTTGTTTGCAGACACAATTCTGTACAATGCAAAAATGCTCAGCCATGACATTCAAAATGACTTGCTAAATGCTGCATCCACTCTGCTGTTGCGACGCATGAAAAAGTAACTGCATGGATCAGAAGGAACTTTCTATGCAATACTAGCCGATGAATGTAAGGACATATCTAAAAAAGATCTGGTGGCCGTCTGTTTAAGATATGTGTACATGGGATCTGTGAGGGAACGAGCAATCGGCCTTGTGGATACAGAAGAAATGACAGCTGAAACCATTGCCAAAAAAATTGTGGAAGTTGTGGCACCTTTTGAGTTGGACCCAAACCTCTGTGTGGGATTCGGATTTGATGGCGCGTCTGTTATGGCTGGACATAAGGGGGGTGTTCAAGCCATCCTCAGGAGCACCTTTCAAAATGCAATCTATGTGCACTGTCACTCTCACAGACTGAATCTAGTGCTGGCATCTGTCGCACGGACTTCAGCTGATGCATCAACTTTTTTTGATACCCTGAACTCTCTGCACACTTTCATGTGTGGCAGTCAACGGCACGCACGCTTCCTTGATGCACAAAAAGAGCTGCACCCTGATCGAAGACCACTGGAATTGGAGCGAGGATGTGACACAAGGTGGAGTTCCAGATCAACAGCAGTGAGTAAAGTGTTCACCCTTTATGACGTAATTATTGATGTACTATTGGGATATGTAGAAGAGGGAGGACAGACTCAAATTGATGCACAGTCATTATTACAACAGATGCGAACCAAGAAATTCATATTTCTCCTTGTACTCTTCAAAGAACTATTCAGCAAATCAGACTTTGCAACCAAAGGCCTTCAGTCCATCAATGTATCAGTTACAGACACGGTGGATTTGATTGAAAACCTTAAACAGTCACTGACAGACATCCGCGCCAGCGACCACTGTAAATTCTTGAAGATGCTGGCAATGACGAATACGATCATAGGAGATAATAATATTGACAGTTGGGATATATCTTTGCCGTCCCGCTCACGAAAGCTCCCAAGTCGTTTTTGGGAAAGTACAGTTTACTGTGTCACTGGGAAGATCAACATGAGTGAGGAGTGACAATGACTTGCGAGCGATATTAAACCAAATAATAGACTGTCAGCTGAATGAACTCAGCTCCAGGTTCCAAGACGACTCATACAGACTCGTGAAAATGGCAGGAACTCTATTGGCAACTTCTTGTGAGGGCAGCTTGTCAGACATGACAAAAAATCTCAATGATGCAGGGAAGTTTTTCCATGTAAGCGTGACAGTGTCAGAGCTTTCAGTGTTTCTCCAGCTCACCACTCGCCTGAACTCACTCTGTCTGTTAACATTTGAAAGGGATCTTACAATCACTTTGGACTATGATGAAATTATTGATATATTCAAAAGCAAACCCCGTAGACTGCTCCTATAGAGGGACAGAGAAAGATGTGAGACGTAGTGTTGTGTCGTTCGCGAACGAACGAATCTTTTGAGTGAACGAAGTGAACTGAATCACTTCATGAACTGATTCGTTCCTTTCTCAGTTCAGTTCAGTTGAGCTCAGCCGCGAGCATGGCTGCCGGTCGGGAGTGGAACTGCCGCGACTCACTCACTCGTTCACTGCGAACGAATCACTCAGTGAACGACAACACTTTGACTCACTCTGAGTGATTCTGTTTCCCCTTCGCGGGGATACGCTTTCATGCCAATAGCATCAATTTCTCCAAGCTAATGGCTAACGAAAACAAACACACACACACGCCCCCATGCCCATTATAGTAATGGACTTAGGCACACATAAAGTAATGAGAGGAGAGGAGACAGAAGAGTGAGTGAGAGTCACCAGTGCAGGGCATGTCGTTCAATGATTCGTTCGCGAACGTGATTCGCCGTCATTCAGTTCATGATTCAGCCCACTTTCAGCACAGTACGTGAACGAGATTCACGTCCTCAGCAGGTCGTTCAATGAATCGTTCAATGAATCGTTCGCGAACTGAAAGTGGCGCTGTGTCAGTCACTCACTGACTCAGGGCACTGAGGGCTGAGGAGTTGATTCACGTTCAGTACATGTACTGCTAACATTAGCGCTGTGTTGCTAACATCAGTGTAGCATCATGTTATGTTATTTTACTGTGCACAGAGGACACTTTCACTGTGTAATATTTTTAGTGCATGTATAAGCAGCGCTGCGTCTCCCGCGAATGATTGTATAATATAGTCCTTGAACGCACCGTCCCTCAGTAAGTGAACGTGAACCTCAGGGCTGAATCATGAACTGAATGACGGAATATTTGGCTGTTTATCAGTTCAGGGAGTTGGAGAGCACTGAACGATTCGGTGAACGAATCTTTTGAACGAATCATTTTAATGAACGGATTCTAAAGATTCAGTACAGTAAAAAGAACTGCCGTTCCCATCACTAGTGAGACGAGAAATAGTTACAACATTAATGGAATATTGTAAGGACATGTGTTGTTTTTTGCATTCATTGCAGCCTTTTGTTTCTGTTGTTTCTAATGTTAATGATTGCAAACTATAGCAATATTTTATTAGGCCACTTTATTAAAATAAGTATATCTGTGAGTTAAAAAGAAGACTGAGAAACATTGATGATAGGCCTACTTGTTTACAACCGTAATGAAATATTGTAAGTACTTGTTTTTTATTCCTATTCCTATGTTCTGGTGTTTCAGGCCTAATGTTAAACAAAATGTCGAGATATTTCATTGGGCTACTTTATTAAAAATAAATATGTATGCAAGTTAAAAAGAAGTGGTTTCTGATTTGAAAAATCATCCTAAATTACTCTGGCCCATCCAAAATTTAAATCCTGGTGCCGCGCCTGGTGTGTAGTGTGGATTATGGTCCACTTACAGGAGACTTTGGAGAGACAGTTAACTGGGAGCAGCCACAAATAACTGTCAGAGTTTCAGTCATTAACCTGGATGACCTTTGACAGCAACAGTTTAAGCATGACTTCCCTGAAAGCAGCCTTGATGAGCAACCCGCAATGTCAAGAGATGATCAAAGTTTCCTGGCATTAGTCATCAACTCATCAGTACAGGTGGAAGGCCATTACCAGATTGCATTACTTTTAAGACACACTGACATACCAAATAACAAGAAAGTTGTTGAGCAGCGTTATTTGAAAAGAAGGTTTCAGAAGGACTCAATGTACCATGCTGATTACAACACATTTATGAATGAGCTTCTGGTTAAAGGCTATGCTTAGAAGGTGCCTCAACAGGAGCTGGACCGTGGCGATATGCTATATACCACATCACAGAGTTTACCATCCTACTAAAGGAAAGATCTGGGTTGTGTTCGACTGTGGATCAGGCTATTAAGGAACATTGGAACGCTCAACCCCTACAGGGCCCTGATCTTACCAGCTCTCTGATTGGAGTGGTGACTTGATTTAGGAAGGAACCAGTTGTGATCATGGCTGACACTGAGTCAATGTTCCACCAGGTACAGGTCTCTCCTGATGACAGAGATCTGTTTAGGTTCCTCTGGTGGCCAACAACCCGCTGAACACCATATGAAGGTGCATCTGTTTGAGGCGACATCATCCTGCTCTTGAAAAACAAGTACTCAGAAGTACAGTGTTTTTGTTATGGGAAAGGCTCAAGTAGCTCTGAAAGCTGTTACAATCCCCAGAATGGAGCTTATCGCTGCAACCTTGGCCTGCTGCATCATCATACTTTGGAGGAAAGAGCTACAAATGGATCTTATGGATTCTGTGTTCTGGACGGACAGCACATCTGTGCTGAAATACATTACAAACAAGACTTCAGGTTTCAAAGTCTTTGTAGCAAACCGGGTCTCACAAATCCTTAAAGCTGCAGTTGGTAAGTCTTATAAAAGTAACCTTTTGTCATATTTGCTAAGACTGTCACTATGTAAAGACAGCATTACATGAAACTAGTAATCTGTAAAAAATCCAGGCTCATTTAGCCCCACCTACTGCTCCTACTGCAAATTGCCAGATTCCACCACAGCCAGAAAAAAGAACCAATCAGAGCCAGGATTGTGTCTGATGGAATGTCTGACAGCTGTCGATCACTGCTCACACACACAGGCCCCTCCCCCTTCCTCCTCAGCTTGGTCAAGCTCATATATCCGAGTTTCTAGGTAAGGTATAGCCATGTGAAAGTCACTGTAAAGCGTTTTATATCTAGCTGTGTGGAGTGTAGTTCATGTATTACCGATCGCGTGCACATGGTCGCACACACGTCAGCCTCCTCTGGGGGAGGGACTTTGGAGGCAGGGCAGGAGTGCAGTGGAGAGGGAGGGGGTGGGATCTGACAGTTGTACTTCTTCAAATTTGATGCGAAGTCCTCTCTCTCCTCAAAGTTACCAACTGCAGCTTTAAGGCATCCTGTTCTGCTCAACCGAAGAGGATTTGTTCACCAGGTGCAGATTAAAACACAGACCAGCGGGGTAGAGCATAGCTCAGTGGGTAGAGCACCCGTCCCATGTGTTGAGGCTGTAGTCCTCGCTGCAGGCAACCCCAGTTCAAAGCCCACACTGAGCAGTCCTATCCTGCATGTCATTCCCCCCTCTGTGCCTCCAGTTTCCTGTCTCTCTCTACTAACCTGTACATTAAAGGCAAAAAGCCCAAAAAATATACTTAAAAAAAAAATCACAGACCAGCTGCCTGGATCTGCCTATAACAAAGGTCTGTCTGCTGCAGGAGGCTGAAGCCATTTAAGGACAAGCTGGCATGACCAGCTAGACTGCAGACTTTTTGAGTCATAGTGACCTGACATAATTCAAGAAGAAAGAAGATTCGAGTGTGGATTATTATTGTTGAAACTTTTTTTGCATGTTCATGTCTCCTACTTGGTAAATGTGAGTAATTATTATGGTTGACACAATAATTAGGGACTGGTGTGTTTTTGGGTAATGATTATTTAGGTCTGGTTGCCACAATGATACCGGGGTTCACGTGGGCATAGTAGGAGGTTAATAAAGCCACTGACTTCCCTGCATTCAAGGGGGAGGAGAGAGGTCAGCCAGGGTAGCCATAATTTTTGTTGACTGCTCTCTGATTGTTTTTTGTGATTAACATTTTTTATTTTGTAATATTGCACATTACATATGTTCTCTATACTGTAAATGACAGCAGTCAAGTGAAGTTAAATAAAATAAAATCCCCCCTCCCAAACAAAACAAAGTTATCACCACAAACAAATTAGCCATGGCTGTACATAAACTTTGTCCATTTAACAGGTGGACAAACTTTAACAGGTCCCTTGTGCACGTCTTGTACAAAATAGACAGAAGCATGTGTCTGTATAAAAACATTCTGCATGCACACGAAATTTACAAAAAAAACAAAAACAAAATACATAATATGCATCTCCCTGATGCTTATTCCAGTGTATTTTCTTCTTCCATAAATGTTAAATATTCTCCCCATTTTTTTATTATGGATATCTAATCTTCCGATTGTCTTATATGGCATCCTTTCAAATGCTGCCCCTTTTGCCAGTTCTGCGGCCCACTACTGGACTGAGGGTACACCCTCAAACTTCCACCCTCTCAGAAGCATCTGCCTGCCTATCATGATGCTGGTTTTGATCCAGCTTTTAATGTATATCCCTTCAGTTAAAACTGAATTATCCCCTATAACAAAGAGTCTGGGCCAGAACTCTGTTTGGTTCTTTGAGCTCTCACTAAGGAAACTGTGTATCCATGTCCAGAATTCTTGCACTTTTTCACAAGACCATAATGCATGTAATAGATGGCCCTCTTTATATTTGCATTCAGTCAAGCCCAGTCTGAACAACCTTGGGGGGGTCCAGTATAAGCGGTGCATGATTTTAAACTGAATTAAATATACTCTTGCATCCCTTGACAACATTTTTATGTTTTTACAAATCTTTACCCACTCATCTCTCTCCAACATCAGGCTGAGGTCCCTCTCCCATGTTCTTTTGAGCACTAGCAGGGCCTCATCTCCCTACTGTCTGAATTATCATAGATTTATTAATGCATCATTTTGGATTTAACCAGATACTAGAGGACACATTCAAATAAGGATCTAATTTAAATAATCTGGTGACTTTAATCCACATCCCTTTCAGGTTAGAAATGATTGGATGAGTTTTAACTTCTCTTTTAAGCTTAGTGGCTAAACATTGGAGTGGTGGCACTGGGGCAACAGACTGTTCGATACACAGCCAGGGTGGCACCCTCTCAGGAGGGAGTAACCAGTGGGCTAGATGTCTTAAATTAAAAGCATAGTAATAAAATAGCATATAGGGTAATCCTAAACCACCTCTGCCAATTAGTCTTTCTTCTCATCTTTCTTTCAGCTTTCTAAGACGTAAATGGGGTCTTACCATTCCAAATAAATGTCTTGACTATCCTGTCATACCACTTAAAGTATGACATAGGAATTTCAAGAGGAATAGTATGAATTAAGTAGTTGAGTTTGGGGACACAGTTCATTTTCACCACACTAACCTTTCCAACCATTGACAAATTCAGTGTTGCCCACCTACTGGTGTCACAGGTAATTTTATATAATAATGGATTGAAATTGACTTTAATCAAGTCTTTCAGCTGTGGTGGGAGGAGGATGCCTAAGTATCTTATACCTTTGGGTCACTGAAATGAGCCTGGTTGGAAGGCTGAAGTTTGGCAATATGCTGTTAAAGGGAGTGCCTCTGACTTTGACAAATTTTGAAAAGAACTAATTATTCTTAGAAGGGAAGGTATTGATCGACTTGGCTCAGACACAAATAATGATATATGTCGTAATTGTATCAGAGATGCTTGAAGACCAGAATGCATGACATGACCATGAGCTTGTTGTACTTGCAGATCAGTAAATCTGTCATTGGAAGGCAGTGTCCACGGGTGTTTCATTTTAAAACTCCATTCTGACTTTTGCAGTCGCCCTCCAACACACAACAATTCGTTTTCATCCAAAAACAGGTTTAGGCTGATTAACTTTGACTGCTTGTCAATCTGTCGTCCCTTTTTTAACTGATCAATTTCCTTTTGAAAGAATTTCCTTTGCGTGCACTTAATCCAATATCTTTCTGCATGATCCAGTTCTTCTGCAGATAACTGATCAGCATATCTTAAGGTCATGTCAAAGTGGCACACATTATGAATAAATCGAAAACACGTCCTGAGGACCAATTATTAGCTACATATAAATCCAACGCTGCCTTCAACCATACGGTATTCTCAGGGTCTTGTAAAATGGAAGAATTAAGCCGCCACCTGCAAGAATGCAGTCTTTCACTATGGGGCAGCAGTCCTAAACATTAGGGGTGGGGGAAAAAATCGATTCACATAAGAATTGCGATTCTAATCATCCACAATTCTGAATCAATTCATAAACTTCAAAAATCGATGTTTTATTAACGTTCCCCCGTCTCTCTGTGCTCCCCCACGGGCTTCCGTACACAGTGTTGCAGCAAGCTTGAAAAAAAGAAAAGACGCAGCACAACTCTACTGTGAAGAAGGGCAGGAGCCATGGAGGAGCAACAAATTCAGCCAGTCCCATCTTCAATGAAGGCAGGAGTTTGGACTCATTTTGGGGTTTATTATCTCCCTGGCACAAAACGAAGGTGAAGTACTTTGGAAACACTACAAATGCCTGTACACACATCGCACGTCACCACCCAGAGTTAAAAGGAGCGACAGCGGAACAACAGCCACCTCCATTGTTGTATATTTTGAAATGGGCACCTTTTAAGAGAATGAAAAAGGCAGCCAGCCCAAGCTTTTATTTAGGCAATTTTATTTATTAACAGAAGATTTGTTTTTGTATGCCTTAACTTATTCTTGTAGTCACTGAGAATTGAGACTTACTAAAAAAAGTTTCTAGTTTGAAAAATCAATTTGTGTTATTTGTGTACAGTTTATTTTTGTAACTTCTGGGAGAAAAAGACAGCTAGCCTAAGCTTTTATTTAGGCAATTTCATTTATGAACAGAAGATTGTTTTTTTTAGGCAATTTTATTTATGCAACTTATTTATTGTACAGTAAGTAAGTTTTTACAGTATATGTTTAGCATGAATAAATGTTACCTTTTGTCTTAAGTGTGCCTTTGTGTGATTACATCATTATTATTATTTAAAAATTATCTTATACAAACTGTATTGTTGTATCACTTTTTGAATCGAGAATCGTTTGAATCGAGAATCGATTTTGAATCGAATCGTGACCCTAAGAATCGGAATCGAATCGAATTGTGAGACACCTAAAGATTCACACCCCTACTAAACATACGTAGGCATGATCAGAGATTATTATATTTCCTATTGAACAGCCTAACACTCAGAGAATAAGGGAATTTAGATAATAAAAAAAGTCTATCCTTGAGTAAATTTTGTGAACTGGAGAAAAAAAGTGACACACTACTTTACACACTCGCTGCAGAGTAAAGACAGTGCGTGGAGGCCTGCGCATCATACCCCCACTATGGTCTAAAACCGGATCTATCAATAAATTGAAGTCTCCCCCCAAGAGAATGTTATGATTGCCCAAAGCTTGAATTTTCCCCTCAAGATCTACAAAAAATACAGGATCATCTCCACTGGGTGCATATATATTGGCCAGAATGACCATAGTTTGTCACATCTGTTTTAGTGCACAGCACATAGAAGTAAAGGTAAGGAAACTTGCTACAGAAGGTCAAAAAATAGTGATATAGAAAAAAACAAAAAACCCAAATGTATACAATAATAAAATTAAAAACTAAATAAAACTACCCTAAAATGCAATGATAACATATGTGTGTATGTGTGTATACATATACACACATACAACAATAAAAACGATAAACTAAATAAAAAGGACCTTAAAGTGCAATTATAACTTATATATATACAACAATAAAATAAAGTGCAACTATAGTGCAGCATTGTACAGCCTGACTGCTGTTGGAATGAATGACCTGCGGAAGCGCTCCTTCTTACTCTTGGGGTGTATTAGTCTGTCGCTGAAGGAGCTGCTGAAGGCCTCACAGTCAGATGCAGAGGGTGAAAGGTGTTGTCCATGACGAAGGACAGTTTGGCTAAAACCCTCCTCTCTCCCACCACCTCTATAGGGTCCAGTTGGCAAGTACAGACTGAGCTAGCTCTTTTAATCAGTCTGTTGAGTCTGTTCTTGTCTCGCTCAGAACATCCCCCTACCCAACACACCACTGCATATGAGACCACTAATGCCACCACAGAGTCGAAGAAGGATCTCAGCAGTGGTCTGCACACACCAAACGATGCCAGCCTCCTCAGCAGGTGTAAACGACACTGACCCTTCTTGTAAATAGAGTCAGTGTTGTCTGACCAGTCCAGATTTCTGTTTAAGTGAACACCCAGGTACTGTCCTCACTCTTTCGATGTCAAGTCCCTGGATGTTCACCGGTGCAATTTTGGAGGGTTTTCAGTTGAAGTCAACCATCATCTCCCTTGTCTTGCTGGAGTTGACTTGTAGGTGGTTCTGCTCACGCCAGTCGACACACAAGTCCATGATGACATTCCTGTACTCACAGTCGTTCCCTTCTGACACAAATTCCACAATGGCAGTGTCATCAGAGAACTTCTGGAGGTGACAACTGTCTGTGGAGTAACAGAAGTCTGTTGTATACAGGGTGAAGAGGAAAGGTGAAAGTACTGTACCCTGAGGGGCCCCTGTGCTGCAGACCACCACATCAGACACACAGTCCTGCAACCTCACATACTGTGGTCCGTCTGTGAGGTAGTCAAGGGTCCATGCAGCCATCTGGTCACTGACCCCCACTCTCTCCAGCCTCCTCCTGAGCAGTGTAAGTTGAATTGTGAAAGCACTGGAGTGATCAAAAAAAGTGATCCTCACAGTATTTCCAGTGTCCTCCAGGAGAGACAGGGATCTCTGCAGTAGGTAGATGACAGCATCATCCACCCCAATGCCAGGCTGATATGCAAACTGCAGGGGATCCATATAAGGCCTGGTTCACACCGGACACGAAGCGCCACGATTAGCTGCGAAGCGCAGAGGAGCGGAGCTACTTTCCTTTCGGCACCCATGTTAATCAATGGTGTCGTTCACATAGGAAGCGCCGCGGCACTCTGCCCCACTGCCGGCTCACGCCGTGCAGCGATCATTTCTGGTCTATTTTCTCCATGTGCTATGGCCGAGTGTGTCAAGCCGGGCAGGAAGTCAAACAGAGCAACAATGAGAGAATCCAGTTTTCTAAATAAAGCATGTCAAAATAAAACTATTTTTCAATAATTAAACACCCCATTTGACGAATGCGTTGTGTGTGTGTGTCTAATCAGAGCACGAGATGAACACACACAGGCACGCGCGTGCATACACACACACACACAAAAGGGAGAGAGGGACACAGAGTGGGCTGGCTATAAGGGGTGGGGTGTCATACAAACACAAACAGAGACAGTGAAAAAACAGCTCCAAGTGTGACAACACAGGAGCCGAGGAGCAGAGTCGCTTACCGACTGGTGTGGAGAAATACGCTTCTGGTGTGAACTGAAGGGCTGTGGCACGCGGGACTGGAAGCAAACAAGCTAATGTAAAACTGTGCCTATAGTCAATTTACAGTTGTAGTTTTTAATTATTTATGAGTATTCATTCATATCTAAGGTTTACATTAGTCTCAGCATTATTATTATAGTGAGAATTACTGCAGTCTTGATACTAGTACTAACTAGTAATTACTTCAATCTTTATACTATTTCCATTGTTATTATCTTTGTATTATCATTCTTCTTATTGCTTTTATTTGTACCACATACAGCTATTAGTTCTAAGAAATAGTTCACTCATCACTACTATAACTTTGGGTTACGACATTTTCAGTAACTCAATTTGATTACAATACCATCTTTTCAGTCCCTTTAATGTGGATATAATTACTGTTTGCTCTGTTAGTAATTTATAGAAATGTGCAATAAAACTGTTAATGACTTATAATGACTTATAGTCTTTCTTTCATCCACTCTTATGGGATAGGCTACCTTTACTGATTGATGTGGTGTTTTTACAAAACATATTACAAAAGTATTTTTTATGAACAATTCAACTTAATTTTACATAACAGCAAGTCAACATAGCAAAGCATGTAGTTTTACATTTTGCATGATGTTTTTGATCGTTGCCAAGATCGTTGAAAATACCTCAGTCTGAGCCCTTCTTTCATTTTGGAAGACCTGTATTTTCTCCTCCTCTGCCTCTTCACCCCTCTCTGCATCAAGGAAGAACAGTAGGTTAGTACTCCGTTACTCCAGTGCTTTCTCTTGACGTGCAGGTGACTGTTCAAACACAGACCGGTCTTTATCTAAGCTTTTGTAAAGCTTGTCAAATGCAGGAAGATCTTAAAATGACGACAGTTACCCTAATCAGAGACCCTCATCATAAGTAATGGTAAAACGTCATTATCAGACACTGATCATGTTTGTCACCAGATAAAATACACTGTTAATATTTTGGTTCCTGAGATATTCTGTTAAATTTGACTTCTTTAACATAGCAGGAGTGGTGTTCAGTGGTGTGAAACAAAAACAAACTAGTTAATTTAACTTCATTCACAGAAGAAAAAGTAGCACTGAAGTTCACTCATCACTAATAGAGGAGAATAAATACAGTCCAAGGTTTCTTTTCAGCACTTGGCTAAACTGACAAAGAGTCATAACACTACTGATCCATGTATTCCTTTAAAGTAGCTGTATGTAACAAATATATTCCAAGTAATCATAAAATTGCCCTAAATATCACCAGACATTAAGAATCATGTTAATTTCAAACACTGATATCACTGACAGTAGAAGTCCAGCCAGAAAATTCACATTTGAAAAGCTCAGTTGCAGCCCTCAAGTAATGTTTATGTTGTCATTCTGTGTTTTGGCCTCATGTGCCACCCACCACCTATCTACCAATCACCAAGTCAGTAGTGTTTCAGCAGCCAGGTTGCCAGTTGACACTGAGCTGCAGCTAGGAACACTGCAGATAATGTCTGATGTTACAAAACCAAAAAAAACTCAAATACGTTGTGACAATTTGAGAAACAAAACCAGGGTATGTATAGGAGATGCCTTTGAAACATGGAGACGGTTACAGCGTCATACAGCACTCAGCTGCACCTGCTGATACGGAGGAGGATATGCAGGATCACGTCCAACAAACCACTTCTTAAAAAGCCTACTTTTGTTTCAGAGGTTCTGGCCAACTATAAACATATATCTAACCTCTGTATCTATATCTAACCTCTGTATCTATATGTAACCTCCCCTTTCTCTCTAAGATCCTTGAGAAAGCAGTCGCCAATCAGCTGTGTGACTTTCTACATAGTAATAGCTTATTCGAGGATTTTCAGTGTGGATTTAGAGCCCATCATAGAACAGAGACAGCATTAGTAAAAGTTACAAATTACCTTTTAACCACTTAACACACGCCCCTGTTTTTTATGCTGTTAGCCTAAACGACATGCCCAAGTTGTGAGCAGCACAGATCCCACATAGTTTGAGACTCAGAGATGTGTCTGGTATCATTGGAAAGGAAACACTCTCAGGATTCTTGTAAAAGTGTCTGTGTGATTCTGTGACTTACTGACAAAGAGTGGCAGAGGTTACAATGATGGGGTTGTTTACTCGCCCATAGGTTTGCCTTTACAATGACATGTGTACAGACATTCAGGGACCTCTCAGCAGGATATAGACACAATGAGGCCACAGCCACATGTCTTGGCTTCATGCAGTCCAAATTTGGAGTCAAAAGACCAAAAGATGAATTTTTCAGATTTATTTTTCAACAGGTATGTCCATGCGTTTTCCTCAGGTCCTTTTTGGAGACTCCAAATGGACACTTGGTTACCAAAGCTGTATAACCGCAATCAAACACCTATAACTTCACATCCCCTTTGCCTACAATAAAAATCTTGGTCTCTAATGAAAGCTGACGCCATATGATTATTATTAATATTATTATTATTATTATTATTATTATTATTACATATAACCATATTTTTTTGTTTGGCCATATCTATCTATCTATATATCTGTTTATTTTGGTATAAGTCATATGTTAAGTCGGAGAAGAACCAACCGTGTACCAAAATGCCGTGTGCGTAATGATATATGGTTCAACTCTTTTACGCACAGGGCGCACGCCGGTTACGCTTGGAGTTTGTTTATGGACAGCCAAACTTAATAGCTTAGTGTCATACACCGTTGGAAACCTCTGACTATTGGCTAAAAGGTTATCAACTTCATTTCACCGAATATTTCCATAGGCTAGAACAGCAGTCAATCAAAGCCGTGTCGTCATTGTTGTCGGTCACATGTCCTCATTGGCTTTGGAGACATGTACTGCCTAATCCTAAACACTGATTGGCTTGTGTGTGGTGTCGTCAGAAGCAGAAGAGGTTCACGGTCGTAAACATCTAGTCACGTGTACTCTGAGATGGACGCGCAGGTCAGGAAATGACGTAAACGGACCATATGTGGTTTGTTATTTGTGTTATTACGTTACGTGTTGGAATAAATACATAGACATATTGAGGAAAGTATTCTGGTTTTATGGAAACGGATTTCATATTTCACAAGAATGGATATTTGCCGAGCTGTACAGAAAGTGCTGAGTCATAAGATGATCGTTGTGGATAAAGGGAAGACTTTGAAGGTATGTAGGCATTATAGCTTTTCTTACTTAGCTCAGGGGCTAGCCGAGCTAATCGCTAATACTATTACGGCTGTGAGCAACCATATAAGTCGTGAGTGGTCTTGAATGAATCAGGACAATCTAAGCTTTCCAACGATGTACGGCATGAATATATATGTTTAAGGGTTGGTGTTTAAAACATTCAGAAGAACTTGTGGCTACCTCCTAACATCCGTCCCATCCCGTAGACGGAACAGCGTGCGTTAAGAGGTTAACTTCATCAGACAATGGACTTCTCTCTGCCCTCGTCCTGTTAGACCTTAGTGCTGCCTTCAACACTATTGATCATAAAATCCTGTTACAGAGACTTGAACACTTAATTGGCATTAAAGGAACAGCATTAAAATGGTTTAAATCATATTTATCTGATAGATTTCAGTTTGTAAATGTTAATGATAAATCCTCCATGCAAACAAAAGTTAGAAACAGTGTTCCTCAGGGTTCAGTGCTTGGACCTTATATATGCTTCCTTTAGGAAACATTATTCGAAAACACTGTCATTGTTATGCAGACGATACTCAATTATATCTTTATATCAATAAAGCCAAATGAAGCTTGGCCCTAAACACCCTAGACACACATTATCTAATGATATAACTACTCTGGATGGCATTACTCTGGCCTCCAGCACCACTGTAAGGAACCTAGGAGTCATATTTGTTCAGGATTTGTCCTTTAATTCCCACATAAAACAAATTTCAAGGACTGCCTTTTTTCATCTGCATAATATTGCAAAAATCAGACACATCCTGTCTCAAAATGATGCTGTAAAACTAGTCCATGCATTTGTTACTTCTAGACTGGACTATTGTAATTAATTATTATCAGGCTGTCCTAACAAGTCTCTAAAGACTCTCCAGCTGGTCCAGAATGTAGCTGCGCACGTTCTGACAAAAACTATAAAGAGAAATCATATTACTCTGCATTGGTTTCCCGTAAAATCCAGAATATAATTTAAAATCCTTCTCCTTACTTTCAAAGCTCTTAATGATCAGGCTCCACCATATTTTAAAGAGATTTTAGTGCCTTATGTACCTCCCAGAACACTGCGCTCCAAGCATACAGGCCTACTTGTGGTTCCTAGCGTCTCTAAAAGTAGAATGGGAGGCAGAGCCTTCAGTTACCAGGCTCCTCTCCTATGGAACCATTTTAAGAGTAGGCTTAATATGTGAAGTGCCTTGAGATGACACTGTTGTGATTTGGCTCTATACAAATAAAGATTGATTGATTGACCTCTAAAGTGTGTATTTACTGACTGGTTGGCTTTTGTTTTTGTGATAAAGGGCTTGTTATAGATATATCTACTTGATACTACGTAGCTAAACATACCAGTAACGTTAGCTTATGTGAGATAAACACAGCCAACTAACATGTAGCTAAATGAGAGTTAAGACAATCACCAGGATCTGGCTTATAAGTAATAAAACCAACGTCAGCAAACAAACGCATCAGCTGTTCATCTTACCTGTACATGTCATGTCCTCGTGAATAAATGGTGCGCTCCTCTCTCGCTCGTGCAGGATCACGTTCAACCTGGCAACTTCAACTCAGGAAGGAGGGGACAAGGAGAGTCAGCTCTCCATTGTTTTGAATGTGGGCTGCAGTACCCTTTCTCAACACTTGTTGCCAAAATTACATAATTAACCTTTAACTAAAATTAAGACTAAAACTCAAACTAGCAGTTTAATTTCGTCAACTGGAAAAAAAGAAAACAAGATTTTTAAAAAACGACAACTAAATCAATTGATTTTAGATCAATGAATTGCAGTTAAAATCAGCTTAGTTTTAGTTTTCTTTTCATTTTCTCCATTTTTACTGTATTGTTCAGTTTGACTTCTTGAAATAACGGGCTGGTACCAGTAGGGAGATCACACACACAGCTAATTTGACCTCAGTGTTAGGCATTATTTCATCCTTTTCAGTTTTTACTAATCAAGGCTTTCCTCCGAATACCCGAAAAACTAAAAGTAAGACTAAATCTTAATAAAAACTAACTTCCTCCAAATAAGCAGTAAACTAAAACTTAACTGAAATAAAAAAGCAAACCGAAAAACTAAATAAAAATAATAACAAATTAAAACTGCAAGCAGTGATGAACGGGCCCTCGCGCCCCCACGCATGTCGGGCTGCGGCTCGGTCGCAGAATGTAGCATCACTAAGGTCTTATGTCTCAGCTGAGTTAATTTGAGGTATAAATACTTAAGATTATGCCGTCACCACGGCAACCAGGAATGATGGGCGAAAAAGCTTTTGATAACTTTTCATCTCCAATGTCTCAAGATGACTCTGTGTGAATTTTAAGTGGATGGGATGAAATCTCTAGGACTAGTTTGCTCAAATATGATGCCAGATTCAGCATTAAAATAATATTTAAACAATATTTCGATTCAAAATGGCCGACTTCCTGTTGGTGTTAGGGTATGTGTCCAAGAGACTTTTTGGTGCGTCCTGACATGATGAACATGTGCACCAAGTTTCGTTTCTCTATGTCAATCTGTGGCGAGGGGCTCGATTTTCTGGATTTTGCAGGTGGCGCTAGAGAGCCATTTTGGCACGCCCATTTATACAAACCATAAAATATCAAATTCTTCGCCAAGTCTGGCTTGCGTGGAAACTTTGGTGACTTTTGGGGCACGTTCAGGGGGTCAAAAAGCCTGTTGTTTTGGGAGAAAAATAAAAAGCGGAATAATAATAATTAAAACTGCAAGCAGTGATGAACGGGCCCTCGCGCCCCCACGCATGTCGGGCTGCGGCTCGGTCGCAGAATGTAGCATCACCAAGGTCTTATGTCTCAGCTGAGTTAATTTCAGGTGTAAATACTAAAGATGACGGGAGTTCCTTTTGAAAGAATGAAGCAAGTGACTTCCTGTTGCCAGTAGGTGGCACTATGGCTGTCACTAAATATGAGAGTGTACATGTGTTCAGACCAGGACGCTGAACAAGCATATTAAATTTGGTAAAGCTCAGACCATGTGGAGTCAAGTTATGAGGGTTTGAAATTTCATGGTGAAGCATCGAAATTCGCTGCGTCACCATGGCAACCAGGAATGACACACGAAAAAGCTTTTGATAACTTTTTATCTCCAATGTCTCAAGATGATTCTGTGTGAATTTGAAGGGGATGGGATGAAATCCCTAGGACTAGTTAGTTCAAATATGATGCGTGGAAATGACCAAAAAATGCACCAAAATTGAGAATTTTTCCCAAGATGGCCGACTTCCTGTTGGACTTAGGGTATAGGTCCAAATGGCATTTTTGTGCGTCTTGAGATGATACATAAACCTACCGAATTTCATTCTTCTATGTCAATCGGGAAGGCTGAGGTTCAATTTTGAAATATTCAAGGGGGCGCTATTGAGCCGTTTAGCCACGCCCATCCCATTGAAGTATATAGGATGTTAAATTAACCCACTCCAGACGTGTGTGTTGAGTTTCGTTACCGTGGAGGCATCCTTTGCCCCTAAAAACTGTAATCATATTTTCATGGCGTTGAATGTGTTGTCATGGCAACGGTATTTGATGCTGGGTCATGAGTTGCAGAATGTAGCATCACCAAGGTCTTATGTCTCAGCTGAGTCAATTTCAGGTGTAAATACTTAAGATTATGGGAGTAATTAGTCAACGAATGAAGCAAAATATCAAAATATCAAAATTTTCGCCAAGTCTGGCTTGCGTGCAAACTTTGGTGACTTTTAAGGCACGTTTAGGGGGGCAAAAAGGCCGTCGTTGTGCAAGAAAAATAAAAATAATAATCTTGACAGATACAATAGGGCTTCGCGCTGGTCAGCGCTCGGGCCCTAATAATCCGGACAGATACAATAGGGCTTCGCGCTGGTCAGCGCTCGGGCCCTAATTAACATTTCAAAACTATAATAACCCTGCAACACATTCAATAGGGCCTTTCCTAATTCCTTAGGGTCCAAGAGGGTCTTCGTACTGTCAGTTCTCGGGCCCTAATAAACATTATGAACAGAATTGGTGCTAATAATAAATATAATTAAAGCTGCAAGCAGCGATAAACAGGGCCCTTGCTCCCCCATCCTGCTCTGAAACAGCGAAACTTGCTGTGAAGCATCTACCAGGTCATAAGATGACACAGAGTGAGAGTCTGTAGGAGTTTTTTAAAGTATGTGGCATAATCAAACATTTTAATCAAAATGCTGCCCTTAAAGATTACAAATGTAACTGTTTTACCTTAGTTCAAATGGTTTATGAGTCATTCCTGGTAGTCTTTTTAACTTAATGTTTGCAAGAGTGCAATGGTGTTGTTTTCTCTGTTAGTTATATATGGACCCTCTCACTTCCCTTTGAGTATCTGTTTGTTGATTTTCCTCCTGTTTCATCTCTTCAAGGAACAAGCTCCTGCTAATCCCTGTTGTCCTTGATCTCGTCTTTAAGCTATTTAAACTGCCATAAAAAGGTGCCTGCTCCATCAGGAGTTTCTAATTCTCACTTTGTTAATAATACTTGCTTAAATGTAATTACAAACAAAATTGTAAGGAAATCATGAAATGACTCAAAACACAAAGTTGTGAAACAATGTAATTTAATCATTTTAATGGTTAAAAAAATACTTCTTTGCACTGAGACAACAATAAGTCCCTGTTTGCTGAGCAAACAAGGGAAGAAAACAATGATGGCCACCAAATGATGACAGGTGGAGCGAGATGAGATGAGGTAAATGTTTTTGAGGAAAGAAAACAAAAAAGGCACAATTTACAATCAATCATGCCCCAATTTCACAATAATAATTATAATAACAACAACAACAACAATATTATTAATAATAATAATAATAATAATAATAATAATAATAATAATATATCAGTACAACTAAAAAAATCTGAAAATTTGCAACAACAAAAAATACAGACCAATTATATAATACAAGGCAAATCTTGCCTGTTAGGCTTCTCCTGTGTGCTCTACCCTAATCACGCTGTGTACAGGACCTGTCAGTCCTACTGTTGATACTGTACAGATAGTAGTTCTGCAGTTTACAGGGACTTCCACATACTATCTGACCACCAAACATGACACACAGAGTTTGGAGGGCCCAATGCAATCATCGTGGCAGAATGCACCACAGCCTTGGCACATGATCATGGCTTTGAGACGGCATGAGCACTTGAGCGCCACCTCCTCAGCTGTACTGTCAGTAAATGCCTGGATGCTGAGGGTGGTCTGACCAGAGGCCAAGCGGGGGCGTAGCTGGAGCATGCTGTCTGCCATGCTCCGGGAGAAACCGCTGTTGTCCATCACTGATACATTAGCTGTGTAGCTTAATCCTCCCACACCCTGCTTGGGGAGCTTTCCATACAGTTGGAAGGGAAGGGAGGAGGCAGAGGAAGGGGAGCCAGATGAGTATGGAGCTTTGCCATGCTCCTTCTTTGCCATCCTGGCAAAACTCATATCCATGTTGAGGAGTCCTTCCATTGCTCCTCCACTAAGGTAGCTGTCAACAGAGCTCCCAGGCTCCCGTTTAGTAACACTCATGGGTACAGTTGGGGACAATTTGGAAAGAGATTGGCAAGAGGGCCTCGCACTGACTTCATTCTTTACACTGGAAGCAGGAGATGGTTGCTGTTGGTGACAGTTGGGAAGCTGAGACTTTGGTGCCCGCCAGTTGATCTTAATCGTAGGCATCACTTCTGTGGCACAGGGGTCTGTATGGGAAGGAGTGGGGCCATTAGGTATGCTCCTGTGGGTTGGCTGGGGCCTGTCTGGTGTGGCCCCTTGTGAGGGCTGAGGACCAGGAGACTCTTTGATAACTGCTGACTCCACAGCGGTCTGAGAGTTATGGTCTGATTTACTTCTGGAGGATGAAGAACTAGAGGAGGATGAGGACGGCGGCAGAGAGGTGATGACTGGGACAGCCCCAGGAGGCTGCTGAGACTGGTACTGTGCTGTGTCTGGGGCCTCCATCAAACAGGAAACTGGGCAACTTGTCGGAGACTTGCTGTGGCTCTGAGACATTGCAGTTATTTCTGGGCTTCGAGATTGGGCCAAAACCTCAGGCCTGTTGCGAGGCCCTGGGGTCCTTGCCACTGCTGGTCTGATTTGGGGTCCTGGCAATCGGCTGATTTCCAGCCTGTTTGCAGAGTGTGAAGGTAGAACTTTCTCCAGGGGCAGGCTGCCCTGTAGTAGCTGGGTGACCAAAGGGTTATTGGCCTCCACACTGGACACTGGTCTGGCTGAGATGGGCAGTCTCTTGGAGGAAGCTGTTGGGGAGGTCACAGAAGGCTTCAAACCTCCACGACAATCCTCTTCAGCAGAGCTCTGTCTGGAAGCTCTGCAATCATCTCCAGGTTCCAGTTTGACCACAACATTGGTGTCCCTGAGTGCCTGTACATGGGCTGCGGAGAGAGACTGGTGGTCCTGGGAATGCTGAGGTTGAGGCATGCTGTTGGGGAAGCAAGGCTGAATGACAGTTTGACCGTGGCGACTAGACACGTGGGCCTGGATGACTGGCTGCTGGTTTTGAGGTGGAGGACTGCAGATGACCAGCTGGCCGTTTCTCTGGGTGCTCAGTTGGGAGCACCAGTCCTGATCAGACTGCTGCTGCTGATCCTCCTGGCTTTCATTTTCACAGTCTGAAGCTGTTTCTGTGGAGTCACTATGTGTCCCAGCCTCATCATCTTTCTTTTGACTCCAGGATTCCACATGTTGAGGTGAGGAAGCATCTGTTTGCTGTCTTGCTGTAGCTGAGTGAGAGAGTACCTCTTGCAGGTCTACATGGTGGGACCCATGCTGGATAACACCACCCAGTCCAGCCTCTTTCCCTTGTTCCTTCTCTGTGGGCTGACAGGAGCTGACCAGTGTCTGAATAACATCCACACCCTGAGCCCCAAACCTGGGAAGGGAATCTGGGATGGAGGTTAAGGCCAGTGATGGTTTTTCACATCCCTGTTCTGCCCTCTCAGCAGACTTAGGCACCTGGCTTCGCCTAGCTGGCTGGGTGAGTATGGACTCTGATACAATGTCAGGCTGTGGAGAGGATAAGTTGGCGTCCTTGTCTGTAAGCCCATTACAGGAGTTCTGGGCACTGGCTGAGGTTGCTTCTATTTCCTCTTTAGCCTTTCCCCCCCTACCTGCCTCATTTCGAGAAGGGCTTGGGGTCTGTGAGGGCTCCAAGGACATGGAGGTTGAGGTAGTGGACAGGGAAGGTGATGGCTGGGGTGTAGCCTCTACATTGAGAAGCTGTAATTGTGTTCCAGACGAATTAGTGCCTGAAGACGATCCCTGCTCTGCCATCCCACCTCCCCCCCTTCTTCCTCCTCCTCCTCCGGGCTCGATAGGTCCTGGATGCTCTCGCGCTCGTCGTCCATTGCTGCTATCCGATATCCCAGCAGCAGGCCGCAACCCGACCCCTGTCGTCCCTGCCCCGTCGCCAGAGGCTGCAACAGCAGCAGCGGCCTCGCGCTGGGCCCTGGCTTGTTGGGCGCGGGCTTTGATGTCCGCCAGGGTACGCGCGCCCCCCGTCCCTGACCGCCGTGAGCCCTCTCCGGGGGGCACGATCCGGGGACAGATCTGGTAGGTAGGGTGCCCTTTGACCCAGGGTGGTTTGATTCTGGACAGTTGAATCTGGGGTAGAAATACAAGAACACTTACTCAAGCTTTATATGGGAACATCTACTTTAAGAACAGGCAAATTAGTTTTGTGCATAAATCTACAGAAAAAGGGGCCTCAAATCTTTTAGATTAAGAATGGAAACTCTTACCCGGATTGGCGGCACCTTGGGCTCTTCTGTTGTCGGCTGCGGCTTCTCTGAACGGACACTGTCAATTGTGGTACGAAAGGACTGACGGTTCTCAAGCCGTGGCCTCTTTTCGGGGAAGCTGGAGAAGGCCTGAGCCTCATCTGGCCTTCTCTTCTGCTCCTTGAGCTGGGTGCTAGGAACAGGAGTAGTGGCTGGGCTGGCCGAGGGGCTGCTCTCACGGCTGCTTGTGGCAGTACCCCCTGTGATGGAAGTGACCACAGAGGCAGTGTCATCCAGGGGATCAACGGCTACTGCAGCACTGGAGGACGCTGAGGAGGATGAAGACGAATCCAGGACTGCGGCAAAAGTTCCCTGTCCTTCAGAAGGTGAGGAGGCAGGTGAGGAGGCAGAAGAAGAAGAAGAAGAGGAGGATGAAGGGGATGAGGTGGAGACCAACACTGGTGTAGCCTCTTCAGGGAGAAGGCGGGTCGTAACTTCAGGCTCTTCGTTGGCGCTAGTGGAGGTTGGGCTGGGGCTAGGGCTGGGAGTGGGTGTAGGTGTGGGGTCTGGCAATGTGACTGGTTCCGGAATAGGCGAGGACTTTGGCTCAATGGAGGCACTCTCTGCTGGTAATTCCATGCCACACTCTGCCTGCAGAACCACCTCACCTTGTATCACTGTGTTGTCAGCAATGGGAGAGCCAACAGAAACTGCTGAGGTGTTCAGAGAAGCACTTGCCTCGGCTGCTTCTGAAGACTGCAGGGCTGGGGGAGTGGCCTT
Source organism: Scomber japonicus (assembly GCF_027409825.1). NCBI lineage: Eukaryota > Metazoa > Chordata > Actinopteri > Scombriformes > Scombridae > Scomber > Scomber japonicus. The sequence continues at coordinate 4,253,570 of NC_070581.1, forward strand.
ACAAAGGTTCCGACGGGCCCTACGACGCAAGTCAGCCCGGGTGCGTCTCCTCATCCGGCCATCTCTCCTCCGCCGACCCACACTCCGTCTCTTGGGGGCACCAGTTGCCACCACAGCCACATCACTGTCCAGCACACTTGCTGCAACATCGCTGGCTTCACTCATGGTGAGCTTCAGGGACTCCTCTCGTGTTAAGCCAGACCTACAGGTACACAAACTATGTTTCAGCACAATGTAAAAACACTGACATTTATCATATTCACACAGTGGCCACAACTGATGCAAGTGATACTAAAGTTGTCTGACACTACAGAGATCAGTGGAGGACAGCAGAGAAGAAAAAAAGTCAAAAATCATTATTAACAAGTTTTACTAAATAATGCTATTGATATTTGCCATCACTAATGTTGATGGTGAATGGTGAACTGGAATTGAATCACCTTAATATGATTTTAAAAAACCCTGAAGTGGCTGTTTTGTAAACAATCAGTTCAGATTTGGAAGAAATGAGTTGGTTCTTACTTTTGCCCATGGTACTCTTCAAAAAACTTTTCCTTCCATGCCTCTACCTTCTTCTCTTTCTCCATTTCCTGCCGGAAACGCACCTGCATCTCATGGGTGAACTCACCTAAACAGGTCAAACACACGTGAATGTTTAAAAGGGAAGCTCTGCAACTAAACTTTTTGAAATTGTATACCAGTAACTTTTTGTGTAAACTTGACTCAACTGTTCTTCACTTGTCAAAATACACAGTGGCAGTTCCAGTGGTAGTTAAATTCTAAGGTCCCTGAATGGACTGATTCACCAAGTCCATGCACACATAGTTTAAGTTGTGCATTTCTCTTGGTTTCATTCACACTACTAGAAGAATATACTACAGCAAATTGTTGACTTTCAGCATAGATCTCACAGTTGGTATTTATGATTTTCTCACCGTATTCATCACAACCATCACAAAGATTGATTGATAATTGATTGGCAACTTTCTCACTACTTTTTGCTGCTGTTACCACTAGCTTCTTTCCCACCATTTCCTACATGCCCATCAGGTCTCATCTAATGTGACTTTTTAAGCCTGGCGGGAGTCTCTTGTCCAAGATTGAGGAAACACTTACCTTCAGCCAGCCTTTCTTTCCAGCTCTGGGAGGCATGGGTGAAGAACTCATTGTTGAGGGCAGAACTACTCAGTCTGGCCATACCATCAGGTCCAATCTGCATGGAGAGAGGATATACTATAGTTAGATAAACCAGAAACCTAGATGTACCAATATCATCTAGGTGGGCAAATTCTAGTTGTGATTTTTTAATCGTATACATCCCTAGATTATATTTTAATGTAATAGACCTTGCTGCCCAGTAGTTTTTTAGTGGTTATCTCCTCGTAAAATATGGAGTGCTGTCACTGAACACCAGGAAATCATCTTCCTTTCATTAAATCATCTCCCTGGGGTATGTCTGAACTACTGACTGTTGGTATAACATGTAGAAATGAATTCAACAGACATGTCTAGATATAATATACTACCTTTATGCAACCACCAAGTTTTTTACTTGATTGTAAATGACACAGGCGTCTCCTAGAAGATAATAAGACGATGTACAAGACGCATCATTGTGGAAAAAATATCTCAGCTTTTATTTACATTTGAACAAAAAGTGGCATGTCCAAAATTATTCATACCCTTCTTAATAATCAATAGAAAAGCCTTTATTGGCTATTACAGCAATCAAACGCTTCCTATGATTGCGGACCAGCTTTTTGCATGCTCTCCACTGGTATTTTTGCCCATTCATCTTTAATGATGAGCTCCAACTCTTTCAGGTTGTAGGGTCTCCTTGCCATCACCCTGATCTTTAGCTCCCTCCACAGATTCTCAATTGGATTCAAGTCAGGACTCTGGCTGGGCCACTGCAAAACGTTAATGTTTTTGTCCGCTAACCATTTCTTCACCACTTTTGCTGTGTGTTTTGGATCGTTGTCATGCTGAAATGTCCACTGGTGCCCAAGGCCAAGTTCAAGAGAATCTTGATGTATTGCTGTTTTTTCATGGTGCCATTTACTGTGATTAGGTTCCCTGGTCCATTGGCTGAAAAACACCCCCAAAGCATTAGGTTCCCACCATCGTGTTTGACAGTGGGGATGGTGTTCTTAGGGTTGAAGGCTTATCCTTTTTTATGCCAAATGAAGGATACATCATTGTGGCCAAACAATTCAATTTTTGTTTCATCTGACCATAAAACAGAAGACCAGAAGTTCTTTGTCCAGATGAGCATTTGCAAAGGCCAAGCGGGCTTTTGTGTGCCTTATCTGGAGAAGTGGCGTCCTCCTTGGTCTGCGTCCATGGAACCTAGCAGTGTGCAGTGTCCGTTGGACTGTCTGCCTTGAGACATTGCCACCAGCAGAGCCCAGATTCACCAGGATGGCCTTGGTGGTGATTCTTGGATTCTTTTTCACCTCTCTCACTATCCTCCTGGCCAGCACAGGTGTCACTTTTGGCTTCTGACCAAGTCATTTTCCACAGTGCGGAACGTCTTGTATTTTTTAACAATACTTTGCACTGTAGCCACTGGAAATTGAAAACCTTTAGATATGGCCTTATAGCCCTTTTCTGACTTGTGAGCCGCCACAATGCGCAGCCACAGATCCTCAGTGAGCTCCTTTGTCTTAGCGATGACTGTCCACAAACCAACTGCAGAGAGCTGCTGTTTTTCACCTGTTGAGTTGATTAAAACAGTTGTTCCCAATCAATCAATCTTTATTACACATAGAGCACGTTCTAAACCGAACTATTCAGGTTTTAATTTTAAAGAGACCCATCATTCCCTCATGAGCAAGCACTTGGCAACAGTGGCAAGAAAAAACTCCCTTTTAACAGGAACAAACTTAGTGAAAGCTTATATTGTTTTTATATTTTCCTCCGTCAGTTAAGGCCGGTCAGGTGGGAATCTCTCTTGATGACGTGTTTCTCCGGGGGGAATCCCGGACCCCAGAATGTGTTCATGCCCTAGTCAGTGTGTGTAAAATAATCTTAATTCATCTGAAGCACTAATTTAGATCTGGCAGAAGGTTTGCTTTACTGTTATTTAGTTGCTTGAGGGCTGTAGTGGGTGGTATATCGAGTTTTTAAGATATATCAATATACTTTCAAATGAGATATAGTTTATTTTCCTTTAAAATAACGTTTTGAGTCTTCTCTCATGTGGATTACATTGTTAAATTACTAAGTTACGTTCTAACAACTCTCCACCGCTTACGCGTTTGCTGCACACGGAGGGCTCAGCTCTTCCTCCGCTGAGACAGAGGAGAGGAGCAGTAATGTTAGTCTCTGCTGCAGTTCGCTGTCATTAATGGTTGAGCTGCTCTCCTCTGCTCTCAGGAGTGTTCACGGCAGGAATAATGCTACTTTATTTTGCCTTGCTGTTCTGTATTAACGGTCCGGACCCTGAATACAGTGACTACAGGACAGAAAGCCGGTGAATCAGATCAATTAAAAGTTATTTTATTATTGTTTCACAGCAGTAACGCAGTTACCTTGAACAACAACTCCCCTACACACCTCAACTCAACCATGCAGCTCGGCCTCAAGACTCTGAATCCGAAACGCCAGCATGCTATTTAAAAACACACAGCACTGACATTATGCTGTTTTGATTGGTTCAGTTTAAATAAGCAAAGGCTTAAGGAATCTTTATGGCTATGATGCGGGATCTCTATATTAGAGAGCCATTCACGCCAGGTGGAGCTGAGTTCTCAGCGTGTGCTGCACACAAACGGGGAAATAAAGATAAGTTGACATGTAGGCTATGCCTGTGCAAATGTTATTTTTTCTTATTTGTACATTAATTAACTATGATCCTGATCCACTACTAAGTAATCTTGAAGTAGAGTCTCATTCATAAGCAAAGTTACTTTAGTTATTTGAATAAACATAATGCAAACTTGAAACAATTGTTTCAGAGCTGAAATATGGGCGTTAGTATTTTTGATGGTTTCTTTGGAACATTCATGAACCGGTAAAAATGTCTTTCCCATGATTTGCGGGCGCAACCTTTTTGCTGTGTCACCTTTAATACCTATTATATACTAGTAGCTTAATTATTAGAGCAAAAAGTTTTTGATAGATATAACCTCTAATTTTGCTCTCAGAGTACATCAGAATGATGCACGAGCATAACCCTGGGCCCCATAGAGGGTCGAACCGAAATCCACCCACCATAGTCTCTCAAAATTCTGTGGGAAACACTGATTAGGTGCCCACACTTTTTTGGTGTCTCATCTTTTACTCTCATTTCTCACTGTATAGTCGAACAATTTCCCGACACCTAATTATAACAGTTTGCTACAGATGTTAGCCTTACGCTTGGCAAGTTCATGTTTAGCCGACCAATTGAAAGTAATAAGCGTAAAACAGGTTACCCCAATCTCCCCAGAGCAGACTTCAGTCCAGCAGCTGTTCAGTAACAACATACACACAAATACAGTCACCGACTTTTTCAGTCCATTTACTGCAACCATTAAAATGCATTTATACTATGCAGAGTGTTGCTTATACAGTTAATCACTTTTGTACTGATTTTGTTAGAAGCATGTTAAAGTCATGCTCATCTTCATTAACTGCTTCTGTTCAAGATGCTCATTTAGAATTAGCGTGAGTCTCAGATAGGGCTGGACGATTAATTGAATTTTAATCGCGATATCGATTTTGGCCTCCCACGATTATAAAAACGTAATAATCGACATAAAAAGATTATTGTTCCACCCAGCGCGGCGCACCTGTGACATAAATCCAACGCCCCCGTCTTTCCCAGCAAGTTCTGTGTCCCGCCCCTTATGTTAGACCCACTGGAGGAACGGTGTGTTTCTGCGCAGATCTGGGAGATTTAAAATGACAGAAAGGCCTTTGGTTGACAAGAAGAAAGGTAGGACATTTTCAGTGCTTTCAAGTTTCATGAAAAGTTTGGCGTAAGATCACACAGCTATTTTGTAAATTAAAAAAAGCAACAACAAAAAAAGCTCGGCAGCCAGGGGATTTTTTTTGGTAGGTTTTGGCTATTTATTTTTATTTATTGTTTTTACATATTGCTATTACTTCCATATATCATTATATATATTTTTCTTGATTTTAATTTATTTCTGATTGTGCTGTTCAAATATATTTCAAGTTGAGTTCTGGTGGTTCAATAAATGCTTATGTTTACACATCTATGAATAATCGTGTTGTATAATCGCAATTTCAATATCGATCAAAATAATCGTGATTATGATTTTTGCCATAATCGTCCAGCCCTAGTCTCTGATAAGATAAACTGGATAGCACTAATGTATCATAAGGATACCAGACGAAAAATGGTGCCCATTCAGTCCTATAAGAATTGTTCAACTTGCGCATAGAGTTTACATTTTGATATCATTACAGGTTTCTAAATCACTTGCTCAGCTCAAAGATGGTTTTAATCATATAAAATCTCCATGGATAAAAATTCACAATAGAAAGTCACAATTGACCCTGTATGATGTTTGAGTTGTCCTGTCAACAGTTTTACTGACATGTTTTTTAGAAAGGTGGTCTATGGTAAAAAAGCTTTTTGGGCTGCATTTTTTGCTGCAATACCACAAGTGACCACTGGGAAAAATCGGATTATCAGCAGCACCCTATCCAGCTCCTATAATACATCCATGCTGGACAGCCACTAGACAACTAATCCATGGAATTTCCACAACTTTATACTACAGAGTAGCTGACATTGATAATGCGCCAAACATAGGCGCAACATGTTTCTTGTTTTTAGAGCAGAAACTTCAACAATTTGTTGCATAGGGCATTTGTTAATTTTGTAAATAAATGTTTCTCACTTTGGTTAAATTGAGACATGTATAGCATTTATTATCATTGTGTCATTTTTATCAGGTAAAATGGAAGGAGAAAAACCAATATCGGCTCAAAAAATCGGCAGCACATATCGGTCATCGGCTATGTCGAGTTCATCAGCACCTTACAGGCTGTCACCAATCTTATCTGTGTGTTAAGGCCTAACACCTGAAGTTAAATGGGGACAAAATAAATCTTGTTCTTCTATCTGTATGAAAATTATCAATATGGACCCACATACAATATATTTCTGTATGATAACCTTTATTTTTTTAAATCATGAAATTATGTAAACCTCGTTATAATAATACGAGTAGTCTCAACACATGACAATGTCAGATGTGTTGTCTTCCCTAAAAGTTATGTAGATGGTTGATTATTTGAAACAGGAAAAACTGAGACAAGCTTTGTGAAAACAAAAAAGTTCGGAGTATGTCATTGAAATTATTAAAAAAAACTGGCAATAGAAAAGCTGTTCAAAAGCATTGTCTTCCCTTAAAACATTGGTCAAGTTTTAAACTTGATGGCTGAATTACAGAACATGGTTCTGTGTGAAGTGGTGCTGAAATTTAATAATTTTACGTATTGTGTTGAATGTGTTATTTATTTAGCAGGAATGAAGTGATGTACAGTGCCTATAAAAAGTATTCACCCCTTTTATTGCTTTTATAAATTGACTCATGATCTATATCAGGCATCACCAAATGGCGGACCTCGGTCCGGACCCGGACCAAGTGATGGTTCTTGTCTGGACCCGTGACTAATCTCTGATAAATTCATGAGAATAGATCATCTTTATGGAGCATTATTTTTTTTTCATATTATTTTTTACATTGGGCACAGTTAATCCACTTAAAAGGACAATAGCTTCATTCAATTGAACCAATCAAATTGTTTGCTTACCCTGCGCGGCCAATGGACCAGAGAGAGCAAGAGAAAAGAGAGAGACAGGGATGACAGCATGGCTTGCTGCAAGAGAAGGAAGGTTGATGCGGAAAACCTTTGTTTTAAAAATGAGCAGACAGAGAAATGTTCATTCTTCCGGCAGGCAGTTCCAAACCAGTGTGCCTCATATGCTCTGAAAACGTTGCATTAATCAAAAGCGGCAATGTGAAGCGCCACTACGAAACAAAGCACAGATCTTTTGAGCAAAGTTATCCACTGAAGTCCGAGCTGAGGGCACGCAAAATAAGCACACAACAAGCCCAGGATTATAGATCTACCTGACTCATTTCGCATTTATTTACAGCCCAGCAACGTGCAAACAAATGTTCACTAAAGGCATCGTGGATTTTGGGGCAACATAAAAAACATTTAGTGATGGGACAGTTGTGAAAGAGTGCTTGAAAGCTGTTGCTGAGACATTATTTGAGGGAAAACAAAAAGACGTGATGTGTGAAAAAAAAATCAAGCAAATCCCGATGTCAGCTTCAGACTGCTCAGGGGGTAGAGAGAGATTACTCTACTAGAGTGTAGCTGTGTACATGTTACTTTAATTTTATTTCAGTTATGCTTACGAGTTAAGTTAACTGTTTTGTTCTTTTTGTTACATGTGAAACATAGTGGCACATTTTATAATAATAAAAATACCGTTGGACAACTGATCCAGCCTTCTGTTTCTGTCTCCTACTAAAGATTAGACCACTTTGGTCGGCCTGTACCACTTTCGGTGGCAGTGGTGGGATCCAGGCCAGTAGGAGGCAGCAAAGAAAATGTCAGCCAGACAAAAGAAAGCTCAAGCTACGGAGTGTTTTCCAGAGGCATCCCAAGATGTCAGTGATCAGCTGGGGCCTGAAGGTGGTCAAATCCAGGAGCAAGAAAGTATGGCTGAACTGTCAAGTCTTCGAAGTGTGATCCAACAACAGTCCGACTCTGGTGCCAGGATGGAGCAACCAGGCCAGCAGCAAGAGAAGGGGTGGAACCGACTCCAGCATCAGTGTGTCGAGCGTCGGCAGAGGGGGAAGCAGGAGCGTCAGCTGCTGATGGAAGGTGCTGCAGCAGTCTCCAACCCCTCCAATGAGCTCAAGGTGCCTGTCAACCCAGTTATTTGGGGGAGGCCTGATGTCCAGACACTTTGGGCATCCAAAGGACTCTGTGGACGAGTGCCAATCCTTGACTGGAGAGGTCTGAGGAGTCGTGGATAATGGTAGAGCCGGATGCTGGTGCAGTATTTAAGCCAGAATCTTTCCAAGAGAACTGGGGTACTTCATAGTTGGTAAGGGAGCTCTAGCAGTTAAATGAGCTTTAGACGCTTTGAAGTAAGACCTCATTGGTAAAGAGTTTCTGCTTGAGACTGATCATCGTGCTTTGCAGTGGATCCACAAAATGAAAGACATTAATGCCAGAATCACCAGATGGTATTTGTCTCTCCAGCTTTATCGGTTTCAGGTCCAGTACAGGCCAGGAAACAAGAATGTCATCGCTGACTTCCTGTCCCGTGACTCTGAGGGGTAACGGCCTTAAGGGGGAGGGCGTGTGACAAAGTGGGTGAGAGCACACCATTTGTCCCCATGGACTACATTTGTACCATAACTTATTCATTTAATTATACTTGTTGTTTGGACCATAAATTAGTCAGTAATCATACTTTGCAGATACTTACTATCCCGGGTTTGTTTGTGTTTTGCAGTATATTTGGTTAAGTTACATCTCAGCAGACTTTTGGTTAAAATAAAACACACACTTGTATTAAGGTTAGTTAGAGTTTTTTGGTTTAGTTTGAGGATTATCTTTCTTTGTTACTCACCATACTTACCATGTGCTTAGGAAACAAAGGGAGGAGGTGTCCTATGTCTCCTGAATTTATAGACTGGTGACATCATTAATGATGTCTCAAATGTAGAACCCCGTGGAGGGGTGGTTGGTGAATTGTTGTATTAATTAGTAAGACCGTTTGTGATTTGATTTAAGTTTGGTTGCAGATGTATGGCGGCAGGCTGTATAAAAGTGATGTCATGGGAGTGTTGGTTAACTGCTAATCTTGTTGTTACTTACCTGTTTCAGGAGGGGCTCAGGACTTACCTGAGGAGTGGTATAGTCCACTTTCATTCAGAGGGCAGGCTGATGGAGGGCTCTATATAAAGGAGCTGTGAGACTGCTCAGGGGGTAGAGAGAGATTACTCTACTAGAGTGTAGCTGTGTACATGTTACTTTAATTTTATTTCAGTTATGCTTACGAGTTAAGTTAACTGTTTGTTTTGTTCTTTTTGTTTTGTACAACTTTTTGTTACATGTGAAACATAGTGGCACATTTTATAATAATAAAAATACCGTTGGACAACTGATCCAGCCTTCTGTGTCTGCCTCCTACTAAAGATTAGACAACTTTGGTCAGCCTGTACCACAATCTCAGTCACCACAGATGGTGTCCCTGCCATGGTTGGAAGAAAGAGGGGGGCTGTGCCACAGAAGAAAGAAAACAACTCTGATCTCATAGCTTACCACTGTCTCATCCATCAGACTGTTCTGTGTGCCTTCAAGAAGATTTTGCTGTAATGAACACAATGATGAAATTCATCAACTTCCTTAGGACATCGTCGTCCCTTCAGCATCGCCTCCTGAAAGAATTCCTGGAAGACGTTGAGGCAAATGCCAATGACCTACTACTGCACAACAATGTGAGGTGGCTGAGTAAATGCAATACACTGGGACGTTTCTGGTCTATTCGAAAAGAAATAGCAGCTTTCTTAGAGCAGCTCAAGAGTCAAAGAGCAATACAGTTTTCACTTTTTCTGCAAAATGAGCACAAAATGGATTTGTTTGCTTTTTTGTTTGACATTATTCTGGGTAAACCCATGCTCTCATTCCAGTGAGATTCTACTTCGCTCAGAAAGTTAGCATGGCCACCAAGAAAAAATCTTCGCCTGAGATAGGGAACCAATCACAGAATTGGGAGGTGGGCTCAAGGCGATGACGACCGTAGAGAGACTGTGTTTACATCCAGCATGGCGGCCACGGAGGTGCAGCAACCGTTCCAAGCAGCAGTAGATTGTGTGCTAAATACATTGGAAGGCAAGTTCACTTTGAAAATAGAACAAAAACTCGCGCTACATGATTTTTCCTTCATAAACAGGATGTGTGCGCTCTGCTCCCTACAGACTCTGAATATGTCATTGTCAATCATTGATATGATTCACCTTGCAACCAATCCACATTCCTCCAACCCCCTCCATGTTTCAGGGACCCCGGCCCGCATTTCATGTCATGTCAATTTCAATTTCTATTTCAATGTTAAATAAATAGTCTGCAGTTATACTTTTTATGTGGGACTCTGGGGCTACTGGGACTATTGTTTCAGCTTGTGACGTAAAGGCGTAGAGACGGCTTACGTAGGGGCGTGAACGACAGGAGGAGACGACAAAGGGAGAGGAGACATTTATCCGCAGTCACTAACATTTTCAACATGCCTAATAAGAGCAAATCACTGTTGGAAAATACTTGCAATGCCGCATGACATTAACGCAAAGTGGCGAAACTCCAAAGAAGTCAGGTAAGGAACCACAAAACACAATCCACACAGTAGCTAATGCTACAGTTTGTCAGGTACTCTCCCATACAGCCTTCCAAACATGTAGTTATCCTTGTGCGACATGAATTCACGCATTATGTTCCTCTTTGTCTCAGGGTTAAGATGCTTTTTGTTCCACAATTAAATAATAACTCGCCTAATGAAAACTTTGGCTTATGGATGAGGGTCCGGGATCATGTTTTAGCACTGATACACACGCAACAGCCAAGCATTACCATTAACATTAGCTACTGTGTGGATTGTGTTTTGAAGCAAAGTTAGTGGTTTTGTTACCTGACTTCTCTCGAGTTTAGCTATAGATTCCGCCACAGTACTTGGTGTAATATCTCACTCTCATTTCTAAGAGCTTTCCTAACCTCCAGAATGGATGTGGTGACAAAGACAACCTCCTTAAAAGGCGCTGTATACACTCCTCTGAACAAGGATATCAGAGCCATCAATGACATGTTTGCCTGTTCCCTGGAGAAGAGAGAGTCTACTTTTCAGTTGATTCAGTCCTGGAGGACAATCACAAGGTTGCACTGTCTGTTGAATTTCTAAACTCATTGACACCCTCATGGATGCCTGACCATGAAATTAAACTGAAATTAGGCGCTCCAGTCACGCTGCTTAGGAACTTGCAAGCAGGTTCACTTACTGTGGCCTCCATATACAAATATACATTCTTCTCACTGCTTTAATCTATGAGTGTGTGTCTTCTGGCAAGTAAACATGCTGCAGCACCCAACTGGCGCATTGTTCTAGTATTTTTTTAATTAATTGACATCACTTTGTAGAAATCTATTTTCACTTTGACTTACAGAGGGGTTTTTTGTAAATTCTTCTGTAAAAAAACCCAAATTTTATTGACCATGACTCAATGTATAAAAGCAATAAAAGGGGGTGCATACATATAGGCACTGTATTTGTTGTAACATGTTTTACAAATTGTGGATGGGGAAAATGACTTTGCTGTGGATTGAAAAAATAAATGGCTTTAATCCCTCTATCTCTCTAATAAAATATAACAAGCTGTGTTTTCCATTTTCCATTTCCATCTTTTAGTTTTGTCTGGCCTTCATTGTATAGCTGATGCAATGCTCTTTAGTACAATTTTGGATGCAGCTCTGCTTTCTTTAGGCTGTGTGCCCTGAACTGATATCCCCCTTACATTACTTGTGCAGCAGTAAGATTCCACTGATGAGTTTGCACCCATGGATGAAGAAAAGGAAGACTCTGAAATCTCATTGGATCAGATCCAGCCAGCTCTAGGTACAGCTCCAAACAGTCTAATGTCAGGATACTTGGTAAGTACATTTGTAATGACAAAAATACATACAGTTACAACATATTTTCTAGTCAGTCTTAAACAATGTTGAATTTAATGTGATGAGGTAGATCTGACTATTAAACCAATAGTCCCATTATGATACCAAACTTATGAGGAGGACAAATGGATGATTGGTTTAGGGTCAGGATACCTCTTACTGGACATTATGAACCCATGCATCAGTTCAAAGGCTGGAGACGCCCCTCTTTCATTGCCAAGAAGAAGAGACTTTCCCTCTATACTCACATTCCAACATACTCATAAGTCTACAAACAAGGCTTTAAAATTGGAAGTCAATGCTGTTATTTGTGATTGGGTTCATAATTTTGTTAAGGTGCTACTGGTGAATATACATGATTGAGCTACTGTTTCTTGCAGCACCAGGGGTATAGAATATGATTCATACACAGACTTATGGGGACTTAAGATGTATGCAAAGATTCAAAAAAAAATTGAATCAATTAAAGTGTAAATCATTTGGGAAAATCCTCTCAAGAAGAGCAAATATATGGCAATTCACTGTGTCGTCACGGTATTCAGTGAAACTCGAGATTTTGATAACTTTTCATTGCAAAGCTCTTTAGACAACAATGACCAGATTTGAAATCACATAATACATATGTCTAAATTTTGTCAATTTATATTTTAATTTATTTTATTGAATCAATAATTTTATTATTGAGCCATTTTGCCACACCCATGCCTTTCAAGATTATAAGATCTTTATCCACATTTTGGAAAAAAGAACTGAAAAAATACCCCCAGATAAGTCTAGATCAGATGGGTGTTATTCAGCAAAGGCAGACAAAAGATAAGATTTGCTTTGAGATTCTGGACAAAATTTACAAAGTACTTTCTGGGCTTTTACAGTCAACATCCACACATTTTATCTATTAGTAAAATAAAATACCCATTTGGAATACTAAGAGTGGCTGCTATCTTTTTTTAGATAATTTGCAGTTGAATAAGAAGCAGAGCAATGGTCTATGGGGTTCATTATTATGTTTGGTATTTGTATCAGGATATGTAACATAACGAGAAAAATAATGTACCTGGCGGTCCACTTCTGGCAGCAGCTGCAGCAACTGTTGCTGGGAGTGTGCAGGGAAGGCTGAGAAGGTCCTCACATTAATGAGAGCTCTGATGTTGGTGTTGACCAGGATGGAGCCTGGTGTTTCAAAATCCACATCTACCCCTCCTCGACTTCTCTTCATGGGTCCTGCCATAGTTAAAAGTACCACTTTAATGCCTGATGCTAAAGCTGTCTCCAGGTTTATAAAGATGAACACCAAAGACCAAACGCAGTGACATTATCCCAGCCCATTTTATCTCTACAGGATGTTTTGCTGTTTTGTTGGTGAATTGATTCAAATAAACTCATTTCTTTTTATAAGGTATGTGTGGTTTTGCTTATATATTAAGGAAATGTTGAGGTCTGACCTGTCAAGCAGATTAGATGTCTGTATTTTGACTTAAAGTACTATGTGTGTGTTTTATATGCTATTGTCTTAAGTAGTTCTTACCTGAGGGCACATGCTCTCCATTCACTTTAAGAGGGGTGAGGACAACACGAGGCATCATGACTGCTTTCTTCCTTTGCCTCCCTGACTGTAGCAACACAAAATGGTGAGATGGTCTCAGTTTTACAATCAGTATGTTAAGAAGCACTGTTTCCTGCTCCTATATAGATCAATATAGAGACATGGCTAACTTGTTGAGATAAATCCAGAATCAGCTCTTAAATAAAGACAGTGCATGGATTGCAGACCCGTCGACAGAGGGGGACAACCAGGTCATCTGTCCTGAGCCCTGGGTCTCCATGCAGACTGCTGACCTGTCTGGAGCGGCTCAGTCTGGTCTGGGTGTGCTGAGCATGCTGGGTCTGCTGGTTATCAGTGCGCCCCTGCTGTCCTGCTGCTCGGCTGAGGCGGGTCTGGGGCTGGCTGCTGGGAGCCTGCGGCTCTGTGGAGCAGGATGCACTGGAGGAGCTCTCATCCACTGAGGCTGCAGGTCAGGAAACAATACAGTTAAATCTGCATTCATTAAGACTAGAGAGAACCAAAGTGTTCTTTCATTTACTCAAGCAGAAACACAGATTTCTTTGTTAAACTGGTGCTTTATTAGAGCTGTGCACCCCTGTTCCTTCGACAGTTGATGTGCACAATTGAGCTTGTCTGATGACAAGGTGTGATTAAGGGCGCACTCACACTAGGGCCAGTTGTTCCATACCGTGCTGAAGCACGAATGTCCCCTCTCTCCTGTCCCCCGCTGGCCTGCACTCACATTAGCCCAAACCCAAGTACGGTTGCCTCCGATATATCATCATGTTGATATACAACATACGCATGGCACGACGTCATCATTAAGTGTGTTGTTTTGCCTTCGTAGCTCTGCTTGCTAACTACAAGTACATTATGCAGATTTTACCGAAAACTTCAGAATTTTTGTGCGTCTTGTCCCGTTGTTGCTGGATGCCATCCTCTGCCCAATCAAACACTCCAACTCTTCATCTGAACAATGTGAACCCTGTGGAGGGATGGTCGCATGGTTCTTTCATCTTCACCATGTTTCACGCATTGTGTATGTAACCGTGTGTGTACTAGGGATGGGCATGATTAATCGATAATCGATAATTGATGGTTAAAAATGTTGTCGATCACATGAAATCTTTATCGATCAAACGCTGGTTTCAAATAGAAGCTGTGTTGCATAGCGTGAGTCCTGAAGCAATGCAATGAATTTCACTATGTGGCAGCAATGAGACATCTTACCAACAGGGGGCGACATTTGACACAGAAAACGGCTCAGCTACCTACCAGCTGCCGTAGATATCAAACGTAAACATGAAGAGGTCAAGGCGAAGTTTGGGGTGGGACCTCTTCAAACTAAAAATGACAGAGTTCATTGTAAACCCAGTACCTGGGCCAGGCTACCCAGGTTAGCACAATACCTCTGCATCCTGGCTACTTCGGTCCCGTCAGAGCGTTTCAGCTGCTCGACTGACTGTCACCAGGCTGCGATCCCTGAGCATGCTAAAATGCTAAAATGCAAATCAACAAGAATCAGTGGACATTTACTTTGTTAGCAGTGGACAGTCACCACTGTAGCCTTTAGGTGAGTCACTCTTGTTGTTTTATGAGGCTCTAGTTAAAAAAGCATAATTGTGAAGTAACTGTCACTCACTCTCCCTCCCTCTTTCTCTCTCGGCTCGTCTTTTTTAAAGATTAAAGCTACTTTTCCTCTCTAGTTATTATGTAAAATAATGGAATAACTGTCACTGCAGTGGGTGTCATTGTCTGAGTTGGGACATAAAAATGAGTTGCAGCGGGAAAGCTACCGAAAAGGGTCAATACCTTTGTGGGTTCACTGTAATTTAAGTGTAATGATGATAGCCTTGCAAGTGATGCATTGTTTTTGCTCAACAAGAATGTTTTTACTCATTTTTGATTTTTCAAATTGTTGGCTGTATTGTCCATATTTGAATTCATTCATTATACATTCATTCATTATACATTAATTTAGGCTACTTATATGCATATTTAAAAAAAGCTTGTACAGACTGCAAATCAAGACATTCAGTCCAGGTGTTAACCATTTATGTTTGAATTCTCACCAATGATCACAACCTTTGGGTAATAACAGATAGAGCAAGATCTTAAAATAGAGGCCACCTCATTTGAAACAAGACCGCCTTTTCTATCATGAACAAAAATCTTTCAGCAAAAATAGCTAAAACTTCAGAGAAATTAAATCTCCAGGGAAAAAGCTCATATGCGCAATTTCAAATAGTTAATGCCACTACTGCTTAGGTTGTAATCTACAATACAAACTATATTAAATAAAAGACAAGATGCCTCCAGACCTGCACAGTGTACAGATATGACTGAAATGATTAATACTCTTTCATTTTATATAAAAAATGCGCCACTTACCCTGAACAGTGTTAAATGCTTGTTCTACAAAGACATTCTAAAATAGCCTGGACAAAATTATTGGTACCCTTTAGAAGTTGTAAGAAATGATTGATTTGTAGTGATACTTTAAAGGAGACTATTATGTGCAGGTGCTTTCAATTTTATAATGACTCATGCACCCAGTTTAAAAGGAGAAAATTACTCACTCTGCTGTTCTGTGCCAGTGTGTGCATGATTATGGCAAAAATCATAATGATTGTTTTGATCAATAATGAAATTGCGATTATAATACACGATTATGCATAGATTTGTAAACATAAGCATTTATTGAACCACCAGAACTCAACTTGAAATATATTTGAACAGCACAACCAGAAATAAATTAAAATCAAGGAAAAAAATATAATGATAAATGTAAATAATAAAACCTACCAAAAAAAAAATCCCGTCTGCCGAGCTATTTTTGTTGCTGCTTTTTTTTTTTAAATAAAATTTTATTTAAAACCATCTTGTAGTGCAAAGTACTGAAAAACTAGTGCAAAGTACTGAACAAAGAGTAGTACATTCATCCTGTTTAAACCTGTTAACAGATGATTAATCAAATTGGTTGTGTTGCCGCGGGCTGCAGTCACAATAGTGCGACATAGTTTGCACACTATTTCTTTCTGTTCGACGTCGGATAACTCAAAGCCAAAATGTTTCCAGACCACTGAAGATGTCCCAGTCCTACCTTTCTTCTTGTCAACCAAAGGCTGCCTTTCTGGCATTTTAAATCTCCCAGATCTGCGCAGAAACACACCATTCCTCCAGCGGATCTAACATAAGGGGCGGGACACAGAACTTGCTGGAAAAGACGGGGGCGTTGGATGGTTATGTCAAAGGTGCGCCGTGCGGAACAATAATCAATTATTACGTTTTTATAATTGTGGGAGGCCAAAATTGATATCACGATTAAAATTCAATGAATCGTCCAGCCCTAGTGTGCATCACATTAAACACGGAAAACAGATGGAAAACTAGAGAGTGGTCTGAACACATTTACACATATATATATGTAATAGCCAAGCATGGTCAACGTAAAGATTACAAGACCATATCCAAAGAGCTTGATGCTACAGTGACCACTGTTGCCAATATTATGAATTATTTTATGGCCCATCGAGCTGTAACCAACATCTCTTGACAGGAAACTGCTCAAATGGTCAAGAGAGAACCAAAGAATACTTCATTACAAAATGAAGGTACAGAAGGTACAATAGTTTCAAGTGTCTGTCAAAATGCATGTTGACAAGCCACAGTCCACTATATTTACAGAAGAAAAAAATTAAGCCTTCAAAGAAAAGCCTTTCCTTTATCTATACTGCCCAATGACGTAAGAATCCCTTTATTTCTCACCCTTGCAAGAACTAAAGTGGACTTGTAACAGAATGCTGCTGGATAGATCCCTGGGCTGACTGGATAAATCTGGTTGGGAAATGAAAGAGCAGCACTTTCCCCTCCATCATTATCACCAATGAGATGGCCTTGAGTAAGCTGCTCAGTGACTAACAGATCAGACTGTGGTTAGTCTTGACAGTGTTGCTGTCAGTGAAATTTCCCTGGATAAAAAAAGTTAGAAAAGTCAGTGGGTCAATCAGTCAGACAGACACTTTATTGATCCCAAAAATTAAAAAGCAAAGAAATTAAAAGGAAAGAGACAAGCAACATTCTATAACATTAGTAACCTCATTTGGGACAATAAAAAAGGAAATCCCATTGTTGGGCCAACTGGAATGCACATGACAGCATAGAAAGCAAATATATATCAGCATGATTATAAAGCAAAAGGTGGTAAGATGAGAGTCAACTGCAGCAGAAGACACGGTCACACAAATGGGACTATAATCAGTGTCTTCATCAAGTGAGAGCATAATAATGAAGGCTTGCTTATTCACTGCCAGGATGACTACTTCACTGTTGTTAGGATTCAGTCAACAGAAGCATCCACACAAAGAAAGACATGGCCTGCATAATGTATGTCTCTGCTCTCATACCAGTATATTATCAACAACAATCTAATCCAATCTTTTCTTCCCTGGGAAGTGAATGCATTTCTTTTTATAAATCTTCCCACATAGGTCTTTGTAGCTCTTATGTCAAAGTAGGTCACTGATAACATAACTTTCAGGAGACATGGTGTAGATAATGAGAGGTCACTAGTGTGTGGTGTAGTTTTACCATCATTGTCTCCACTGGCAGCAGCAGTGGTCTCAGTGGAGTCGCAGCTCTCTTGCTCAGTGGCTTCAGTAGCACCAACTGAAGACATGGCTGAGCCTGCTGCAGGGGTGTTGCTGCTAGAACCTGGGAGGGCAGTGCTGCTGGCCGGCTCTGTAGGTGTTTCTGATCCTGATGTTGTCTTAGTCCACTGCAGGGCATTTTTCTAGAGGGCAGGAACAGTGCAGAGTTAGCAGGTCATAGGTTTTCTTCATGAATCATTCAAATCAAAACATTTTCTCTTATCAATTGACTTTGTAGTCATGCATCACATCCACTGCTGCAATAAACTATTACATATTATATGTGTATTGAAGCACTTAAGGGGTGTAACAGTACCTATATTCGTCAGTAATGGTAAATGATCTTTGGTTTGGTATCCTTAAAAGTCAGCACTGCCACCAATCAATACTGGCTTCCTTTGGTGACCATAATAGGGATCAATTAACTTTGGCTATCAACATTTATTTAATTAAATATAAGTACATGGATGCATTAGATCTGATACATGCGGTCCAAATACGAAAGTGTGTACTAAAATATTTTGTCAATAGGATTCAATTATTGATAAAACTGACCCAATATTTAACTTTTCTACATTAAAATGCTACAAACAACCAGGTTTATGCTATATATTTTTTGAATTTGGTACTTAAATTATCCCAAATGTTTCCATTCAGTGTTACAACAAAAGAAATCCATAATTTCAATCAAATTAACAGTCTGTTTCATGATGTCACATCACAATCAGTGCTGTGGTTGCCTGCCAGAAGCTGTCATAAATTTTAATAAATCAAGTTTTTTTCAATTCAATTTCTAGATTTTGATCTACATTTTTAATATATTTTTTTTATATCTTTTTACCAGATGAAGGATTTTAGTAATCAAATGTCAGGATTTTCAGTTTTCAGAGCAACAAACTGAGTATATGTTAGCAGCAGTTCGGCTCACAGCCCCTCTGGACGTCCTCTGTCTGCTGAACAGTGAGAAACACTTAAACTGCTTCATACAGTGTTTTGCCAATTGTAATCATAAGGTCAGTTTGTTTTAGAAAGAAGGTGGCCACTGTGGATAATATAGCTCCCGGTAAAAATCTCCTGAATGATGAGCAATGATGAAGGAATCCCAGCTGGGAGAAGCTGACTGCAGAACACCATCTATACAGCAATGATGGTATATTGTATGTTTAACTAGAGAATGCTCCTGATGCGATTCTCTTGTGAGAAGATGTTTCACTCTGTTGCAGTTGTTTAAACTACAGAAAGCCTCAATCCATTTGCAACTGTACAGTTATGTGACAGAGTGGAGCTTTTTTTGTTACAAACCATCGTTGGAGCAATCCAGACACCAGCTGCAGATAGCACTTTTACCACAACAAATTTTAACATCAGCCGATATGACCTGCCATTTGGGCTACTTTCTATTGACACCAATTATGATGGTAATACTATCCAACTAAAATTACTTTAAGCAGCAGTGTGGCAAAGCGCTGAGACATAAGAGGATAATTTGATTACCTTGAGAGTGAATAAGCTCATCCGTCCAGGCAGCTTAAAGAAGATGCTATTCTTGACTCTGTCTCCCCTCACCTGAGAGTGCAGCATGGTGACCAGGCAGGCCAAAGGAGCTGTGCCACTGCATATACACATACACACACACACACACACACACACACACACACACACACACACACGGTCAGGCTGAAGACAAAACTCATGAGGGTTAGGGTAGGCCAATATGGCATTACGCCAATATGGCATTACACTGTACACCTTGACACAATATACGGTGCATCCGGAAAATATTCACACTTAACTTCCCCCCACATTTTGTTATGTTACAGCCTTATTCCAAAATTGATTAAATTCCTTTTTTTCCCTCAATCTACACACAATACCCCATAATGACAAAGCGAAAAAGGTTTTTTAGAAATTCTTGCAAATTTATTAATAAAAAACTAAAATATCGCATGTACGTAAGTATTAACCTCCTTTGCTATACCATTAAAAATGGAGCTTAGGTGCATCCTGTTTCCACAGATCATCCTCGAGATGTTTCTACAACTTGATTGGAGTCCACCTGTAATAAATTCCAATGATTGGACATGATTTGGAAAGGCAAACACCTGTCTATATAAAAGGTCCCACTGTTGACAGTGCATGTCAGAGCAGAAACCAAGCCATGAAGTCAAAGGATGCGTCTGTAGGCCTCCGAGACAGGATAGTATCGAGGCACAGATCTGGGGAAGGGTACAAAAAGATTTCTCTAGCATTGAAGGTCCTGAAGAAAACAGTGGTCTCCATTAGGGCTGCACAATATATCTCAAATTTACCGTCATCGCGATATCAACATGCGCAATATACATATTGTTTCCACGCACTACACATTCAAGCTGTGCATGTCAATATAGATGGAGCCTTACTGCCCTAGATGCCCGCCCCTGTAGATACGAGTGGCTGAGGTCCATAGCCATCTACAAGACAACCACAAAGAACTATACGAAGTGCTTCAAGAAGTTAGCGTTAGTAAAAGTAGAACTACTGACGTCTAGTCAAGTAGTAGCAAAACAGTCCAGCAGGCATCCATTTATCAGAGTTTTACAAGTGTAACTCCTTTTAAGAAAACATCAAAGCGCCACAAAGAAATAACAGAGGCCATCGCAAGTTATTTGGATTATGAATACAGTGAGCAGAGAGGGCTTTGTGAGTCTGATAAACAAACTGGACCGAAGATGAGATGATTAGGAATATGGGAGAGGGATGAATTTTATCAAAGTTACAGTGTATAGCATAAAGAGCAAAGTGAGACATGAAAAACGAACAGCATAGCATGTTGCTTTGTAACCTATTAATGATTTTTAAGCTCATGCACACACAAGTTAGGCTACTGCATGGTAGATGATTGTTGCCATTCTCAAACACTGTAGTATTGGTATTAATAGTCTTTAATTATTGTAGTTATAAACTAATAATAATAATGATGATACATTTTATTCATAAAGCACTTTACAATTACAAAGGAAAACTCAAAGTGCTACAAGACAAACTCCTGGGCTCTGCAAAACATTGGTGGGACACTTTCCCATAGCAGGAAAGAGAAGGTGGCACTGAAAAAAGCACAGTGGGAGCACAACCTCCCAGACCACTCACCCATCACTGAATGCCCAACAAGGTGGGGGTCCAGGCAAAAGATGATCAAGAGAGCCCTGGAGCAGCAGCGGCAGCAGGTCATATATGACATCCTCTCCGCAGACAGAAAATCAAAGGAACTTAGTTCCCACCTGGCAAGTCCTGGATATACTTGAGTCTGTAAACCAGGCACTACAGCCTCTGCAAAAATTTTCAGGTGCTCTTTCGGGCGATTACGTTAGTGTTTCTTATTTGAAACCAGTCCTTCATCTGATGAAGACACCAGTTCTTGGAGAGAAGGAAGAGGACAGTGATTTAACAAAGTCCATTAAGATGAAACTCCTGGACTACATGAACACTAAGTATGACAACCCAGAAACCCAGGAACTTCTGGATGTGACGTGCTTCATGGATCCCAGATTCAAAGCCAGCAACATCAGCAGCATCTCAGACATGGGTGATGACCAGGGTGATGTCAGAAATGGAAGCAACAGCACTGAAGGTAATAATGTTAAACTGTTTATTTGACACAAGGGTGATAGAATATCAAAATCAAAGCTGAACTCAACAGCTACTTGCTGTCCCCCACCATAGACAGTAAAGCAGACCTGCTTGGTGAAGACTGAGCTGAGTAAACTAGCCAGGAAGTATCTCTGTATACCTGCAAGTAGTTCACCCTCAGAGAGACTTTTTAGCACATCAGGAAATGTTTTAACATGCCAACACACGTGTTTAAAACCTAGCAAAGTAAACATGCTGGTTTTCCTATCAAAGAATTATCATAATAAAGCATGCTCACACAAGTGTGCACACACAGAAACACACAGACACACAGTACATTACATTACATATTGCCCTATAGTGATTGCTCTTCAATGCTTCTACTTGAGTTTATCTACATTGTTCCTTGTTCTAGTTTGTTTTGGCTGAGAACTTACTGTGAAGTTAGATCATTATTTTTGTGTTTAATTTTACCATTTATTATATAATTTGGTGGCCTAGCACACTTTACTTAAAGAGGTAAGACAATTGCAATGAGAGATATTGCAGTTGGATTTACATTTTTAAGTTTGCATCTATTTTAAATTATTTAACTTGTTTTCAGATTTTTACTTCTTTCTTTCAACAATCCAGGTAGTAAGGGATGTTTCTTTTTAGAGAAGCAGAAATGTTTTAAGGGGGCATTAAGATGTTCTGTTTAAGTCATCACGAAACTGTATTACCATGCATCCAAGTTAGTTCAATGCCAATACAGCAGCTGTAGCCAGGTGCAATTGTTTCAATAAAACATGTTGTTGGAATGGAAATATTGTGTTTCTTTTTTTTTTCAGTGTCTGCATAGGCAACTCACTGAAGTTTGGAACTACCATGGAGGTGGCAGCATCATGCTGTGGGACAGGAACTGGGAGACTAGTCAGGATGGAGGGAAAGATGAACGGGGCTAAGTACAGTGAGATCCTTGATGAAAACCTGCTCCAGAGCACTCAGGACCCTAAGCACACAGCCAAGACAATGAAAGAGTGGCTTCGGGACAAGTCTGTGAATGTCCTTGGGTGTTCCAGCCAGAGCCCAGACTTGAACCTGATTGAACATCTCTGAAAAGACCTGAAAATATCTGTGCAGCGACACTCCTCATCCAACCTGACAGAGCCTGAGAGGATCTGCAGAGAAGAAATACCTCAAATATAGGTGTGCCAAGCTTGTAGCTTCATACTCAAGAAGACTTGAGGCTGTAATCGCTGCCAAGGTGCCTCAACATAGTACTGAGTTAAGAGTGTGAATACTTATGTACTTGCGATATTACAGTTTATTTTTAATACATTTGCCAACATTTCTAAAAAAAAACAAACCTTTTTCGATTTGTCATTATGGGGTATTTTGTGTAGATTGATGAGAAAAAAAGGAATTTAATCAATTTTGGAATGAGGCTGTAACATAACAAAATGTGGGGAAAGTGAAGGGGTGTGACTACTTTCCAGATGCACCGTAAGTAACCAACTGTCAAAGATTTTCTACAATTTTTACTGTGGTTGATCAATAACATGGCAATCGTAACTTGGACTAATATAGCATATATTAACCCTATTACTAATCCATACTAGTACAGCATATACTGGCAAAGCAAAATTAAACTGATACCTATAACACACTGATAATTAATGTCAAGCAATTTATAAGTAACATGAATAATACAATATTGGGTTTAGACTTATTGCTAATCCAGTGAATAGAATTTCATAAATATGTATTTTATCAATAAATTACTTTTTTAAGGATTTATTTTTGGAGGGGGACATGCAGCAAAGGTCCCTTGCCATAGTCAAACCGGGGACGCTGCAATCATGCGGCTTACCACTCAGCTCGCAGCGCTCCAATACATAATTTTTTAATAAGGGTTCTATAAACATTAGAATACACAGTGTATATTGATATTATGATGTTAAATTACATTAACCATCGAATTTGGTACTATTTGAACATGCAATATGTTAAATAAAAATAAACTTTGAGTTAGCTGCTATGCTCTGTGCAGACTGACTCTTGCATGTCAAGGGAGAGACCAGAGACAAGTGTGACATGAAAGAAAAGGGCTCTAAAAAGAGAAAAGTAGACAGTGAAAAGAGACCTCTTAAAAAGAATATGTCCCTGTGTCTAGACAGAAAGTGTAGCATTAGCAGCACATTTATCAGATTGGCTGCTGCAATCGAGGACATTCAATAGTTACGCATAGGTCACTTGTGTTTTGTTTTTAATTTAAGATTTTCTCTGGCATAGACGTCTTTATTTGAAAGTAGAGAGACAGGAAATTACAGGAGAGAGAGTTCTTAGCCTATTATTTATATTATCTGTGTGTAATAGAATGTTGTTGCTTTGGTGAATATACTCATTCACATCTCACATCAACTGTATTAATTCTTCTATGCATTGAAGTAGTGGCCAGAGGCTGAGTAATCAGCCTGCTCCAAACAGGCACATTTTGAACAGGCACTGCACCAGTTGTTTTAAAATCCAATTTCTTTAAGATTTTATTACAGACTCATAGGATGAGTACAGTAGAAAAATAAACAATTTTCTATTAATTAATTTCAGGGATTCTGTTGATACTTTTGAAAAGGTGACAGTAATTTCTAATTCTAGAACTCTGGTACCAAACTGTGATGCCCGTTTTATGTCCAATGACTTTGCAAAACAATTCTGGTTATTCTGTTGCCATAATCATTTTATTTCCTTTATGAACACAATTCCAACCTACCTCCTGTTTAGGACAGCAGCAGTTCATGTAGGTCCATGTGGGAGGAAATGTAAAACAATCAGTTATAACCACATTAATCGACATATTTAGTTGATATGTATGCTGTCTGATCAGTTCGATGGCTGCTAAAAATACAAGACAAGTACATTAGATAGTCAATTGCGACATTGGAATAATCAGATTTTCCTGTGTTTGTGTGTGTGTATTAAGGGTGTGCAGTATGATGACAATAGATTGTGAATGATTAAAATGTCTCTACGATCTGCCTGGACAAAGAGGTTGTAACTATTGTGCACCTCTTTCCAGCATCTCCAATCTGCTAGTAAAATCTACAGCAGTTTTAATGTCCTGATAGGAAGCTCACCTCTGCACACCATGTTAAATTGACAGCTGGAGGTAAAGCAGAGCTACCAGTTAGCAGGCAAGATAACTATTTCTTGGCATGCCGCAAGCAAGCTAGTGTAATGTCAGCTCAGTGTTGGTCCCCTTTTTTAACAATGCACATCCTGCCATTGCCATTTATCTTAAACGACACACTTCTACACAACATCAACTATTTGCTTTTCAGCTGTGAAATTAGTTTGATTGTACTGTTAATTTGGTTTCCCACTGCAATATCCCTTTTAAACAAGGCCAAGTAGACTGTCACTATTTTTTAAATGCAGCTTTGCACAACCACTCTTATCTATTCATATAATTATTTGTGTTTTAATGTTCTGTCTTGGGTTTATGTATTTCTGTTGTTTAGGAGCCCCTAATCCAAGACACATTTCTATCATTATGTGATAAGACATTTAAGTTATTTGAACGTTGAGTACAGTAGTACTGTCTCAGTATTGAGTACTGTTCACTAACTTGCAAAATAGTATTAAAAAACCAACATGAAAAAGAAATGTGATAACATTGTAGACCATGATCCTGTCCTGAAAAAACTTGATATATTTCTGCCATATTGCCTATCCAGTGTGTGTGTGTGTGTGTGTGTGTGTGTGTGTGTGTGTGTGTGTGTGTGTGTGTGTGTGTGTGTGTGTGTGTGTGTGTGTGTGTCTGACCGCATTTCCTTCAGCCCCTTGGTCTGGATGACATGGAGGATTTGTTTGGGAGTCATAGGAGCATCAGAGAAGTTCTCCAAAACCTGTAAAAAATCCACATTATTTTTACCACACAAATAAAAAAAACACGTATATACTAATTTAGATAAAAGCCTGGATACAAGAAAAATAAAGGTCAATCCCCAACTCAAGACCAAGTGCCTTGTAATAAAAAATGTGTTTCTGGCTGAGGACAGTCTCTCCCTTGCTTTAATTTGATACACAATAACAGTAATGGGGAACTAACCGATCATGAGAAGCAAAATCATTCTAATAAATAAAGAAAGTCGTTTATGGTTCTTTTGTTGATAAAATGGGACATTTTTTTCCCTAGAGGGTGAATCAGAAAGCAAAATATAGAACCTGTAAATAATACACTTGAGTTTAATCTATAATCTGTCCACAGTCCACAGTTTGAAACTGCAGTGTTGCTGTAATATATCTGATCAATCCAAGCATTGCAGTGGCCAATAAATAACTTATATCCAAGGGGGCATGTTGTATGGTAAAAAACTTCTGTGAAGTCTTCTCTCATGTATCCTCGCTCATAGCTCCTCAGAGATCACTCATTGCTTCTTGGAGCAGAAATACAAGGCTTGGGATGGCCTTCAAAATGGCCATATGCACTTCCAGCTCAAGAGAGGATCAAGAAACAAGGAAACATTAAATAAAAGACTTGGATTGTATGCGACGTAGCATAATCATCTACCTCAAAATGATCTATGAGCTATTTAAAAGAAGAAAATCACTACCAAAAACATAACATAAAAATTAAAATGAAATAGAGGTCAGCCAATATTATGTGCCAATATGGACCTATCACAGATATATTGGTATAGGTGATCATGTTATGTGCCGATATTTTTATTTTTAAAAGTCATATAGGATGCATTTGTTGTATATTTATCCTTTTTCTTAATTCAAGTTTAATATATGTATGTTTTTTGTTATTTCCCTCATAGCTAATTTAATTCCCACAGACGTTTACTGTTTTGTACACTTATATCATTATATACAGTAAGTTTATTGTTAAACTGTAAAATATCATACCTAAATAACTATATTACAAAAAAAATGTATTTATCTTTACATTCTGTACATATATTATTACTGGCCAGACTAAAAACGGTACCAAGAATGACCTTTTCCATTACTATAATCAATGTGGGCGGGGTTGTCATAGCACGGCTGTGTGAAATTCCTGTGACTGCGTTTTATACACAACACAAAATACAAAAACAACAGAGGACATGGAGGTAATGGTGTACTTGCTGCTTGGTCTGTGCCTTTTTTTCACACACAAAGCAAGAGAAATTAAACGAATTGCTGTAACTATTGTTGTCGGTATTTAAAAATGGCGGGTTTGAGTCTTGTGTGGGACAGCTCATGACTCTCCAGTGATGAAACTCTCTGACCAATCAGTGGCCAGCAGTCGGTTGACGTCACATTTTAGTATCGGCTCGTTGGGAACCTCAGCAGAGCAGGTACTAAAAAAAGTACCAGGTACCATCCCTGATGGAAACGCAAAAAAAACGAGTCGTGTCAAGCCGAATAGTACTAGAACTGTATAGTGGAAAAGCGAAAATAGAGGTCTGCTCATTGAAAGGTGTAAAAGTACCTGATTAAACATTTGTTTTTCACAGACTCACATGACAAAAACTATTTGATATGAATCCAATATTTTTTATTTCTAAATAGATGTGACCAAGACACAGTAAATAGGGAGCAGACATTTTGTTGTTAAATAATCCTCAAAAACTTCATACTAACAGAAATTATGACAACCCGAGAGAGACACAGCTGGAACTTTAGCTGAAGCACTGGGAAAAGCTGCCAAGGAATGGGGTACATGTGTGCACACAATGCAAGTAACATTTTACTGGCCAACACACAGCTGCTGGAATGGGATTTAAGGCCATGCTTTGTGCATACATTGAAACTAGCAATAAACAATGGCTTCAAACCTGCTACAATAGCTCATGTTATTGTGGCACAGAGGCAAGTCAAGCATTAAGAAACAAGGGCAGCTTACAGCTTAACCTGCATGTGCACGGTCTGATCCAGTGATGCTACAACAGGTACAGGAAGAAGATACACCAAACTGGCAGATGCATGGACACTTGAGCTCACGGATGAGTGCTGTCAATCATGAAAGAGCTGGCGCCTGTTTTAAAAACACTGAAGATGGCTACAACTGCACTGTGTGGCATGTCAAGAGTCTTTATTTCCATGATTTATTCAGTCACCACAACACTGCTAATAAAGTAACTTAAATCATTGAAGGCGAGTTGCTGAAGGTGGCAACATTCAAACATACCGTGTCAAAGTCAATGAAAGAGCACATGGCCCCTGAGAGTTCTGACACAGACAGAAGGTGTCTCTCTTCACTTCTTACTTGGACCCATAGCACCAAGAGTCTGTCCGTATTTTTGTAAACTACAATACAGCATTCTGGAAAAAACTGAGATTGGAGCTTTTAAATGTAGCGCAAACCAATAGGCCTTTATCATTTATTATATAATAATTTAATATCAAATAAAAGCTGGGGTATAAGCTACAGTGAACCTGTATTTCACCAAAACTTCTCTGTTTAGACGAAAGAGAGAATAGCAACCTATTATTCAAAACAGACAGTCGTCTTTAGAAATGTATGAAACTGTACCTGTATTTGACTTTGGCTCAGCACTTGTTTTTGCTATACAGCTGATACCTGACGCTATACAGAAGAATAGGGTCAATCTTTCCAAAGAGAAGCAGCTAGTGAACCCACTGCACTCACACAGAAAAAACACATCTGACTACAAATCTACACAATCTTATACTAACTTACTTGTCCGACATTTGGCTGCTCTGTTGTCAGTGTGCATTTTAATTAAATAAGTAAAGTTGATTTGCAATTAAAATAATTCCTACCTATCTTAGATTCAATGTTTCGTGTGATTAAGTATTTCCTATCTATTGATGTTGCCTTTCATCAATCTTCGACAGAAGCAAGTTGATTAAACAACCGTTGACAGATTTTATTTATTTTCCTGCACTACTACTCGATGTGGATGTTCAAGACAACTGAGTTAGTAGTTAGCTGTTAGCTTTGGACAAGCTAAGCGTGTACTGCGCTCAATTAACTACAATTAAGTTACACCAAGTAAATAATTGCAGTAACGTTACGTTTAACTAACCGTAAAGTAGACAATTAAGTTGTTGCAGCGCTGATTTATCCTTTAAGTTACTTGGGCTGCTATGGTGGTAATTGGCGTGAGGCTAGCTAGCTTGCTGCCTAGCAAACAAAGACCTCAAAACAGGAGAGGTGGATGTTGGCGTGCTAGCCACTGTTAGCATGTCGCGCTGCAAGGCTCTTTATGCCAGCAGCCAGAGAAACATACAGCAAATGTTAAGTGTGCTTTCTCGGTTACATTTAAACAGAATATAACCCGCCTGCCAGTAAGGTGCCGTTAATAGTTGGCTGGTGCCACATCAGAGCACCGGTGGTGGTCGCAAGGATAATATCCGAACACAACAACACATCTGCAGCCATCACTTCACGCTAATCCATACAGAAATCACATGCGGCGAGTTAAATTTTCAACACAGACGGTTTACCATGCGAGCCGCCTCAGCCCAGGTCCGCTCCTTCTTTCTCTTTTGTTTGTCCTTCATTTCCTCTGCGCTGGTGTCTGCGGCGAGCCTGCTGTGTGTCTGTAAAGAAACCTCAATACGGCGGTGGTTTAGCTGCTGAGCAAAATGGCTAACTAGTTCTAGGTTGACGGTGTACAGCCCAAAAGAAGATGTAGTTTTTAGCTCGGAACGGTGCTACGGTGTCCTTTAGTCCCTGATAACAGACGCTATTGTGCCTACACTAGCTCAACATGGTCTTGCTGTAGCATGAAAGCAGTGAGACCCAGGCTGGTTGTAGTGCTGCTGCAGGACAAGCCTCTCTGGAATGCAACAACCAGGTCAAAGGTCAAACCCTCCGCAGGAATGCAACAAAACAATGTCTAGTCCTCCTTATGCAAATATTACATTTGAACAGATGTTGCATTCAAATAATGCTATTTGATATCAGAATAGCATTGTTTTGATTGAGCTTCCCATCCTCCCGGACTATATTTAATCTATATAACATGTAACAACTGAGTCCATCTGCTAGAACAACAAAATATTTGATTCATAATGTAGTCTCAATGTAGTCTAGATTATAATAATATGAACATTTAAACTGGCTACAGGGTCTATTTTTCTCTGCACATATAAATCTACTTTTATGGTACTATTGAATGATGACTATAGACAAAAGTAATGTTGAGGTCTTCCCTTTTCTATTTATTACAGAACCAGGCATTATCCAACAATAGAACAGGTGTGCAAGAAAAAAAGAAAACAGAAATCGTGATATGGACATAGACAGCATACACACAACACAGCAAAATAGGAGCCACAACATTCAGAACACTCTTACTTTATGAACATTATACAATCAATAGATCATGTGACAGACATACAAGCTTTAGTTGGACAAAGCTGAAAATGTATGGCTAGTTGATTGACAAATCATCATTCAATTTTGATAATTAAAGTAATTATTGATTAATTTGGCATGATCCATCTGCTGCTCGCTGATGTTGTTGTAGAGCTTTGTGATAGCCTTCTTCATGTTAGTGCTTGGGAACACATAGATAGCAGTTATGATGATTGCCATCAGCTCCCTTTCTTCTACTTAAAAAAAAGTTTTTAAAATAGTCACTGCTGCATCATTTCGAATATCAGATTTGCTGTCTTTGTCTTCTATGATAGTAAATTGAAATTCTTTTAGTTTGGCACCATAGGTATTTAGAAGACATAACCTTGAGCTTTATCTTTTGGACTAAGACCAAGCAGTTTCCCAGTTATTTCAATATAATTAATAATAATAATTAATAATGAGCACATAGGGATTTTACAGAGTACAACTTCCTGTAATGAGAAGGATCCCATCACCTTATAAAACAAAAGTGGTTTAGTTCTCTTCTATCCGCTGTTTTTTTTTTTTTTTTTTTTTTGACGTTTTAATAGTGCTTTGCAGCATGTGGCAAACTCTTTTGGACTAACATTATATATTACTTGTGGGATAAACAATTATAAAGGAACCCTGTATTAACAATTATTAACTGACGTACTAAGTCATTGTTATAGCATAGTTCAATGTAAAGTTTAATTTATACACAAAATAAGCATGTATATTGATCATAAATATTTATTTAAGTATATAAGTATATAAGTGAAATCTGGGGTTCCTCTGAGCCCGGGTGTGACGTCACTCTCCCATAATGCATGGCTTCCAGCGCGGCGCCCAGCAGTCCAGGCCCGGACTCTCATAAACATCTTTAAAACTGTCCCGAAATGCCGATATGGAGGCAGAATGGAGACTGGACCATGAACTGGACGGAGGTACCGTCGGTAAGTAGCTTTGTGTCCGTATCTTTTCACCCAAGCAGGAATTTTTATCCCTGCTCGGTGAAATATAGTAGAGTTAGCTGCCGCAAGACAAACTCCGGTACAACTTCGTGAACCGCTCATCTTTTGTTTTTTAACCAGCATGCTGGCTCGGCTAACCCCCTAACTTAATCCGCAGCCATACTATTGTCAGTAGGTGAGTTTTGTCGATATAATTTCCAGCGTAATAAACTCCCAGATCTTAAGTCATTAAGCCTAAATTCACCTCTGCTGCCGATTTTCGTGGACGCAGCAAGGCTAGCAGTTAAATGTAGCCGCGGTCTGATTATGTCCCTCTCACCAGTCTCTACCAGTTCAGACTTATTTTTCATTTCAGTCAAACTCCCATCACTTTTTCCTCACTTCAAAGATGTCCAACAACTCAAACATTCTTGTCGTCGCCTTTACATAATGAAGCAGCAATAAAGTTGAGAAAATGTGGAAATTCAAGCTTCATAGTAGCTCCATGCCGGGGACCCACAAGATGGCACTACCAGCACCCATCACCTTACTCTTGTTGCAAAGTCATTGTTTAGTCCTCTTATTATCATATCCACTGCTGTCCCTTTTGTGTATTAACATGGAGAACATCTAGTGGTGGAAAATAGTTTAAAGTCTAATTTACAATAGAGGATGGACCATTGCACAGAACAAGTCCTGAATTCAAATATTACTTCAAATGGAAAAAATGCAGCAGCCTCTGAAAGTAAATGTTCTCATTCTGTGAGGCATGGTCCAGTTTAGAATGTTACATTATTAATGCAAGCAGTGGTTTAGGTCATAGCGGTTCTTAACATTTGTAACTCCAAATCACACATTTGTGACAACAGGAATTACAGTACTTTATAATACTAAGGGAACTGGTACAGTGGTCAGATACTGTTGTAAAGAGTGCAATACTCCCATATCCATGGTAGTTAAGTTGTAGTTTAAGTCTGATGAGGTTATGTTTTTCTAAATATAAACATGAGGTGCAGTGTCAAACCAATGATGGATTGATCCAACTAAGTTTTGTGTGTGCATCTAAAGCCTAATGTATTTTGAACTATCTGAAGGGACAAAGCCGAATTTCCAATTTTGTCGGCTATGAATTCTTGTTTTATTGTGATGTACTCTTATTCATCTCTGCAAAAGAGCTAAATTGTTTTCCAAACTCAAGCACCATATGTGGATGAATCTGCTGGTGAAAAATGCACAATTTACCTCTAAGCAATGTTTGTTTAAAAAAAAGTAGTGACCAGCTGTGTAAGTGAATTATTGGGCCTTGAAATAGTTTATACTTGCTCTAATGATTTTTGTGAAATCAAAGTGTCAAAAACCTGTTGAAAGGCTCCAGAATACAGGAAATTACATCTAGTCTGTTAAAAATGTTCTGGGGGATGACCACCAGCCGTTTAGTGTTTTCTCCCGGGAATCTCCCGTAATATAACAAGCCCCTACTTTGTTTGTTAATAATAATGTGAAGCGCACAGTAACAAAGGTTTTATTTTGAAAGCTTAGACCGGAAGCCGCCACAGCTCCGTTAGTTTGACAGAAGCTGAAACACACATTGTAATGTTTTTAACTGTAAATAAAAGTGCACATTTTCCAGCCTGCGTCAGACAATGCTGAGTTTACTGACTAGTTATCAAAAACCAGGATGTGTTGTGTGAACTAACCTGCTCAGCCACCATTAATATCCCCGCACATTTTGTGCTTTGTGTTGCGTTAAGCGGTAGATAAAAAGCTGCTGCTTGGAGAGAAAATGAATTATGCAGAATGGACAAGAAATAAATGCAGCATGTTTCTAAAGTTAAAAAATTCATTTTAATAATCGTGACTTCAATTTTGACCCAAATAATCGCGATTATTTTTCCATAATCAAGCAGCCCTACAACCACATTTCCTTAAAGTACAAATTGAATAAAAATGTCTTTGACGTATGGTCGTGACCATGAAAGCCAAACTTTCTTGAAAGCCCCTCCTCATATCTCGCTCCAAAGTTTTCTGAAAAGTTGACGGCTCTGGTTATGATGTTCAACAAAAGCCTCAACAAATATCTGAAAACTGAAACAGATTTGGGATGGGGGCAGGTAAAAACCCGGTACTGTTCCCTATAGTCACTATGTGGGCTTACCTTTGTTAAACTACTTAAATTAAGTCATGGAAATTGGGTAAAATATTATGGAATAGTTATGGGAAAATGATGGTAAAAATATATGGGAACCCTGATAATATAAAATAACGTTTATATAAAATATGTAGTGGTACGTTTATTGTGTTTTCAATAAATCATTTATTTTTTAAGAGGTTTGTTTTATACAGATGTTTAAATTGAATTAGAACTAAAGATTTTTAATGATCTATTTGAGCACTGCTGAGTGTCTGACTGGCTTTGAAATAATCTAAACTTTATTGTATTGCTTTATTAAAGCAATACAGTTGAAGTTATATAAATTTGCAAAAGACTGTTAACATTTAATTTAAAATACTTTAAATTTAAAAAATCAATGGCTGAATGTCTCCCCTATTCAAGCCATGGCTCCCCTTTCAAATGTAGTCTTTGTCTGCACTTGGCACGACAATATCATGGCATCATATTCCATTTAACATTAGCTTATCTTTTGGATTACAATCAAAAGCATATCTAGAATGCCAACTATTCATATGGTGTGCAGAGCAAAGTTTTGGTGATCGGCATATGGAGGTGGTGGTTCTGAGATCAAAGGAAAAGAGACCGCAAACTGATGAATTTAAAGATTTAAAGTGGGTGCTGATTAACAGGGATCCTTGCTGTGAGCAGACAAGCCTCTGAACAAAAAACATATCCTCTAAATCAGTGGTGGCCAACCAGTCAGAGACTAAGAGCCACAATTTTTGCTGTAACTGCAAAGAGCCACATCATACACTCAGGCACACATGAACACCCCACATCCCTTCCTCTCTCTCTCTCACACACACACACACACACACACACACACACAGACTTCTGCTCAGCCAGATTTACTGTAAATGTCACACATCAACATGATGATGACAGAAATGGACTCCTACAGTACTAAGACCACAGGCCAGTCATTTTCAACAATGAACATTGTGTGCAATGTCTCACACACAAACTCTCAGTTCAACCAAGTCCACAAACAAAAATATAACAATTTATAATAGCATTTTTCTCTTACTATGCATGTGGCTTAGTGGGACTTCTGGCATTCCTTGCCTTTAACTAGGGATGGGAATTGATAAGATTTTATTTATCAATGCCATTATCTATTCTGCTTATCGATCCAATTCGATTATCGATTCCTGTGGCTTTTATGTGTGGAAAAAGTAGGCCTTACAGGTTTTCAGTGTCAACAACACAAATTTTATTGAGTTATTATGCTTGAGAAGCAGGGTTTGAATTATAAATTTGACCCTAAGGGGGTCCCTATTTAAAAAAAAAAAAAAAAAAAAAAAAAAAAAAAAAATGTGCATACGCTTCAGGCTGTGTAGTGGGGGTACGTGATTCATGACGTCATCAATTTGCTTGCCATCCCTCAACATCATCAACATTCCCTCAACATCCTCTGCACGTTCACGCAGGCTCGTAGCCGGAGATAATATCACACACACACACACACACACAATGTACGGTGAGGTTTGTCACTAGTGAGGCACTGACTTTTTCAACATTTTCAAACACATCCACAAAAATATTTACCAAAGAGGGCTACCAATAAGTTTCATATGTCATACCAGCTTGGTTCATATTTTAAATGACATCTTTGGCCCAGGCAGAACGAAAAATAAATGGCGTTCCAGTACCCTACCTCCATACACAGAGTATACCATACACAGAACAAACAACAGAGCATTATGACATTATAAAGCATATAGCACCACGGCGGATGCCAGACAAACAGGACTGCACCACGGCTGGTGCCCCAGACAAAACATACATGAACCACGGTGCTAGACAGAACAGGTCCCACAGCATCACAGCGGATGCTACACACACACACACACACACACACACACACACACACACAGTTCACTTAAAAAAAGAAAGTAATGAATTTCTCTTACCATTACGGAGACATAATGGACCACAGTGCGCGGCTTTCAGTTGGTTGAGGTCTTCTTCCAGGTACCCAGGATGCTGATGTCCGATGTCCTTTCTTAATCCATGATTTGACAAATGGCATTGGGTTAAATGTCTCGATAGGGGGTCCATTCAAATCCACGAAGAGCAAGGCAGTTAGACTCTTGACGCGCAGTCTGTTCCTAGTTGAGTCGTCTGTGTCGTTGCACGCGGAAAATCCCCGCTCGCACTCAGCAGATGTCGGGAGAATAGTTTTGCTGGCGACAAGGAGTCGTTTCAATGTCTGTCCATTAGAATGCCCCTGCAGCTTCCAGTCTCTGTAATCAGCAATGGCCTCTGTGACAGGCTCACCAATAAGTTTGGCGAATTTCCCCACCTCGCGGTCACCGAACAGCACCAGGTCTGACCTCTCTGTAGGCCAGAAATGGGCATCTAGTGGCTTCAGCATTGCCACTAGTTCGCTGTCCGGTAAGCGTTTTCCGAGACTGTCTATGATGGCCTGGTAAAACTGCCCTTTGTTAATTTTAGGCTGTGATTCCCTCAACACAACATTTTTTAGCTGACCAGCTGCTATGCCCTCTTTGATTTTAGACTCCGTTTTGCCAGCTTCTTTCATGGCAGTGAGCACTTCCATGGTTTGCTGAATTTGTCGACTTGCATCCACCAGAGAAGTGTCCCGTCTCTGTAGTATCAGGGAGAGCCCTCGCAGTTCACGCAGCACGTCCTTCATCACTGCCAAATCGGAGAGAAAACCCGTGCATGTGAGGTGCTTCAGTAAGCCCGCATACTTGTTCCTCTCGCTGGCACTGTAGGCGTCCTCCTCACTGGCACTGGAAAAGTGGCGTGCCAAAACCGGGAAATCTTTCAAGACTGCTTTGATTGTGTGGTAGCTGCTGGCAACCCACCTTATGGTAAATATTTTCCTGATTTTGAGAATGTGGATGTTTAGCTCTGCCGCGGCTTTCTCTAACTCCCTTGCATTTTTAGTGGACTGGTGGTAGAGGCTATACAGCTTTGAGATGAAAAACTCAAAGTTGTTGCACCCTGCCACCAGCTTCAGAGAATCGGCAACTGCCAATTCTAATCTATTCGCCAGGCAATGGACCGATTGTAGTTGGGGAAAGTCTCGTTTCAGTCTCTCGATCAGCCCCGTCTGTCTGCTGGTCAGGACGGCGGCTCCATCGGTGGCTATGCTGATCAAGTTCATTTTCAGAAACTCCGCGTTCAATCCAGCGCTGTAGAGACTATTCAGCAACGCACTGTGAAGTGATTCTGCATCACCACAGCCCAACTCGACTAAATCAAAAAACACATTATCCACATCTCCATCACCGGTGACATCGCTCCTAATGTGGATGATCATATACGAGCGCCCATGGATTGTGCTTTCATCCAACGTTACACTGATGCGTGAATCAAGCTTCAGAATGTGGGAAACAAGTTGTTTCTTCATTTCATCTGCTATGTGTTCAATGATGGCGGCGCAAGAGTGGTCAGAGCGGTGAGCAGATCCCACTTTCGCACCATTGAGCTCGTTTAACTTCATAATAGGACCCATTTTTGTGTATGGCATCCTCTCTTTAGCGACAGTGTAAGCCGATCTGAATGAGCTTGCGGTCACATCAAAGGAAGCTGCGTGTTGTGCCAATACTTTTGATGGTAGAACATCTTTTTGCTTAAGGTCTGCAATTTCAACTGCACGTCTGTGTGCAAGACTATCCCGGTGCTGGTAGATTTTTTTTCCTCAACTGCTTTTGTACTGGGCTATTCACTGTGCCGCTCACCCAAGCATCGGAAATGTGGGCTCCGGTCCTTCTGTCGGTTAGCAGAAATGTCTTTGCCGCCTTGCAGACAGAGCACCCAAGGCCACTCTTGCCTGCAGTTAGCCAAGGGTTCTTCTCTCTCCAGGAGCGCCACTGCTCGGTTGTCCAGTTAATTGGCCCATCCCTCCTGGACTCTGGCTCATCTGTGATGTCGCCGTTATGTCCGTCGTCGTGTCCGTCGTCACCGGTAAGTTGTTGTCCGTGTCCATGTTCTTGACTTTTTGCAGCAGTGTTGTCCTCTGTGGTGCTGCTAACAGTTGACCTAGCCGAGGCTTCAGGAATGTCACAGTCCTTCTCTGGTATCACGTCAGCAACACTGTCTTTTTGAATCTTTTTTGCCGTGAAGCCGAACGCCGAGAGGCCAGCCAGTGCTGGTCTTTTTTTCGGTGGCATGGCGAAAAAGTTTAGATAAGATAGAGAAGTCTTCTTCTGAGTCCGAACTTGACATTCGCAAGCTCCAAACTTCCGTTTCAGTGCGCGCATAGTGGTGTGGTGGTGAAGTACAGCCATATGCGTTGTGGTATAATAAACACGTTCAATACAAAGTTGTGAATGCATGGTGATCGGAATATGAAACGAGTTTTATTTATTTGGCGATATTTATATTTAAATGGTGATATATTTAAGGCTATTATGCTCATTAAGGTAATGTAATATGAAGCATTGGAGACCTTCACAGAAAATCAAGTTTGCCTCTTTCATAGGAGCCTTCGGGAAAGGGAGCTCAGCTCCCCTTGGCTCCCACGTAATTCGAACACTGAGAAGAGACTAACAAGGTGCTAAAATAAATGAAAGTGTAAATGTTAAAACAAATATAAATCTGGATATAAAAATAATAAATAATAATCTGGATCCTAGATCTCTTACAGTATTATGTAAATATGTATTTAAAATAAATAATAATAAAAAATAACTGAATTCTTTCTAAATAAAAAAAAAATAAGTGCAGTCCTTTAACTGAGGCTAAACCTGCAACTCAAGTCACGACATAAATGAATTATTTTTAGTGGGGGAAAAAACAACCTTCTTCCTCCAAGCCGTGGTCGTCTGTCTTTTTAAGGTAGCCGAAGTATTCCCATACAGCCGACTTGGTCCGTTTAGACGGGGGGAAAGGTTTGTGGGGCTCGCCTTTCGTGGGGCTCGCCTCCTTCAGCCATCATACAGCCTGCAGAGCTACCTGCTTGTAACAGCAACCGGAGGTGCGCGGAGGGAGGGGTACTTTACGCTGCAGCTGCACGCGACCTGACGGACCTCCACTTTCTGTTTCTCTGGCTGCTGTTAGCATCCTTCTTAGTGAAATTAAGCCACACTTTGGACTAGGGATCGACCAATATGGTTTTTTAAAGGAAACCGATAACCAATATTTAGAACCGATATTAATTTGCAGTAAAAAATTAAATTTTGGTGTCAAAATTTAGAATAACACACTTGGGATTAGACTGAATACAGTATACTGTTTGTTTGTTTTTGTACACTGTGAAAATCTGTGATAAAAAGACCTTAAACTTTTGTAGAATAACACAAACTCTAATCTTGGTTGAAATGGTTCAAGCAATTGTTTTATTATATAAAAACAAAGTGCAGAGATCTCTTAAAGTTCAACAGGTTCAGCTCTCTTAATCTGTAGGTTACTTGCTATACCCATAATACTTCACCATAGAGTATTTTTATTGCAACTCCAACATTCTCTGTTGCCTTGCCTTCAAATACCACACTGCTACTTTGCGGAGCAGTCCTCTCCTCTCTTCTCTGTGGCGCTGCATCTAGAAGTTTCAGTGTTGATTGGCTGTCACTTGTGCTGTGCAGCCAATCAGTGGGCGCTGTATCCTCTTCAAATCTGGCTTTTATTCCGTTGTTGCCACTCAATGCAATTCTTTCACGTGTCAGTCAGAAGACATCGATGCTTTGATTTAACGTGTTTCAGGGTAGAAAACACAGACTCGCAGGCGTATGTTGATCCAAACATTGACAGTATCTTGAGCGCAGCCTGTTTGACATGTGGGTGTTTTTCCATTGGCACACTTTTCCAGAACTCGATGATCCCTTGCCTTACAGCAGGTTTCAGTTGGTCCTCCTCACAAAAATCGATCATCTCCAACTCAGCCGCAGCCTCATCTGTGACTAGCGGGGCTTTCAAACAGTCCGTCTTCACATTTAACGGGTTGACAAGGAATGTAATCTGTGGCCTTTTCAGTTGTAGATCACAGAACCGGGTCACAAAGCTTTCGTGCAGGTTTTAAACCAGTGTTGCATATCTGGCCGTTTGCTTATTCAAGGCGGTGCTGGTGACTTGCCCACTGGCTTTTAGCAAAGAGGGAAAATGCGCTAAATCTCCCTTTTTGAAAATGCGTCTTGAACAGCTTCAGTTTGTTGACAAAGGCAAACACACTTTGCCAGGATGTGTTGTGTCTGTCGTCATCTTAACCTGCTCAGCACTAATATCTCTGCACATTTTCTGCTGTGTGTTGCGTTTTTCATCTTATCAAGTCTGTGGAGTCAAATCTCTAGGAGGAGATAGTTAAAGTATGAGACATGGAAATTGTGAAAAATTGCAAATGTAAAAAAAAAATGGCCAACTTCTAGTTGGACTAAGAGTTTTTTGTGCTTCCAACCATGATGCATATGCGTACCAAATTTCATTCATGTAGGAGGCGGGGCCTCAACTTTTAATGGTCCAGGGGGAGCTGTGGAGCCATTTTGCAACTTAAAAGGCCCAGACCATATCAGAAATCAATATTCATGACTCTTGATGGACGTGTGAAATTTGGCGGGTATAGGCGTTTGTCAGAATGTACAAAATGGGAAAAGGCATTGGGGGGGCGCTACTGAGCTGTGCCACGCCCAGGGTCAGTTGTGGTATCAAATTGAAGGACTCATGAATTTGAACCTATGTGCCAAATTTGGTGAATGAGTTTGTGAGCATTATAAAGTCCTCAAAACAGTGTTGGAAAAATGAAAATTGGCGCACGCCATTCAACATGGCCGACTTTCTGTTGGGTAAAAAAATTGCAAAAATTAAATCCCAGGTATACCAATGAGACCTATGACATATGGAAATTTCATGCAGATCAGAGAAACTTTTTGTTCAGTCCCCTCGGCATGCCCAGTCACGTTAAATCATAACATTTTTGTGTGTGTGTGTGTGTGTGTGTGTGTGTGTGTGTGTAGTTTGGTGAGTTTAGGCCCTCAAAAATTGGTTTGTTTTGGTGGACCAATAAGACCAATTTCTTCCATTTCAATAGGGCCTTCACACTGAAGTGCTCAGGCCCTAATTGAAAAATCCCTAAAGCAGATTATTTGGGCTTTTTATTCACGTTAGCTTTAAAAAAAAAAAGAAGAAGAAGAAAAGAACTGTTCTTGTTTAAAGGCTAAAACAATAATTTTAATATAGGTTTAGGAAAAAACAATTGTCGATGAGATAGTTAATGACCACAAGTCTAGCATGCTACCTTGTCAACCATGCTCAACATTAAAAATCTGAAATGACACCATGCACCAGTTAAATTAATTGGGTTCACACTCAAACCTTCTGCCTTGTCATATACTGAATCTTTGAGTTTTAATATTTATACTATATGAGGTAATGATTCTGGATTCAGATTACTACTACTACTGCTAATAGTATTTTTAACACAGTATAAAATGACATTGGGACAGGATATTGT
This sequence comes from Scomber japonicus, assembly GCF_027409825.1. Lineage (NCBI taxonomy): Eukaryota > Metazoa > Chordata > Actinopteri > Scombriformes > Scombridae > Scomber > Scomber japonicus. Next base: position 4,293,937 of record NC_070581.1, read on the forward strand.
ATCCTCAAATAACCCATTGCAATCAACCTCTAAACTTTCTGTCTTGTATGGAAGCAAATCTGTCTCGCCAGAGTTTAGAATTTCATTAGGGGCACTAACCAGCAGTGTATTACAATGTGCTATACTGGGATAGGTAACATTATAGTTAGATCAAAGTGTCAAACCTGTTAAAAGGCACCAGCATACAGGAAATTAAATCTACTCTGTTTAGAATTGTGTGGGGGAAGTTTTGAAAATTCATTGGTAAAAATGTGTGGGGACCCTGCACTTTCTGTTCAGCATCAGGTCAGGAACATATACCTTGATGTTTTCCTGTAGAAACTCATAGCTCCATCAATGTTAGCAAGCTGTTCTGATCCAGAGGCAGCAAAGCAGACCCAAAACATGATACTGTCACCATAATGTTTCACAGATGGAATGAGGTTCTTATGTTGGAATGCAGTGCTGCCGCACAAAACGCTTCTCATTCAAGCCAGAGAGTTTGATTTTGGTTCCATCCATCCTCAAAACATTTTTCCAAAAGGCCTCTGGATTATCCACATGGTCTTGAGCAAACTGTAGACAGCAGCAGTGTTCTTTTTGGAGAGAAGTGGCTTTCTCTTTACAACTCTGCCATGCACACCATTGACATATACGGTTCTCCTGATGGTGGACACATGAACATTGACTGTAGCCACGTTGCCCTCAGGTACTTGTAGCTTCCATGACTATTTAGGGGGCCAAGCCCGAGGGGCCGAGGGAACGCGTATGCAAGCTGACGCGTTTCCTAGGACCAGCGGTGCTATAACTCTCACACCATATGTCGCACATTCACAAATCTTATATCCCCAGATTCCCTGAATAGAGTTAAATCACTTTTCCATTGGCCACGCCCACTTCCACCTGGAAAGTTTTTTTCGCAAAATCGCCAAAACTGGAAAACCTACTTTTCCGAACTCCTCCTCGGGATTTTGTCTGATCTGCGTGAAACTTGGCACGTACACTGTTCAGCTCAACCTGATCTTAAGTTATCAAAAGAATTTTGCTCGGCCAAGGTAGGCGCAAATTATTAACAAACTAATTTCTGTAGCTAGTTATGAAAATGCTAACTGTTGGATATCTCGGTCGAACTAAATGCTATTAACACCAAATCTCAGATCCTTGGTTGGCATGTGACTGTGAGGGTATGAGCCAAATTTTGTGAATCTTGACCACTAGGGGGCGCTACCAATCTCTTGAACGGCTTTACGGATTTCTACGAAATTCGGTAGGTATGATGCAGACCCATTCCTGAGGCCATATATTGAAGGTGGTCATGACTGGTCAATGTGGGCGTGGCTTATTAGTACATAAGCATTTATTTTAGCTGAACTCTTATGATGAGGGTTGTGAATTTATAGGGTACATATAGAATAGGACACAGATCTTCCATAACAAAAATAGTACATCTGCTCCACTAGGTGGCGCTATAACGGATACAAACGCGTTTTTGCCTGTAAGTTCCACATTTTAAATGACACATTCATATACATCATATCCATGTATTCCCTGAATAGGGCTGGATTTTCTGACATAGGCCCCGCCCACTTCTGCTGCAGATTTCCTTTGCTAAGTCACCGCATATGCAAAACCAACTTTTTTGAACTTCTCCTACAGTTTAAGAGCTATCTGCATGAAACTTTGCACATATAATCTCCAGATGAGTCTGGTGAGAAGTTACCAAAAGAATTTTGGCACTCCAAAAAATGCTCTACTTATAGCCAAACAATCTTTTTTGCTAGCTAAAAAAAACACATTGTTTCATATTTTGGTCAAAGTAAATGCTTTTAACTTCAAACTTAACTCACTTGTTCAGGAAGTCATCCAGAGGCTCTGTGCCAAATATGGTGCAAATCAATCAACAGGGGGCGTTATAAACCCACAAATATCAAGTTTCCTAAAAGATGATCGCATTCACACATAATTTGGTGAGCATGATAAGACATCACTCCAGAGGCCAGCTGCAAAATTACGTAACAATCGGTGAAAGTGGGCGAGACGTATTACGACAAATCCAAATCGCCACACATTCAGCCTTTTGCACTTCCCATTACAGTGAATACTGAGGCTCAGACATTGACCTGTGTCCTGACGCACGCCCAGAGCCCGTCGTCCTTTTAGGCCATATTGCGTGGGCTTCGCAGGGCGAGTCGCATGGGGGCCGAGTCACGCGGGATGGCTTGGCCCCCGTTCATAACTGTTCGGGACGAACAGTTCTAGTTCACTTTGATTTTGTTGTTGTTCAACCACTCCTGGGGAGGTAACATGGTTTTGGATGTTGGGTTTATATTAGCCAGTATATGCTGTCTTTTGGCTGGTATCACGTGTAATTGGCTGGCAGTTTAAATGATCAATGGCCAACATGTCTGGTGGGAAATACACTAAATAAATAAACTCTAACATATTAAATACCCTAATATTATCTGATGTAGCCTATAACATATGTTGCTAAGATAACTTTACTACTAACTTGTGCAGAAGTTTGTTTTCCCTCAGTGTTATTGACAAAGTGCACCAGAACGATGTATTTGACTTAAAAGTGTGCATGCCCCAAAGTGTTTCTCAATTGGCCATACCCTAACTTTATAAATGCAAAATTAGTGTGGTATTATTATGCTGTTTTGTTTAAGAGTGCTTAATTTTCACTGTTGCTACACTTTACATTTCAAACAATCCTCATTTGTCCATATCGTGCAGGCCTATCACACAGTCTCTTACTGCCCCGACACATGGAAAGGGACACACACTGGACTTTGTATTGTCTCATGGTTTGTTTAAATGTGTGTATCCAGACCATTTACTTGTGTTATTCACTGTGACGCTGCATTGCTCTCAGGTTGTACACTGCCTGCGCACATTCAACCCTTTAACAGAGTCACAGTTCTTCTTAGCCTTTAATGACTGTGCTTCCCACACTGTGTGACTCTTGTAATATCAGTACTGAATAGATTACCAGATATTCTGGACTTGATTGCTTCCTTCACGACCAGAGGCCTTAAACTACGAAGGACAAAAAATGACATAACAATAAATAAATAAATACACATATAATATATAAAAGCATAAATAAATACATATTTTTTTATTCATGAAAAAGGCTAAAAAGCGGAAAAAGGACAAGCTCCAAGACTCTTTAGGGATTTTGAGGGAATGCTTAATACCAGAGAGCTATTAAATCTGCAATAATACACTTTATTTCTAACCTTGTGTCCAGTAACAGTCATAGCCCGAGGTCCTTTTTAACACTTTTAATTGGCTTATAGAGATGTTCAGATACCATTTTTTCCCTCCCGATACCGATTCCGATACTTGTGCTGTGGGTATCGGCCCATACCAGTGCCCAAAATCATACTATGCCTGCATGACTGTGATATGATTATCATTGTGATAAGGCCTGGCGCAGGTTAAACCCTTTGTAAAACATGAATGAATACAGCAAATGGAAGCCATTTATTTTTAAATAGAACAGTATAAAACAGTAGTGCAACTTAACTAAATAGGATAGATAGATATAGGAATAATTATTGAAAAAAATTAGTGCAGCCACAATATTGTAAAATATAAAAGGCATTTACATTTTTAAATAAAACAATAGTGCAACAGCAACTTAACTAAATCCACTGTGAAGTACTGCCAAACCGCCGACATGATGCGCTAACGTTAGCTCCTTGTTACAGGTGTCAGGTGATCAGTTCTTCTTCGCCCCTCTACAACAGCACAGCACAACTGTTTTAAGAGCAGTCAAGAAGAACTGTGTCAGCGCTAACGGAACTAACCAGTAAATAGATTGCTATTTCTAATAAATTACATGATATCTGATCGGTGCCTGGACTCCAGTACTCGCCGATACCGATGCCAGCATTTTCGACAGTGTCAGAGGCATTTCCGATACTGGTATCGGAATCTGAACAACTCTATTGGCTTATAAATCCCTGTAACCCCCCTTCTGTTGTGCCATCACCCACTCTATTTGAAAAATTCTGTGCATTTTTTATTGATATTTCTGCCATTAGGTCTGCACCTTCTCCTTCTACCTTAGATACTGCTGTGTCTACGGTTTGCCCAGCTGTCTTTGAGCAGTACCAGTTTGTGTCACTATCTGAATTGTCTAAGGGAGTTTGGTCCGCAGCAGCCAATAAATTGTTCCAATGTAGTGACTGCTCAATTATGGAAAAAATCATATCATATCAATCACGATTATTTGGGTCAAAATTGAAAACACGATTATTAAAACTATTTTTTTTAACTTTAGAAACATGCTGCATTTATTGGGCACTTCTTGTCCATTCAGCTTAATAAATTTTCTCTCCCAGCAGCAGCTTTTTATCCACTGCTTAACGCAACACACAGCAGAAAATGTGCAGAGATATTAGTGCTGAGCAGGTTAGGATGACGATAGTTCACACATCACATTCTTGTTTTAATAATTAGTCAGTAAACTCGACATTGTCTGACGCAGGCTGGAAACTGTGCACTTTTATTTACATTATGCTGTGTGTTTCAGCTTCTGTCAAACTAACGGAGCGGTGGCTTCTGGTCTAAGCTTTCAAAATAAAACCTTCAGTTATTGTGCACTTCTTAACAAACAAATTTGGGGCTTTTAAATTTACAGGAGATTCTCGGGAGAAAAAACAAAACGGGAGGGCGGCGGGAGATGGGTCTAAAATGCGAGAGAAACCCGGGGAAAGCGCGAGTGTTGGCAGCTATGGTGTGCATGCTGCGGAGGAGGGACGGAAATATGCATGCAAGGCCTTTTGCAGACTGTTTCTATACAACGTTGCACAACGGCAAAAAATGACAAATCATTTCCCCCCGATTTTATTCGTTTTGAGATCGTTTGGCCAAAATCGTAATCACTTATCAAATTTCGATTAATTGAGAAGCCTTAGTACTGACTGTGGTATGGTTGAGTTTCACAGATGCATTTTTCAAAAAAATACGTAATGACGACTACTCATAGGTCACTTAAACCAGCGGTTCTCAAACTGGGGTCCCTGGACCCCCGGGGGTCCGTGAGCCATGGCTTGGGGGTCCGCAAAATAATTTGCAATTAATTATTAAAGTTATGCCTTATCATTAAAAATTGTAGACAGTACACATGGGAACTACTGCGCCAATAAAACAAACATACTGATCCAATTACTCCTATTTACGTTAGCTTTGGGTCAATAAAAACTCATGATTGAATCACGTAACACACGTCACTTGCTCGAATCACTCAAGACTCACCTGGCGTACAGCTCCTGCTGCTGATTAGCTATCTAGTGGCGATGGATAAATATTTAAGACTGTCCAATTCATCAAGTGATGCTAAACCCAAACCAACTAAATTGAGAAAATATGACAACAGTTATCTGGAGCTTGGTTTTATTGAGAACAGCGATGGAAGACCACAATGTGTGGTGTGTCTTCAGGTGCTAGCAAATGAAGCCATGAAGCCCGCCAAGCTAAAGCGGCATCTGATTACAAAGTACCCGGAGTTTAAGGACAAAACAAAAGATTTTTTCCGGCGAAAGAGTGAGGAATATATGCGTCAGAAAACACGACTGGTGAACCTGGCCACAACTTCAGAAAAAGCACAGAGGGCTTCTTATTTGGTCGCTCAATGGATCGCAAAAAGTAAGAAGCCACACTCAATTGGACAAGAACTTGTTCTTCCAGCGGCAGTTGAAATGTGTGAAGCTGTGCTTGGGACAGAGGCAGCTAATAAACTGAAAGTTGTACCGCTTTCAAATGACACTGTGAGAAGGAGGACTGAAGAACTATCGGCTGACATTCAGTCACAGCTACTGGATAGACTGCGTTCATGTGAGCAATTTTCTATTCAGCTGGACGCATCAACAGACATTTCCAGTGCAGCTCAATTGATTGTTTTGGTCCGCTATCCCTGGGAAGGAGACATTTTGGAGGACTTTCTGTTCTGCAAGGAGGTGCCAGGTAGGACAACAGGTGAGGAAATATTCAGACTTCTGGATGCTTTCATGACTGAAGCGAGACTGAGCTGGGAAAAATGTGTGGCCGTTTGTACGGAATGCGCAGCAGCGATGACCGGCCGAAAGAGTGGAGTTGCTGCGCGGATAAAGTCTGTCAATCCGAGGCCAGATCTTCACTCTGTTTTAAACACAGCTGTGACTGCAGTTAATTTTGTGAAGTCAAGGGCACTGCAATCACGTTTGTTTGGACTTTGCTGGGATATGGATGCTGGACATGACGCACTGCTATATCACTGTGAGGTGCGATGGCTCTCTCGTGGTAAAGTTTTGCAGCGGGTGTTTGAATTACGCAGAGAAATGGCAGAGTTTATGAGAGAGGAAAAACCCAACATCGCACAGTTTTTTACAGACCCGGAGAGTATTGCCAAGTTGGCATATCTTGCCGACATATTCAACATACTGAATAGCCTCAACCTCTCCATCCAAGGAGGCCACACACCCATCCTTGAAGTCAGCGACAAAGTCACTGCCTTCATGAAGAAAACAGACCTATGGAGAAGGAGGATACAAGATAGAATAACAGACATGTTCCCCCAACTGACTGAGTTTCTCCACACAAATAACTTGTCCGTGGCCACAGTGAGGAAGGCCACACCTCATGTCACTGAGTGAGCACTTCAGTTCATACTTCTCCGATGTGAATACTGATGCCTGGGACTGGGTGCGCAATCCCTTTGCACCAGCTGCAACAGCAAATGGCCTGACAGGTAATGCAGAAGAGCAGCTTTTGGAGTTATCCTGTGATAGGACACTGAAGGTCAGATTCCAGCAGGTTAATCTTGCAAGCTTCTGGCCCTCCCTCTCACATGAGTATCCCGAACTCACTGCTGAGGCCATGCAAATATTGCTCCCCTTTCCTACAACGTACCTCTGTGAATCATCATTTTCCACTTTGACTGCAATGAAGAATAAGTACAGGGCTCGTTTACAAGTGGAGGATGATCTTAGAGTCTGTTTGTCAACCATCACTCCAAGAATAGAGAAACTGTGTTGTGAGAGACAGGCTCATCCTTCTCACTAATTTAGTGAGTTATTGATGTGAGTGATGTGTGAATTTTGTGTGTGATAAGACTTTGATAGAGTCTAATGCAAATAGTTATGACTAGGCTTAATTGCTAAAACTGTTATGATGTTCAGTTTTCTGCCAATAATTTGAATAAGGGGCAATACGTTCAATATGTTGTTGTCAAACCACTTAAGCAAGCTTTTAACTGGTTTTAAAATCAATTGGGTTCATTTGGACTTTGCTGGTCTTGCTACTGTTCATTTTCTTTAAGATCTGTTACTTGAAAATTAGAAATGCAGTGAGGTCAAAATATAATTTGAATAAAAATGACCCTGAGTTTAAAAGTATAGAAATGGTATTAACATTTATTTTTTCAAATTTAATTTGTTTGCATTCATTTCTATGAAACTTGCATTAAGTATTTAGGTTGAAAAGTTTAAAATATAAATAATTCCTACGGCATCTAGGAGTACAAATTGCAGTAAACATTATGTTTAATCGGTGTGAGGATTCTTAAGGGGTCCTTTGGAAAATGTTCTCCCCTGTAAGGGGTCCTTGGCCCCAAAAAGTTTGAGAACCCCTGACTTAAACAACCTGCAAAGGAAAAAAATACTGGACACAGTGTAGTTTTGCTGCAAGCCACATTTCAGACAGAATATATATTAAAGTAGCTGTATGTAACAAATATGTTCCAAGTAATCATAAAATTGCCCTAAATGTCACCAGACATTAAGGAATCATGTTAATTTCAAACACTGATATCACTGACAGTAGTAGTCCAGCCAGAATATTCACATTTGCTCAAGCTCAGTTGCAGCCCTCAAGTAATGTTTATGTTGTCATTCTGTGTTTTGGCCTATATAATAGACACTATATTTGTTTGGCTTGAGTAACCTTCTCCCAGACAACATTTTGTTTATATAACTGCAATTAAAACCACAACTAGTGGTTGGCTATATGCTATCATGACCCCCCTTTTCAAGAATAAAACATCAGAAATAAGAAATGGAGTGAGAGTTTCAACAGTGCCTCCTGAGCAGATTTATTTTCAACACTGACCATAACATTCAGTCAATAACTAACTTACATTCAAGCAACAACATTCAAAAACATCCCAGCAGTTGTCTGGTACAATGTAATTTATTGACTACCCCTCCAGTACCTCTGGGTACCCCGGGGAGCATACCTAGGTCCCCCGGGTCCTATGTTCCCTGATCGTGGCTAACTCGGTTGCTAGCTCAGTGGCTAACTTAGCTGTTAGCTCGGCGGCTAATTCGGCTGCTAGCTCGCCGGCTAACTCGGTTGCTAGCTCGCCGGCTAACTGGCTAACTGTAGACGGGATCATCCCTATGTTCCCCGGTCACATACAAAGCGGGGAACATAGGACCCGGGGAACATAGGGATGATCCCGTACCTCGTTGTGAAACTGACCGGGGATTTGGGTCGTCCTGGCACAAAGTGAAATAAGTCCAAATCAGCGACATGTTTTCTTCCTGAGTCTTGCTAGTTTTTAGCTGTTTTGCTCTGGGCGCGTTGAGCTTCTATGCACCGTGCATGCGGGTCAGTTTGATCGGCCAAAAACCGGAAATTACGACAATGACCGGCCGGTCACCGATTGGGGCCAATTGGATATAAAACCGGCTTTTTTAATCGGCGGCCGATTGATCGGTGCATCTCTAGTTTTCACTTATTTGTCAGAAAATTAAATACTCAAGTACAGATACCTAGAAAATCTACTAAGTACAGTAAGGAAGTACAAGTACATACTTCTTTACTTCCCACCTCTGCTAATTTTTTTGCAAATATTACAGTTTGACAACGAGGTGCAGCTGTGACTGGAAAATAATCTGATGATGTAAGAGTCGCTGAGAATACATTGCACGTCACTTCAGGAAAAAACATAAATGAAATATAAAATATATGGAATGAAATGTATAATTTTATCCACCACAATTCATTACCAGTAGTTTTTACCCATTTGTTTCAGGTTGCTCTCACCACCTTCTCCTCCTTTTCTTTCTGTCTTCTTTCCATTTTTCCTTCCTTCCTTCCATTTTTCCTTCCTTCCCTCCTTCCTTCCTTACATTTTAGGCCCTGTTCTCATTTTTTTATATGTGCTGCCCCTGGGATCCATTTTTAGAAAAACACAACATTTCCAAACAAATAAAGATTCCATGCAAGCCTTGTTTAAAAGATGTTACATTATGGATGGAATTAAACTTCCTGAACCTGAACGAAAAGAAAACCGAAATCATCATCATTTAGGAAATCTGAACTTTTGGATGGCGTTTACAGTGCTCTAGGCCCATTCGCCTGTTCATACATGCTTGCCTTTAAGCAAACAGCAGAGCAGAGAAAATGCGTGGACAACAGCTCTATTTCAGTTTTTTAAATGGTTTCATAAACATTGGTAATTTAAAAAAAAACTATTTAGCAATTTTCATATCTGTATAGGAATTTCTTTTAAAAGCCCAGTGTGTTCTTTTCCCAAATGAAAGATGAAGGTACACAGATTAAAAGTGGCAATATGATTTACTTTGTTTGTTTGTTTGTTTTACAGGTCTGTAAAGATGTTGCTGCCTCTCTGATTCAGCTGCTGTGACTGTGGTGTTCTGCTGAATACTAAAATAGACTGTGGTCTAACACAACAGCTCTCCTAAGGAAACACACAGACCCAGTCAGAGCTTCCAAAGCTCCTCATCACCACAGCCCCTTTGGGGTTGCTATGGCAGCTGCTGTCACAGAAACCAAGTGCTGGACACACGCTTGCCTGAGTGAGGCAGGACATACCACTAGACAGTACGGCAAGATACAGTCAACAAACAGCACTTCACATTAATTATAGCACTCTTAAGTTAACTATACAGCCATAGATCAATACGCTGATGGTCAGCTCTCTGGAGAATCCTCATGAGTCTGGTCTGTGTCTGCTCAGGCTCTTGGCCAGAGTCCCTGTGCAGCAGCAGAGCCAGCACTGTTTCTTCTGATAGACCATGTTCCACCAACAGGACCATCTGAAGAGCCAGCTGCAGGAAAGCCACCCAACTAACAGGCAGCTCTTCCACTGCCAGGAGTGTGGGAAGCAATACAACACCCAGCTGGGATACAGACGCCACCTGGTGGCAGCACACAGTGCTACAGCAGGCCTGCCCTGCACAGAGGGGGCCCCATCCTTGCTAGAGCACTTGGGCGGCCACATTGATAGACCTCCACCATCAGAGGGCAACACTAATGCTACTCTGCCCGTGAGAGAAAGGAAGTACTCATGTGAGCGATGCGACCGCCGTTTTTACACTCGTAAGGATGTACGGCGCCATGCTGTGGTGCACACTGGACGGCGTGATTTCCTTTGCCCCCGCTGTGCACAGCGCTTTGGTCGCAGAGATCACCTGACCCGTCACTTAAAGAAGAGTCATGCCCAGGAGACAGGAACACCCAGCACTCCTGTGGCTACACCCACCCCTCCCAACCAGTGCCCAGTGAAGGAGGAGCCCAACCCTGTGACCTCTGAGATGGGCTCTGTTTCCAAAGAGGGCATGGACACTTTCTCCAGGGATATGTACAACTCCTACTCGTTGGCCAATCCTGTTCCCGGGATGGGTCATCCTCACAGCCTTGTGCAGGGAACCTTGTCCTCAAGCATGGGTGTTGGTCGCCACATGCCCCCTCCATCCTCTCACCCACACCACCACCACCTGCAACCACCAGCGGCCCCACAGCAGCAGCCCTACGGCAACATGTCCAGGTACCAGCACGGATCTACCTCATATCCTCGCACCGACGTGGACAGTTTCCTGCTGGACTTGCAGAGTGCCCCCCCACCTCACCTGAGTGCAGTCAACTCTTCTACCTCTATTTCTGCCTCCCCTCAGAGGGAGGTGCTGGGTGAAGGGGTGGGTGCTAGCAGTGACCCCCACCTTCTGTCCAGGAGCCCTGCTGTCTCCTCAACCGAGCTGTCCTGCACCACTAACATGGACCTCGGGTCCCTACTGGGCTTCTTGCCATTCAGCCTGCCGGCCTATAGTCCTCACATGGGGATGGGAGGGTTAATGATGAGCTATCCACCAACCACCACCTCCACCCCATCTCCATCCTCCTCTTCAACTGGGCTGTCCTCCCAGGCTCCAGGGCCTTTCACCTTCTTCCAGCCCCCCCAGGCACATGTACCCCAGGGTCCTGCAGCCCACAACCACAGCCAGCTACCTCAGGCATACAGCAGTCCTGCTATGAGCACTTCTAGCTCCCTACCTCACTATTACCAGGCCTTTCAGCAGTAAGCAGCTCTGTCCCCACAAAATTTGTTGCCTTCACATGCTCATGGGTATTTGATGAAAATGGTCAAACATTTGAAAGGTATCTTTTATTATAAAACTTTCTTTTTGTTGTTGAACACAACAAATCACCTCATCAGTATTACCTCATTATTTAAAAAGGAAGCTTGAACAATTGACGAAATGTAGTTGATCTCACCAAAAAAGAGTAGCCTACTATTTCTTTACCTGTTACCAACCCTGGATGCACTTAACACATTTGTCACAAGTCATCCAGTTTTAGGTCATCAAGGAAAATTACGGAAAATACAGTGTTGGGAAATATTTTTTTATCCAGTTATGTATTGTGTGTAAGGCAGTGTCACTTGCCTTACTGAAGGTTACTTTAGATTTTCTCATTTGAGAGTATTTGTTAGGGTTAGCCTTAGAGGAGAAAAGTTGGTTTAAGATGTACAGATTACATTACACATTAGTGAGTACATGGGGAAAGATTGCAAACTCAGCAGCATAGTCTGCATTCTCCTGCTTAAATCAAATGAAAATATTCAGTAAGTACACACCCACCCAATTAATATCTGTAGAATTCAGAATTAAGCCTCAAAAGAAGTTGGTCTAACAGCTACAGTTCAGAGTAATGGTCAAGCTGGACTGCACTTCCTGAAGTTTAGGAAAAATAAATGTCATTCTTAAATAGTGAACAACTTATAAATCAGAATAGGCTTAACTTAAGAGCCTGAAATTCTGATTTAACAGACCAGCTCTTCCAGTCAATGTTCCAAATTGGAAGTGATGCAGTTATGCTAGTTCACGTCAGCATTATGACATGCTACACAGCTGTCGTTCCCCCCTTTTGTTGCTGTTATGTAGCATCACTAGATTAAAATGCACTTAAGTTCCATTTTCAGAATTGCAGGCCTTTAAAACGTTAAAGTGATGCCAAATCACATAAACTGCTCCTCAACTCCTATCTATGGGTATCTTGGTAGACCTGTTTTTAAAATGTTCTGTGGGCCAGAGTGTTTGACACAATAAGCACTCTTCAGACAGAGAAATATTCCTTAGAATACCTTTTCTTGATTTCCATATGCTATAATAATGAAGACTGATCATCTGTCTGATTCAACTGGCAACTATTGGATGAACCAATCTGATATTCCTGCTTACATTTTTATTTACTGCCAGTCTTTACCCATCCATGTCTCACTTCCTGTGATGCTCCCAGCATCCTCAGGGCGTCTTGTGTCTCTGAAAGGACAGGGCTTCAGAGAGCCGAGCAAGTCTTTGTTTGTTATAAAATCCTTTCAACCTATTTAATTTGCTGTTAAAAGATCAAACTGAGAACATTGAAATGTAAAATATATATATATACATATGAAAAATGTTTTTTTTCCATCCAAAAGTTCAATTACCTATTTAGAAATTCCTTAAAGTGTATTTCCTCCCCTCTTTGAAAAATAGTATTTAAGTATTTTTCATTCTTAAATTAAACCGTTGGACACAACTTGTCTCCTACTTCAATGTGAACTCCATTCTCAGTGTATGTGCGCTGGAGAGTTCAAGTTTCACCATCACTCTGGTGTAAGCTACATACTACACTACAATTGGCTCCAAATCTGTTGTAATGTCACTAATGACGCTCATAGGTACATGAGTTAATCAGAGATTTAGGGTGAGTCCAGAAAAACCGATCTTGTTCAGCAGAATGTGAAAAGACTTTTCATATACATCACTCCACACAGTGAGGAGCACAACACCACAGTGAAGGAACAAGAAGAAAAATGTTTTTGAGTTGAGGGTACTTTAACAGAGAAAGGTGTGTATCAATGCAACTTGGAATTTTCCACTTCTCACAGAAAATGTGGGTGGATCTTTTCCTCATTCGTTACAAGATAGCCAAGTGTGACAGCCCAGGCTTTTGTGTAGACAGCTGGGTCCTCTGATTCATGTGTGTCTGGCTTTTGTCAGTGTCTGCATTGCTACTCTCAACTACATGCAGTGAAAACCATTTCCACAAACCATTTCTCACCCAGTGGGAAACAGAAAATGTTGTCATTTTCAAATCCACCTTCACCTGTACACTCATGTCTTGTGTCATAGGAAGGACCATAAAAGTTTTTTGCAATATTTACAGTTGAGTTACAAATTAAAGGAAAAAACAGCATTAAGTGAGTTAGTAAGGCGCTAGGCCACCATGTGCTGTCAGAATGTCTTGATATTGAATCTGCAGAACTCGTCTGAAGAGATTCTTCCAAAAGATATTCCCTCATTTGGTGTTCTGATGATGGTGGAGGGAGTGCTGTCAGTCCAAAGTAGGGCTGTGCAATATGACAATATATACCATGTCATGACTGCTATGATTTCATATAATGCTGTATCATTTATTGTGTTGCTAATCATACTCTTTTACAGCAATATTTTTCATCATTAGTGAATTATTCCTGTTGGCTTTTTACTCACAAAACCTTTATTGCACTTACAGTAATGTTTACCTTACAATTCACAGAAAATGTGCTTCATCGTCATATTTATCGTTAGTGGGTTATGAAATGACTGATACCAGGACATGAGATTTTAGTCATATTGCACCGCTCTAGCCCAAAATCTCCCCTAGGTGTTCAATTGGGTTGAGATGCAGTGACTACAAAAGCCATAGCATATGATTCACATTATTTCTATACTTGCCAAACCATTCAGTGAGACCTCGTGCCTTATGGATGGGGACATTGTTATCCTGGAAGAGACTACAACCATCAGGATAGAATAGTGTCATCATATGACAAAAGTGAACACTCAGAACAATAGTCTTTCAGTGACCCATCTGTCGAAGGGGACAAGTTAGACCCAAACCATGGCAGCAAAATGCCCACCACAAAAGTTTGTCACTGTAGGGATTAAGTACTCAGATCTCTACCAGTTTTCCTTAATTTTTCGCCCATCTGTATCTACATTTGTGTGTGAAACAGAGGTTATCCAGCTATCTCCATTTCAATTTTTTCCTACATAGAAGGTGGCAGCCCTAACCACATGATGAGATGCACATTGGATCACAGTTTGATTTAAGGCAAAAGAAAATCTCAAAACCTGTTTTATTCTTTTCAGTCTGGACAACTGAATGAGAACATTGTAACTGTGACCTGCTTGCTGTGAATTTCTGACAAGTTTTGATTTAGTGCAGCATCAATTGTAACAATTTTCTCCCAGAGCACTTGCACCTATTCTCTACTTTTAACAATGTCACTGTTAGTATTGACAGCCATCTCTCCAAGGCTGAGAAGTTGATGCTCAAGAGTTTGCAATGTAATGGGGAATGAAAGGTGCCTCATATTAGCTGTGCCAAGGCCTTGGAAAGCCAGGGAAGGGAAGCAGTGGAAGACCAATTGGATTTTGCAGGTTCCTTGTTAGAGTCACACTGCAGCATGGCAACAATCACGGATCCTAACTGTCAGCCTTCCAATAATGGATGCCTTAGTCATGACATTGGTCAGGTGCAGTGGAGACAGGAACCCTCCAGCTGGATGTTGCATATGATTGATATAATTTTGGAAAGAAGCTATGTTGAGAGACTGCTCTCTCTCTTCTGCCTTAATTCCATTGACTATGTTGAAGGACTCGAGCATTGTCACAAGCTTCCAAATGTTGCACCAATGTCTTAAAATGCTACTGTTGTGCCTCTCAAAGAGTGTCTGATCTCTTGACTGGGTTTAAGCACTTATGACATTTCTAAAGAAGAAAAAAACAGGATGAATTGATCTGTACCTCAAACAAGAAGAACTGTGGGTTTCTGTTCTTATTTGTATTTGCTTCTAGTTATTTTGGCTCTTACTTGTGCCATTAGATTGAAACTATAAAGGTAGATTATATGAATTTAAACTCTTAATGTAGTGGCAGATATTGATATTATAATTCAAACTTTCTACCTCTACCTTGTCATATATCTTTCTGCAGAATCATTAGAATTTTTTTTTAACCTGTAAAAGTTAGGCAGTTTTACTACTGTTGAAGATGGGGGTGTGTTTAAAAACTCAACTTTGAAGGACCGGGTACACACTCAAGTCCTGGTGGTGTATTCCAGAGTCAAGTATTGTACTTTATACTTGCCTTTAATGATATGTCTACTTATTTACTACCTCAGAGAAAAGACAGGAGACTGTCTATCTAACTGCAGAGAAAATGTCTGTGTAGAGTTTTATTTTTGTCAGAGAAAGCACAAGTACTTTGTAGCTCCATAGTTTTTTACTGAGGTTAGCTCACAGCAGAATGATGTCTAACACAAGTACAACATTGTCTGTCAGTTCATACTGCATATGTGCTGTTCTAATGTTGTCTGTGCCTCTTCAGTCTGGAATGTGTACTTTGTTTATGAATTAATGTACAGGCAACACTTGGGTACTGTGTATGCTCACTGAGCATCTGAAAACAACACTATTCCAAAATGGTGTTTTGCTCCAATTGATGCATATGTATCAAGAAAAAAGCCAAACATCTGCTGGATTCAGCTTGTCTAGGTGTGCTGATTTTCTGCTATGAATCTGTTACATACCCATGATAAATTGAATACTTTATTTTGTTATTCTTTAATAAGACAAAATAAAGTTTGAAGAAGTTAGTGAGGGCTCTGGAAATGATGATGGTATTGGTCATTATTTTCTGACATTTAACATTGTGACAACTCCACACTGATCTTAAGGAGTTCTTGATGGCAGTTGGGTCATAGTAATTTTAATGGTTACAAATTTGGAAATATTCACCACTTACGTAAAATACCTCAAATGATAAGGGCCTCAATGTGGGATCTGAATTATGAGAAGACTGTCCTTCCCAGAGAAATGGCAACACTGATCTTTTGTAGTTTTATCTGTAAACTTGTTCATTTAGTGATCTGTCAATGTGTAAAACTAATCAAGGGAGTTAATGTAATGTTTGTGGAATGCATCAAGATGCTGAAAAATTGTCTTATAGTTTAAAGGTAGTGACAGCTGCTTCAGAATTTAGTTTGGAGTTTATTCACTGTCTTGCCAAATTGACAGTGTAAATTAAATACATTGTGGCTAAGAAAATACACAATACACATGCTACAAATACAAGGTCACTGGTGGCTCATCGGGTACCCCTCAGAAGGTCAATCAGATATGCTGTCAAGGAAACCACGACTCCAGGACCTCAAGTCATGTGAGACTTAATTAGACGATTATGTCAACTGGTGCTGCATAATTTATGACGTTTAAAAAATGGGACAGTGTGTATCTACATCAACACTTCCGAATTTATACATTCCAGACTGAACAGATGTAGAGAAGAGGTACAGGGCAGAACACGCAGGGAAAACCAGGCTTCGTTTCACAGAAAGAGTGATCAGAACTGTTGTGTAACCTGCATTTAGGTTGTCTCTGAGAACCACTGCAATGTAGGCTTCAATTATTCAGCACCGTTAATAAAAAAATACATTTTGCATTAGGTCTTAGTATTATTACTTAATAGACTAGAGGACAGTGAAACGAAAAGGAGTTGCCATTTTCTAATTGTCTGAACATAAAGTAATACAAAATAAATAATTCTTTAGATTGCTACTGTATTCCTGTGTTTTTCCAGAATGGGACTGACCTGTGTGAAGGTGGATGTTTGTAGGGATGTGACGAGATCTAGTGCGAGATTAAAACGTGACCATATTTCTCATCGAGGTGAATGCTGTCTTGCGAAGCAGTATTCAGGGACGGTATGTAGCACACTCCAAAAAAAACAATTGATTTTCTATCAGTCATTTGCATGTCATGTCTTCTTATAATTTCACCATGTGGATCAATTAATATTATTAAAGTAGCTGCCCTCGTTCTAGTTTGTGAACTAACAGCCTCTACCTACTGAGAAGATCTCAGTCAGAAATAGGAGAAGGGGAGAGGGGCACTCTAGTGCAGCTGTGGTAACAAAAAGTAAAATTATACTACCAAATTATAACACAATTTATAAATATGTTGTTCCACTTGTGTATTGGTGTCTTTTACTAGCAAATTGTGATAATTTGATTCTTTATTTCATTTATATTTATATACTAAAAATATATTCTTCATACTTCATTTTTGGAGTTTACGATAATTTTTGGTCTTTACGGTTATTTCCATGAATACCAAAATTATCTATCTATAGAAAGTACAACGGAAGTGAAATTCATTACAAGATGATTAGTTAAAACATTTCAAAATGCACCAGCATTGTTTTGCATTTTGCAACTTTCAGTTAAATAAAAGACTATTTTTCCAGTCATATATTTCATCATTGAAGTTTTCTTGAAAATAGTATTAAAATCTCGTCTCGTCTCGTTCTTGTGAACCCAATATCGTGTATGGTCTCGTGAGCTGAGTATATCATCACATCCCTAGTCATTAGAGATCCTGCCTTTTTTTTAAATTTGCTTTACCGTCTTCCTTGGTTTCCATATTTGGCAATGAACTTGAAAGTATCAAGAAGACATCCTGTTATAGTTCTAAAATGAAAATTGTGCCAACAACTGGTACGTGACCTGGCAGTCAGGTGGACATTCTAGCCATGCTCAAATAAGGTGTAATACAAGGTAGCAATGCCGTTTGGTTGAAGGTGTAAATATAAATAGCCCACATATATGTTTCTTACACACCAGCCCCTAAATGATTCTATCAAAAGTCAAAACAATTCATTTTAAAACATTGAGCCATAATGTTGTATATTTAAACCAATTTTCTCTTGTCTTCTTTTATCCATTAACAATACTTCAACTAGGACATGCAAGTGGTCGAGTGGTTAGAGCGCATGCCACATAGGCAGCTGACCCCGGTTCAAATCCTGATCAGAGGTCCTTTGCTGCATGTCACCCCCCCTCTCTCCCATGTTTCCTGTCTGTCTACTGCTTAATAAAAGGCATCTATGCCAACAAAATCTTTAAAAAAAAAAAAGATACTTCAAATATACCAAAGTTTATCTATACAATTACCAATATTTACAGGATCATTATTTAGGCAGCATTGGCAAAATATGACCTTATATTCTACTCGTTTTGTAAATGATTTTTGAACAGAATATATGTTGACATCCACAAGGTATAGTGCTCTGCCAGAAGTGTGTTGACTGCAAGTCAATGAGTTCCATCTGAACATCACTGGTAGGGCTTTCACACTGCAGGGCTCCGGCACGGTTCTGGTTCTAGCACTAGTTTGGTTCGAACCTTGGTGCTGTCTGGCGAACCAGCCCGCCTTCACACCAGTTTTTGTCTTTTAAGTGGAACCAAAGTGGGAGGACGTCATTGCGCGTCACACAGGCGGAAGTAAACACAGCAACGGCCAGAGCGGCCCTAGCAACGGCAAGATGGCTGGTCGTGTTGACTATATACGAGCGTTTGTGTTGCTACTGCAGCTGTTTGTTCGCATACAACACAAAACTATGCAGCAACTGATAATGACAAGACGTAGTCACAGTTGAAACTGCCTAGCAGATAACTTCATTCTTGATTTCATAGCCTGAACACAAGAAAAAAGTAACCAATATACAGTATGTGAAATGAAAACATGATCATGATTAATCTGTACATTATTTCTTTTCTATTGTATTTATGTCATATTCTACTTTTGATGTCAAAAAAGGAATTGACACAAGTGACATGAGTGACTTACTTTGAGAGACTATTAATTTGTTAACATTAATCAGTTTTCACCAGGTCTATTTATTAGTTATGATGCAGTTGTTTGCACATATTGTAGTCGTTGCTGCAATATACAAATATACAAATATACAATATACAAATATACAAATGTCAACTGTAAACTTTCAAGTAAGGAAATGTAAACATTGAACTTTAAAGTATAAAATGTAAACAAAAACATCGCTACAAACTGAACAGTGAAAGTAAAGTGCAAATGTAAATTTCACTCTTGTTCCTGATTTGGGTTGCTGACACCCTCTATGGCAGACACCATCCTTTCCACCAACCCCAACAGAGAAGTGGTGC
The DNA here is from genome assembly GCF_027409825.1 of Scomber japonicus. NCBI lineage: Eukaryota > Metazoa > Chordata > Actinopteri > Scombriformes > Scombridae > Scomber > Scomber japonicus. Next base: position 4,313,197 of record NC_070581.1, read on the forward strand.
TCTGCTGCATCTGCTGCATCATCCTCTCCTCCCTCGCCTCCGCCCTCTCATCTGACTCCTTCACGCAGTGGCGGTTTTTGCTATGGGCAATGTGGGCAACCGCCCAGGGCGCAATCTACTTGGGGGCGCACAAGCGCTCTCAAAAAAAAAAAAAAGGAAAAAAAAGTCCGTCCTCAAAAAAGAAAAGCGCGCCCTCAAAAAAAAATCGCCAGTTTTTTAGACTAATACCGCTCATTTCCACATCAAGTTGGTGCAGTGGGCGATGAGGCGCCCCTACTATCACCTCAACTTCCTGCTGAGAGTCATGTATACAGGTTGTGTGTCAGAAGAAAAGGCAAAGGGGAGGGGCGGGGGGATCAACTTGCGACTGCAGAGGCTGTGAGCAGGTTGTGAGTGAGTCTCACTCTCAGAGGAAAAGCAAGAGGGGGGGGGGGGGGGATAAACTGACCTGTGATGATTATGAGCCCAGGCCACACAACACAAACTGCTGCTTCCAAATAAATAGTAATACATTTATAAAATTAATACAGACCCGTTATAGCTACATGTAAGTTATTGGGTTATGTGAAAATGCAATAAATAAATAAATAACTTTACACCTGCACTTTCATGTGGTCAAGCACTCCCTGATAGCAAACTAATCACCCAGAAAACATTTTAATGCCAGTTGTAAAAAGGGTGAAAGTCTGTCAGATTACGTTAATTATTAGTATTTTTCATTTATTTATTTTGTTTTATTCATTTGTATGATGACGGATGTGTGTAATTTACTTTGGTGTTTACATACTATATTTCATTTATTTATCTTATTTTTTGTGTTATGAAGGATTTGTAGGGAGGGGCGCCGATAGTCGGTCCGCCCAGGGCGCAAAACCAGCCTGAACCGCCTCTGCCTTCACGTAACCAAGGATGTCCTGGTTGACCTCTCTCTTCCTTTTTCCTGGGTAACAGAAGATGCGTATTAAGCAATGCAGAAATCATTTTCCGTGGGGGCGCCTAGGTAAGGACGACAAGACGGATTGAATATGCACCAGAACTATATGTTACTTCATATATAACCAGGGGTGTTTTACATTAAAATCCATGACAATCTTTATAAATCATATATCATTATTATTATCACTGACATCTAGCCCCAAATACCTACTTCCTTTTTTATTTGTTTGACTCTGGTCAGGGATTTCCTCAGAAGCAGCACTGGCGTCATCATGTCTGCTGGTGGAGGGCTCACTGTTGGTGGTGTCAGATAATTCTGAAGGTGATATTAAATCAGATTAGCCTTTTTGACACACTGCATGTTGTTATATTATTTCGACAGTATCCTCTATTGCCAAGTCTTCATCTGTGCAATACTGCAATACTCTCCACGACAATTAGTATAACTGCAATGATTCATATTCATATTCATATTCATATGTGGTCAACCTACCGCTATCGTGTGGGCCTTTGGACGATGTGGACTCCGCAATTGTTGTGCTGGCTGTGGCGGAATTCAGCGCCCCTGTCACCTCGTTGGCTGGTCTGTGACCCATGACGCCGTCCAGCAGCTCATAACAATCATTTGTGTCGCCACGTCCAGCTCCACTTTTATTCATGTCTTTTCTCGTGTCCCTGTAATCCTTCTTTAGTTTTTTTAATTTATTTATGATTTGGTCAGGCGTACGGGTGAACCCAGCCTTGGCCATCTCGTCTGACAGCTCCTTATAAAGTTTTCCCTTCCTTGTGGAGCTCTCAAGTTTTTCCTGGAATTCAGGTGAAGCCCAGATTGCCACCAAACACTTGGTTTCCGTCTTTGACCACGGGGAATTTTTCTTTTCCATGATCACCACCGCTGTCTTTCCTCCTCGTGCTTGTTTGTTTGTTTTCTACTATACTTCCTCCTCTCGCTCGACACGCCCACTTATGATGTCACGGTTCGCAAGGACGAACCAACTATTTTTGGTTCCACTGCGAACCGACTTTTCAGGCACCGAACCAGTTCTTTTTTCAGTCTGAACGCGCCGGCCGGTTCAAAGTTACGTTCGGGAACCAGAACCGTGCCGGAGCCCTGCCGGTGTGAAAGCCCTATGGGTGCATTATCTACACTGCAGGTGAAGTAGTGGGGTTTTGTGCATGGGTAATTTGTCTCAGTCATTTCAAATTGATGTTAAAGTTTGGTTTTCACTTCTAAGTTGAAGTTAAGGGTCTATAGAACAATTTTGGTCCGAGTGTCAAACACACAGATAAAAAAAAGACCTCCAGGGGGCGCCGCAAAATATGTAAACTGCTATAACTTTTGAGAACGGGTGTGTCAAGCATTTGGTGACCAGATTAAAAATAAATACACTTTTAGCCCAATATATTAAATGGACACAAGCGAAATGATGCTTTTTTAAACATAAAGTCTGAAAATGTCCTCACAGTTGCTGTGGAATTTTACTTTTTAATGCTAATGAGGTGAGTCATACGGCACCCGCCATTGCTGTACTCCCCATGTAAGAATCTCTTCACTTTGACATTCGGGGCCGGGCGAGGTTGAGCCCGGGAGGTGTCCCGGTGCTTCTAGATGATGCCCTGCAGCTTCCACGCATCTAAGCTGCGGGTATTGGCCAGAGATAGAGGTAGAACACATAACCTGACCGACTCGTTTTCGTGTAGTTTACAGTCGCACGTCGACAGGGTGGACAGGCATCGACACCCTAACATCATCCATAGTATAAGTCGCGTGTCGCGGATTGGTAGCGGCCCAAGCTCCTTGCACTACCAGAGCCTAGCTCACAGAGGCCGCCATGTACTCAAGCATTGACTAGCCAGTGGATGTGGCCGTCCCTGAGTGACTTTTTCATGACTTGTCAGGGCTATCAGTGAAGGGTCCACCTGTAAGGGCCACCTAGGTGTCCCCCCAGTTGGCCTTCCCTCAGCCAAGGTAAACGAACCGGAGATCAGTGTTTGAATGAGGTCTTTCAATTACCAACACCAGGAGAGTAGTATCTCTCCGAGGGGGGGATAAGTCTGCTCTTTCGCCCCCCTCAATGCTCTTCTGTTTAGTTAAGTTCCCTTTGTCTCAATGTTTAATCATTCAGTGCGTCAAATCCTGTAGTCCAGGCCTGCTACCAGCAGTAACCAGACCCTCCGTCAATTCCTTTATTCTGCACCTGCTATCAGTGGTAGTCAGATCGACCATTCAACTCCTGTAGCCCAGGCTAGCCAGTAGCTAGACCTGGGTGAATATATTTTATTATACTGACACCTTCTTGTGTTTATTCAATGTTAAGTTGTCCATTCAAATCCTTGAGTCTGAGTCCGCCACCAGTGGTGGTCAGACCCTCTGTCAATTCCTGTATTCTGCACCTGCTACCAGTGGTAGTCAGATCGACCATTAAATTCCTAGAGCCCAGGCTAGCTAGTAGCCAGACCTGGGTAAAAGTTGAAACTTTCCCATCATATCATGCTTAGTTTCACTACTGGTATGGATTACCATTGACAAATGTAAATTCACATTTATTTTTCGATCCTTGGTTCGGGCAATGATCCTTGGTTCAGGTAATGGTATCACAGTGCAATGAGTATATGCATATATACACAAGGAAGGGAGTACGCCACACTCCACTATCCAGCGCAGGAAATTAAGAGAGTCATAGTTACTCCTGCCATTTACCCGCACTTCATTGAATTTCTTCACTTTTACATTCAGAGCACTGGGCAGAAATCACATCGCGTCAACACCCAACGTGGGTCTTCGCGATGCTTTGTTTTAATTAAACAGTCGGATTCCCCTGGTCCGCACCAGTCCTAAGTCAGCTGCTAGGCGCCAGCCGAGTTCTGACTTGCCGACTTCCCTTACCCCCCTTGATCTAACATGCCAGAGGCTGTTCACCTTGGAGACCTGCTGCGGATATGGGTACGGCCCGGCGCGAGATTTACACATTCTCTCCCGGATTTTCAAGGGCCAACGAGAGCTCACCGGACGCCGCCGGAACCGCGACGCTTTCCAGGGCATGGGCCCCTCTCTCGGAGCGAACCCATTCCAGGGCGCCCTGCCCTTTACAAAGAAAAGAGAACTCTCCCCGGGGCTCCCGCCAGCTTCTACGGGATCGTTTGCGTTACCGCACTGGACGCCTCGCGGGGCCTATCTCCGCCACTCCAGATTCGGGGATCTGAACACGACCCCCTTTTCTATCGGCCGGGGGCGACGTAGGCCATCGCCCCACCCTTCCGAACGGCGTTCGCCCATCTCTTAGGACCAACTGACCCATGTTCAACTGCTGTTCACATGGAACCCTTCTCCACTTCGGCCTTCAAAGTTCTCGTTTGAATATTTGCTACTACCACCAAGATCTGTTTCTGCTTGCCAACTGAAGGGAAATGTGTCTGCAAGTCTGCCCTCTTGTGGCAGTAGATGACATAACTCTACTATAACCCTATTTTTCACAAATTACAGTATTCTGTATATGGATGAAAGCAGTGAAATAATTAAGAAGTGCATACAATTACAAAAGGCATGCAAGTTAAGTGTTTCATATCTAACTGCTTCAACATAGGCTATATGCAGCCATATTGGGTAGCCTAGCTATCTTTGATTTGTGCTATAGGGATATTGTGAACACCAATCTCAAATCCAGTTGATTCATTACACAGCCTTTATTTACAATAACTCTAAAAATCATGTTTCATAGCAAATGTGAAGACATTTTCAGACTTTATGTTTAAAAAAGCATAATTTCGCTTGTGTCCATTTAATACATTGGGCTAAAAGTGTAATTATTTTTAATCTGGTCACCAAATGCTTGACATACCAGTTTCTCCTTTTAATTTTTTAATTCTGAATCCATACATACCTCATATGTTAAAATTGGATAATCCAATCAAAAGTTATAGCCGTTTACATATTTTGCTGCGCCCCCTAGAGGTCTTTTTTTTATCTGTGTGTTTGACACTCGGACCAAAATTGTTCTATAGACCCTTAACTTCAATTTAGAAGTGAAAACCAAACTATAACATCAATTTGAAATGACTGAGTCTTAAGCAACCCCACTAAAGGGAGAAGAAACCATGTACATTTCAGTCTCAACTCTTTTGAAGTCTTGAAAACTCACCATGCAGTGCTTCTAACATGGATGAGTACCTGTGGAGGTGATCAGCTGATGGTGTGGCTTCCTTCAGTGTTGGCATGTGAGTGAGAATATTGTCCCCCATTTGGCTTCAGAGAAGCTGCAACTTTCTCATGAAAGCCTTCACTGCACTGTACATTTCATGCACAAAAAGGCCCTGCAGTTTGACATTCAGTTCATTCATCTGAGCAGTCACATCTACAGCAAAACCAAAGTCTGCCAGCCAGTCTGCATCTGAAAGCTGAGGAATGCCATTTCCCTTCTTCACACAGAACTCCTGGATCTCCTCTCTCAGGTCCCAGAAGCCTTTCAGCACTTTTCCCAGGCTGAGCCACCTGACAACTGTGTGGAAGCTTATGTCACGATGTTCGACATTAACAAAAACACAACAACATTAACAAAAACACGACATTAACAAAAACACAACGACAAAAAGGAAAACACAACGACATTAACAAAAACACGACATTAACAAAAACACAGCGACATTAACAAAAACACAACGACAAAAAGGAAAACAAGACATTAACAAAAACACAGGGACATTAACAAAAACACAAAGACATTAACAAAAATACTACAACATCAACAAAAACACAACATTAACAAAAACAGCGACATTAACAAAAACACAACGACAAAAAGGAAAACACAACGACATTAACAAAAACACGACATTAACAAAAACACAGCGACATTAACAAAAACACAACGACAAAAAGGAAAACACAACGACATTAACAAAAACACGACATTAACAAAAACACAGCGACATTAACAAAAACACAACGACAAAAAGGAAAACAAGACATTAACAAAAACACAGGGACATTAACAAAAACACGACATGAACAAAAACACGACAAAAAGAAGAACACAAACATTAACAAAAACACGACATTAACAAAACACAACATTAACAAAAACACGACATTAACAAAAACACAACGACAAAAAGGAAAACACAACGACATTAACAAAAACACGACATTAACAAAACACAACATTAACAAAAACACAGCGACATTAACAAAAACACAACGACAAAAAGGAAAACAAGACATTAACAAAAACACAGGGACATTAACAAAAACACAACGACATTAACAAAAACACGACATTAACAAAACCACATCGACATTAACAAAAATACAACATCAACAAAAACACGACATTAACAAAAACACGACAAAAAGAAGAACACAAACACATTAACAAAAACACGACATTAACAAAACACGACATTAACAAAAACCCGACATTAACAAAAACCCGACATTAACAAAAACACAACGACAAAAAGGAAAACACAACGACATTAACAAAAACACGACATCAACAAAAACACAGCGACATTAACAAAAACACAACGACAAAAAGGAAAACAAGACATTAACAAAAACACAGGGACATTAACAAAAACACAACGACAAAAAGGAAAACAAGACATTAACAAAAACACAGCGACATTAACAAAAACACAACGACAAAAAGGAAAACAAGACATTAACGAAAACACAGCGACATTAACAAAAACACAACGACATTAACAAAAACACGACATTAACAAAAATACAACATTAACAAAAACACAATGACATTAACAAAAACACAACAACATTAACAAAAGCACAACATTAAAGCTGCAGTTGGTAACTTTGAGGAGAGAGAGGACTTAGCATCAAATTTGAAGAAGTACAACTTTCAGATCCCTCCCCCTCCCTCTCCGCTGCACTCCTGCCCTGCCTTCAAAGTCCCTCCCCCAGAGGAGGCTGACGTGCACGTGATTGGTAACACATGAACTACACTCCACACAGCTAGATATAAAACGCTTTACAGTGACTTTCACATGGATATACCTCACCTAGAAACTCGGAGATATGAGCTTGACCAAGCTGAGGAGGAAGGGGAGGGGGCTGTGTGTGTGAGCAGTGACCAACAGCTGTCAGACACTCCATCAGACACAATCCTGGCTCTGATTGGTTCTTTTTTCCGGCCGCGGTGGATTCTGGCAATTTGAAGTTAATTTTATAAGACTTACCAAATGCAGCTTTAACAAAAACACAACAACATTAACAAAAACACAACGACATTAACAAAAACACGACAAAAAGGAAATCACAATGACATTAACAAAAACACAGCGACAAAAAGGAAATCACATTAACAAAAACACGACAAAAAGGAAAACACGACATTAACAAAAACACAACGATATTAACAAAAACACGACATTAACAAAAACATGACAAAAAGGAAAACACGACAAAACGGAAAACACGGCATTAACAAGAACACAACGACAAGAGAAAAACACAACATTAACAAAAACACGACAAAAAGAAAGACACGACATTAACAAAAATACGACATTAACAAAAACACTACGACATTAACAAAAATACTACGACATTAACAAAAATACAACGACATTAACAAAAACACAACATTTACTCCTAACGAAACCTGCTATGACAAGGATCATTGCTGATTAGACGAAAGCACGTCTGTCTTTTTCACAGGTAGGAAAGGCTGCTTGATGCTGTACCTGAGGGCTGTTGCACTCTCTCTCTCTCTGTGAATGAATGAATGAATGCATGACTTAGAGGGCATGGCCAGGGAAGGTAGGCGATTTCAACAGCCTACTCAGTCTGATAGAGCATCTTTATTCAGATTTTCAGCATATCTAACTGAATATAAGAAACTTAGTGAAACACAGATCATGTGTGGATGGTGAGGGCTCCGTGCTGCACAGTGCTGAACTTTGGGACCCAGCAGTCTGCACAGAAAGCTCCTCTCAGTATTAGAGCTTCTTCATCTAACACGTTAACATCCAAACAAGGACACGCCATTGTGAAGAAAGAAACACATGAATGGGAATATTGATGCTGGGCCTATATGAGGCGTAAAGCAGCCTTTCCCACCTAAAAAGACAGACGTGCTTTCGTCCAATCAGCAATGATCCTTGTCATATCAGGTTCCGTTTGGAGTTAATGTCATTGTGTTTTTGTTAATGTCGTGTTTCCCTTTTTTTGCTTTTGTGTTTTCCTTTTTGCCATTGAGTTTTTATTTTTGTCGTTGTCGTTTGCCCTTCAGGGCCACCGTACTAATCTCTTTCTGAAGGAGGCATACAATAATTCTCCCCCTCCAATAAGCTTTAAAGTATCCCACCAAATAGTGCTATCCTGCTTACTATTTGTTTCCTTAAAAAGTGATGTTTAGTTCCGTATCATCTCGAGGAATTAGTTATCTTTCAGTAGGGATATGTTTAGACGCCATCTACGGCTTTTAGTTGCCTGTGAAAAATTTGTTAAGCAGGCGAAAACAGGGGCATGATCTGAAATTACTATATGACCTATAGGCTATCCGAGCTAAGAGAATAATCAACTAATGATTTAGACATTAAAAAATAATCAATTACATTAATCTCCAAATATCTTTTTGACCCAAATCAGTGGCAAGCTGTGTGATGGCAACTGCTGATCTGCTTTGTGTGCTTGCATCTAGGCAATAATCTGTCAAGATCTTGATCCAGTATTTGGCTAAAATCTCAACCTAGAATTATTTAAATATCGCAGAGGTCCAAGAGAAGTTGTGATAGGCCAGAATTTTTTCACAACTTATCGAAATTAGGTGCACAGATATTACAGAGAGCAATTGGTGTATTGAGTAGTTGACCGTACATGATCACATATCGGCCATCTGAGTCTATTAGCACATCTGTTTCATTAAAGTTAAAGGTATAGTAAGCGATGTGGGGGAAAACGAGGAGAAAAGTTGTTGATATTTGAGTGAAAACCAAAACAACCCCAACCCCCCTTTGTGATCCTGAAGTTCATGGATGCACATTGTCATAGTAACGGACGTAACCACTGCACAAGCTGACCAACATGGCGGAGTCTGAAGCGTCTGCTGCGGGATGGTAAGTTAGCTTCAGTTTGATAGCAGCATTTATTTCTCTGATAGTACAGTAGCATGTGTTTTAGTAGTTCGTGTGATAATAAGCCTGGCAGTATTTAACAAGGTGTTGACACCAAATATGATTAAAGCCAAAGTCAAAGCAGAGAAGTAACTTAGTCTATGTATAAATAACGTTAGCATCGTTGCTAATATTACTAGCTTCACAGTAACTAACCCCTATTCTACCGTGAAGTGATGCAGTTTATTGATTTTAAAAGATCTAGGAAGAAAGCATCATACAACAACCTCTGAACTGACACTGGCTCTACATATAATATGAAAACTGCATCTGATCATAATAAAGTCTTACTTATGAACACTAATTAAATTTTCTCAGTTTAGGACCTGGACCTTGATCAGCCTCATCAGCTGCAGCACTGTCTGATGATGGACCCAAGCATGATGTTCAACCCAGAGCAATAGATAGAACAGAGTGGGGACAGCTTTTGATGTTGCCGCCAGAGAGGTCATGTGGTTCATGTATTTTTTTTTTTTTTGATATATTTATTTATTAGGAGTTAAGGCACAGTACTGTACATGACCAATGACAAGTTTACATTGAATACTATGTCACAATTGGATCACAATGTCACAGGTAGATATAGATGCAGAAAAATAATAATAATTAAAACTGCAAGCAGTGATGAACGGGCCCTCGCGCCCCCACGCATGTCGGGCTGCGGCTCGGTCGCAGAATGTAGCATCACCAAGGTCTTATGTCTCAGCTGAGTTAATTTCAGGTGTAAATACTTAAGATTATGGGAGTAATTAGTCAACGAATGAAGCAAGTTACTTACTGTTACCAGTAGACATAAGACCTTGGTGATGCTACATTCTGCAACTCGTGACCCATCATCAAATACTGTTGCCATGACAACGCATTCAACGCCATGAAATACGATTACAGTTTTTAGGGGCAAAGGATGCCTCCACGGTAACGAAACTCAACACACACGTCTGGAGTGGGGTCATTTCACATCCTATATACTTCAATGGGATGGCCGTGACTAAATGGCTCAATAGCGCCCCCTTGAATATTTCATAATTGAACCTCAGACTTCCCGATTGACATAGAAGAATGAAATTCGGTAGGTTTATGTATCATCTCCAGACGCACAAAAACGCCATCCATCTATATCCATTAACATTCATGTACTATTAATTGCATTCAATAACCTAAACTTCTTCCCCGGAGTTGTCTGTGCTTTCTTGTCTCACAGGTAATCTGGGCCTGTAGAAATAAGCCTATTCTCCGGAGGATAATGTTGCTTGATGCAGCCGGAGTTTTACTTCAATTCAAGGTGCAAGCGTGCTGGTGGATTCACACAAATGCACCTTTCTTTCCAAGCTGCAATTCAGGAACAAACACAGTTGCTTGTTGGCGTTCATCAAATAAATACAGTTTATCCCCAAGCAGTTTTCCAAGCTCATTTTTACTCACTGTGGGTTCATTTTTTACTGCACATGCATCCTGCACCTCTAGCAGCAGTACAGTCATGGCTACAGCAGGTAGGAAGAACCCAAGATGTTTTATTGTGCAGTATAACACTGTTATAATGTAATAAATGTGGGGCTGTCAGCGTTAATCGCGATTACATTAATGCAATCCATAACGCGTTAATTTTTTTAAATCGCATTTTAATTTTGCAAGCCTTTTTGTCCCTTCTACTCACCCGTAGACGGCTCCTCTAGCTGTAGCGCTATGCTTTGAAGTGGCCTCCTTCCAGCCTGTCCTCCCCAAAAAAACGACCCTATAGGTCGTTTGTACATGCAGTTTAATACGACCTATGGTTACGTTTTAAAGCCATGCGCCCTCTAGCAGCGCTGTAACGACAATCTGGTGTCTCGTCATCCAATGGCCTGTGACCTAAGTGACCAATCAAAATGCGATGCGCGCAGACGCGCCAAGAGAGGCAGGAAGTGGCCCACACATTTCACTGACCCCATTGATTGTCGTCGTGATTGTCCACGGTTGCTTATCAACGGCTAAAAATGGACAAATTTGTTATTAAAAAACCTAAAGAAATCGCGTCTACCACCAATTTTCCGACCAGCAGCAACAGTGGCAGCAGCGGTGGCAGCAGCGGTGGCGGCAGCGGTGGCGGTAGCGGTAGCAGCATCACCAGCGACACAGACAGCAGCAAGGGTCAGCAGGGAAGGAAGTACCAGGCTAGCTGGAAAGCTAAATTCCCGTGGATTCTCTATGATACAGCAAGAAACAAAGTGCTCTGTGAAGTATGTTCGGCTGCTGACAAAATACATGCCCCCATTACCATGTACAGGACTTGACTTGGATTCTTTACAAGGCGTTTGTAAAAGATGGCTTTTGTGGTTGGGGTAAAGCAATGGAAAGATTTCAATGCCATGAGAAGTCAAATGTTCATCGAGCTGCTAATGCTGGAGTTAACATAGCAACTAGGGCTGGGAATCGATCCGAATTTCCTGGATCGATCCGATTCCGATTCGTAAGGTCACGATCCGATTCGATCCACGATTCGATCCGATTCGATTCGATATCGATCTATTTACAGACATAATGCAAATAAATACTGTCCCATGTGCTCCATGTGTTTGTGATTGTGTACGTGTAAGAGGGACACAGAGAGAGAAGAGTCAAGAATCAAGTATTTATTTTAGACAAAAATCCAAGTATTATTTGAAATTTCAGTAACATATCCATGGCATTAAAACAATGACCAGAACTAAACAACAATGACCAAATAAAATATAAATAAATTAAAATTAAGTGGCCCTCTATATTGGAAAACTACAAGAACCCCCTGTACCCAGTCTTTGACAACCAGATACTTGTGAAATGCCATTTACAGGTTGTTCATGTAACAGATGGCTTGATTGAAAAAAAATAAAATGCCAAAATGCCAAAATGCTGCCATAACGATCAGCTGATAGTCAGCTGATCGTTATGGCAGCATTTTGGACGGAGGGAAAGGGAACCGTTTTCTCCGTTTCATGTTTTTATGTATTTAATAGGTAAAGATACCGTATGCATAGACAGGCTAGTGTTGCCAAACATCAGCCTTCATTCCAGAAGGTGATTTTAGTGGTGCCGCTTCAGCCATCTCGCTATCTTAAGTTTCGGTTTCGTTTAGCCGGCACTCGCTTTTTATAGTGCGCCTTGCGCGTCAAAGAAAATAGTGCCTTTAGTCACCTGGAAAAGATCGATCCAGACATTTTTGGATCGATATCGTGCTTTTTCAGCGTGAATCGATATCGGATCGCGGATCGATTTTTTGACCACAGGCCTAATAGCAACTGCTCTCTCTGACGCTAAGAAAAAACAAATGGCTGAGACAAGAACTGCGTTGATGAGTATGTTGTCTTCTATACAATATCTGGCTTGTCAAGGGCTAGCCATTCGGGGTCATGTAGACACGGAGTCAAACTTGAGGCAGCTGCTGAACTTGCATGCTCAAGACATCCCAGAACTACAGTCCTGGCTGGCTCGCAGTGAGTCGAAGTGGCTTTCCCATGACATCCTCAATGAAATGACAGAACTATTTGCACATGATGTTCTGCGAACACTAATAGATGAGATAAAGCGTGCAGAGTTTTTCTCCATAATCTTGGACGAGACGGCGGATATCACCGTCAAGGAACAGGTGTCTGTGTGTTTCCGTGTTGTTACTGAATGTCTGGAAATAGAGGAACTTTTTATTGGATTTTACCAGACCAATAGCACAACCAGGGATGCACGACGTGTTTAAGGATATACTGCTGAGACTTTCCCTGCCTATCAAAAATTGCAGAGGTCAGTGTTACGATGGTGCAGCAAATATGTCAGGGATCCGAAATGGTCTGCAGGCACGCGTACAAGAACAGGAGCCTCGAGCGCTTTACGTCCACTGTATGGGGCATGTGATGAACTTGGTCGTGCAGGACGTCGCCCATCACATTGCCGAGTGTCGGAACTTCATGTCACTCATTCGTGACCTGAAAACACTGATACGAAATTCACCAAAATGACTCGCTTGGTTTCAGGAGTTCCTCCTCCTTCACGTTCCTCCTTCGGCGGTAGACAGCAGCCAGTGGTGAGTGACTGACTCAAATATTTTTCTTTCTTTCTGTAACAGTAGTAGTAGAGATTTCATGTGTCAAAAATGGTGTAATGATGAGTATGAGTTTGAGTTTGCTTTGAATTAATATGTATGTGTAACAGGGTTATTTTAGATTAATGAAGTTCGTCAAAATGTTATTTTATTTATTTTATTTTGAAAGCAATGTATTTAGTTGTTTTCCATTCTGATTATTTTCCTGTAAAATAAGTTAATATTTTGTGTTAATCTATGCAAGGATCCTTTTATTTGTTAAGTATCCTCATTGTATCCTCCTGTGGCCAGTGATGGTAATTGCTGTTTCCGTTGTCAATGGCAACAGCTTCGGTTTGCCCTTGTTGCTGTGACGACCGCAGCTGTGGTATGCAACTGTAACAGCTCCGTGATTTAATCATATATTAATCTATGAAACTGCCTTTATATAAGTTTAAGTTCATGTTATGTTATTTGAGTGGTCCTGTCACGTTTTTTGACGATCACTGTGTCACTGTTTTATTGTTTATTATTTCTGTCTTCTGAGTGAAGGTGCACTAGCTTACTGTTTGATATATATCAATATATATGGCAACTGTTACAGTGTATTTATTTTAATAATTTTTAATGTATAGGTCAAGGACAAGGGGGGCTATACTACAGACTGTCACCATCGGCCACGTTGATGTGTTTTTTTGTATTATTGAACAGTTTATTATTTCTAATGATAATTATAGGTAAAGGGGCTTTTGCACAAGATTGATGTATTATTGTTATCATTTAATTAATGTTGTAATTTTTATACAAAACTGGAAAATGGGTTCATGGCAATTTGTGTATAGTGTACATCCCTCCATTGACGTAAACGGCGTGAAGTGGAGAGAGAGAGAGAGAGAGAGAGAGAGAGAGAGAGAGAGAGAGAGACGGCGGCTCCTTCCCGACCAAAGACTTTCTCTCTCCCTCTGACCAACCGGAATAAAACAGCACCCTCTCGGTGTTCCGAGTCCATCAAAATAGACTATATATCATGAATTAGAAAACAAAGAAATTTGTAAAATCAGATGTTCAGAAGCAGTGAGCACCCCTACATAGTCAGAATTATATGATCTTTATATGATGGGTATTTATTTAATTTGGGCACCCACGGGCAAAAACATAAATCGGCGCCTATGCCTCGAGGGGAACCTGATTAAAACCAAATTCGTTTGTCTTAGAAAAGACTACTGTCTTTATTGCTACTGTTGGCAGTAGATGTACGTTAATAAAAGGATGGCAAAAAGTAATTATATCTCTTCAGCACTAGAGGCCCTGTGTACGGGTCCTGTTAAGGTTCGGAATAAACTGGAAAATAGTCTAATTCACAGTAGGTTTACAGCTATCAACATTAATTGAATTCAACTTAAATGACATGAAGCCATCACTTCTAGTTAAAAGGGGATAAAATGAAAATGCAGAATGTTGAAAGATGATTAAAAACATTGCAGGTGCAATATTCATGAGATTTGCAATCAGGTTCAGGTTCCCTGATATTGCTTATTTAAGGTTATAGCTACATAGAACATGCATGATCCCCATACTGTAAATGCTTTCAGTTTTACTTGCACAAATGGTCTGTGTCCACTCCTAACCTCTTAATACTGCAATACTGAGTCCTGCATGTTTTGATTAGTGTACTCTGAGCTTTTGTACACACAGAGCGTATTCCTCTTTGTGGTAATTTAGTCTGCATTTAGCTATATGTTTATTTCAGTGGCTAGAAGTAAACTTTGTGGTAGCATAACTAATCCTACTAATCTTATATTATTTCTGTTTTTCAGGTGTTAATACACCATATCACTTCAAATCTCACTTGTATACTTAAAACCAACGGTTCTTTTAAGAGCCATCTTCTTGTTCCTTCTGTTATTTCCCTGTCTCTCAGAGTCTCTCATTGTGTTTGTCTCTGTCTCTCTTTTGTCTTTCTTGTCTTTGTCTTCCCTTTTTTGTCTTCGACTGTTTCTTTGTCCTTTCAAACATGGCATCATCCAAACAACTCCATGACTGGCTGGAGGTGGGGAAAGCTGTGGCAGATGAGCTTGAACCAAAAAAAGTAACATTTTTCATACATTATTTCTTAATTATGGCTTAAATGTATTAGAATGTACTTAGGCACACATCTGTTGAATGATGTTTGTGCCTCAGTAGAGGCAAATGTATCATCTTACTTTTTACTTTTAGCCTTCAAAGAAAAAAAAACAAAAAGAGGCCTGAAGGTTCTGGAGTTAAAAGAAGAGGGACTAGCGTGGGTACATCATACCTCAACATTTCAGGACTAATCGATCTATATAATAGTTACATTGTTATTCAGACATTTTAATGCTGTTGGTCAGCAATTATGTTTCATACATCATTGTTTTTGTGTTTGCAGTTAAA
The DNA here is from genome assembly GCF_027409825.1 of Scomber japonicus. Taxonomy (NCBI): domain Eukaryota; kingdom Metazoa; phylum Chordata; class Actinopteri; order Scombriformes; family Scombridae; genus Scomber; species Scomber japonicus. Next base: position 4,328,705 of record NC_070581.1, read on the forward strand.
CCTGCTGGCACCAGAGAGCTCCCTGAAGCTGAGGAGTCACAGACACATACAAGTCATCAAGAGGTCCCAAGTCTTGGTATGCATATTGAATTCTCACAGCTTAAATGAAATCAACCATTATCTTTCAATTTTAAAATGTCAAATGTTGGCATTAAATACAGGTGCAGCTCAATTAGAATATATAAAAATCATTGAGATGGCAACCGTAAATAATTAGTGCAACAGAAGCCTGCAGATGACTATAGATGTGATTTATTAGCTGGAAAATACAATAGCGACATAGTCTGAAGCCTCACACATTTCCAGTACAAATTTGACAACAATACCACGGGAAATTAAAATTTTACACCTCTTAGGAGTTTCCAAGATGGCGGCGTAGAGGACGGACGCAGTGAAACCAGCTCCTGTACTTAATCCTACTTTTCGCTATTGACCCGCACTAATTTGCCATAGAAACGACTACATTACCCTCTTATAACTAAACTAACAACCCAGGATGCCGCCGAAAAAAGCTGATGTAGGGGCGAAGGAAGACAAAGGTGGAAAGCCCACCTCAGCAACAACATTCGTAGCTAACGCAGCTAAGCCTGCTAGCGTTAGCCCGAACGAAACCAACGCTGAAAAGCCGCTGACATGGTTTCATGAAGAATTTGCAAAGGGGTTCGACAAAATTCAAAGTCTGCTGGACCGAAAGCTGAACTCTCTGGCAACCTCAGTGGAAACACTCATCAGCGACAACCGCGCACTAGGTCTCCGTGTTAAAGAGATTGAAGGCAAGCAGGCCGACCACACGGAAAGTCTCGACTCCCTACATAATGACCTCGGAGATCACAAAAAGAAGACGGAGGAAGAAATTAGCGACCTTAAAGATAAACTCGATGACCTGGAAAACAGAGCCAGGAGGCAGAATCTGCGACTGGTTGGCTTCCCAGAGGGTGTAGAGGGGAGCAACGCCATCACTTTCTTAGAAGAGTGGCTCCCGAAAATACTAGGACTTGAGTCCGGGACCCCTATCGAGATCGAGCGGGCTCACCGTACGCTCCAGCGCCGACCTGATGAGGGTGGCCGCCCCCGGGCCATGGTGATCAGACTGCTCCGCTTCACAGATGTGACGAGGATCCTGGACGCGGCACGGAAGAAAAGATCACTCCTGTACGGCAACTCCAATATAATGATTTTCCGGGACATGTCCACAACTCTCTACAGAAGGAGGAAAGCCTTCGCACCACTGAAGAAGAAGCTACACGACCGCAATATATCCTTCAGGCTCCTCCATCCTACTAACTTGGTGATGGATCTTCCGGAGGGCAGACGCACCTTCACCTCCCCGGTGTCAGCTGAGAACTACCTGGGGAAGCATCACCCTGACGTGCTGACTTGAGCCCGTGACTCTAATCATCTGAGGTAACGCACCACACCGAGGCTTCTTGTACGAAATAAGACTGCATGGAAATCCAAGTAAAGTGGATGTTTTTGTTTTTTTTGGACTATCTTTTGTACAAACTAGCTGAGCGCACTGGCAGGGCCGGACTGATCATGTGGGCAACCTATCTGGGAGGCCCATAGCAATAAGAGTACTGCCTAAAAAATTGTATGATTTTACCTTTTGTAAATCCAGTAGATTTCCGCCCTTGTTTATCTACCTTAGATCTTTTCTCCCAACACCTTTTTTTTTTTTTTGTGGGATGAATCTTGGCAGGATACTCTGGTCTCTCAACGGCCAGTGCGTGTGGTACTTAAAGTCCGCCCCTTGGTTGGATCTAACTATTAAACTCGTTACCTCTAACTTGGCTACGATATCTAGCCTCCTCAGATGTTAATTATAGAGCTTTTTCGGCTCTGAGTTTTTTGAATAATATGTTCATTAGTTCCTTGCCCGCCACTATCTGTGCTATTTGGGTGGCATCTTGCAATGGGGTTGTTTCTATTTGAATCCTTGGCACTTTACTTTAGATTAGGTAGCCTGGTTTTACTTGTCAGGGTTGAGTATGCTAATACGCTTGTCGACAGGCAGAAGTATATGCCAACTCTTTTTTTGGGGGGGTGGGAGGTTTTTGAGGGTGGGCGGAGGGGCTATGGGTGTAGTAGCTTCTCTGATTATTTTAGTCTCAGCTTTGACCTCTCTAGATCATTTGTTTTTTAAGGCACAGGATATTACTTTGTTTTTTACATTAACCATTGACACTAATTGCTTGGCTTACTATACTGTTATGACTGCTGCACCACCATATCTGTGTTTACTCTCTACCAGTTTAACATACATGGCCAGATATGATATATAGATTTTTAAGCTGGAATACCAATGGCATTAATCAACCTACCAAACGCCGAAAAGTCCTCAACTTCATCAGAAAGCACAAGGTTGACATTGCATTTCTGCAGGAATCTCATTTAACTGATGCAGAACACTGTAAACTGGGCAAACAATGGCAAGGCCAAATTTACTACTCCTCATTTACTTCTCAAGCACGGGGAGTAGCTATTCTGCTTAGGAAAGGGGTACCCTTCCAACTGGAATACTTAGAGAAGGATAAAATGGGCCGATATGTCTTAGTTAGAGGCTTTTTAGCCAATACACCAGTCACCATGCTCAACGTTTATGGGCCAAATCAAGATGACGCTGATTTCTTTGTGAATCTCTTTTTCAAAATAACTTGCTCCCCCACCGAACTAATCATCGGCGGTGACTTTAACTTGGTATTGGACCCAAACATGGATAGGTCCTCATTATCTTCTAAACCTTTATCATCAGCAGCCAAGGTCCTTAAAAAAGAGTTGACGGATCTCAATATGATTGATGTATGGAGGGCGAAACACATTCACCTTCGCAAGTACTCTTTTTATTCACACGTACATAACAGCTATTCCCGAATTGACATCTTTTTCATCCATGCAGGGATGGAGCACCTTGTTACGTCCTGTGAATACTTAGCTAAGACATACTCAGACCACGCCCCTCTCCTACTTGACCTGAACAACCAAGACCAAAACAATAGACCTAAACGCTGGAGGCTCCCTGCGCATTTGGTTAATGACGAGAATTTTGTCAAACTAATTAATGAGCAGATAGATTTTTTTCTCACTGTAAATAAAGGCTCGGCCTCCCCATCCATGATCTGGGAGTCCATGATGGCTTTCATCAGGCGTTCCACAATTAGCTACTCCTCATGGAAAAAGAAACAATATCGAGCCCAAATTTTGTCCCTTGAAACTGATATTAAAACCCTTGAAAATGAACATTCCCACTCTAAAACACAGGCAATATTAGACAAACTAATCGCCAAAAGAGCGGAATATGACGTGCTTACAACACGTGAGGTAGAAAATGCAATGGCTAGGCTGAAACAAAGGTATTACGAACAAGGCGACAAATCAGGGAAGTTACTGGCCTGGCAGATTAGAAGAGAGGAGGCCGCCAGATACATCTCAGCTATTAAATCGCCAAGTGGAGATGACGTGGTCCGTAATCCACAACACATTAACCAGGCCTTCACAGAATTCTACAAAACATTGTACACTTCACAGGGTGAGAACAGCCGTGACACGCACAGCTTTCTGGACTTTTTGGATATCCCGAAGGTACCGGAAGGAGCTCAGATTAACCTTGAGAAAAAAATATCCAAACAAGAATTGCTGGATGCTCTGACCAGATTACCAGGGGGGAAGGCACCTGGCCCCGATGGCTTTACTATTGACTTTTTTTAAAAATTTGCAGAAAAATTAATTGATCCCCTGTTAGAGATGTTTAACCATGCAATCGAAAATAACCAATTGCCTCAAACACTGGAACGAGCCCTCATCATTGTTCTGTTAAAACCAGGTAAAGACCCTAGGCTGTGCGGATCATACAGACCAATTTCTCTTTTGTCAACTGAATATAAACTGCTTACTAAAGTTATAGCCACTCGACTTGAAAAAATAGTTCCCCAGCTGGTTAATATGGACCAGACTGGATTTATTCAAAATCGATCATCAATAGACAATGTCAGGAGGTTCCTTAACATAGTGCACTGTGCTAAGTCTCTGAATGACCCAGTTCTGGCAATCTCACTCGACGCGGAGAAAGCTTTCGACCGCGTCGAGTGGCATTTTCTCTTTGCGGTTTTACATAAAATGAACCTTGGCCCAAATATGTTAAGTATGATTCAATTGTTATACCTTAACCCCACAGCCATGATACAGACAAACTCAGACGTGTCGCCTCCATTTTCTCTCTCAAGAGGTACCCGGCAGGGGTGCCCACTATCACCCCTGCTTTTCGCGCTAGCAGTGGAGCCCTTAGCCATTGCAATAAGGACCCACCCCTTGATCTCAGGGGTCACGTTTGCCGATACAAACCATGTAATCTCTTTATATGCAGACGATATAATCCTATTTTTAACGAACTTATCCACCACCCTGCCGGCCCTTATAGATCTGCTCGATACATATAGTGGAATATCAGGATATAAAGTGAATATGCAAAAAAGTGTGGCCTTACCCCTTAACCTGCCAGCTGAACAAATTCCACGGGAAAATTTCCCTTTTCAATGGAATACTCAGAGTGTCACATATCTGGGCTTAGAGATTCCTACCCAGTTAGATAAGGCTTTCTCACTCAACTATGACACACTGTTAAGGAAGGTGGAGAAGGACCTGGACAGATGGATGCAACTACCAATCTCTCTGATAGGGCGTGTGAATTGTATAAAGATGAACCTGCTGCCGCGATTTCTCTACCTGTTTCAAACCCTTCCCATATCAATCCCAACAAATTTTTTCAAGAAACTAGAAGGTGCGATATCCAGGTTTATATGGAGGGGGAGAGTACCCAGAATTAAAATCGAAACGCTGTATAACACCTCCCATTACGGTGGTTTGAAACTCCCCAATTTCGAATTTTTTTACTGGGCTGCTCAGCTAAGAGCTATCTGGTTCTGGCAGACAGAGATGCCCAACCCTCCAGCTTGGAGGCAAATAGAGAAATTCCATGCAGCGGATGTGCCACTGGCTGGTATCCCCTTTATTAAATCCTATTATACTTTGAAGGATGGCACAGCTAATCCATTTATCAACCATACGTCAAAATTATGGTCAATTATACAATTACGTACCCGTAGTGTGAAACTACTGCATAGTAACACCCCCTTTCATAATAACCCAGCACTCCCACCTGTACTAAGAGATGGTCTCACTAAGAGATGGCACAGCATGGGGATTAAAACATTTGGCGACCTCTATGATAATAATATACTCAAATCCTTTGTACAATTAAAAGAATCCTTCAATCTTCCTGCTGCACATTTCTTTAAATATCTGCAGGTCAGGCACTTTATTGGCTCTCAACAGGGTGGGCATCCAACCCCTCTAGAATCTCCTGTAACTGATAACATTCTGAAGGGCATTCAACACTCTAAGGGCATGGTGTCCGTGATATACAGCAGAATACTAGATCTCCTGACAAATAAAACTCTGAAATCTAGGGCTAAATGGGAGCAAGATCTTGGTTTCACCTTTAAAGACTGTGATTGGGAAGCGCTGTGTAGCTCAGCTCAGAAGTTTTCGTATAATAGCCGCCATAGGCTTCTACAGATTAATTTCATTCATAGAATTTATTTCACACCAGAGAGACTCCATAAAATGTACGGTACTATTTCTGAACTTTGTCCTAGGTGTAAGGTCGCAACAGGAAGTCTTATTCATATGTTCTGGGACTGTGTAAATTTGAAACAATTTTGGGATCATATTCTGGATGCACTCAAGGGCATCACAGGGATTGAGATTCCTCACTCACCAAGATTGATTTTGCTAGGGGATTTATCTGTTTTACCTGCTAACAGGGTAAGGAAAACACGTTTTATTAGGCTATCCCTAATTGCTGGAAATAAATGTATTGCCATACAGTGGAAAAGTGAAAACCCACCCACTGTCTCAATGTGGCTTAAGGAAGTTGCATCATACATGGCCTCTGAAAAAATTATGTTCAATGTGAAAGAGAAACCCCATCTTTTTGAAAAAAGCTGGAGTGACTTTAAAACATATCTGGATAACTTCTCACAGTTAACTAGTTGAGTACTGTCAATGGTGTAGTGGTAGTTGTTGGCTGCTGTTGGTTGTTATCACACCTGTAAGTCCAAGCCAATATCATGACCTTTGTTGAATGTAATTTACTGTGCTTTGTACTTTCTTTATATTTTCTTATGGTTTTAATTTATTTTTCTATTATTTACTTAAGTACTGTACTTATCTATCATCTACTTTATTATTACTGTTATTATCTTATTTATTTCTTTTTCTTTTTTTTTTTTTTTTATTATTAGGGATTAAGGCAAGAGTTGGCCCATGGGCCTGATTTGGGAGGGGGGTGGGTTTGGGCGGCATGTGAAGTTATACTGCTGTTACTGATGCTGTAAACTGTATGGGAAAAATGTTAATAAATAAATTGTTTAAAAAAAAATAAATAAATAAAAAATTTACACCTCTTTTTCCAAAGTCTACAGGTGCATCTCAATGAATTACAACAAATATATATGTATGTATGTATATATATATGTATATATATATATGTATATATATATATATATATATGTATATATATATATATATATATATATATATATATTCTAATTTATTGAGCTGCACCTGTATAGCATGTAATGGTTATGTTCATGATGCATATGCAGTGACAAAGCCACGTAAGAAATTACTTCTTTGAAATGTTTATTAAACTTTTGTATTGTAAATGTCTTAAACATTATTTTTCATACTATATTAGATCAACATCTTCAGAGCCTCAGAACCCTGCTGAGTTCCATCACTGTCCCTGTAACAGCGGAAGTGGAGGAGACGCCTACCATGTCTGCCTGGACCAAAAGACAGTTGGCGTGTGAAAAATTCAGGGCTGCAATACCAGAGCTTTTGAATTGCACATTAGCTTCAGAGACTGTAACACAGCATTGCTGTCAGCAGTGCCAAGCAACTGATGCTGTGGTCCGGTGCCTAGACTGTGTTCAGTTTCTCTGTTCAGCATGTGACTCCAGCATCCACAAAAAACATGTATTCCATGACAGAGAAGCCATGATTGATGGATTTTTCAGGGCTATTCCACCCACATCCTTGGTGGTCGTCAATGACAGTGGCCAGTATCAACTTGGTGAACAAGGTGTGTTCAAAGAATGTAGTAAATGTCTTCTCACCACATTTTCATTATGTGCACTATATGTACAGTGGCACAATATGTTGTGCCTGAAGTTTGCTTTGACAGTTTATTTTATTTTTTTGTATTAGACTATATGTCTTAAATGTCTGGAAATTACTGATATTAATTTGCTTTACTGCAGTCTGTCTGCTCCCAGTTCCTCCACCAACACAAATATGCTCCTGCGGTCCAACCACCTTCACCATTATCCCTGGAAAGCAGACTGTCTTGGTGACTATCAACGGTATGTTTTTACTTCCATCTACTTTTTATATCCCCCCAGGAGGCAATGTGAGGTCAAGCATATTAATGGCTTATAATGAGCCCTTTGTCCTATATGCTAGTCAAATAGTAAATATATTTTTGTTTTCAGGTCCATACAACCTGTGCCTACCTATTGTGTATTGTCCATGTTGCTCTTCCAAATGGACCCCAGGGATAAGTGACCTCCTTAAACACAGATACTGACCAGCAACCACGAGCTGCCAAATGCTGTTCAAATTTGATGTGTTCACATCATTTGAGCAGATGAAGTTGGCCAGCCCAGCTTTATCTGTTCAAGCATTTCTCAGAATGCTTGAACATTTATCCATCAGCACAGGACGGGTAAGAACTGTCTTTTTATTTGTAAGATTTTTGAATTTCAAACTTAAAATTCTTTCATTAACCAAAATAATACTATTCTTGTTTCCAGATGGGCAGTATTTGTGTTGTGATAGTTTTGCAGGCATTATGGTAAAGAGCAAAATTCTACCTTAAAACATTTGTCAAGACATCAAAGTTAATTGAGGATGCACAGTGTAAGAAATATGATTCTAAAGGTAAATGTTGTTTGTTTTGGGGCAGGTGAGGTGGAGTGGCAGAAACCAGGATGGTGCAGGAAACACTGTTGGCGAGGAGGTGGAACAGGTCAATAGCTTCCTCTCAAGGGCAGCTCTGACAACAAAATACATGACCAAGTCAGGTTGGTATAAAAACAAAAAAGGTATGCTTTGACACAGCGCCAAATTATAAAATTGATTAATATTTGCATCATTTCTGTTTTGTTTTTACAGCCAGAGGAGATATGATAACTGTGCTTGCCATTGGATGGAACCACAGGAAAGTGGAGTCTCCACAAGACATTGACAAAGAGATTTGCCAAAGTAAGAACTCTATACTGTACGTTAACATATGTAATTTCATGATCACTACTTGCAGTTTTGAATACCAGAATTAGACACATGTTGGTTAATGAAAAGTATTCATAAAACATTACATTTTTCAACATTAGATAGATACTTTAATTAAAAAATAGACTAATTAATTTTGGGGATTTTTATTTAAAAAGGCACTACAAATGGCATTATTTTCTTTAATGGTAACAATATTAATTCTGCTGAATCATCATCAATTTTAAAAATTGGGGCACAGATGTTACTTACCAGAGGAAAGGGTAGCATTATTATGTATATTCAGCAACTGTACATTAAGGAATTCATTTGTTTTCTAATATAAGGGCATTATGGACAAATAACCCTCTCAACAAACTGGTGAAATAGTGTACCTCTTGCAGCCATGTTTGCATATTTGTGAACAAATCTGCTTTGCTCACTACAGTTTAATCAAACTGTCATTAAATCTTCTTGCACCATAAAATAACTTTGGGTATAGCTAGAAAATATTAGTTTCATGAGGCTCATTGTCGGTTGGATGGACAGACTTTAAAGAATATCGCCATGAATTTGCGCTTGGTTGTTTTGTTGTCTTTTGTCTGACACTATCAAGTAGTTTAGCCATATTAAATGGCACTAGGACAAGCAGGAAATGTGCTTATCTGAATTTCAAATTTTTTAGTAACTAATATTTGTCATCTATCTTTAATGAAAATCTTATAATACAGAATTGCCTATGTTAACGTACCTTTTTAGAGATGAACCCTTGGGGCTCATCTATTTTTTTCTTTTTTAAACATTCTAAATAGACAACACAGCGAGCACAAATGGAGGCAGCCAATCTTGAGAGCCTCAAGCAGGAGCTCAACATCTCTCTGGAGGACATGGAGCGATGGGTGTGTGATGTTAAGAAATGGGCAGCCACTGGTATGTAATATGGTCACTGGTGTATAAAATTGGTGCTGTCTTGCACTACATTTGGCTACATGTTTTACAATGATACTTATTGTTTTTTAATGGTCAATTTTTCTTGTTTCTGTTTTGCAAGAGCGACATGGAGCTCATAGTAGCCAGTGAGAGCTACAATCAGACATTGATGAGATCATTTATCCCCTCCGGAGAAGGAAGCATGATCTTTATCGAAAAAAATGGTATTTGCTATTAGGTCAATCAACAACTTAAGTTTTTTTGTTGTAGATTTTTCTAATGATGACAAGGCAACGCCAAAGGAGAAGAATGACTGAGCTCAAGAAGAAACTCAGAGAGACAATACTGCAGTACAACACTGTTGTGGCCTGTGAAGACAAAATTGACACAGAAGCAGCATGCAGTCTCTCTGAGGAAGTCATTCTGCCTTGGGAAGCCAACAAGGTCATAAACCAAGAGTAGACAATAGCTAATTAATGAGCAAATTAACCTGTGCATAAATATACCTGTGCAGCATTCGAATATTGATTTTACAATTAGAATTTCAATGTTATAAACAAAGCTTCAAACTATGTGGTACAGCCCTAATTTGTAGTGAATTGTTGCAAGTGTTGTGAATTATGTATATTGGCTGCATTATTATAAGTAGGGATGGTATCAGTAGGATTTTTTCGATACTACTACTATTATCAATACCCCTTTATTGATCTGGTTCTTTATCGATACTCTTATTGTTTACTTTTTAGTATTAAAGAATGTTTTAAAAAATGTATATTTTGAAAAAGAATGAAATCAGAACAATGCGAGCTGCCAATTAAAAGTTTGCAAGCCACGTGAGGATTGCAAGCCATGCTATGAAGGGCTCTGTGCTAGACCTATGGTGGAACATGTTTAAGTGTCTTGATTTTGACCCATCTTTTTTCTAAAACAGTGGTGAGCCTCCACTTAAAGAGGCGACTTTTTGACCAGGTGATGCTGGTCAAGCGTATGGAAGAGGAGAAATTAATCATTGTGAAGGAGATAACTCAGCATTGTCAATATCTGAGAAAGGCATTAGACAAATTGGACAACCTCCTTCATCAGATTAAAGAGGACACCAAGAACCATATTATGTTCCACAAATACTTTATTTGTATTATTATCCAATACATCAAATATATTGATGCCACTGAGCAGTAGGATGTTGTTGAGTGTTCTGTAATAATTGCATTTTTTCCTCAACTCTAAAAACCTTTATTGAATCTATTCAGCTTTATTTTTTTTTTCAAAAATGTAAAGCATCGGAGTTGGACATTCACACTGCATTACATGTTACCAACTTCAATGTTCATTAAAAGCTACACAATTTTCAATCTCATATTTCTTCACTTTTTATTTTAGCTTTTCCCAGAGAGATGACGGAAGAGGGATACAAGGGACTGCACTGCTGTCTATTACGCAAGCGGCACATTCTGCAGCAGAAACTGAGCGTAGTCACCAGCACCTACGCTCGTGTTGACACAGATCCCTCCTTTTTCGTGATGGAGGAAGACCTGGAGGAAGACATGGAGGACTGTGAAGAGGACAACAGCAGTCCAGAAGTTTCAGAGGGAGAATTGTAGATTGTACAATGTCCCCTAAAACGTCCTCCAGGAACCGTAAAACCTTTCCTGGCCTGAGACTATATATTTGTATATTTGTGTATAAGTTGAAAATTGCCAATTGTGATGTTCAGTCTGAAGATTTTATTTAGCTTGAATCCCTCCAAGTAACTATTGTTCATTCAATCAATCAATCAATCAATCAATCACATTTGTGCACAAAGGCTTGACACATCTTGTGTCCAGCTGGAAAACTGAAAATATTTGCATAATAATAGTCTTGACTTTTCACTGAGAGAGATGTAATTTAAGGTAATTAGACTCTGTGTGGAAAAACCTATATTATGCATATTATTATTCAAATACTATTTTTTTAATACATCTTATATGTGTGGACGGGATCCTTTTACAATTGTGCTTTTTATGATGAATTGTTCAAACATAAACTGTGACCTAAAGAATTTAGTTTTATTAAAAAAATAAATGACAGTTTAACCCACAGCTACTGTGTCTTGTTTTAACCCTACCTATGCCAATAATAGAAACATTGAGCAAAAATAATTACATAACTTATTTCAAACAAAATGTTTGTGTGCAGGTTTTTGTGTGGTTCATAGTCTGCCCCAATTCATACACACAGAGTGCGTGGCTTATTATTGATTAAGTAAGACTATTTTAAGAATGATGAATTCATATTCAATATCATATATATTCTTATATAATATATTTAATATAAAACTAAATTAGCATCTTCACATTTAAATGGCTTTTTTACAGGGACAGTGGCGTTTGGAATCGTGATTGTCACAAAATTTGAAGCTTTGCGACTGGCTGACTGGAGGACCAACCAGGAAGTATTTTCCTCACTGTTAACGTTTTCTTTTTAATATCTTCAACATTTCTCAACACAAAACACTAATGTGTCCTTGATAACTGAACAATTCGATGGGCTCATGTTAAGGCCATCAGTTTCAATTATTCCTCCTTCAATCATGAGAAGTAGGCCTAAAGTATTTCTTTTTTTTGGGGGGGGGGGGGGGGTGTCAGTTTTTGATAGCGAGAGTGACTACATTACAAACTACAGGCCTGTTTCTTTACTCCCCCAATTTTCCAAAATACTAGAAAAACTTTTTTCACACAGACTGGACAAATTCTTTGAAAAACACAACCTCCTTACAGAAAGTCAGTATGGTTTTAGAACGGACAGATCAACATCGCTGGCACTAATGGAACTAATAGAACAAATCACAAACTGTATAGACAATAAAAAAATAGCAATTGGAGTATTTGTTGACCTAAAAAAGCATTCGATACCATCGATCACAGCATATTATTAAATAAACTAGAAAAGTGTGGTGTTAGGGGAGTTGGGTGGAGCTGGCTGGCGAGCTATCTAAGAAACAGGCAACAGTTTGTGCAGATAGGTGACCATAAATCTGACTTCATGAATATTACATGTGGGGTACCACAGGGGTCAATATTAGGTCCGAAATTATTCATATTATATATCAATTGTAACGGAATAGGTATCTTAAAGATATCGAAAATAGCTCTCGTAATAAGGGGCACCACCTTCGTATGAAGGAAAAGATTTTTACTTAATTGGTTGTTTGATTAGCCAATTAATAAATCAATAAATCATAATACTTAATGAATCAATACATTTCTGAATCAGTCAAATATCTAAAGTTCATGGCTCTACGGTTCAATAGATCCCCTGTATCACTTCAAAGAATAGACATACACAATTGATTGAGTTTTATGGGTTTTATTAACTACACACTACTAATAGATGATGTATAAATAAATGTGATGATACAATGCAATATGAATTCAAGGGATTACTCGATATAGCAACATGAATGAAAGATGATGGTGAATGATGAATTTAAATGAAAGATATGTAATTATGTGGAAACTAAGTAAACTTAGCCTATAAGTTTTACTGAGCCTTACTTTTAAAGGGAATTTGAATTACTCAATCTGACATCAACCCTTGATTAATGCAATATTTGGATCCTACTTTCATCCGTGGAGGGTCTCTCAGCTGTCCGTCCTGCAGAACCACGCGTACGCACACCAAGTGGAAGACCTCAGAGAGCGTCGCAGGTTCGGATTCGGATTCCGGGTCGGCTGGCCTTCGTCAGTCAGACTGCCTTGGTTCCGGTCGTTGTCCGCTGGCAGACTTTGTTCCTCTCGGTTATGATGAGTCGTAGGGTTGACAGACGTTTGTCTGCTCAAAAAGTTCTCTCAGGTTGATGAAAGATGGAGGAAGGGTCTAATTTAACTAGCTCTCTTTCTGGAGAGATCTCAGCGTCAAAATCATCAAAAATGACAAAAACAGGCTGAATGCAAAACTTAATGACGTGTTCACTTAAAGGGCCTTTTCTCTAGACGTTGCTGGTGAAAGTTACAAGATTACAAAACTTAAGAAAACCTAGATAAAGAATAACTAAAGATTAAACTAAGTGTGTGAGGGGAAGAAAAGAAAAGATGGACAGAGCAAGACCGCTGGTTCGGGTCATGCTGAGTCCGGTTCAGGTCATGCTAAGACCAAGACCAAAAGGGAAGAGAGATAAGAGGACAAGAGAGAGATTCATGAGTGCAGCTGGGTTTTGTCCCTGGGGTGGGTTTGTGTGTCAGCCAATCAGACTCATCAGAGCTCACTCTGAGGATCTAATTTCCAGCTTTTTATCATGAAACTTTTCATCATCATCATTCATTCAATATTTAATCCTGATTATAAAATGCATACTATAATCTATTGACACAGAACACAGGATGTATTATTCTGTTATTAATATGACATCGGCTTGATTCATCAAGCTGCCATTCATTAAAACCTGAAATATGATCAAGCATAACACATTGTTATTCTACTTATTCCATGATAGATAATTGATTATCACCAAAATGTAAGCATAACATCAGTGTAACACTTTCTCACATTAAACAAACATTTTCATACCAAAATTTAGTAAGTAAGTAAACTAAAGTAAGTAAGAAAGTATAATCACAGTTCTCCAAATACACATTTATCTATGATCGCTGTAATAGCTGTTACAGTGGAGGTTTAGGTAATTGATAATGATATAAGTAATTGGTATTGTTTAAACCATACTTTTCACTAAGATGTTCTTATTTAAGTATTTAACACTCATTTTCTCACTTTCATGCTCTGTGTGGTTTCAGGAGACACAGAGGGGGTTGAACTCAGGAATGTGTCTTTTGATTTACGACCGTTAGTTAGTTAGTCAGAAGACCCCCACTCCGGGTCTGGGGTAGAAAAAAAGTCATTGTTTCATGCCTCGGGTTAAACCTTATGACCGGAAGAATGGGAAGATGGGACAAACCGGCTCATTCTTACACGGTCCCTCTGCAATTAGCTCAAAGCCTTCCATATGGACCGATTCTGTCCCATGTTAAGGGATCTTTGTTTGTCCAAGAGAGAGACCCTGTTTGTCTCTATCAGACCTGGTTCAATTTCCTCATCTGAGGGTCAAAGGTGACTCTGACCAGAGGATGTTCTGAGCAGTACTGATGTCGTATTCACTACACAATGACATATGTAGAGTTTCGCAGATACTGAAATTTTTTTGTTTGCAGACGACACTAATATTTTTTGTTCCGGTGAGAATTTGCAGCAGACTTTGGAGACGATCACAAATAAATAAACTAAAACTATGGTTTGACAAAAATAAATTATCATTAAATCTAAGCAAAACAAAGATCATGTTTGGGAGACACAAAATAGATTGTAATGTAGAATTGATAACAGACAATACTAAAATAGAAAGGGTACAGGAAATTAAATTCCTTGGTGTGATTTTGGATGATAAAGTCTGCTGGAAACCTCATGTTGGCTACATACGAGCAAAACTGGCAAAGTCTGCGGCAATTCTATAAATCGCTGCACACTCTATATTACTCATTATTTTTGCCATATCTGACTTACTGAGTCGAAGTTTGGGGAAACACCTACAAAACCACTCTGCAGCCGATATGTACAATACAGAAAAGAGCATTAAGGACAATAAACAAAGCAGGATACAGAGATCACACAAACCCACTATTCATAAAATCACATATGCTGAAATTTTTGGATCTGGTCAAATTCAGAACGGCACAAATAATGTACAAAGCGAGAAATAACCTATTGCCAAAAAATATACAAGGAATGTTTTGTGAAAGGGAGGGGGGATATAATCTAAGGGGAGACCTAAATTTAAAAAAAACCAAAGGTCCGAACAAGTATGTGCGTATCGAGCTGTGGGGTGACTTTGTGGAACAGTCTGGAGACAGAAATAAAACAAAGTGCAAATATAAATCTGTTTAAAAAAAGGTACAAAGAAATATTTTTAAACAAGTACATGGAAGAGGAAGTCTGTTAACGGAGGACAATGAAGGATGAGGTACAGGGATGGAGGTGTTTAAGTGACTCAGGTGCAAGTTGTTTGTATGTGTGCGTATGTATTTATGTTGTTTGTACATAAGTATGTCTATCTATGTATGTTTCTGTACATGTGTGGATGTGTATGTAAATATGGGGATGTGTATATATGCGTGTATGTGCGTATGTATGTATGTATGTATGTACATATATGTATGTATGTATGTGGCTATTAATTAATTACCCATGAGCCCCACCTCACGCACCCCGTCTCCCGCCTCCCCTGATACGCACACACACACGCCGTTGAGTGATGTGTTAAATGAACTTTTCCATGATATTCTAATAAAAATATTAGGGCTGTATGTTATTCATGAAGTTTGTGTCAAAGAAGTAGCCCTTCGTATAACTCAGTTTCAAAAAGGTTGGTGACCCCTGCTCTAAGCCTTCATAATTCTAATAGTCGCCTAACTAAAACACATGTGACTAGTGACTAGAAAAACTTGACTCAAAATCCAAACACTTTCAATCCTTGAAAATACCACATTAAAATTCAAGCATTTTCAAGGATTTCTAGCACCTGGGGGAACCCTGCCAGCCGTAAAGATATTAGTAAACACATTATTTTACTGAAAGTGTACCTTTTTAGGCTATGAAATGACAAATTGTAAACAATTATAAAAATCAAGTGTATATGAACGAACACAGCCAGCCCATAAACATATGGCTTTAATTTATTACCATTTGCCATAATGATCATTAACATTCTTAAAACAAATTCAATAAACCAACAAAAACAAGAGAAAAAAATGGGATGGTGTTAAACTAGAATGTTGTCTTTTGGCTCCCAGGAGTTTTTCCACTTCGCACCACTGTAAGACAGACAGAAAAAAGGGGAAAAAACTATTACTGTCACATTGTTCGTAACTGTTTGGAATATATAGTACTATGCTGACACATCTGTTTACAATGAGACATGGAGTCTTCAGGTATGCATACATTATATCTTTTTTATCCTTTTTTATACCTGGGCATAATCAAAAATATTTATGATCCGCATACTGAATTTTGTGAAACTTTTGAAATTTTTTAACTACTACTAACTAAGAATAACTAAGTTCCTTGTAAAAGCGTGATAAAAGTGCACTTTATGCGTATAAAACACAATATACTGCTCTACATGCTGTAGAGCAGCATTTACATAAGGTAAATGTTTAAATTCCAAGTAAATGTTTAATTTCCCCTATCCTTTGATTGCTGTGATATTGATGGACTTGAAGCTGTAATGGTGTTTAAAGACGTTATTGGTTGATCATAGGCAGAAAAGGATAGATATTCACACACTGGATTGTAGCTCCCAATATAATATTGGGAGCTATAATCCAGTGTGCGAATATTCAAACTTTTCTGTCTTCAAATTTAATATAATCTAGCACCTGGCCTCTAAAACAGGTTGGATGTGCACTACTACTTTACTGAGATTGGTTGATAAGGGATTTGTGTGAAAAGGGCTACTTAGTTTATCTGATGTAATGTAAATAACCCTTAGATCTGAATTGAAAATGTAAACAACATAGATAATATATAACAAAACTTTGTACACCCCTGGTTGATATTACAGCCTGTATTCAGGGGGTCCGATACCCCGTTCTCCCAGAGAACCCCCCACAGGACTCCTCGAGGGACACGGTTGAATGCCTTCTCCAAGTCCACAAAACACATGTGGACTGGTTTGGAAAACTCCCGCACACCCACAAGGATCCTGCAGAGGGTGTAAAGCTGGTCCACAGTTCCACAATTCCACAGTTCCATCTTTCTATCCGACGAACCCTCCTGTGAGGCCGACTATATTTAGTCCTTCCCCACCAGAGAGGTGACGTTCCACGTCCCTAGAGCTAGCTTCTGCAGCCGAGGGTTGGACCGCCAAGGTCCCTGCCTTTAGCTCACAATGCACCCAACTCCTTTGGCCCCTCCTACTGGTAGTGAGTCTGTGGGAGCGGGGTCCCATGTCACCTCTTCAGGCTGTGCCCACCAGGCCTGGCTCCGGGGGGGGGGGGGGACAGGAGACCATTTATTTTATTCATCATAAGGCAGAGGTGTCAACTCATTTTCATTCAAGGGCCACAAGCAGCCCAATTTGATCTCATGTGGGCCGGATCATTAAAAAGATGGAAGGAAGGAAGGTGAGAAGGAAAGATAAGGAGAAGGAAGAAAGGACAGGTGGAAGGAAGGAAAGAATAAAAGTGAGGAAGGAAGAAAGAAAAGAAAGGTTGGAAAAGAAGACGGGGAGGAAAGATGAAAGGGAGAAAAGAAAGATAGAAGGATGGGTGGAAGGAAGGAAAAGAAGACAGGAAGGACAGATGGAAGGAAGGAAGGAAAAAAAGACAGGGAGGAAAGTGAGCCAAAGTGGAACCCTCGGCGGGCCGGTTCTGGCCCACGGGCCGCATGTTTGACACCCCTGTCATAAGGGGTCTAGTGAGCTACCCTTTGTCTGGCCCCTCTCCCCGGACCTGTTTGCCATGGGAGACCCTACCAGGGGCATAAAAGCCCCCGACAACTGTGCTCCTGGGGTCATTGGGACACGCAAATTCTTTCCATTTAATACAATTTTATTTGTTTTTAGACAAAACCCAAGAAGAATTAAGCCAATTCACCTGAATATTTGACAAATTAAACTATAATGAGAGGTCCATATTTTAGAACAAACTGCAACTAAAGTCAGCACTCCCTTCATTAGTGAGACTGCATTTTGTGTGCCTGCCTTTCTTCATCCTGGGCATGGGTGATTCCATTAGGGAACAAATATGTGGAAAGATGTTTTGTCTAAATGATTACTTTCAGGTGCCCTTTGCTGGAGGTTTTTGTTGCTCCACCTTCCTTTTTATAATACTCTAAATCTGTTATATTGGATTCAGGTCAGGGGACATGTTTGGCCAGATCAAAGTTTTCACTTTTTTATTCTTTAAAAATACACTTTTTGTGTGTGTTTACCAAAATACTACAAATATGGTAAGTTAATACAATGATCGATTGAATGAATGATTTTATATTTTAGTGATATTGCAGAGGGGTGTACTCAGTTTTGTTACTGTAATCAAATTTTATTCTAAATCCAATCCAGTGTAGTACACTGGCCAAAGATTATTTGACTATGTGACTTATTTGACTGCCATGTGACTTGCTTGACAAGCAGACTTTGCTGTCACTGATCAAACTGATGATAAAATTGAAGAAATGTTTATACTTGAGTTAGTTCTGTTTCCCCAGCAAAATCATCTAAAGTAAACTTTAGAAAACATACACACCATCCAGAGCAAGGATGCCACTGCACCAAAACCTCGGCACGGCCCTTAGTGAAGACAAAGACATAAGGTGAAATTAATAAAATGCTCTTTCAACAAATGGCAATACTGGTAGACTAATATACATGCTGAACTGTCAATCCAACCTTAAATATATAGTATGTAACTTTTACATATAAATTAATATCTGTTACATTTAGGCCATTACCAAATAAGTCATAAGCACGTATCGTCAGTTATTTGTTATTACCATGGTAATTACTCTCACTAAACCCTAAAGTATAATGACTATCTAAAAATCTAAAATGTGCACAAAGATTAAATATTGATAAAAGCAAACACATTTTTCTGTTGGACAATTATATGGTTCCACAAAGGTATTTTTATTATCGTTTTTCATTCATTTATAATTCCTTTTGAAACAAACCTCCCTGAGTCTTTCCCTCAACACTTTTTTGTAGGGAAAACTGGATATCCCTTGATGAACGGGACAGTCTGAAATGAATTAAAAGATGGTAATAATTTGTAGGTTGAACAGAGATCTTTGTCATGAGGGTCAAGGTTATAGAAACTATCCCAATGAAACAGAGACTTTTTATCATCAAAATGACTGCTAACTGTAAACAACTGAACAGGGCTGCGTTTCCCAGTTTCAATGTACCTTAGTGCCTATGAAGGTTACTAAGGGAAACCCTGGATGCTATGAGTGTTTCCCAGACTGTTCCTTAGCGGCTGCCTTGAGAAGGAACTGTTAAGGTACATTGTAGGTTGGAGCAGTCTGTCACTGTGGTTCTGAAACGTGTTTAATCCCAGGCGGATCGATTTTGTCACTTATGAATGAAGTTTTAATATAACGCGGAAGTGGTCTTCACTCGGAGAACCCACAACTCCCCCCTTGATTTCCTGCAGCCTGGAGGACTACTCGTTTTGGCGAAAATTAGTTTGTAGTCAATAGTCTACCTTACCACGATAGGAAAGAGGCATTTCTTATGTTTTAACAATGTTTCGTTTATGAGCTATTTATCGCTGAAGTTCGAATCTGCCAATCTCTTTCTAACTTTACCCAAGTCTTTAACACCAGAAATATTTGACGCGCCGTCATAGCATTGTCCTCTGCATTTCTGAAATGGCAGTGAGAATCTCAGCAGAACATCATTCAGCAGCTGGAACAGTGCGTTTGCTGTGGTTGTTGATGTCTCGTAAAATCCAACAAAATGTTCCTCTGGCTCCAGATTTTCAGCTACAACACGAAAACAAATCGACACCTGCTCTCTGACTGAAATTTCGGCGGTTTCGTCCATTATCACAGAAAAAAAACTCACACTTGATTTCTTCAATCAGTGTTCTCAGTACGTTATGGGCCATAATTTCTGTCATCTCATATAAAATATCATGTGAGAGCCACTTGTTCTCTTTACGTGCAAGCCATGACCGTAACTCCGGGATATCCTGAGCACGTAAATGCAGTAACTGGATCAAGTTGGAATCCTCATCCGTGCTTCCTCGGATGGCCAAACCCTGACATGTAAGATGTTGGACCGAGGATAGAATAGCTAACAAAGCTGTTCTTGCATCTGACATCCGCTTTTGTTTACCGGCAGAAATTGCTGCGGCAACATTTACACCTGCATTAGTAGCAGCAACAGTGCTAACTGCAACTCTATGCAGATTGGACTTTTCGTGAGTTTGAAATCTCTCCAGTGCTTTGGGCCAGCTTGAAAAACCATCCTGTACAAAAGCTTGCAAAGACTCTTGGTCATGTGTTGTGGATGGACGAGGGGCGCCCATGTTTTTGGCTGCAGTGCAAAATTCACAAAATACCTTGTTTTTTGCATCTTTGTAGATTATCCATGGGTATTTGCCTTTCCAGCTAGCTTGAAAATTCAACCTTTTTTTTTCTGCCCAACATCTTTAGGCGACTGCTACTGTCCTCAATCATTTTACTTGAGGACGGTGTCGGGTCACTGCTAGTTTTAACAGCAACAGCTCTTTTGGCGGTTTATCTGACATCACATCACAATGCAATGTGTTGCTAGGTAGCGGGAAGTGTCATTAGCCAATCAGCAGTCTCGCTCGCCAGACGCTCCTCCACAGAAGAAAGCCAATCAGTGACAAGTGTGCGCCGGCGCACGTGGGTGCTCGGAAATCTCCGTGGGTGCTCCGCAATCTCCGTGGGTGCTCCGACCCAAAGCACCCACAAAATCGGCGCCCCTGTGTGCCATGATTGGTAAATTAAGTATGTGATGTATAATACTATAACGTTGGCACGTTTTGGCTTTTCTATTCCTGGCTTTGCACCTGTAACGTTACCTGTCGTGAAGTTATCTAAAATCAACATATTCTTAGCAAATCATTTTGTGTTATTGGGAAGGTTTAAACGACCATAACGTTAGGCACCGTTATAGTTAAGCTAGCTTAACTTCCTCGCAGACCTTCAAAATTATTGTACTTTAGCGGTAATAATTTGCAATCTCCTTTGGTTAAGGTCAGATATTATGAAAATGGATATTAAGCTAAGCTAAATGTCACTTAACATTATGATGTTATAATGTTCACGCTAGCTGACTTTTGGCTCTTACATTATTCCTAGCTAAGCATAGTAAGCTTAGTTACTACATTAAATGACGAAACAACACATATTCTACTGCTTTCAAAATGTTTTTTATCACTATTTACGAACCACTTACCTTTATTAGCTTCAGAGGGCGGTATGTCATCTAATAAATTCACAGAGGCGACACGTATCTGTGGCATATCTCTCATATCTCTGGAGGACATGTCGCCTCCTGCAGTAAACCTACCACGGTGATGGAAAGTAAGAGAGCTACTGGACTTTTGAACGGCTTGTTTAACTTTAAAAAACTTCGAGACGGTTCAGTTGACGAGTCAAAAGTAAAATGCAACCTGTGTCAAACGGAGTTTAACTACCACTGGAGTGTGTCGAGTTTGAGTTAGCACCTCCACACTAAACACCCAGGTGCAGCCAAGCGAGGCTCAACTCCACCAAAGTACCATTTTGGAGTGTGGGAGTCGCAGCAGAGCCGTGATCGATTCCCAGTTAAGACACTCTGGTAAGAAATGCTTTACATTATGGGCTTAAAACTGCCTTGAAATGTAAAATAACAGGATTTTAAACATGCAATTCAAAACGCGATTAATCACGTTTAACTATGGAAATTCTGCGATTAATTGCGATTTTAAAAATTAATCGTTTGACAGCCCTAAATGAAACATAAAAAACAGAAGTTGAATTTCTTATTTAAATTATTTTAAAAAACAACAACAGGAATACTTTGTTACAATGCAATACAAACTATTTACCTTTTCCCTCTCTTTACCAATAATTTTTCAATTATTTCAAAACTATTACAGCAAATGTGGCGAAATTGTTCTGTTTCCAACATCAATGGGACATAAAAAGTGGGCATATGTGTATCTGTGGATGAATAAGTGGCAATTCTTCTATCTTACCTTCGCTGTTTTTGTGGTTAAAGGGGCTAAATACGATTTGAATTTCACCGCTAGACGTCGTAGCTCTGGACTGCGTGCAACCAAAACAAAACTAGCTAAGGGGTACACCCCCCCCCCTTTCCGCTCACCTCCCCCTCGCTCTCCGTCCGCTCCTCCTCCTCTACCTGCCTGTTTTCAGTGAAGCACTTTCCATCCGTGATGAAACAGCTGACTCAGGACACAACGGACCGTTGTCACGTCAAGTAACGAAGTAAGTAATTCAAGCGAGAGTAACGTATTAGTAACGTATTTCTAAAGTAGTGTAACAGTTATGAGCTTTCCGATGCTAACGTTAGCTAACTGCTAGTAGTTGAAAATTAACAAGCTGAACATAGTAGCGAAGCTAACAACTTCACATTGATCATTTCTGTTGGATTTTATGAGCACTGCTGGCAAACAGACATTTGGATTTTTGTGCACTTGTAAAAAATATTGACCAAGACACGTGTTGCTAGTGTAATGTAGCCAGAGTCTGGTTCATCAACTGTCTCTAAGGTAGCTAATGCTAAGTTTGTTCCTCATAAAACTATAACGTTATATTATAATTGTTGCTGCTCTCTTCATAACTGATACTTTGATTTTGGTTTTGTTAAGGGCAGCAGCAGCAGCATCATGTCGGCTGAGGCAGCTGCAGAGTGTCTTGCCTCCTCAGAGGAGCCGGTGTGTGCTGCTCAGATGAGAAGAAACAGAGGTTTGTATCATCTGTGTTTCTATGCATTTGAAGTCAATTGTAAAATATCAACATAGTGTGAAACACCAGTTTTTCCAGTGTGTCTACATCATGATTTACTTTTCAGTGTACGTGTTGTTCATCTTATACAGAGCCTGTTTAAGACTTGACCCTTGAAAGAGCCTTTTGGACCTGCAGCCAGGACTGGTTTCTGATGCTCTGATGATGCAGCAGGGCCATCATGATGCTCAGCTGCCATGCCATACCTACCTCTGACATCTGCAGCAACATGCACCCCACATTTACAGGAACATGCATCATTTAGAGATCAAAGGCAACTCAGTCCTGTTCAGTAGACTCCTAACATGTTTAATTAATCATTTATAATAATTTATGTTCAGAAGTTATTGTTTAGCCTATTCATTAATGAGTAAACACATATTCTTCAAAAAATGATGTGTGGGTCTGCTTCATTCACTAATAACCTAATTGTGAAACACCATAAGTTTTCTGCTTTGTGGTAAACAGTACATCAATTTACATTTCACTTGTGTATGGTCAGTGATTGAATTACACTCTCTAAGCAGTAGTGAACTAAGCCAGTGTTATCTACAGTGTTACAAAGGATAATGTTGAAATGGATGAAGCATGAATATAATCTCAAATCATGTCAAGTTTATTGGTGAGCAGTATTGCACAGTCAATTCCAGAAAACAATGTAGCCTCAACACATGGGGCGGGTGCGCTACCCACTGAGCTATGCTTAACCCATTAATTGCATATTAACTGTACATTAATTGCACTACTTACGCATTGAGCCGGTCCGCGATTGTCTGCCAGGCTTTCTCCCTTTCCTTGATTACAGTGCTTTGTGCTTGTGTTGCCTTTTATTCTTATAATTTCTTTAACCTCATCATGAAATTCCATCAGGAGCTGTTGTTCAGCGGCTGTGAAGAATGACGCAACACCTTTCCATTTTCCAATCAGTGATTCTGTGATCGATGCCATGGGTCTATTTGAGAATGCCGTGAACACGCACTTATCCCAACTATCTACACCTGGCTTGACATAGCCGCGCCTTTTCATCCTGGCTCAGCAAACGTGCAACCGAATAAGCCAAGATGCTCCGGTCAGACTAGATCAAGCTGCGCTTGCTCAGTTATCCTGGATTTCTTTATTCTACTTTTGTGCAATACCCCTCTGATGTAAATACACCATTAGTGGTTTACATAGCAAAAATAAAATTCCTGAAAGCTAATAAAGCTGTATTTCGCATATAGCCCCTTTAAAAGTTGTGTGTGGTTGCTTAACCACTTAACACACGCCCCTGTTTTTTATACTGTTAGCCTAAACGACATGCCCAAGTTGTGAGCAGCACAGATCCCACATAGTTTGAGACTCGGAGATATGTCTGGTATCATTGGAAAGGAAAAACTCTCAGGATTCTTGTAAAAGTGTCTGTGTGATTCTGTGACTTACTGACAAAGAGTGGCAGAGGTTACAATGATGGGGTTGTTTACTTGCCCACAGGTTTGCCTTTACAATGACATGTCTACAGACATTCAGGGACCTCTCAGCGGGATATAGACACAAGGAGGCCACAGCCACAGGCCTTGGCTTCATGCAGTCCAAATTTGGAGTCAAAAGACCAAAAGAATTTTTCAGAATTATTTTTCAACAGGTATGTCCATGCGTTTTCCTCAGGTCCTTTTTGGAGACTCCAAATGGACACTTGGTTACCAAAGCTGTATAACCGCAATCAAACACCTATAACTTCACATCCCCTTTGCCTACAATCAAAATCTTGGTCTCTAATGAAAGCTGACGCCATATTATTATTATTATTATTATTATTATTATTACTATTATTATTATTACATATAACCATATTTTTTTGTTTGGCCATATCTATCTATCTATCTATCTATCTGTTTATATTGGTATAAGTCATATGTTAAGTCGAAGAAGAACCAACCGTGTACCAAAATGCTGTGTGCGTAATGATATATGGTTCAACTCTTTTACGCACAGGGCGCACGCCGGTTACGCTTGGAGTTTGTTTATGGACAGCCAAACTTAATAGCTTAGTGTCATACTCTGACTATTGGCTAAAAGGTTATCAACTTCATTTCACCGAATATTTCCATAGGCTAGAACAGCAGTCAATCAAAGCCATGTCGTCATTGTTGTCGGTCACATGTCCTCATTGGCTTTGGAGACATGCGCTGCCTAAACCTAAACACAGATTGGCTTGTGTGTGGTGTCGTCAGAAGCAGAAGAGGCTCACGGTCGTACACATCTAGTCACGTGTACTCTGAGACGGACGTGCAGGTCAGGAAATGACGTAAACGGACTGTATATGGTTTGTTATTTGTGTTATTACGTTACGTGTTGGACTAAATACATGGACATATTGAGGAAAGTATTTCGGTTTTATGGAAACGGATTTCATATTTCACAAGAATGGATACTTGGCGAGCTGTACAGAAAGTGCTGAGTCATAAGATGATCGTTGTGGATAAAGGGAAGACTTTGAAGGTATGTAGGCATTATAGCTTTTCTTACTTAGCTCAGGGGCTAGCCGAGCTAATCGCTAATACTATTACGGCTGTGAGCAACCATATAAGTCGTGAGTGGTCTTGAATGAATCAGGACAATCTAAGCTTTCCAACGATGTACGGCATGTATATATATGTTTAAGGGTTGGTGTTTAAAACATCCAGAAGAATTTGTGGCTACCTCCTAACATCCGTCCCGTCCCGTAGACGGAACAGCGTGCGTTAAGTGGTTAATATTATTTGAAACAGCTACTCCAATGTCTGTGGATGATCTTGAGTCGATTCAAGCCAATTTCCATTTATTTACATGAGATGAATTGCTGTTAGCCTGCCTCACAGTCTTTTTCTCCATCTAGTGGTTGAATTGTGCTATTGTGGTGTTTAACAGATTAAGTTCCCCTTAATTACTTACATTTTTAATGAATTGTTCAAGTATGATCATAACGATGGAAAAACGCAACTATCTTTTTGCAACTTTCACATACATCTTCTGTCACAAACTAGCCCACATTCTGATGTTTTATGATTTTTTACTGAACGGTCATCTGAAATTCATCTAATCAAATCAAAAAATTAAATAGCCTACTGACTACTGATTATTTTGTTATTATAACACAAAAAACAAAAAAGCCTTTTCATATTTTAATTTCAGGCGGAGATAAATAATACAAAATGGCAAAAAGGGCCACAGGACTGTATTTGATTTTAGGCAATTATACAGCACATTTGTGCCAGCCAACCCCGGGCTATTCAGTGCATGCTTTAAGCCAAGTAAGCCCATCCACCTTATTAGCATTATCATTGCTCAACTTTTTGTTTGGGCTTAATGTACGGTGGCCCTGAAGGGCAAACGACACCAACAAAAAGGAAAACACAACGACATTAACAAAAACACAACGACAAAAAGGAAAACACAACGACATTAACAAAAACACAACGACAAAAAGGAAAACACAATGACATTAACAAAAACACAACGACAAAAAGGAAAACACAACGACAAAAAGAAAAACACAACGACAAAAAGGAAAACACAACGACATTAACAAAAACACAACGACAAAAAGGAAAACACAACGACATTAACAAAAACACAACGACAAAAAGGAAAACACAACGACATTAACAAAAACACAACGACAAAAAGGAAAACACAACGACAAAAAGGAAAACACAACGACATTAACTCCTAACGGAAAGGGTTGGTACCTGCTATGACAAGGATAATTGCTGATTGGACAAAAGCACGTCCGTCTTTTTAACAGGCGGGAAAGGCTGCTTACGCCATACCAGGTAGTTTAGTGAATGCACGTCCATATATATATATCTGATGATCTCCACCTGCTTAATCCAAGCATGATGCCTCATGTTGTGAAGTACAATTGTAGGATCCGAAATACCGGACACCATTTTCTGTATTTACATGTTCAAATAAAAATAAATAAATAAAAAGTCACCCGACACGGGATTTGAACCAACTGCAAAAAATTCCCAGCCTAATGATTTACCATTAGGCCACGTAGCTATACAACAAGCATTTGTCATAAAGTGATACAATTACTGTTGAATTAAAAATCACGTTTGCATAGCCACGACTGTCAACACACCATGGCCAAATTAACTTGTGACCACTGTTATTGCAATGATAACACTTTAGCACCTTACAGGTCCAGCTTGTTGCACCTCTGAAAAACATTTCACGATGATCAAAGATCACGTCAGGTAAAGATGGTCTAGTAAAATCACGCATTTGATGTTTTAGACACGTTTATGTCCATCAGTCCGTGTGTTGTAAATCATGTTGGAGCAACAGTGTGTAAAATAAAACAATTTGAAGTCGAGCGGAGTAACGCGTGGCATATAGGATATCCACACATATTGGCATACTCAGTTATAAAATCATTCATCACATCACTTGTTGATATGAAGAAGTTTAGACTGAATGGATAGTGGGTAGTGGAGCGAGGAAAGCAATATGACCAAATATGAAATTGATTACCTGGTATGGCGTAAAGCAGCCTTTCCCACCTGTTAAAAAGACGGACGTGCTTTTGTCCAATCAGCAGTTATCCTTGTCATAGCAGGTACCAACCCTTTCCGTTAGGAGTTAATGTCGTTGTGTTTTTCTTCTTGTCGTTGTGTTTTCCTTTTTGTCGTTCTGTTTTCCTTTTTGTCGTTGTGTTTTTGTTAATGTCGTTGTGTTTTCCTTTTTGTCGTTGTGTTTTTGTTAATGTCGTTGTGTTTTTGTTAATGTCGCTGTGTTTTTGTTAATGTCGTTGTGTTTTTGTTAATGTCGTTGTGTTTTACTTTTTGTCGTTGTGTTTTCCTTTTTGTTGTTGTGTTTTTGTTAATATCGTTGTGTTTTACTTTTTGTCGTTGTGTTTTCCTTTTTGTTGTTGTGTTTTTGTTAATGTCGTTGTGTTTTACTTTTTGTCGTTGTGTTTTCCTTTTTGCCGTTGTGTTTTTGTTAATGTCGTTGTGTTTTCCTTTTTGTCGTTGGGTTTTTCTTTTTGTCGTTGTGTTTTCCTTTTTGTCGTTGTGTTTTTGTTAATGTCATTGTGTTTTCCTTTTTGTCGTTGTGTTTTTGTTAATGTCGTTGTGTTTTCCTTTTTGTTGGTGTCGTTTGCCCTTCAGAACCCCGGCCTTCTGAACACACACTATGGGCCATTTGGTTCCATTGTGACACAAATCACGCACAGAGATTCAGAATCAGAATAGTGTTCACGGAACTATTTTCTAAGAGGGGTCACTGTGAGCTTTCATAATAGTCAAATCTCTCCTGCGTCATGGTGCTGCAGCCAGGTTTTCAGCCTGCACAAGGCTGAGAAAGAGCGCTCAGATGCCGCGACAGATATGGGCCAGACAGAGTTTAATGAGCATTAATTGTATGAAAAAGATAAATATAAGTCAGACAAATTGAGTTTAAATTCAGATTCGTTATTATTATTACAGTAACTAAGTTAATTAACTATTGGTGTAAAACTGAAAACTCAACCACACATATGTGCTGGACAGTGGGTGGGATAGTGGGGGCACCACACACATCCACAACTACACACCTCAGTCACTTAGAAAAGATGTAAAACTGAAAACCCAACCACACATACAGTAGCATATGTGCTGGGTATAGTGGGGGCACAGACAGTGTCTTGATCTTGATTTTCGGTGGGGGAGGTGTCCAGCTCGAAGGTGATGGGTTGAGGGGGATGGTTGCAGGGCTGTCCCATTGTCTTTCAAAGCGAATGCCCCCGTCCCCCACTGGCCCGCACTCACATTACCTCAAAACCCAGTTGCCTCCGACAAAAACATAACGCAAAAACATAACGCGTGTTCAATTTTCTTTGATTTTTGTGCTTACCCAGATAGCAAAATTCCCATATCTGGCCCACACCTGACATGTTCATCCGGTCCACATACAGCATGGAATGATGGCACTTGGGCGGTCCACTCATGTTTGCCAAAAGTGGGCCATAACCAAGCCATCACAATGCCAGATGTCAACCAAAAACACACCAAATAAACCAGTTCGGCCAAGACTGGCCCAAATATGTTTCAACAAAGGTGGGCCAAGTGTGTTTCCTTATATGTGGGCCTCTTTAGGCTCACATCCGGATTAGTCATTGCCATAATTGCCATATTTCGGCCAAAGATGGGCCATATTCGTTTTGTGATATTTGGCCCAAATGTAGCATTTACTACATGGGCCAGTTTAGGTTCACGTCTGTTTTGTCCAGGCCAGAAGAATGCCTACAGTGCCGGATCATTGCCTCAAGTGGCCCACATTCGCATGCTATCTGGGTATCTCATGTGTCAGTAGGCTACGTAGCTAGACGGTGTCTTTATCTGTCTGTTTTATTCATGTTTGTTGCTGAAATACGATCGGGAGGCTGCACGGGTTGTTTTATTTTGAAAGACGGAAGTTTTATTATGCCGATTCAGTGTCTGACTTCCTGTCTGGTGCAATCTGCTCTGTTGAGCTTGTAGCGAGTTAGAAACAGCTCCGTCAAAAATAGAAATGCTGCCTATTGATAGCACTGCAGTGTGGAGAGCCGCTGCTGGGATGTTGCTGACACGCTGCT
Organism: Scomber japonicus; assembly: GCF_027409825.1. NCBI lineage: Eukaryota > Metazoa > Chordata > Actinopteri > Scombriformes > Scombridae > Scomber > Scomber japonicus. Next base: position 4,358,052 of record NC_070581.1, read on the forward strand.
AAGACGCTGCTGAGACTCTCCCGGTGGAAACACTCTCATTGATTATAGTGGTACCTATCAGCTCCGGTGACCGTGGCGCAGCTGTCACGCACCAATGACGGACCCGGTGGAAATTGGGCTTTATTGTGCTTATCTTCTCTTATCTAGAAATGTCAGTGTGGTGGTCTATGTATTTGTTTGGTTTTGTTGTGTCATTTGTTTTGTTTTTGTTTTTATACTCAACTCATTTACTAAAGATTTAGGGAGTAAATTCCTGACCAGTTACAACTTACAGATGGCCAAATTGTGGCAAATGATAGCTATCAGCCACATTGTTTAATGTAGGTGAAACATTTATTTATAATAAAAAGAAATACAAAAAAGAAATAAAAACAGGTTTCATCCTTTGTGAATTTTTATTAAACAATATCCACACGTTGTTCAGAACCAATTCACAAATTAATGATGTCAAATTAATTGGTTCACAATTATATAAACTAAAATGCCATATTTTGGCTGATGGAAGACAACTTTTTTCTTCCAGTTTCAGTCAGTCCAACACTGTTTGCAGAATCACATCATTTGAAGTGAATTATGTGATAACATTTTTTCGGTTTTCTCATTCTGTATGTTCTTCTGTTGAGCAGACATAATTGGACTAAAATGTTAAATGCCATGATGGGATCTGTTTTGAATAGCATTGTTATAAAGCAAAGCTGCTACCAAATACCAAACTTTGCTGATAATTAAACATGTTTTTGCATTTAGACATTTGCCCAATTTGCTTCTAATATTGCTGCTAATAGACACCACATTTAGCCACTGTGATGGCAGTAGTTTTAGTATTTGAGTTGCTTGCAGGGTCAACATGTTCATCAGCTCTTCTGGTAGAACAGAGAATCAGCACCTGTGAGGGATCCTAGTGGTACATGTCAACCTGGTTGAGTGACGAGACACAACTGGCCTCTCAACAGTCTGTAGGAACAGATTGTCCTTCTTTCGATTAATAAACAGTCTGAGCAGTGGCCTAGCCTTCCAGCAGTAAGTTGAATCATGCTTTCCATCTGGAGGACTGGAGCAGGGGTACCATGGAGGGCTGCTACTGCTGTGGGGTTGGGATGATGCACTTTAATGTCCACCAAGACTTCGTTTTTCCCCGCTCGTCCAATCAAGCACAATGAACGTCAGGCTCATGGTCATGAATATAAAGCCCAAAGCTGTGAAACACACAGCCTGAAAACCAAATAAAGAGGAACATATCAAAATGAAATCCATCTGTAGTTCTCTGTTTATATATATATTCAGTTATACTTCCTTTTAGTCTGTTGAATCTGGGCTCTACATCCAAGCTCATAACTTTACCTGGATCTTTGGTCTGGAGTTAATGGGCTCATGGTTGGTGGGGATGATGCGAATGTAGAAGAGTCCAGGAAGGATGAAGATCAAACAGGGAGCAGTGGTTGCCCCTGGACACAGAGAGGAGATGGCATTGGTCATTTAATTTTAAAATAGTAGTAGTTAGATCTCAGCTAGATATTGTCTAAAACCAGCTGTTGGTCTTGTGCATGCATGCAGATAATTCACTATTCCACTGATCTACAGGTGGCTGTAATCTACCATGATATTCATTAATGTGCCAGCAAAGGCAGAGAATAGTAATAGAGATTTAAAATACAAACAACTTTTATGTATATTCTACGCTTTGGTTAGTTTTTATTTCCAAATGTTTCCATTGTTCTTTATTTTACTATTATTTTATTGTTATTTTTTTTACAAATTTTGATGTTCCTGTCTCTCACCTTATCTGCCACAAACACATCCCAATTCTCTTTCAGGCTGAGTAACTGCTAGCTCGTTACACTAGCCTCATTTGTAACCCTTGCACTTTGTACATTACTCTGTAATTTGTTCAAATCACAGTCCCATGTCAAACTTTAAGAAAAAAATTAACTGTTTAACCTGTTACGTCTAATTTTCACATAGAGAACATTTTCATTGACTGTGTTGCTGCAAGTTTCACCAGATGGAAAGTATCTGTCTGTGGAAATAGTGTTAACAGATTTAAATAATGGTTTTAACCTGGGCAAATCATTCATTATCACACATGGACTGTAGATATTTGTGAGAGCACAGAAATACCTCTCAATGTGAGACTAAACAGAAGTTAAAACACGTTCGTCCTCTCCTAAAGTTTGAATTCAGAGCACTATGTGCGTTAATTATGGAGTAATGTACAGAATGTGGTCATAAATGGGGCTGCACCTGACATGTGTGATTTGTTAAGGAACAAGGAGTCTGGGATGGGTGACAACACAATTATCATAAAAAATATTGTTTTTAAAAACTTAAAATAAAAGAAATAAAAATTAGCATTTTGAAATTAGAAATAGTTATATAGAAATACGAATGAACACAAATAAAATCAGGAAAATAATTCATAAAATAAATAATTATTATTATATTAAAATAAAATAATTTGCTAATGTATCTGTTTCTCTGTAGTCATACAATTGTTTATGCATAGTGGAAAGGAGTGCCATTATTTAGTAGCTTGGCAAAGTCTTCAACTTGAAGTATAATGTCCTACCAGTAATGCCAAAGATGTCTCGAATGTTGGGGACTAGAATGACCAGCAGGTTGACAGCAAAAAGCAGACACACAGCGATGGCAATGTGATGGAGCCAGTGGAAGGGCTTCCCTGGGAACAGCAGCTGCAAGAGAGCTCGACGGATCTGACAGGAACACAAACATAAGCATGTATAATACTACTTTGGTATCACAACAAGCACCATGTGCAACACCAAGTCAGGAAGCCCAGCACAGTATTATTTTCTTCCCTTTTCCAAATATTGGCAAAATATTACAAATATGCACAGTTGTCACTTTATCAGTTAGCTTAATGATTTTTCTTAGTAAAACAGATAATTCAATTCAACAATATATGCGAAATGTGCAAGTGAACTTAAAGTGAATTAATTAATTTTATAAATTGTGAGTTTATCCAACACATTCTGCACAGCTCAACCTCCTCAAATTTCACCCCACTCTTAGTCACATTGCAATAGAATTTGAAGATCAGTGATTGGATGTGTCTGTCTGCAAAGCTCTCTAGTTGCAATGATCACAGTTCTGTATGTTCAGAAATCTTTCAGCATATCTTATTTTACTGATGAGTATAAAGTTGGCAATTTTACTGATCAATCAATAAAGAGGAGATTCCTCTCAATTTGGTAGATTTCCAAATATTAAAGAAAACTGACATTTTGCTGAATTTATCATGTGAGGCGTTGTACCACCAGTGTTTCCACCTTGTCTTAGATTGTTTACCTGGCTTTCCATGTCCACTTTACTTCAGTATTGAATTTAGTACAAAAACACATGGGTATTTCAGGTCAGTGACTTATGTATGTGTAACTCAAGGGCCAGACATGCTCTTACAGGGAACAGGACCACAGGTACAGTCAGTGTGACAGCCATTAGGACAGCCAGTCGCACACAGAGGATCAGAGTGTCCAGGGGATCCACCTTACTGTAGGTGTGGAGGAGCTCTGCTTCAGTGTTCCCTGTGCACACACACAAAACACACAGAGCTATAGAACCAATACACTTTACTATCATCAGACTGAGATATGCTTGTCAGGTGAATGAAAGAAGTGTTGCTCTCACCGTAGAAGGTCAGATAGCCAAATATGGCAGTGAAGAAATACATGGTGAACATGCCAAGGATGGAAACATTGCCAATATTCTGCATTCTTCTCTTGGTTGGGCTTAAGGGGAACAAGATAGCAGACTTTAACCAATGGAGTACATGATGACAAGAGAAAGAAAAAAGGTTGTTGCTATAGTTTATTTTCAAAAGATTTAAACCTACAATATCTTTTCTTTCCACTTGTAAGCATGAAAAGCCAATAGTGAAAACAATGCTGACATACCATCATTATTTAAGATGATATGTTGAACTTATTAACAGTTGGTTATTTCCACATATATTCACTAGCTAGTCTACAGCTAACTATGTCGTCATTTGGTGGTAAGCAGGTAGTGTACAGTGGGTTTTTAGAACTCTTTTTCTGAAAACAACACTGAGAATGCTAACAGTAAACAAAAAGTTCCAGCTGGACAGCTAAACAATAAGCAAAAATGATTTATACCATGGACATAAAGCAGACACACCTATTTAGCAGAGTAACTTTGGTTATTGGAAAGTTATACGACCTGATATAGGATTTATTGCAATATGCAAAAGGTAAATGTACGTGTGCATATTTTTAATACTATACCTTTTCAATGTAGTTTGCTGCAGTATGGAACTATTTTTGTGTTATATTTGCTAAAATTGTCATTATGTTCTGACAGTAGAATGACAGATAAACTGTGAAAAAATCTGGTGTCTCTGGGTCCATCCAGTGGTCATAATACCATTTGCAAGTATCCACCGCTCCTGGATCAAAACAACCAATCAGCAAGAAGTGTCAATCACACTCGTGCACATGCTGCTTGGAAGCCCCCCTTTCCCACGCAGCTCGGCAGCGCCCCTCCCCCACACAGTGCATGCTCTGCTCTCCCTAGGTCAAACCAGCTGCACATGTGCGACTCACATCGGGTAATGACAAGGCTTCCTCTATTACTGTGATTACAAGCCTGCTCGTGCATGACAGGTTCCTCTGTGGGGAGGGGCTTTGAAGGCAGGGCTGCAGCGCAGCAGAGATGAAGAAGGAGGGATCTGCAGATTGCACTCTTTCAAATTTTCTGGCTAAGTCCACTTTTTTCTCATAACTCTATTAAAGTTATATTACCTGAATGAGACTTGTTGCAATCCACAGTATATTTATGTGAATATGTTTAATACTCTACCAGTTTTATGTAATTTGTAGAACATGTGATGCTAGTCACATTTAGAGTGTTTACATGTTAGTGTCAATAGCATAGCTCTCAGTATAGTAGAACCCCACATTATTGTTTATTAGTATTGTCAGTATTGCAATTTTGGTTGATTAAAGTGACTGATGAGAGGGATGTTTGTACTTTTTTAGACAGAGAGGACAAGAAACTCTACTTGCTTGGTGTGTCTTGTCGGTCTCTCCTGTACAGACAGTGCTGCATGCACTGGTCCTCAGCTTTTGTCTTAAGACCTCAAGACTCACTCACTTTTAGTCTTAGCTTCTCTAAAGGCAGAGGATGAAATTGATGTGGATAGGACAGTAGAGGAGGACCTGGGTAAAAGTAGACATCCACTTGTTGTCACTCACCAATGAAGATTGCACCCAACGAAGAGCTGACTGCCAAAATAAAGTCTGCTAAAGAGACGACCATTCTCCACATCACTGACACGGGTACTGAAATTACCAAAAAGGAGCTGGTGGAGAACTTGGGCAACATCATCAGCAAGTTCCTCCACTAGATGACAGAGATGCAGGTTGAGACACAGTCTACCTCAGAGAGACAGTTTGGTGTGGGTTTCTAATCTGTTTTAGTTGTCACGGCATCCAAGCACAAAAATGACACCCAGCACATCTGGGTGTCTGACTCTAATCAGGTTGCTGTCACTGAAGACCCTTGTGCTGGAGACATCAAGAATCTTGTCAAGAAGTACTCTCAGTTTATCAACTTCCCTATCTATGTTTGGGCTAACATGACTGATAGTTAATGAGCCCATTGAGGAAGACGCTGAGGCAGCAGGTGAACTAGAGAAAGGGGCTGCTGAAGATTAGACTGAGATTGAGAAAGAGGAGGAGGACAAGCCCAAGACAAATAAGGTTAAGAAGATGATAGAAGAAGATCATCAATCATACAAGATGAGTGAAGGAAGATGAATACAGGGCGTTCTACAATAAGGACAGGGATGACCCTCTGACTCATCCACTTCACTGCTGAGGGTGAGGTTACCTTCAAGCCCATCCTGTGTGTTCCCAATGCAGCTCTGTGGAGCCTCTTTGACAAGAAGAAAGACTTCATCAAGCTGTTCATGAGGAGAGTTTCCATCACAAACGACTTCAACAACCTCAGTGCTGGCTCCCCACAGGGCTGTGTGCTAAGCCCTCAACTCTACAGCCTCTACACGACTGCAGCAACACCATGGTGTCACAATGGTGACACAACAGTGACAGGGCTCATCTCTGGGGGGGGATGAGTCTGCATACCAGGACAAGGTGTAGTGGCTTTCTGAGTGGTGTATGGAAAATAACCTGGTCCTAAACACCACCAAGACCAAGGAGGTGATCATCAACAACAGGAGGAAAAACACATTCAGCCCTTACACATCAGTGGTATCTGTGTGGAGAGGGTCTCAGACTTCTGCTTTCTGGGCATCCAGATAGAAGAGGACCTGACCCAGAGCACTGACACCACAGCATTGGTTAAGCAGGCACAGCAGAAACGGTACTTCCTGAGGATCCTCAGGAAGAACCACCTGACTCATAAATGGCTTGTGTCCTTCTACCACTGCTCCATAGAGAGCATGACCTACTGCAAGTCTCCAGAGGGTCATCACCACTGCCCAGAAGATCATTGGCTGCCCATTACCCTCCCTGGAAGATCTCTACAGCCCCTGCTGTCTCAAGGACCCATCTCACTCTGGACACAATCTGTTTGAACTGCTGCGGGCAGACATTACGGGACATTAATATCACAGACAAACAGTTTAAAAACATTGTTTTAATGCCAGAGCCATAACTGGTCTAAATGCTCAGAAAACTTGATTTTTGTACAGTGGCAATAACACTTTATATGTGCAATATTAAGGGAAATTGTGCAGTAATGTCAGCAGAATGTGGAGTGTGTATTATGTGTTTTACCTTCCTTTTAGTTTAGTACAAAATATTTTTATTTTTTTATATAGTTGTACTATATTTATTTGCTATACAAATAAAGATTGATTGATTGATATCTTTTATAAGCACTGTTTTGGCACCGATAATGATTGCTTGCTATTTCATTGCACATGTACAATGACAATAATGACAATATTCTATTCTATTCTATTCTGCCCAAGTACCTGAACCTCATCAAGAAAGTGGTTGACTCTGATCACCTTCCCCTCAATGTGTCGAGAGACATTCTGCAGCAGCACAAACTGCTCAAAGTTATCCATAAAAAGCTGGTGCATGAGAGTTTGGACATGATTAAGACTATTGCAGAGGAACAGTACAACGATAAGTTCTGGAAGTTCTGGAGTTTGTAACCAACATCAAGCTGGGTGTCACTGCGAACTACTCTAACAAGCAATGGCTTCAGATGCTCTGCAACTAACCAGTTCACACCGTTGCAACTTTTCCCAGCAACATTCTGAATCAGTTTTGTGTCATTGCTAATCATTGATCTGAACTGGCCTTTATGGAGATAGGATAGAGTGCATGCTCTGACAGAGCAAGGATGTACCCCTCAACAAACACATTGAAGAACAGCCAGGGGAAGAAAAAGAGGAGCCTACTGAGGAACACTCTGAAGATAAAGAGGACATTCTAGATGAGGAAGACAATGTAGAATTGACCTAAACAGACAAAGATGAACTGTGAAACACTGAATCAAAGGACATGTACAGTAGGAAGGCTGAAATTGGATTTGAGTCTTCCAGCACCACCATGGTAGATATTATCCTGGGGGGAGTCCCTGGGTATGAGTTGTTTTTTTTTTAGACAAGCATTGTTTGTTTTTTTACATTAAACACATTACATTCCTTGTGACGAAATTAACTAATATTTATCTGACCTGTTTATGGAAAGATGTAATCCTGTGTCTTGATCAAATAAATGTTCCCTGAAAAAAGGAAACTCTACTGGGACCTGTGAAATGGGGCTCCATTTCTCCCAATAACAGCAGTTTCCATCTGAACAGCCAGATTACCATGTTAGCCTGCTGCAGTTTCAGCCTGAAATCCACCCACAGAATGTTGAATTTTAAATTTGTTTTTTGAGTTTTAAATTGTTGATGACATGTTTATTCAAATGTGAATTGCATTGATAGTAATTGTTCAAGGTATATTTGACATTATATCATATTTTGACTTTAATGAAGTTCATTGAACTTATTGTCTTTTATTTTTCAACTATTCTGTGCCTAGTTAACTTGTTAACACTTTAAATCAGGGGGATCCAAAAGCACTTGTAAATCACTTTTAAATGAACGTTTTTCATTTCTTCTTTCCCATTAATCACCTCACAACCCCTCAGATTTATCTGATGACCCTTTGGATGGACATAAGCCTTAAATTGGCAACCACTGGACTAAACTAGCTAACTGTATATAAAGTTGTGTAAACTAGCTCCACCTCCAGCAGCTACAACAATAACATGCTGCTCTAACACTGATGCTTCACTATTAATAATCTAATTATGTCATAGTAATCTATCATTTATTTTGCTGTACTTATTTACTTTGACTGAAGTAGGATTTTTCATGCAGGATTCATATATACTTCATCATTTATTTTACTTTTTTGTGTTGGTATTTTTACTTAAGTAAAAGATCTGAAAACTTCTTCCACCACTGGGAAATGCATACTGTGTAGCCTATGTGAAATGTAAAAATCTTATGTGTGGCTCTTACTTGCTCAGTTCAGTGTAGATGGGAAGCACTTCAGGGTGACAGACAAAAGCAAATGCCAGGATGGGAATGGTATAAGCTGTCTGTAAATCAAATAACATAACAGAGTCATTTTACTTGGTTGTTTACCAGGAAGGACATCAACTCTGAACGTGTTCAGCCATGTGTTGCATGTAACATGATGCATCCAAAAATAGTTTCTGACCATAAATGTGTTCAGAGTACACATTAGCCTTTAAACAGAGTGCATCATAAATAAACAGTTGAAATGCAGATGATTTTGTGTCAGGAAGCTCATCTCTGACCTCTTGGTTGATGGTGAAGAATTTGGCAGTGCATGAGTTGTCTGGGACTACTGGGCTCACAGTGTGGTTGCCAAACACTTCCAGAGGACAAGCAATGTTGAACCTTTTGTAGATGACCTGGTGTGGCAGAGAAAGAGTGTTAGAAGAAATGCCACCTTTGCTGTGGTTAGAAAAAAACATGCTCTATTGGTTGGTATCTTAACCATGCCTTTGTATATAGGCAATTAGTTTGAACTTGGCAGTTACTCCCTGTCTATCCAGCTGAAGCCATTCAGATTCAACCTAGAGACACTGTATTCTTTAAAGACTGTGTAAAGTGAATCCAGACATTTTCTTCTAAACACATTAAATAGGTCATAAATGTATTTCTTAAAAAGGTGTAAAAAGCATTTCAACCATTTAGATTTGAATTGTGGAGCTAGGCTTCACAAACTGTGTTTCATGATTTCTGTGTGATAAGCATAAACCCACCCTGCTGCTGTAGAGGTACACACTACTACTACTACAGTCTACAGTTAACCAGTTTGCTGAGTTAGCCGCACAGCAGCCGAGTTAAGGCTGATTTATGCTTTTGCGTCGGACCGACAGCGTAGCTATGTGTAGCCCTCTGCGTCGTAGCCTGACGTGCACCTCAAAAAAATCCTAACTATGTGTCATGGCAATGCGGACTGCAAGGGCTGTGATTGGTCCGGTCAAAGCGTCAGTTCTTTAGCCACCGAGCTAGCAGCTGAGTTAGCAGCAGAAAGCTCTCAGACGTAGCGTCGATGTTTCTAGTAGAGGTGGTGACTTTGACTGACAGGCAGTGGCGGCTGGCCCAAAGGGGGCGCTGGGGCTCCGCCCCACCAGCTGTTGAGGGGAAAAAATATTTTTTGCATTTAAAAAAAAAAAATCAATGTCAGTTTTACTTAATAGTGTGTGTGCCTACATGCAATTTAAATCATTTAAACAACATTTCCACCAACTGACACTCATTAAACAGTGAATTTCCACTGACAGACAGTGTATCATTCTCTCATGGGGCGCTCGGCAAAGTGCCCCTGACCTGCAGCTAAACAGCCAATCCGATTATGGTTGCTAGGGGGAAATTATGAATAATTGGCCTATCAATGTCGCCAAATTTAACGCCGGCGGGGCGCTGGAAATTTAGCCCCAACTGCTACGTAAAATGCTTGAAGGTTTAGGATTGCTAAAGCTACATGATGAGCCAGCGATAGTTTTTTTTCGTAGTGCGACTCCCAGACTCTGTCCTACGCTACGGCGGGGAAAAAAATACGTGCGACGACGATGGCGGTGACAACCGGAGTTCAAGAGCAGCTTCCACCAAATTCGGTTAAATCATTATTAATCTACCCTTTTGCAAGACAGACGACGGAGGAAAAACTTCTCGTTAAGGAGGTGGAACTGAAACTGAAACATGGATGCTGTCTACATCGCAGGAATCACCCAGGCATTCATTAACCGCATGCAGGCTATCAGGTATGTTAAATGCATTATTATGTAGCCTAGCCTAATTGTTAATTCTCTGCATAAATTATGTGTAGCCTTAAATGCTTATATGTCATCTTATTCAAATTATTAATTTATCTGTGACGTTTAGATGAAATAATTATAACAACCTTGGGTTTGGTTAATATATCCCTAACTAGTTTTCACAACTGACTCATAAAACTTATGTATTGGATCAGGGAGGCTGTTCCTAATCTGACTGAGGATGAGGAGTACAGGGGACCTGTTCAGGAGCCACCCACAAAGAAACGGAGAACATTGGGAGAAGGCACGCAGAGGAACAGACACACAGAGGAACAAACAGACACACAGAGGAACAGAGAGGAACAGACACACAGAGGAACAGAGAGGAACAGAGACATTCTTGTGTCTTTGTATAGTTGTATATATAGCTATATGTTGTCAATATGTAATAATATTATAGTATTATGTAATTGTAATATAGTTGTGGAGAATGCTGTGACAGGCTGTGACAAATGTATGACACTGATGCTGTTTTTTGTCTTGATTAGAGAGGGTGTTAAAATCATCTGTTTTATGTTTAATTTTTTAAAATAACTTGGTTCTAAATTCTTTGTACATTTTAATAGGAAAAGTTCTGTTTCATTCTCTCTTCTCAACCCACACTCACCTTAGACAATCCCCCCCTCCACTTACTCACTCATTCACTCACTCACTGTTGATTTGTATAGATTCAGCTGAAATCATACCCTTGTTGTGAATTTATCCCTTGATTGTATTGTATAGTATTTGATAGCATAAAGTCTAATTATAGCTGTAAATTGTTACTTTTTCTGTGAAGAGACTGTGAAATTAAATTATTATTGTGGAACTGTAGTCATTTTCCAACTGTTCATTTGAATGCTTATGCTAGATTAGGCAGGGAAATCTGTTGGCACACCAGCCCCACCAAAAAAAAATTTCACCAGCCGCCACTGCTGACAGGTGACACTTGGTAGGGGGTTTCAGCGAACTCGGCGGGCACTCCCACAGCGTTTGGTAGCAGAGAAAGAGGCTGAGTTTTACACAACTTTGAAGCCTAATTTCATATATTTGGCGATTTTTTTAATCATTCAAATTTGGCAGGGTGGTAAACAACTTTCTGTGGTATGTCAAACTCAGAACACATATTTATTCTTACTTTACACAGACTTTAATGTATTGATTAATTAGGTCCTTGAGTTAAAACAACATTAATACAATTTTTGGTCATTTAGTGACGTTGGGAACAAGCTGCAAATAAAAGCTGTGCCGTATAGGAAGTGTATACCTCGTACACATACGTACTACATTTCTGGTTTATCAGAGTCATAGCAGCAAGCTGCTGCTGGGCACCAGGTTGGTGAGAGTGAAATAAAGCAGTCATTTTGCAAACCAAAAGAATGAGTTAAAAAGAAGCTTAGAAAGCTCTATAGAGCTGAGGGGAACTTTAGAGTTGGTGATAATTATATGTGGGTTTGTCACTACAAGCAACATCTTTGACATGCACACAAGCATATATAATATTGTGTGCACATATTGTGGGTCTTCCCGAATACTGCAGTTCTGGCACTTAACTTAACACTGTACACTACATGGTCAATGATGTGATTATTATTATATTAGGAGGCCATATTTTATTTATTTATTTATTTATTTCCTTTTGTTTCCAATAACACCCTGGTTTTACATGGGTGTTACATAGAGCAACAGTGATTCAGTTATTTAAAAAATATGTCAAGTCAGCAATCAGTTGTCAGTATATGTTATGTCCTTTCGGTTATAATTGATATACTGTAGTTTATTGGGAATTTATTCCCCTCAATGTAACAACAAATCATTTTTGCAGTGCACAAAAGCTTACAAGTCACTCATAGTGACTTACCGAAGTGAGGAAGAAGACCATGCAGGAGAGAGAGAAGCCACTGGTGTAACCAAGATATCCTGAAAGAATGTGAGAAAATAAACTTCAGACACACCTAAAAAAAGGCAGATATATTGGAGAGCAGAGACAATCTTTTAAAAATCAGAGACAGTTTATAATAATGAACATTAATTAATTACAAGGGAGAAATATCTTTTCTAAACAAAATTAAACAAAAAAACAACAAAAAAATATAATGAAAGGACTTGTACACCCACAGAGGTTGTTGAGTAAAATGAGATTGAGGTTAAGTGACATACCCAGGTGTTTCATCAGGGCCAGTGGAAGGATGATGCAGGCAGTGACGATGATAATGAGGTAGTTTCCATTCATGAACCAATCACTGCATGCAGAACATAACACATGGCACAGATATACTTTTTTAACAACACATATATGTAGAAAAGCAGTTGTGACACTAATGGCATTGTTCATATACTTGACTGTGTACTTTGTGAGTCCCTGAAGGACCAAAGTATATTTGCAAGGTGGAAGATGAAGGCAGGTCACCAGAATATCTGTCTTGAGAACTTCAGATTTTTCTACAATGTAAACATAACCAAATGTGGTGACACTGAAGGACTGTGTTTAGAACACATGGTTCTTTGGCATTAACAGTGATTGTTTTAAATCATAATCCTTATTGTAGATATCTGAAATTTCATTTTTACTAGTTATAATACAATTGTTGAATATCCATAATGACATTTTTACTTGTCACAATGTATTCTGGATTTTCAATGCATTTGCATTGTGGAAAGGTTTTTCTTTTTTGATATCTGAAATTTAAATGATGAGAAACTATTATATTATAAATATCTGAAACTGGAGTTTTTCATAGTGAGGATTCTACACTGCAGATCCAGAATCCAGAATGTTTATTCTAGATAACAAAATTGTAATTGTGGCAATCTAAAATTGAAAGCCCAATACATATCAATGGCAAAAGTGACATCATTTGTCCTGGATATGTGTGTGGATATCTGAAATGACAATTGTGGATTATGTTAATTTTGGCTAACAAGAATTTAATTACAGATACACTACATGGACAAAAGTATTGGGACACACCTCTTACTCGTTGAATTCAGGTACTTCATTCAGACCCATTGCCACAGGTGTTTACAATCAAGCACCTATCCATGCATACTGCATATACAAACATCTATGAAAGAATGGATAATTCTGAAGAGCAATATGTCAGTTCATGAAATTTCTTCCCTGCTAGATATCCCATGGCCAACTGTGGTATTATTGAAAAGTGGAAGTGTTTAGGAACAACAGTACTCAGCCATGAAGTGGCACCATGTAAAGACAGAGTGGGGTCAGTGAGTGCTGAGGTGTATAGTCTTTAAAAGCCGCGAAGTTCCAAACTTCCTCTGACAGTAACATCAGCACAAAAACTGTTTGCCAGGGCTTCATGGAATAGTTTTTCCATGGCTGAGGAGTTGCATGCAAGCCTTACATCACCTCACACAATACCAAGCGTCGGATGGAGTGGTGTAAAGCACGCTGCTACTGGACTCTGGAGCTGTGGAAATGTGTTCTGCGGAGTGACGAACCAGGCTTCTCTGATGGATGAGTGGAAGGAGAACTTTACCTGCCTGGCTGCTTTGTGCCAACTATAAAGTTTGATGGAGGGGGGGTAATGGTATGGGGTTGTTTTTCTGAGGTTACTTCCAGTGGAGGGAAATCTTAATGCTTCAGCATACCAAGACATTTTGGGCAATTATTTGCTTTCAACTTTGTTGAAACAGTTTGGGGATGGCCCTTTTCTGTTCCAACATGACTGTAGCCCAGTTGGGTTGGGTGGTCAGGTGAGTTTGGTGTGGAAGAACTTGACTGGTCTGCACAGAGCCCTGACTTCAACCCCACTGAACACATTTGGGATGAACTAGAATGGAGATATCAAGCCAGGCCTTCTTGTCCAATGTCAATGCCTGACCTCACAAATGCTCTTCTGTATGAATGGGCAGATTTCCCACAGACACACACCAGAATATTGTGGAAAGCCTTTCCAAAAGAGTGGAAGCTGTTATAGCTGCAGGGGGACATATTAATGTCTATTGATTTAGAGTTGGATGTCATGAAATCTCCTGTATGTGAAATGGCCAGGTGTCCCAATAATTTTGTCCATATAGTGTATGACAGGGGTTGTGACACTCAAAAAATATCTCTTTCACAATATAAGTCTATGGCACAATTAGCCAATTGTGCAAAGGCCCTTTTGGGCCCCATTAATAATTCCTTTGGATACAAACAGGCACAATTTGGTGCTTGGGCCCTTATAATTCCTTCAGATATCACAGGGCCTTTGCACTACACTCTGTTTGGGCTCTAATAACAACAACAACAACAACAACAATAAGAATAGGAATAAGAATAGGTGAGTCACAGACAGAGTAGAGAGAAGTCACACAAGTCCTTTCATGGTATTTCTTGACAATAACAAAATATAGTAAGTCAGCATTTTCTACAACAAAAAATATGGTGCAACACTAGCAGTTTTCCTCTACTTCCAGACTTTGTGTTAAGGTTAAACACACTTTCTGTAACAGACACACACAACTGAAACCCTTGATTTCATTTTGTTGATTTCAAAGTTATTGACAGTACTCACTCAGAGCTGGATGTCTGACCAAGAAAGGCTTGGATGACCAATGGTAGCTCAGATTTCACAATGAACAGGTAGCTGGACATGGCTGCAGAGGATGAAAACAGGTCACTCTCAACAGAGATTGTCTGACATATTTGGTTCCTTTGGCACCAACATGATGATGTACCACCACCAGCTACTCACTTGGTGGTTGACAGAAACCGTTCAAATATCTCAAATAGATACCAATATTGTCTTACCTCCAATGTTATGTAGTGTTATAATGACAGCTGCAATGATCTTCCCTGTGTGGCCAAAAGCTCTCAGGCCCAGCTGCTCATAGGCACGAATACCTGAATAGACCAACAGCAGAGTGTGAAAAGGGCTCAAATATAAGATATATTCTTTGAAAATAACGTGTCCAAAATGAGCAGGTAGGTTTTATTTGTCATATATGACAAATCCTATATCACGCAAACAGAGCCGGTCCTGCCTATACACAGACTATGCAGTCTGCGTAGGGCCCTGGGCATCCAAAAAGGCCCTGCCCACTACCAAGTCTGCACCTGAGTCATAAAGCATGCTCATATTTACTGATAACAATAGGCAAGATGAAGCGCAGCTATCCCTCAGGCGACTCAAAAGGAAAAGAAAACAACGCGAGAGTGAGTTGTGGGAACAACAAGCAGGTATTTGTGTTCTCAATCTCTGTCCAAGTGAGTTGCCACTTATTCATCCACAGATACACATATGCCCACTTTTTATGTCCCATTGATGCTGGAAACTGAACAATTTCGCCGCATTTGCTGTAATAGTATAAGAAATAAAAAGAGAGAATTGAAAAAATGTAAATGTAATGTAAATAGTTTGTATTGCATTGTAACAAAGTAGAGATTCCTGTTGTTTTTTAAAATAATTTATACAAGAAATTCAACTTGTTAACTATAACAGTGTTATACTGCACAATAAGAAATCTTGTGTTCTTCCTACCTGCTGTAGCCATGACTGTACTGCTGCTAGAGGTGCAGGATGCATGTGCAGTGAAAAATGAACCCACGGTGAGTAAAAATGTGAGGAGAGCTTGGAAAACTGCTTGGGGATAAACTGTATTTATTTGATGAACGCCAACAAGCAACTGTGTTTGTTCCTGAACTGCAGCTTGGAAAGAAAAGTGCATTTGTGTGAATCCACCAGCACGCTTGCACCTTAAATGTTAAAGCGGGAACAGTGTGTATCAGGTGTGATTGTGTGGCAAATTAAATAAATGGTTTACATGGCAGCTGGCTCATAGGTCAGGGCCCCTTAACAGAATTTTGCTTAGGGCCCCAGGGAGGCCAGGACTGGCACTGGATGGAAATACACAAAAAGAACAAAACTATTGCACTACACAACCCAGAAAAAATGCAATAATATTGACGTGGAAATCAATCCTAGGAAAAAACAAACACGTGTGTTAAGTGTTTGGTTCTCAGTTTAACCTGCAAGAGTTTCTGAAGACTAGTGTGACACATTTTTCTGCTGTGGGGGAAATAAATTCATGATCAATTATTAACCTTAATTTAATCAAGTAACCCAATTAGAGATAGAAAATCAAAGTTGTATTAAAATAGTAGGTCTTATATAAAATAAATCATCCATCCAAAAAGAATGAGAACATACACCTCATCACGTAAAACAATTGCACTTTGTTATGGGAAGGTTCAAAATCTTGTTTCTAAATTGTTGGCAACTTATGTGGAGTATTGATTTAAAAAGGGGTCTTTCCAAAATTATTGTTGACTTTGGGTACATGGAGTGTTAGCCAATCATATGATTGTGTAATGTAAGTACTGCTTGATTTGATCAAGAGTGATGAAATGTAAGAAGGAAGTTTACCAACAAGTGCTTTGTACATGGATAAGTAAGTACCAGTGCATAGCATGTCTATCTGAGAGAGATGACCAACCTTCTATTATGGGATGCAATGATGGGTACCATAAACATCACTAGTGATAAAATGGAGATAGGAATGACAAACTAAATCTAAATAAAAATGAGTTGAAAGAAATGGACAGGGCTACTGTAGAAAAGAACTGGGTTGCCAAGATTACTGTTGTCAGACACACAAATGAGGAATTTACATTTTGCTTTAATAATGTTGTTTTCAATTTATCATGAGAGGCTTTCTGGATGAGGGCTTTCATCTCCTTGAATTAATAGTATTTCAGGGAAAATGTTCCTATGAGTGTGTCTTTTCAAACAAAAAAAACAGCTGTTCAATCAGGGTAATCTTATATTCAAGCAATATTTTCAAAATTGAATAAAGCCTTACCCACAACTCCAGCACTGCGCAGCAGCAAATGGACAGAGTAACAAGACAGACAGGCTATACATGTCAACAGAACCCTGTAAAACACAAACAGTAATGATAGGATTTACCATTTACATCACCACATACATGTTGATTATATTCAGTACTGTATTGCTAATCTCTGAGTATAATTTAGCCTTTTCTGTCAAATAAGTAGAAGGAGGGAGCATCCCCTCACCTACCCTGTTAATGAGAGTAGAACACTATTCAGTAATCGTGAAAGAAAGGTTGGACTATCTGTCTGTGTATTTCACTCAACTGATACTGGCTCTCACACATGACATGTAAGGCTTGAGTCTACATGAGATCACACTGTATACTGTGAAACATTTCTGTGATGTTTTGAAGCAAAAGAAAAATAACCCAAATTTATTCAAGTTTCTTATGTTACGGAACTTTGTTATGAAGTTAAATAACAAATACAAACTAAAACTATTTAAAATTGATTAGCGTTTTTAAAGCGTTTGTAGTGCCTAAAACCTGCACACTACTGTATATCAAATGAATTTATTTTTTATCCAGCGATAAATATATCACATCACAATGTTTGTGTGGTCAAAATCATGATGTGAAAATATTGACCTGACTTAAGATGGTGCTCTGTGTAACTATCCTAATTGGATAACAGTCTTATTATGCTTGCACAACATACTCCTAGTACTTTAAATAAAAGCAGTGCTTTAGTGTTCAGCATTTGTGTTTCACCACCATTGGATATTGTATTTTTAGATTTGAAAACATTTCCTTTTTAACATTCAGTTAACTTCATATGTCATAACTATGTATGCCACAACTATTTCTTTCTAACCAAATGTTGTGTAATATTTACCTTGTCTCTTCTGGTTTCTGTTTGTGTACTGTCTGTCACTTTCAGGGAACCACTGAGGTACAGAACATGCGTGTGGGTGTTTGTGTGTCCACCCTGTATCAAAGTGTGTATAGCTCTGGGACTCACAGGAAAAGGACAATGCCTGTGTTTGACATGGCATATGACAGACCAAGAATGCCGCTGCCCATTATGGCGTTGCTCAGGTTGAAGACAGACATCCCAAATGAGGTTTTACCCTCAAACTGGAAGAGACATAAAAAGAAGATATAAGCTAATTTAAATATATATAATATATGATCTAAAGAACACAATAACAGTAATAACTAACCCTAACCTTTAATTTTTCAGTTCAATTAATGTTAGGTAGTCATAAGGGACTGATATTTCTATTTTCCACTGAAAAGCAAGCATATCACAGTCATCAAATTAGAGAGATAGGCACATATAGCAGATCTGTGAGTGTACCATCCCTGGATTCCAAATAATAAAAGGGTTGATTAATTAGTTCATATGATGTTGTAGATTCTTAAGATATCTAAGAAGCACATGAAATCGTTATCTGAATGACTAAAATAAAGAACAAACTGGAACAATAAACTGCATGGCCTCTGCATGGCCTCTAACCCTCTCTCATACTCACATCTGTGAACTCAGGTCTCTTTGACCCATCACTCTTGTGCGGCAGGAACTTCTCTTCCTCTGGTGGCACTCTGCGATTCATCAAGAACAAAAGAAACATTGAACTTATAAGCATAATTAATTTTGCATAAATTCAGAGCAATTTTAGAAACTAGGAAATATATAAGAAACATACCCTCCCTCCACCAGCGCAGCAACTTCATGTTGGTGATTACCATTAGATAGCTTCTGCAGCTCCATATTTGTTAGGTGCAGCAGGCTGATTTATATCCTCAGATAAATGAAAATTTTAAAAATAATAGAAAGGCATGGAGACAGATCTGAAAAGGAAGAGACAAAAGACAAATACTTCAAATAGCTTATTTTTATAATTGTATGTTGACTGTACACATATAATAATAATGATAATAATAATAATAATAATAATAATAATAATAATAATAATAATGATAACAACAACAACAACAATAATAATAATATAGATATTATAATAATGATATCTTTGCACCTAATGAATATGGTACTGACCAACACTTCAATTAATGACAGAAAGTGTCAAGTCCTTTATTTATACAACACAAAATTACAAATCACAACAATCTGACAATATGACAGTTTATCCCCCACAACTCCACAAAAACAAACAAAAAAATAAGAACAACTCAGGAGGGAGTTGGCCATTTTCTGTATCATGATGTCAGATTGTAAAATATATTGACTATAAATATATAAATATATTGGCTACTGGTTAACAGACAGTGCCAGAGCTATGCCAAATGAAAGAACTATCAATCAATCAACAAGCCGAAACAGAGAGACAGTTGGATTAAGTGTTACACTGATAAATTGAATGCTACATCTGAGCAACTTCATGGTCCATCTCAAAAGCCAAGCTATCCATTCCTACCCAATCCTGTTACTGCTCATTTATTACATACAGTCAGTGAGAGACGACTGATACTGAGAAAAGGTGAATTACACAAGGAGAGTTCAGCAGCTATGGTAAGTCCCATGTCATCAGTACCAAGTAGACATCAACAAACACATCGAAGTCCATCGAACCAGAGGCCCACCTCCGTCCATGTGCCTGTTTGTTTGGTCTGAATGTATCAACGGAAGCATGAGCAAAACAACAAACACTGCAGCATTTATCCACAGACAATTCAGGTCACACACAACAATATTCAGTTGAAGTTTGCTTTGAACTACTATCATCTTGTTTATGTTTGTACTGTTAAAAATGACCTAAACATTTAAGCATAACTGGCTTGTATTACTGTCTCAGTGCTGCCAGCAGTAGGGTTGGGATTAGACAAAACTGGAATACCAGAGTCTTAGGGAGCCCAAAAGCCCCAGGTTTGTTGTGTGTTTATGATAATGAAGTGGTTCCCAAAGGTTACTGCAGCACTAGGGTGCTTTATTCTTGGGGTGCCTGCAATAATTAATTGATAAGCTGCACACTATTAAATTAATCACGATTTTGGTAATTGATTAATTCTTTTGACTTTGTTTTTTTTAAACATTAATCCTACTGACTGGAGTACCTACAGATCCTAGAAGCATACTTTTTGTAATATTATATATGTGTATCATAAAATGGTTTCATGCCTTTGTCAATCAATTTGTCCCTAATCATATTGTTTTCAGTTTTCTTGTTTTTCTCTGTGCTTTGTTAAAATACCAATGTATCACACAGTATGGGGGGTGCGGGGATAGGGGTACTCTGTCATTTTGTCATTTTGAAGGCTTTGAAGGAAGAAGAACTTGGGATAAAAGTTGCAATATGTATTAAAGAAAAGTATATGTTTTCATTTTACACAACATGCAAGTTAACTGTTAACTTGTTGCCCCCCCTCCCACCACCACCAAAATCACAGAATTAAAATGTTGCCATTTTGATGACCATCTGAATAGTTTGCACATGGGTCTTTGCTAATAAAAACAATGGAACTGGATAACAGAATCAAACCTTATCTGTTAGTGTTATATATAAGAAATGAGTCCTGTATTGGTGGGTCAAAATATTCCCAAGCCCTGTGAAAGGCAACGTGGCTCTTCAGATAAGAGGCTGGAGTGAAGCCAAGTCTGGACGGCTCCAGTTGTGGATATCTCCTCCCTGTTGGCCTCGGTAATGACAGACAGAATGATAACAGCTGAGAATGACCTCCCTGCTCAAATATGACTGAGCTGTTTCCTCAGACATTGACATTTTGTACAGTAGTAGTAACACATGGACAATATTTTTAAACATTGACTCTATACAGGCATTATTTTTAAACATACCCCCTATACAGAGGGCCATTTTTATAGCTTTTCATAGTGTTATTACTAAATATATTCATGTTCCCAACAGTCAACAGTGGATATATATATATATATATATATATATATATATATATATATATATATATATATATATATATATATATATATATATGACATTTAAACCTATATATTCATACTGTTAATAATGATGTAATTGAACCCCTTACATTTAATATAAATTGGGGGGTTGTCTGGATTAGAGTCAGGTTCTATCTGTCCATTCAAAGTTCCATTCTCACACAGACTAGTCTTACTTTAATACTTGTTAAAGAAAGATACGTCTGCACTGTGTTTCAACATTTTAAATAAAATAAATGAAAACTTTTAACCCGACCATAGATCTAAATCTTAAATTTTGATCAAATCATAACTGGTTACATTTCAGTTTGGATTTGGTTGAACTTAAATAGATTATGCATTTTTATTGTCATATTGTTATGTCAAACTACACATTTGACTATTACTATTACTCACAAGTTTGAACCTACTTCTGTGTTTAAATTGGTTGGACAATATTCAATTTTAAATTGAAATTACATTGAAATTTTAAACAGAAAACAGACAATAATGGGAGAGAATTTAAAGTCAAAGTCAGTTTCTGTAGCTGCCTGCTCACCTAACAGTATATGACTTACAATAATGCAGATACACCCACCCATCCTGTGCACCAATCAGGCTTGAGAGGTTCCTTGCCAATGTTTTCTGGCCAAATACAGATTTTCAATTGTAAATAGAAACTATTTATGACAGACTCTGCTTGTAGCCTGGGGTCACTGAGAGTCAAATCTATAAACATCACTTGTGCAACATGGTCTGTGAAAATCTTTTAAACTTCAACAATTTGCAATGTATCATAAGTGTCCATACATGGTGTAATTCTGCAGCTGATATAAAACAACTACACTGAGTTCAGCTCTTAAGATTGAAGAAGACTTCATGAATTGGCTTATTTACATTCAGAGCGTACTGATGATGACATATAAACTGAAGTTATTTTACTGTCTGAACAGACACCTTGAGTAGACAGGCTGACATTGTATCATGTTTGTTTAATCTGTACACAAACAGAAATGTTTTTGCAGTGACTGTGCAGCTTCCTGAAGTGTCGTTATCACAGTGTTTACCAGATTTGCGACCATTGCTTTAAGAAAGTCCCCCATCTGCACCACATCATAACAAAACATTGTTTCATTTGAAAGACTATTTTTTGTTTCACATTATCTAAATAATTTTGAAACACTTTTATAGGTGTACAGAAAATAAATAAGTCTTTAAAGGTCCCATATTTTTATTTATTACTTTTCTGGTGTTTTATTTGAAGTCTTGATATCCATAAGAGGATATATTTATATGTTTTTAAAAACCATGTCAATATATTTTAACATCTCATTTCTCATTGGAACTCTACTGGGAACAGGCTGTTTTGTGTGTGCTCAGTGCCCCTCTCTTCTGATTTAGCTGACCAGACCAACCACAGGTAATGAATTGTAGCCTACTGTAGCTACTGTGTGTAAACTAGGACTCTGGGTAAAATCTATAAAAATAAATGATTTTGGCCACTGCTGAGGACATCCAACAACTGTGCAGAGTTTTCTCTGCTCTGCGTGAATGGATGAGCGAAGCCCCATGCTCGGGTAAAACACAGAGAGCAGAGGAGAAAAGAGAAACTAGTGTGACCATTAATGACAGCAAAACACTTTCACACTGAGCTGAAATTAAACAAGTGCACATAAATTAGGTAAATAACATAAATCAAAATATTTTGTTTCTTTCAGGAGGCATAGCGGGTCCTGTTGTATGGGCTAGCCTCCCCTTCAAGGCAAATGCTGAGCATATAGTCGTGACATCACAACTTGATGGAAGTCCAAACAACTCATTTTAAAGGCATTGTTTATGAATATGGACTGTATTTTGATACTTTCAAAGTATTTTTTATAGCACCTAGACCTGCTTTATAATAAAAAGAGAGATGACAATGTCTCTTTCTACAACTTGGACCTGTTTCCTATTATGGGACTTATTTCACATGGACAGTATACACATGATTTGATCCTTCCACAGAGTTAGGTAAGAGGGAACATATAGTGTACAATGTGTGCCTAAATGGGGCCCTGCCCTATGTTCTTGCATGGAATGTGTACATTTATAGCTTATGTAATACTGTCACCCTTGTTCATGTGTTTCAGTGTTTTTGAAAGTGTACAGCTCAGTAACCTCTTAGGTCTACAGTGTGGTATGCATCTCAAGTTTACCTCTACATCAGCAAAACTGTCTGCCCTTGTTTTTCTTCTTTGGATTTCTCCTGAATTGCACTTTGACATTTCATTACTGTACATTTCTGTGTAGTGGTGTAGATACACATACATGTCATGAGTAAATGAGTACATGAAACATTCTGTCATCTTCTGTCAACAAAGTTTGAGGTGTGATGTTTTTATCAGATCTTAAATGTTACATTTAGCAACCTTCCTTCACAACTAGACTCCCCATTTATCACTTGAAATGCAAAAGTAAAACATTTAAAAAATAAAATAGTAAAATGAGTAAACATAATAGGGGACCCCAAAATTTGTGGACACCATAAAAAACAAAGTACATGCCTGTGAGTGAATTGGGATCGAAAGGGTGAAGATTACACGATTCACCAAAAAAAGTACAATTCGGCCAAGTTTTTTGAAACTTCTTTTATGCACAAGCGAATACACTTTGCGTCACTACTAGAAAGAAAACCAGACCTCCACCAATATATGACTTTCCCTAGGTATTTTATTTTAAAAACATGCTTGTTGTGTTACAATCACCCCCATATTAACAAAACAAGCAAACGTTGACAAGTTAGTATATTAGAAAATTTCCCTTTTAAAGATCTTATAATCTCATCAGGGACTACTGTCAAGTAAGTTTATAGTAAAGAATAAAAGGACCAAGCATTAAAAAAACAGAGACAGGAACTGTTGAAACCACATGAAAACAGTTCTACAATTAGTTTAATAAGTTAGGTACACCTTTCAAAATTAAAGCCTCCGAGTACTGACTCAACACAACAATGCTCTGCTCTTCTTCCATGCCCAAGCAGACCTCCCAAGACCTCCAAAGCAGACCTCCTCAAGTAGCAAAACCACGTGGCACTACAGTAGCTCCAACTCAGCCAGTGGAGTGACTTACCTCCAGAAGCAGGCCCAGCTGACTCTCTCAAGCAGAGCAGATCGTGTTTGGTGAAGTCCTAGGATCAAATGTGTAGTTTGGGCTTGGAAGACAAGTAACATTGGCCTGTTTTTGAAGCCCTGCAGAGAAGCACACAGCGTCTCAGGGAGAGCTTGGTGAGAGGGTTGCAAATGTGGGAATAGGCAGTGAGGAGGGAGGGCTATGAAAATTATGGTTTCAAATTTCTTGTGATGTCATGGTTATAGGCCCTCCTCTTCCTTTCCAGAAAAAGAAAACACGTTAACTGTGACTTTCTCTCAGGGCTCTGATGATGGATTACTCTATGAGGAGTTCATTGGGCTTCTATGGTCTGCACATGCACACCAGGCCAATTGAATTGTTTCCATGCTTCAACTTTCTTCCCATTCTCTGCCTTGTGAGTTGTGGTAGCAGTGGAAATATGCCGATCAGCACAGGGTTGCATAAGAGACTGTCCTGCATTAGAAGCAAACAGCTAGCTCTGCATCAGATCAATGTGGACAAGTTCCACAGAAAGGTAAATGTATAAACCAACGATCCTCAGTGTCTGAGGTGACCTGAGTCCTGCAGCTGAACCACATTGTTTGAAACCACAGATGGTCCTGGACACACACACTCCCACAGCTATTTTGGTGTACTGTTTCCAGACAGGAACACAGTTTCAGCGGAGTGTCTGCTGATTCGCTGTGTGTGTGTAGAGGTTTGGCCAGTCTAAAAATGTTCCTAAAGACATGAAATCCATCATTGTATGATTAATGGTGTACAAAACATTTGGAACAATTTTGTAAAATAATTCATGATTGCACTTTGGATTATTTTTGGTGTGAATGTGTCTTACTGAATGCAAGGCAGGGCACTGCTGAATAGGAACATTCATGTTAAGTGAACAAACTGGTAAAGAGCATGTAAAGGATACTGAACCTGAGTACTGAGTACTATTCCCCTTGCATACCTACATTTCAATAATATGTTGAATGCAGGACTGTAATTGACTATTATTCCACTGTTGACTATTTTTAGGTAGTGCTAAGCAGTTGGAGCATATTTCACTGTTATTTTAAGACCACATTATCAAGATTTTAATAGGCAGGTGCACAATGCGCATACACTCCTGTTACACACACAGGGACAGGCAGCAGCACACAAACATACAAAAAAAACCAGCATATGAAAAATACATGTCATATAATATTTATCAGATTTAATTAATTGTAAAAATAACATTAAATAAGAATAATCTTTGCTATTGTTTGTGTGTGTGTGTGTGTGTGTGTGTGGGGGGGGGGGGGTGTTCAACAATATTTAACACATATTCTTGAGATGTCATTGATCAGGTTAAAAGAGAACTAAAACTGTAATTAAAAGATAAGCAAATAAAAACAAAGTGCCACGATGTCTGTGTGGTGTGCACATGTGTGCACGGTGACCTGACGGGAGGAGAATTGAAAATATGAAGCACAAAGCCAGTTGTTTTTGTGGAGAATGGGTCCACGTCTGCTTCTGGAGAAAAGACACTCCACTTCAACTTATGGCACTTTTCCATTATACAGTTCTAGCACTACTCGGCTTGACTCGACTCGTACTTACCTGGTAAATTTTTAGTATCTGCTCTGATGAGGTTCCAAGCGAGCTGAGCCGATACTAAAATAGTCATGAGCCGTCCCACACAAGAAACAAACCTGGCATTTTTAAAAAGAGAAGAGAGACAAATTGCTTTTTTAAATACCGGCAACAGCGTTGCCGGTATTTAAAAAAGCTCTTGCTTTTTGTGTGTCAAAAGGCACAGGCCGAGCACACAAAATACACCATCACCTCCATGTCCTCTGTTGTTTGTGTTTGTGTCACGTGTACAGGGATTAAAGCAAAAAAAAATCCTGAGCCTGAACTTTTTTAGACTTGTGCACTTGACTCTACACGCCACTACGTTGGTTGATCGATTGGAAACCGGTTTACTTTTTGGAGTGTTTGCACACGAGACAGGCCTTTTTTTTGATGTTGGTGGTAAACTGTGGCGTGTACACATTCGCAAGGTCAAAATGATTGCAGACTAAGGTTTGACTAAACTGCAACACCAAGAAAGGCCAATAGGTGGCAATAGTAGTCCAACACACTACAATATGCTACATGTAGCATTTAGGATTTCTTTTGATATCAAGTTTCGCTGCTAATCTTTGTCTTTGACAGGTTACAAAATGGCCTACAATCACAAGGTGACATGTTATAAGGATATGTGAAATTGGAAGGCAGGCATTTGAAGAATAAGATTTATTTGCAACCATTTAATTTAAGGTATTCAAAAAAGGACAATGATTCTCTTTTTAAAGAGTTTTAATTCAACATATTTGAACTTTCTTTAAAATAAATAGTGGCAAATTAAATACTAAGAAATTACTAGACGTTCGAAAATCAAGTCTATAAATAACATAAAAAATATCAACTTCTACATGAAGTAGTAACAAATCAGGTACAATTTCCGTAAATTCCAGACTACAGAGCGCACCTGATTAAAAGCTGCATGCTCTAATTTTAGAAAGAAAATCAATTTTGTACTTGTACAAGCCGCACCGGATTTTAAGCCGCAGGTGTCCCACGTTGTAACATGAGATATTAGCGAGGGTTGGTGGTCCGATCGGCGATGCCTGACAGCCATCACGCAACACCCCCCCCCCCCCCCTCCTCTGACTACAGACATTTAGGGCACACTAGGCAATCACACCATGCCCAAGCACGTTTGCCCCCTACAGTCCGGATTATTTGGCTAGTGTGAGTGCACGTGTACCCTGCTTTAGGGAGGCAATTTTCCCGGGAAATCAACGATGTTTTAAAAGGCAACACTAGCTGAGCCCTGGTCATTTCAAGCAACACTAAATGCAACGTGGAGACATTATGCATATGGGTTCCCAATCCGACCATTTATTGTGTATTATTTTGTCATTATTAAGACAAAAGAACTCAATGTATGTCCATGGACATTATAATGAATAGGCTATAGGGTTAATATTAGTTTGCATCCAGCGTGCTGCGTGGACTTCATTACATCTGCTGCACTGCTGCTACCACAACTATCAAACGCTAAGTTTATTGTCTGTGACTG
This sequence comes from Scomber japonicus, assembly GCF_027409825.1. NCBI lineage: Eukaryota > Metazoa > Chordata > Actinopteri > Scombriformes > Scombridae > Scomber > Scomber japonicus. The sequence goes on from NC_070581.1 coordinate 4,385,302, forward strand.
TGACCCTCATAAAAGTCATATTTTATGAATCTGCATTATATAAACTAACGAAATTCGTTAAAGTAAGTCATTTGACGACTTCTAAGTCATTAAACTAAGTCTTACTTTTACTGGAGTAATCTACCTCGTTCTGTCATTGTACAGTTTATAGTCCGGAATTTACGGTAGTTAAATCAGATAGTTAGATTTAAAACGGTTTCACCATTTCAACAACTTTGAACTTTCTTTAAAATAAATAGTAATAATAAAAAAATGTTGCCGCAATGCCGCTGGATGCGTTTAATCTTTCTGGAGCACAGCGTGCAGAAACAGGCACCTGGCTCTCTCATCTTTTTGCACCAACTACTAAACGGCTTGCTGTCCTTCCCTAGCTCATCTAGCCATGCCCAACGCCATTTATTTTTCAACCCTTGGTCGATTATCAGGGCATTTTCCCCTGGAGTCATGAACTGAGCCATCTTTCCACTCCATGCAACGTCTCTCTCTCTCTACTCTGGCGATTAGGCTTCATACGTAACTTGGTGGAGGCACGTTTCCTCAAGACCCGCCTCATTTCACCTCTGATTGGATAATAATGTTAGTTTCAGAGCGGGAGAGTTGTGCTTCTCTCATATCATTGGCAGACGAACGATTACACTCTCTTTCACATTTAAAAAATATATTATTTTATTTATTTTGTTTTGACGCGCCCGCAGTCAAGCGCCGCACGCCGGAATTCCGGCACGGGGCCGGAAAACTTTAATCCCTGCGTGTAAAACGAAGTCACAGCAGTTTCGCAGTCGTGCTATGACGACCCCGCCCACATTGAGTAGGGACTATTGTAATGGAAAAGGTCGTTCCTGGTACCGTGTGGAGTTGAGTCGAGCCGAGTAGTGCTAGAACTGTAGAGTTTTATCAACAAGAAAATCATCTGAACATCTGTGGTTAAAACATCTGTATTAATCTGTTAATGAATGTGATTCTTACAGAGTCTGTTATCAACAGCTGTTTCTACTGTAGGACCAGGCACGTGCACACATAGGGCCCTAGGGGTGCTTGAGCCCCTGCCCTTTTTGCCTCGTATTAAAAAGTGCCCTCTGTGCGTGTGTGTGTGCGTTTTAAAAAATTACATTAATAAATTCCTCTTAAGGATGTAAAAAAACCCAGCTGTACAAAAATATCCACGGTGATCTACCGTACCCATTTTCTTGTAATACGGGGTTGTTGTGTGTGTTGAGCCTGCTGCTCCTCTGTCTGTTGAGGCTCCGCTCCGTCACAGAGCCGCCAGAGAGAGAGAGAGAGAGAGAGAGAGAGAGCTGCCCCATGGATAACTGAGGAGACGTGACAGTGGAGCAACGTGAACCTGAGTTATGGTCTAACTAGTCGCCGTCCACTTATTCAACGTGCTTAAATATGGGTAATATTTCAGAAAACGCTCTATTTTAGTCAATGTGTCAACTTCTATTTTTGCCGGACGTCAAATTAGCACAGAGCAGATCGTGCGGTACAGGAAATCGTGTGCAAAATACAAAATAAAACACCGGGTTAATTTTCAAAATAAAATACACCGTGTTTACGCCGGATCATATTTCCCTTCTCACTACAGGTCTGAAGTACAGGTCCGAGGTTTAGATAGAAAGATTATTGTGACTTTGATAATGTGACACAAAAGAAATTGCAATTACATATCACTTTCACCTACACAGGACACACAGCTAAGTAGTTAGCTTTCTATTAGAACTATATTTTTTAATTTTACATTAATTTCCATATTGTGTAAAGGACCGGAAAAAAATGTTGGCACGCAGCTGCCCTTTTCTGAGTTTGAGCCCCTGCCCCTCTATAATCATGTGCACGTCCCTGTGTAGGACTGATGTGTTGATAAGTCTGCAGCCTCTGAGATGCTGCACAGAGCACAGTGTCATTACACACAGCCTTACTGTTTATTAAATCAGCTGATGACACCAGACTGCTCCAGTATAACTAAACTAAATGTGAGGTTAGCAGCTCATCAGCCAACTTTCTTTTTAACAAAAGTAACTTAGCAAAAGAATGGGAGATCACACTCATTGGTTTACTGTTTGTTACGCCCAAACACACCTATGATTAATGAAGGGACTTCATGCGCCTGGCGCAGTCATTGTTTTTCCACAGTTTAAATAGCAAAAGTGGATTGGACATGCCCCAAAGCCACTTGCGTCACACATCTCAGGCCATGCTATAGATCATTAAAATGGGGCCCTTTGTCTCTGGTGTAGTTAAAGGTCCAGAAATGGATCTTCCTTTTTCCATAATACAACTCACTCATCTTCTCCACACTTTAGATTACAGTCTGCAAACTAAAGTGCAGACATTTTGCAATTACCCATGAAACAACTATTAGTTACCTTACATTGAAGAAAGACTTCACTTTAGAAGAGTGGCATCTTGTGTTACCAACTGTATTGCTTATATAAAGGGGATTTTAAGGAGATGTTGAGTTCAGATCAGTAGGCACTGACTGCATTCACCACCCCACCAGCAGACTAATATTGTGGGTAGTGCACTCTCTGTCTCTGTGATTCTGCTTCCTCTCATTTAGGTTCACAGTTGCAATTTCTATTTATACTTGTCTAGATTCAGAGATGAAGAGAGGTTCTGACAATGATAAACTCTGGGATTTCTGGAACTGCAAATAGTTTGTGATGGTCTCCAAAGAATTCAGTGGAGATTAAACTTTGAAGTAAACAGGTGGATTTGATGTAGTTCGCTTTAAGTAGACGAGTCAAGTCAATTTGATTTATATATCACCAAATCACCTCATTACCTCATTACACTTTCCTACAGAGCAGGTCAAGACAATACTAATGTTCCTCGATGAGTAAACACTTAATGGCGGCAAGGAACCCCTCCCTCCCCGGCCCCCCTTGAGCAGTCTGGTGGGTGACTATCTGCCTGTTGGATTAAGAGAGAGACAGCGTCACCTGAGAAGTAAAATAAATCTAAAAGCAGTCATGGCAGCTTGGGTGAGATTGAAGAGTTGCAACAGTGAATTTAGAGAATGAAAAACTGTAAACTGCAAGTGAGGACTTTAAATTTCAAGTGGCATGAGGGCTAAGTAAATAATGGCTGGGTGGATTTCATGAACAGTTGGAGATGTTTCAAGATTGGTGGAGAACGATCACCCACCATGGAAACCCCCAAAACCGGCTTGCATGGTTCTGTCTGCTGTGGTTGTGGGAGTGGCACCCTGGTGCCAATGCCCTGGGTGAAATGAGCTGCAGGGATTAGTAGTGTGAAAAAAAAAGGATCCTGGCAACACAGTGCCAGGAGCCGTGGCTAGAGCAGGCTGCCATGGCTGCTGGAGCCAGATGCCACTACACAGCAATTAAAGCTGTCCGCTGGCATCCCGGTTCCAGGTTTCCCTGTTAAGGCTTGGCTGTTGTGATTGCTGGAGTTGGATGGTGGGGTGCGCAGAATGCAAGAGTGGTAAGAAAAGTGGGAAGAGAAGTCTATGTGGTATGTAAGAAGGGCGTATGTAAGAACTGTTGTGGCTTCACTTCATTTACAGCCACAACAGTAGTAGGAAACAAAAGTTTCTGCATATACTGTACTTGGGAAAAAATATACAAGTGGCCACATCACTTTACATGTCAAGTATGTTGGCATCAGTGAGACACTCCATTGAGTGCATGTATAAATAGCTGCAGTACTCAGAGGATTAGTGACAGAGAGCAAGAGCCTCTCACCTGGATCAACACGAGGGACTGCTCTGACACAGTGGAGAGGACTAACAGTAACATCTGTGTGTAAATGTAGCACTACAGTGAAAAAGTTATATAAAAAAAATAAGCCAGGAATGTTATCATGGCTCTGTCAAATATTTAATGAGTTATAGAATTATTGTATTACTGTTACAAGTAGCAAAGGTCTAGCATGGACTATGGAGACAGTGGGGATATGTGGCAACACTCCTGTGTTAAGGTTTCGTTCTTTGGACCATCTAAGCAGAACACAGCCACAGATAAGTCAACTCAGTACAAACAGAGTTTATTGGGAGTCTTTGGGAGTCTTTTGGGAGTTAAACAGAGGTCTTCCAAAACACAGAAATACTTAGGCAAGTATTTCTAGGTTCAGCCAAGCTGAACATGGGTAAACATGGGTAAACTGATGATCTGGCGATGAATGGGATGAAGAACCGGTCTTAAATACTGCAGCAGCTTGTTGAATGGATGAGATGATTGAAGCCAAGTGTGGAGAAAAACAGGCAAGGGAGGAACCAGGGAGGCCACACCCAGCACACACAGACAAACAAACACAAAGGAGAGGAGAGACAATGCAGATTCCCTAACATCCTGTTGTTCTCGGGTCAGTTTTGAACCAGGATGACAACAGGCATGAATTCAAAAATTAGGTATACTTTCATTTAAATGCGGCCTATTGACCATAATTTCCAAAAATATGTGTAAAACATGTAGTAATAAGTTGGAATGAAGTAGCTAAAAAGGTCTAACACAGAATTGGGTGATAATGTATACCTTATGCTTTATAAACAGTCAAACCATAACAAATCAATTTTGACCCAGGAGGACAAAAGTTGCGTGGTCAATGGGAAGCCAATAGTAGGTTGAGGGGCAAGCCAGTTATCTTGTTATTAAAGTATTTAACCTTTATGTTAGTAAGTACCAACCAAGAATTGTTTTCTGTTGTAATCAATCAATTGATTTTAAAAACGGTTAAAGTAATGCTATGTGTAATTTATCCCAAAACTCCAGTGATTATTATCTACTACTCCAAGCTGCTTCTAATGCAGCATATGCACAAGTGTTTTGCTGCTTTGTGAATAATTATGCAGTGTTATTCAGAAATACTACAACAATTCAATGTCCATACAGAAACATGATTGGCAGTTGAATGTCTATGTACATTACAATCTAACTGATGAGACCATATGAGGATAAACCTATTTAGCTTGTCCTATTTAATTTACATGATGTGTAAACACCATCATAGGAAGGATGCCTTCAGCTGGAAGTTTGTATTGAAACTCTTTCTGAAGAATAAAATGAAAAAATATGGCTTTTGGCCTGTACACTTAAAAACTGTGTAAAGTGAATTCAGACATTTTCTTCTCAACACATTAAATAGGTCATAAATGTATTTCTAAAAAAGGTGTAAAAAGCATTTTAACCATTTAGATTTTTTTATTATTAAACCTTTATTTAACCACGCGAATCAATTAAGAACAGGTTCTTATTTTCAATGATGGCCTGACAAGAAGCACCAGCTTCTTGAGGGGGAGGGAGATGGGGGGGGGCTGTGAAAGGATGGGTTGGTTAGAGGGCCAAACAGTACCCAAGTACAGCTGTACAGACACATACAACAAAAAGTGGTAACACACTAGGAATACAAGGGAGGTACAATTTGACGACATGGTATGCAGAGGACAAGGTCATAACTTAAGCCACAAACATAGAACACTAGCCACAACAATAACAACACAACAATAAGAACAAACAATAACAACAGAGATGCTGATAAAAAAATTATCACAATATATTAAAAAGCTTAACAGGGGATTCATATACGGCAGACCCCACAGGAGCAACACATCACATAAATTAAGAACATAGGCCAGAGCCAGACATACAGGCAGGTGAGGTGGGAGACTGAGAGAAATGGTTAGTGTTAGGTTGTGTGTTCTCATGTATTGTTATTCTGTGCTTTTATTTTGAAGTTGTATGTTCAGTGGAGGTCACGTGAGTCTCTTAAGCCAATGAAATGTTATGAGCGCGTTTTTTGTTGTTGTAATGAGCTCCCCTTTTCTACAATGGTTGTTATGGACTGTGGCTGATATGATGAGATGCAAATAAAGAACAAGAGTAGAGATGGTGTTGATTTTTCCCTCCTAAAATGGCAGAAGAAACAGAAAACTTAACAGGTTATGGGCCCAGGCGCAGTACAGGAGGATGGCAACAGAGACTAGTTATCGACGGAGACGAAGACAAATACGAACTTTGGGAGGTAAAGTTCCTCGGCCACATGAGAAGACTAGGCCTGAAAGACGTGCACCGATAACGTCGAAGCAGAGCCTAATGCAGAATGCTACACAGAGCTAATACAGTTCCTCGACGACCGCAGCCTGTCGTTGGTGATGAGAGAAGCCTCAGACGACGGCAGAAAAGCACTACAAATATTACGGAACCACTACGCCAGTCAAGGTAAACCCAGGATAATTGCCTTATACACAGAATTAACATCGCTTAGAAAGGAGCCAGAAGAAACTGTGACAGACTATATCATCCGGACTGAAAAGTTAGTAACGTCACTTCGAAGTGCAAAAGAAATAATTAGTGACGGGCTTATAATCGCCATGATTTTGAAAGGACTCCCAGAGTCATATAAGCCATTCGTTGTACACACAACACAAAGCAGTCAAGAGATGACTTTTATTGAGTTCAAAAGCAAACTAAGAAGCTATGAAGAAACAGAGAAGTTTGAAACAAAGATAAAGTCAGACAATGTAATGAAAGTGGACGTGTCGTCCCTGACGTGCTATGGATGTGGAAAACGCGGTCATTTCGCACGAGACTGCCGTCAAAAAGGAAGCGCGAAGTGGTGCAGCTACCACAAAAGCTCAACGCACAGCGGCGAGACGTGCAAGAGGAAGAATATGCACAAAGACGATGCAAAACAATCTGCAGAGAAACAAGAAGGTCATGACGAAGAACAAAACTACGTATTCAAGGTTAGTCAAGAGCTCCTCCCAGATAACATCAAAGAAAATGGACTGATGGTGGACTGTGGAGCAACATCCCACATCATAACAGAGGAAAGTAAATTTACAAGTTTTGACAAGACTTTCAATCCACAACAACATTTTATGGAGCTTGCAGATGGCACCAGGGAGAACAACGTGGCTCTCAAGTGAGGAGATGCAGAGGTGATGCTACAGGACCAAGAGGGAAGAAAAGTCATGGTAACACTGAAGAGGGCCCTGTTCATACCATCGTATCCTCAGAGCATCCTCTCAGTAGAGGCAGTAACAGCTGATGGGGCCAAAGTGGTTTTCCAAAAAGGGAAGAATCAACTGACAACCAAAGATGGGACTGTCTTCCGCATCGAGGAACTGGAAAGACTGTACTACATTGAAACGGTAAATAACAATGAAAAATGGGTTGATTACTCAGTCAATGACATAATGTCTAAGGACAAAGTGAATTTAACATGGCATGAAATACTGGGACATTGTAACATTGATGATGTGATGAAACTACCTAATGTTGTATTAGGCATGAAAATCACGGGGGAAACTAAGATTGACTGTAATGTTTGCACTGAGGGAAAATTCACCAACAATAGAAGTAGGAAGGCTGATGCAAAAGCTTGTGCACCCTTTGAGTTAGTACATACTGACTTTCTTATCCTTCCTTTCTCTCCTCTCAACCCCAACCGGTCGAGGCAGATGTCTGCCCACTTCTGAGTCTGGTTCTGCCTGAGGTTTCTTCCTGTTAAAAGGGAGTTTTTTCTCGCCACTGTTGCTCATGTGGGAATGTTGGGTCTCTTTAAAGTTAAAACCTGAAGAGTTCGGTTTAGAACCTGCTCTATGTGTAAAGTGCCTTGAGATAACTTTGTTGTGATTTGGCGCTATACAAACAAAGATTGATTGATTGATTGATTAGCAGGTCCAATAGAGCCAACTGGTCAAGATGGGCATAAATATGCCATCTCATTCACAGATGATTTTTCAGGGGCAGTGACTGTTACTCTTCCTAGTAAGAGTGATACAACATTGGCCACAAAGAAGTTCCTTGCAGACAGTGCACCTTATGGTAGTGTCAAATGTATCAGATCAGATAATGGTACAGAGTACACAGGTGAGGCTTTTCAGGCCCTTTTAAGAGAAAAAGGTATAAGACATGAGACATCATCCCCTTACTCTCCACATCAGAACGGAACAGCTGAAAGACAGTGGAGGACCTTGTTTGAAATGGGGAGATGCATGTTAATAGAAAAGGGGTTACCAAAAGCATTGTGGCCTTATGCTATTCAAAGTGCAGCCCATATCCGTAACAGATGTTACAATGAGACTAAAAACACCCCATACCATATGCTAACAGGAAGAAAGCCAAACCTATCAAAAATGTGGGATTTTTTAAAAGGCAACACTAGCTGAGCCCTGGTCATTTCAAGCAACGCTAAATGCAACGTGGAGACATTATGCATATGGGTTTCCAATCCGACCATTTATTGTGTATTGTTTTGTCATTATTAAGGCAAAAGAACTGAATTTATGTCCATGGACATTATAATGAATCGGCTATAGGCTTAATATTAGTTTGCATCCAGCGTGCTGCGTGGACTTCATTACATCTGCTGCACTGCTGCTACCACAATTATCAAATGGTAAGTTTATTGTCTGTGACTGTGGCCCTCATAAAAGTAATAATTTAGAAATCTGCATTATATAAACTAATGAAATTCGTTTAAGGTAAGTCATTTGGCGACTTCTAAGTCATTAAACAAAGTCTTACTTTTACTGGAGTAATCTACCTGGTTGGCACCTGTCATTGTACATCTTGTATTGGAAAACTTTGAATTGAAACCTACTGAGCGAACTCTCCCGTTCTCTCCTATGAACGAGTCGGACAACAACGTGTATCAAACATGAAGCTAAGTGAAAAAATAATAAAGTACGTAACAACGCTGACCATACAGCCTGCCCTGAACTAAATGGAATAGATACATTTGAGCAGCACGCAGGTAGGAAACGCTTTCCCAATCTACTGCTGCAGCTGTAAAATTAGATTATAATGTGACTGAGTGACGACTGACCACTGATCTTAATGTGAAAGTGAAGTGAAATGTTTTATTTGTGAGTTCCCTACTCGTGTAAGTGGAGTTGCGGCCGCATAATATTAAAATAATTAATTAATTACCGTCACCGTGAGCTTGGAAATCTCACGGTGTCACCACTGTGGCTTCGCACCACCGCGGTATACCGAAATACGGTATACCTTTACACCCCTACTCAATAGTAAATGTAATTGTTACATTGTGCTAAACTTAAACAGCCTCAGCAATAAAATGCATCATATGCATTGATTCATCAGTGATATCAATCCACAAACCTTCTATAACAGTAAAACAGAGAGGGACCGTTTACTGCACAAAGACTGTTTTTACTTATTTTTACTTTTATACTTAATTGCATTTTGCAGATAAAACTTAATGTTAACACTTTCACAAAAGTGAGGTTTTGAATGCAGGTCTAGTATTTTCACAGTGTGGTATTAGTAGGCTACTTTTACTGAAGTAAGGCATTTCAAAACTTTGTACACCACTGGTTACAAGATGTTTGTCTTTCTTTATATTTAGAAAATGGAAAAGAAAGCCGCCCAGGCCTCTGCTGGTCGCCCAGACCATGCACCGGCTGGCTGCCACACCCAGGCCCCTGCCTGTCGCCCAGACCAGGCCCCGGCAGCAAGGACTACAGCCTCACATGGGGCGGGCGCTCCACCAACCGAGCCAAACACCGCCCCTATTTTTTATTGTATTTTAAAAGTTTATTATTATTTATTATATATACTGATTGTTTTGTTTGTTGATTGTCTGTCCATTTAAAGAGTACCTCATGTTCAAATAAATTCTTTTCATAATTGCACTCCTTTTGTCTTCTACACTTATTGAAAATGTTAAAAATGTCATAGTCAGTTAAAAGGAATATCAACTTAAACACAAAAAGTTTTTACCACCCAATTGAAAAGTTTTACTATAAATTGTAAAAATTCTCACAACAGTGTTTCCGTTTCCTGACCTTTCCAGGGTGCCCATGGAACCTTAGAAAGTCTTTACCAGTAAATATTTTTTTTCAAATGTGCTAAATCATATATCTATGTCTTACCTTTACTAACGGTAGAACTCTAATATGTAGATAATTATCTACTTGCATGAGAAATCTCTCCACATGATTAACTGATTTTAATAAGGTTTAAGATGCATGTTATACATCTAGTTTTAAGAAAGTCCGAAAAAATAAAATTTCTGAGTATCTGTGACAACAAGTGGCAGGCAGACGCTGAGTTCACGCTCAATACAGATTTTATTGAAAGCACAGGGGAGGATTGGGGCTGGAGAGCAGGGTCCAGTTCTGTCTCCTCATGCTGACGACCCACTTGTCCAGCCTGTCCGGATCACCTAGAAGGAAACTTTAAAATGACACATATAGATGCTCAGCAACTTATAGATCAGAGGTCACAAACCTTTTTGATACTAAGAGCTATTTGAGGATATGGAGTAATAAAAAGGGCTTTGCTTGATAATAAGTTCCTAAATAACAAAGTTACACAGTTCACCTTTAATAATAATACCAACAATGAATATAATAAGAAATATATATTGTATTTATTTATGGGTGGCCTGATCTTGTTTTTGAACATGATTAACGATTTCTGAAATCATTATCGCCAATACAATACAGATCACACTTTCTCTGAATTAGAAGCTTGCTTTTTGCAGTGTGGCATTAATTAGGCTATTAATTTATTCATTTAAGTTACTCTTGACACTGTATATTAAGTATTATTAAATGAAAGATCTGTCTGTATTAGTAGAGACCATGAGTCGGCAATGAAGTCATTATAAGCTAGCGGCGAAATACGCCGATACATGTCAATAAGTGGCAAAATCCAGGTAAAATATATTTTATACAGTCTATGTGTAAAATAGTACTACGGTTTACTCACTGAAAAAACTGCAACGCAGAATCCTTTGTCAGTCGGTTAGTACAATCAACAGCACAACTCGCCATATTGCCAGAAAAAAACTACCCGAAAATAGGCAAACAAACACGGACACTGCAGCGCCTGTCAACTGCTGGATGTAGCCGTGGACCTCTGGGTGTAGCCTAGTCTAGCCCAGCCGATGCTTTAGCATAGAGCTAACTGCCGGTAACTGTCTGTGAACCTGTCACTCAACGTAACCACGCCCTAATTTATGCCCCCCCCCCAATGTACCAGGCTTTAAATATGTTTTTTAAAGCTGTAAAGTCGGCTATTTTAACATGGGGCTCAATGGGAAATTGCTCCCTTCTGGTGCCAGCCCCCAGAGGCCGCGGGGGGGACAGAAGCTTTTTGAACGCGGAAGTGGTCTTCACTCGGAGAACCCATAACTCCTCCCTTGGGTAGGCCTCAGGCAGCAAACAGCAGTGATGCAGCAGAACGGATTTTGCACAAAGCAGCAGCGGTAGGCCTCATGCAAAGAACTGCAGTAATGCAGTAGATGGGATTTACCAACAGACAGCAGCAGCAGTAGGCCTCAGGCAGCAACAGCAGTAATGCAGCAGATGGGATTTACCAACAGGCAGCAGCAGCAGTAATGCAGCACATGGGATTTACCAACAGGCAGCAGCAGCAGTAATGCAGCACATGGGATTTACCAACAGGCAGCAGCAGCAGTAATGCAGCAGATGGGATTTACTAGATTTGAATTGTGGAGCTAGGCTTCACAAACTGTGTTTCAACATTTCTGTGTTTAGGATTTAGTGGGTGGGTCTGAAAAGCACTGCTGCTGTAGAGGTACAAATACGTTCAGCGCACACTACTACTACTAGTGTCTACAGTTAGCCAGTTAGCTGAGTTAGCCGCTGAGCTACCTGCCGAGTTAGCCACCGAGCTAGCAGCTGAGTTAGCAGCAGAAAGCTCTCAGACATGTCCATGTTTCTGGTAGAGGTGGTGACTTTGATTGACAGGTGACACTTGGTAGGGGGTGGGGTTTCAGCGAACTTGGCGGGCAATCCCACAGCGTTTGGTAGCAGTTGGTGTGACATCATTCACTCAAATGGCTGAAGCACATAATAGGTTTGTATTTTGAATGTCAAATGAATGTTGAATATTAAACTTTAATATTAATATTAAACTTAATGTCGCTTGAAAATCTATACCTTTCGTATAGGATGTCATTGGGGACATCTAAAGGATTGCATCTAAGTGCTCCTCTCACAATCCGCGCACCAATGTCAACAGGATCATCTAAGAACGGGCAGGCCATTTTCCAAGAGAAGGTGGTGCTTTTTATACTCATTGATCTCTTATCCAGTACATAACCTGCTCCGGAGCATTACCATGGTGATTTGCCCCGGTAAGAAGTGAACCAGTGTCGTAGGACGGAAAACCCAGAGTTAACCCTGAAGTTACCTCAATAAGAGGCTGAGTGGATTGCCACGCCTGTGCATAGGAGGTGAGTAAAACAATTCAGACTTGGATGCCCTGCTGTGAAGAATAGAATTGGTGCCTTTACTCTGTGTTTTCCCCCTTTCCTGAGGCACCTCCAGAGCTGGCTCACCAGAGCACACAGCCAGTGTATGAAGCGCCCTGCTGACAGCTGAGTGCAGCAACAATACAGAGCGCACTAAGTCCGTAGCCACGCCCTCGACGCCTGACTCCACCTTGCCCCCTTCCGCCATACCTTCCTTTTTGGACAGAACCCCTTGAACTAACAGAGAACTATATTGTATATTTGGCTATATAAAACACTGTGTATGTGATCACCAACAGTAGGAGACTGTCTCCCTTCAAAATTTGTTAGAAAATTTGCACCACTGAAATACAATATAAACCAAGGTGTATCATCAAAACCTCAGTTCAAAATGCGCTCTCATGGTGCATAATTCCTAAATAAAGTTACATTTAATCAAAAAAAACACAAATGAATGATGCACAGATTCAGATATCTATATGATTGCCTATTTTATTGTTGTAATAATTAATCACTGAGCCTGTTACAGTGTTTTGATGTATACTGTAAAATTTTTAAATAAGTTATTGAACAAAGTGGTAAAGGAATATATATTTAGTCATTTTCAACAATATAATTTAATTTCTTACTGAATAGTATACACATTTGTCTTCCTGTCTTTCCCTTAACCAATCAGCTCAGTGGTTAACCCTACTCCTCTCTGGCGACTCCTCCATTAAGACCCACTTAGTGCTGACGTCATTAAGCTGCTTACTGCAGAGGGTGAATGGCGAGAGGAACTGAGAAAGATATGTTGACACTGGGACTAAGTGCAGGCATCAATATGATGACATATTTTTGTAGAGAGCTGATTATATTGACCTGAAGGATTATTAACTATTGTTGTTTTTCTTGAGTGTGTGTGAACAACTGACATGGAGTGCAGCGGCAAGGTAACTGCTGTGTGATCAATAGATGACAATGTTGTAAACTGTCTAGTTGTAGAAAACAATGATTCAACTCCAGTCTCTCAGGATGTGTGTTCCAGGTAATAGCAGCACCTTCTGAGTATCAGTTATGTTCTGAACCATTAGACATTGATCAAACTGTGACTTCAGGAGACCACTAAACATTAAAATTCACAAAGAAAAAGAAAAAAGATCTTTCTAAATATTTTATAATTATATTTATATTGTCCAATATGTTTCTGGTTCTGGTTCATCAGCACCCACAATTTACTATTTCGAAGTGTGAGCAGATCTGCCAAATCCTTTTTGCATTCTCTTGTTGGACAGTAGTGTCCAACAACAGCGCTCTAAAATCAAGCATTTTTAGTCTACATACTTTTGTAGGTGTAAAAGAAAAATCTAGACCCTTCACCTCAGTGAGAGTAGCAGTAGCTGTGAATGACCATGTAATGAAAATGTCATCACTCATCACAGCAAAGGATCTCTGCTCTGTCCCTGCATCCTGCCCCTGACTCACTCTCATACACCTAGATGTTAGGAGAGGAGGTGGAGTGATCATTATTTAGTGAGCACTATCTATTATTTCATGTTTATAATCAAAACAAATGCTATTGAATGTAAATACAACTGACTGTTAAGTACCAGTCTGTGAAATATTTACCCAAAGTCCTCAGCAGCAGGCCAAAGATTAGAAAAAGTTCAAAAAGTAGAATGATTTTTACTTCAGCCAGGCTTCTATTAGTCAGCTCCTGTCCATCAGAGACTCAGCTGTAGTTAGCTGAAGTGAACTGATTACTACCAGTGATGACATACTTTACTCTTCTTTGAAAAAACTACTTTATGTCCATGTTGTCTGGAGGAGCAAACATCAAACCAGCTAAAAACAGACCAGTCCTCTCTACAATAACAACCAAATAAAAACTAACCACCCTCCTCATCTTTTCACTATTACTAACATAGCATTAGCGCTTCTTAACAGTTTGCTAACTCAGCAGTTTGTGTAAAGAGAGAAAAATAAACAATATCTAGTTTCAGTAAGATAATAATGTCCTGAAGCTTCCCGGTGTGTGTGCATCAGCCGAGTGACAACAGCGCAGTGTGTGTGTGTGTGTGTGTGTGTGTCTCGGTATCAGTGAAAACATGGAGCAGAGTTTCATTGATTTGGGGTTTCTCTCAATAAACAAGCGGAATGGATTCAATACTGAAAATAGCGCTGAGTGGATGGACTGATTTTTGACATGGTAAAAGAAAGAGTGAGAAATAGCAGCTTGGTGTGAGTGCATGTGAGTGCCGGCGCCCCTCCAGCATTTGGCGCCCTAGGCGACTGCCTATATCGCCTATGCCAAGAGCCAACCCTGTTAGGTCCGTTACTATTGGCTCTCGATAGTAACGGACATGTAATGACTTATGATCAACTTAGACCACACAGTTTGATAGTTAATTTGCAGAGTAGCAACGTTAAACTTGTATATGACCGTCAGTCCATGCTGCAATTGTGGGGATCCAGTAGTTTGGGAGCCGTGGATGAGACTAGCTACTATAAACTGTTTACATAGCTGTGGACTGCTGCACCTAGCAACCAACGCAACATCCCACACAGCAGCACAGTCTTCTACCAGCACTGTCCTCTACTGGAGGAGACAGAGGAGATGCGACAGAAAGCAGAAGAGGGGCAGTTGAAGGGGGTTAACAGCCAGGCGTAAGGCTAACACATCCAAAACACTGCTTCCTTCCATCCTGCTTGCTAACATCTGCTCCTTGGAAAATAAACTGGACTACCTGAAGGTGGATTTATCAACCAAATGCGAGATGAGAGACTGTTACTCTGTAACGGCCCTTCCATGCCAACGACAACATTCAGGTTGGACAGGAACTGTGCTGTCACTGGTAAATCCCTGGGCAGAGGTGTGTGCATTTACACTAATAACAGCTGGTGCAATAATGCCGAAGTGGTCTCAAGTCACTGCTCTTCACATACAGAGTTTGTGACTGTAAAATGTAGGCCCTTCTATCTGCTCAGGGAATTTACTGTTGTTACCATGACAGCAGTATACATTGCCCCCTGTGCAAATGTTAAGGAAGCCCTGAATGTTCTCTATCATTCCATCAGTGAATTCCAAAATACTCATCCAGTTGGTGGTGCAGTGGACCTCGCTGGGTTTGACCACAAACATACTGGCACTGTTTTACTAATTTCAGGAAACTACATGTGACCACGTATTTCACAAAGAGAATAATTAGATCATCTTTATTATAACAGTTACATATATTTTATAAAACTGAGTCCTGGCTTGCCTTGGTTCCTCCAAGAGAACCTCACTAGGGCCATTTAAAGTATCAAACAATAAATGTACTTGAGGTGAATACACTAGCCTATATGTCAAATAAATGTAGAGGAAGTAAGTTGATTGGATGAATAGTTGTCAAGAAAATCAATTTTAGTTAGCTATTTCACTCAGTTTAATGTGGCATACAAATGGCACACTTCTTATTTGGAAGGTCTTGACTGCAAATGGAAAAGATGGTAATGGGCATTGTGGTGAACTGGTCCTTTAATGTCATGTGCTGCGACACACTCAATTTCCTATACCATATGAGAAATTATTATTCAAATTAGAATGTCTTTATATCTCAAAAGGATGTTTGTGTAGCTTTATTTATTGCGTGTATGCATGTATGTATTGAGAAACTGTATAGACAAAACAAAAAAGATAAAAACAAATATAGGATTGTTCTTAGTTTTGCTAGATTCTCAATATAAAAATGATCAGACCAGAGAAAAATGTCAATCCTCTTTGACCTATTGGGCCCATGTGCCTGTGAGTGGTAGGTTTGTCTTGTAACAATGTGTTGTATGTTACTGTGTTACATACTCATCAGGACATATTCATATTTGCACACAGAGGCAGCACACCTTATATGCCAATGAATATGTAATAGGCTGATGTGTTAATAAATTACAGTATTGGAAGTGCAACAGGATCATGCGCAAACATACACACACACACACTCTCTATTACTACAACTGCTTTCATCATACATTGTTTAAAAAATGTTGGTTTGTTTAGAAAATCTACATTTTATCTTTCATTACCACAGGTGACGCCCCAGCTGATGCTGGCTGTGGGAACTGCTGTAATTGGCTCTCTCCAGTTTGGTTACAACACTGGTGTCATCAATGCTCCTCAGAATGTGAGTATTTTGTTGTGTGAGTGACAAGTGAGAGTTAAGGAGGAAGAAAAGACAAGAGCACACTATTCTTACAAGATTTGTAAGAATAGTGATCTGAAGTGTCATGCAATAATATATGCACCCATGGTACTGAAAGGTACTTTATTAAAATCTGAATGGTTAACTCTATATTCTGCATGTGTCAGGGCACAGTCCTGGATAGCTTAAAATCCTAAAATTACTTCTGGTAGTATATGAAAGTACACCAGCTATATTAAAATATCTAGCTATCTAGCTATATTAAAAGGATGAATCATGCCTCAGAGTAAAACAAGGTGAAGATATAAATCAGTGTTTCTATATGCCTCTTTCAATATGAAGATGTTTTTCTTTGGTGTTCTGGCAGAGACTTTTTAATCAGGCATGGCAAATCCAAACGTTATTTATATAACAAATGATGACTATTATTTTAAATGCTATAGAGAAAAATACTATGCTTATATGAAGTGAGAGAAAAATTCTCTATGGGTCTAGATCAATGACAGAGTCCTTGGTTTGCCTCTGGTCAAGGACTTTTGGTTTTTTGCATGCTACACTAAGGGTCTGATTTACTAAGATCCCAAATAAAGGGCACTAGATAGATCCTTTATTGTCATTGTCACAAGTACAACGAAATTTAAAGTGCTCACCAGGAAAGATAATCAATAAATACTATACATGTACATAATAAACATCATTGCACAGCCATATTGCACATTCAGTAGTAAACAGTATTTATTTAGAAGCATTGAGTGTAGGATAAAAACTTTGTTTGAATCTGTTCATCCCTGATTTAATTGATCTGAATCGTCTGCCTGATGGCAACAGTTCAAACAGGAAGTGTCCAGGGTGAGAAGAGTCCTTTATAATGTTCTGCGCTTTTTTGATGCAACGGAAACTGTGTAGTTCTTCCAGTGTAGGGAGAGGGCACTAAATTGCGTGCACAGTGCAATAGATTGAGCGTTTTGTTTGCATGCGTTTTGCGGGTGATCTACTAAGAATAACTGTGTAAATGAAAACAGGTGCAACAGGTGCAGACAGCAGTATTTAAATAAGAGTTTTGTGTCTTAATGGAGACTTTAGACGAGCAGAAAGCTGCAAGAACAAAATGAAATGTGATCTGGTTCTAGTGGAAGAGGTTAAATATACAGAGTTATAACAACAACAAATATTACTAGAAAAACTGACATATGAGAGTATTTGTGTGTGTCAAAAATATTAACACGGGTGGAAAAACTCCGTCCTGTGTGTATTCTGTCACTGTGCCTCCGTCTCCTCGTCTCCACAGTAACAGAAGTCATCTGAGCGCAGTGCTCAGCAGGTTAATACCTGCCCTTCAAACCTATTATTTATAGACGCAGTTTCCATCAGAAAAGCAAAATTACCTTGAGGTTTGTTAAAGGGCCTGATCTACTAACTTGATCTACTAACACAGCACAAGTGAGGTTTGCGTTTTTCAAATGTGCAAGATAGTGCGCACTGTCCATTTAGTACATTTGCCATAATGAATATGTAATATGGGGCGTTTCAACCCCAGTGTGCAAAATACAGGGAGGAGAAAATGTAAATATGTTATTTAGCACACCTGAAGGTAATTTTTCTGATGGAAACTGTGTCTATAAATAATACCTTTGAAGGACAGGTATTAACTTGCTGAGCACTGCAAAACCCTCATTTAAATACTGCTGTCTCCACCCTGTTGCACCTGTTTTCATTTATGCAGTTATTCTTAGTAGATCACCCACAAAATGCACGCAAACGAAACTTGCAATTCATTGCACTTTGCACGCAATTTAGTACTCTTTATTTGGGATCTTAGTAAGTCTGTAAGTCAACTGACGAGCCTGTCAGTTGCCTTTGAAGGTAGCCTGACAGAACTCTGCAGTGACGGGGGAGTAGGTTAATGAGATAACGCAGCAGTATGTTGGAGGCATGAAGGATTAAGAAGCTTAAGGTTCCCATGCAAGTTAAAGATGTTTTGCTTGCAGTTGGACCGCTACTATGAATAATAATGCTTATGTTGCTATACTGCCATTTTATATATTTATAGTAGCTACTGTGCCTTTATACCATATTTAGACACAGCTCCACAAGCACAAACAGAAAATACACATTTAAACAACTGCATGAACTAAAACAAAACAAAAATTTCATGTGCATCATTTTATGTCAGGCTATATGTAAAACAACCAATCAGAGCCTGGAGGAGTGTCAATGCCGCATGCTCACTATTCAAACAGGCTTCATCTCTGGGGACGAGCCTTCACGTGGGTGCAGTGTGCAGGTTCCTCTGTGGGGAGGGGCTTAGAAGACAGAGCTACAGCAGCAGAGAGGAAGAAGGAGGGACCTGTGGGCTGTACTCCTTCAAATGTTCTGGCTAATTCCACTTTTTTCTCAAAACTACAGACTGCAGCTTTAGCTTAAAGCTCCATCCACAGTTCTTATTAAATCTACATCAAGAACTTTTTAAAACAATATTTAAACAATATTTGTCTCAAATCATGATATAAAGGACAATCGAGAATTAAATGGATGTATAGAGATATAAATATTGTTGTTATGGTTACTATCAGTCTAATGCATGTTGATTTAGAACAGCTGTCCCAAACTGTGTATCAGCGTGAAGACTTGACTGCCATTATCACAAGTGGAAAATTGATTTGTCAGCTCATATGGCAGGAAATCGTGACACAACCCATACCTAGCCCATGTCTAGAGGATGTGAGAGTGTGGAAATCAAGTTGGCAATAACACTGACTAGAGTCTATGACTGTTCCACCAGCTCTGTGAGACTGTACTAAATGCTCATAATGTCTCTTATGTCTGTACTTGATTCCATGATGATCTGTGAGATAGTTGTTGAGTCTGGAACAAAGTAGTGGACCGACTGACCAACACACACTGTTATCCTCAGAGCAATGGCAGCTCATCAAACATACTGAGCCTACTGTGTGCTGTTTTGTGATTCAGATAATTGAAAACTTCTACAATGAGACCTGGACCAGCAGGTTTTCAGAGCCTATCTCTCAGACAACTTTAACAGCACTGTGGTCAGTCTCTGTAGCCATTTTCTCTGTGGGAGGAATGTTTGGCTCCTTCTCTGTTGGCCTCTTCGTTAACCGCTTCGGCAGGTATGACTCTTCCTATGACCAACAACACTATTAATCAGCACTTCCGATAGACATGACAAACAGAGGACTTACACATACTCTTGCTATTTCTCCTAAAGGAGGAACTCCATGCTCATGACCAATGTGCTCGCCTTTGCTGCTGCTGCATTTATGGGCTTCTCTAAGCTGGCTGCTTCCTGGGAGATGCTCATCATTGGACGCTTCATAGTGGGTCTCTACTCAGGCCTGTCCACTGGCTTTGTGCCAATGTATGTTGAGGAAATCTCACCTACATCTATCCGTGGAGCATTGGGCACTCTGCATCAGCTTGGCGTAGTGTTGGGCATTCTCATGGCACAGGTGAGATCTTTCACCCCTTCAACTCCAACTGTCTCCCCCCTTTTATTAGTTATACGACTCAATCTTTATTATTATTATTAGTTGTAGTCATACTTTCATTACTACTATTATTATTATTACTATTATCATTGATGTTAGTGCGCCTCTCCACCTCTCACTCACTCTCTCTTTCTCTCTTATTCACTCACTCTGTCTCTCTTTCTCTCTCTCTCTCTCCTTCCCTCTTTCTCTCTCAACCAAACTGGTCAAGGCAGATGGTCTCCCAACTAAAGCTCCGCCTCTGCTTGAGTTTTCTTCCTGTTAAAAGGGAGTTTTTCCTTGCCACTGTTGCTGCTCATGTGGGAATGTTGGGTCTCTTTAAATTAAGTTAAAGAGTACTGTCTAGACCTGCTCTATGTGAAAAGTGTCTTGAGATTAGTGTTAATTTTGTCGCCCATTTTTCAATTTCTTCTTAGTCTTGTGTCAACGTTTCTTATTAGTCTTAGTCATATTTAGTCATTCACATATCAGTTTTTGCTGGCGTTAAATAATAAGACTCTTACAGCTACAGACTCTTACAGCTGAGACATAACAAAAACTTAAAAGGATAGACCTACTGTACACCTAAAATACATGTTGGGATCGGTTCTGTGCTTGAGATTACAATATAACAAATGCAATTTTGTTCTGAACAGAAATAATGTATCACAAAAGCTAGAATAGACCCATTAAGTAAGAAAAATCCATTACGAGATTTAGGTCTAAAAAAAAGTGTCTTTGAATTAAAGTGAAAACATAAACACAGTAAACACCTATAAACAAAACAGTCATGAGCAGTTATCATTCTACTACACTCTACTTATCTCTATTAAGCTTAAGGAAAGCACTTCTTTCCAATGTAACTCTAGCTCTGTTGCGGCGGCCACTGGAGAGGTCTCCAGTTAAACTAAAGACTCGCTCAACAAAGACTTGGGAAGCTGGCATTGCCAGAAGATCTAATGCCAGAGGTTTCAGCATTGGAAATGTGGTGGAGCTTTGAGAGGACCAGAGCTCTATTCCTGATTCTTCTGGGTAATGGGACAGGATCTCTTTGAATTTTTGTAGCTCTTGTTTTATGTTGGTCTTGGAACTCCTTGGCCTTAATGGCTGATGAGCACTGAAAAACCTAAACCTAGGTGCCTCTGTAACCTCTGAGTTTCCAATGGCCTCTTCATCAGTAGCCTCTTCTTGATATGGTACAGTGTGAGTGATGAACTCTTCAGCTTTATCTAGGAGATTCTGTATGTCGTCACTGTCATTGTCAAATCAGGGTTTCTGCTGACACACATCCAGAAAGCAGCTAAAGTGTGAAACCATGTTTACCACCATCTTCTCTGCCACTGTCCATGATGTCACCTGGCAGCACCATGGTGGCTGCAGCAAAAGCTGGGAGAAAGCGGCAGTCCTGTATGAATATGACGACGAGAAAGATAAAAGCAAGTGTCTTGTAGTGGAAACAGACTGTGACAAAATATGTGGCTTGCTTCTCAAGGAGAAAACCCCCACAAATCTAAAAGTCCATTTAAGAAGCTCGCACAAGATGGCTAATCTTGATTACCAAAACAGGCTAGCCTCTGTGATTCTCTTATGATGATGTTCTTATTGTTTCTCAGCTCAAGCAGGGCTGCAGCCTCCTCTTTGCTGAGGAGGTTCCCTGCTTGGCTGGAAATTCCTATCAAAGTGCTGGAGGTCAGTTTTGAATAAGTGTGTGATCTTAGGTGGTAATCTGGACACGGGTGGAGCCCAATTAGGTTTAAGAGTGAAAGGAGGAGGATCTGATTCCCCTTCCTTTTCAAAATATGCTGTCAATCTGATCCTCCTGTGATATTGTTGCATATCCCATCTACTTGGTTCAATCATGTTTTTGTTACTACCTATGGTGGGAATAAAACTTAAACCCTTTTTTAACAGGTTGAATTGTGGGGCAGTCAATTCGAATTTTTTTGATAAAACTAGCATTACATACGCTGTAGGTTTTGACCAGTGGATATCATCTTTGAGAGAGAAAAACAGTTTGGCCAGCAAATCCGGGATGTGTTAGCAGTTTTTTCGTATTTGAGTGTTCAGTTGTGTCAGCTGATCTTATTCTTTGTGTGGTAACCATTTGGAGTAATTGATGAGAGGCACCCAAACCTCTGCCTTAGGGAACTGCTTCTCAGCTGCTTTAACTGCAGCTATTAGTTGTTTGGTAGCAATTGTTCAGACCAAAGGACAGAATGATTTTTTCCACTTCAATGGAGACAGCAGCCTTCTGGATGAGAGCCTCAGCATGTGCGAATGTTGCACCTAGATAACTGTCCACCTGTAGGTCATTGCTGTTAAAGGGCGGAAACCTGGCTAGATTTGAGTCTCCTATTATAGCCCATTTTTTGCCCACACTGAGACCCCAGTTTTTTTTGTTTGTATTGACATGTCTAATTGGTCTGCATGTGGCATTTTGTGTAATATATTGTGTTTGTGTAGCCTAATTTTGACGGATGATCTCAGTCTGTGAGTTTCTGTCGATCCAGAGGCCCCTCCACAGGTGGGATGTGTCTCAGGGGCGGTGAGTCACATTTGAAGTCCCCATGTAGGGCTGTAGTCTATCATCCAGGTCCTGAGGTGGCAAGTCCATAATGCATTCATTATTGAGGAGAACAGCAGGGTTAGGAGGGTGGATCAGAGGCGGTCGAGGAGGCGCATTATTGAGGGGAACAGTAGGTTTTTTATTATTGAGGGGAACAGCAGGGTCAGGAGAGTTCGAAAAATGGAAGGACAGAGAGTCGAGCTGGACTTGTAGCCTTGGAGTGGGCCTGTATTTAAGGCTGAGGCATTGGGTTCCCTGTCCCCTAGGGAAGAGAGATGAAGTCCCCTCTGGGCTTTTAGAAGGAGGAGGTGGTGGCTAAGAAACAGGAGGAGTGGAGGAAGGAGAGGCCGGAGCGGTGTCATTGGTGTATGGCTTAAAACGGAGCCTGTGTTTTGGGTCACAGCGGGCTCTCTGTCCTTTAGGGATGAGATATGGAGGCCCAATTGAGTCACCTGGAGAGGTGAGGTGAGTGGAAGAAGGAGAAGAAGGAGGAGGCTAAATCGAGGTGTCAATTAGGTCGTCCCCTAGCCTGGGCTATGACGTCATACTCTGCCCGAGCAGATGGCGGGATGGGGTCAGGTTGCTGTGGCTGTGTGGGAGTCCCATCCTCACCCCTGAGCACATAGGTATCTTTGAGTCTGGCAATAATGAGAGCTTGTGCCTGTTCCAGTGTCTCTTCATTTAGGCCCAAATAACGTCTGGCCCAGGATGAGGCAACTTCAAAGGGTTCCGTCCAGTCATAGGTGGAGAGCTGGGACAAGGCCTCAAGTTCAGTCTCTAAGGCATCTATGTAGTGATCCTGGAGGATTAGCATAGTTGTGAACTCCCAATTTTTTGCATTGCCCTCACTTACGGTGTGTTTTTTCATTTGGGACGGCGGGCTTGATAATCATCTGATCTGATCCCAGCTACGGTAGTAGCGAGGGTCGGGGTGGTGGTATGGAGAATCGCCCCTGCAGCGCTGTCTGTTGCGGCCACGGTAGTACGAGACCATTGTCCAATCACCCCTGTCTTCTCGTTGGTCAATAGTTTGGAGTACTATTTTTATTTGATAAAATTTAAATAACAAAAAATAATAAAAAGGACTAACACAAACAAGCTGTGGAAACAATGTTTCGGTCCTCAAAAAAGGACCTTCTTCAGGTGAGCTTGTTTGTGAAGTCAAAAATAGCTGTGAAGCTGGTGAAAGATAGCTGTGAAGCTGGATAATTGTGATGTCAGTTGTTACTCCTGTGAGCAGTGAAATGAGTGAGCATAGTTCATTTGCAGCAACATGTCATGAGAGTAGGCATGACATGTCCTTTCTTGAATGACGAAAAGTACGATAAGAAGCACAACAAAGCAAATTAAAAGAGATCCATGTCAGATCAGTGTTAGGTGAGTACTCACATCCACAGAACATTAAAAACAAAGACACTGAACTCCTGACTGCCGGTCACTGTGTGCGCATGTGCCCAAACATTCATGTACTATCACTAACCTAAACTTGTTCCCCGGAGTTCTCTGTGCTCTCTTGTTTCACAGGTGCCCTGGACAGTGTCCTGGACCCTGCAGATGTCCTTAGTCCATGACTGCAGCTATTATTATTAATGTTGATTGATTGTCCATAACTGTCTCCTCTCTCCCTCCTTCCCTCTCCTCTTATCCTTTCTCCCTCTTCTCCTTCTCCCCTTCAACCTCAACCGGTCAAGGCACAGGTTTATCAACAATAAACACAACCTACCTACCCATAATAGAAACACAAAAATCAAGGAAAATGTTCACAAAACCTGTCCAAGTCTACAAAGTTGGGATGTTTAATTGCATTGCTACTGCAGTAATAATGGTAGCTGAAAGGCACTTTAATTACTGTAGTAACAGTGCAACTGAATCTAAAAGGCTGATGGCTTACCTGCAATGGAAATACTCCTGTAACACTCCCTGTGGGGTAGGATCCTGTGTGAAGGACAGAATAAATGCACCCATGTGAACCTGGCCTTAGCTATTCAGGGTTACTTTTTTTTTTCAGGCACAGACATCTTAATTGATAGTGGATAGACAGGAAATCATGGGAGAGAGAGGGGGGTGTGACATGCAGTAAAGGTCGTCCGGCCGGGATTCGAACCAGGGTCCGCTGCGTATGTGGCATGCACTCTAATCTGCGCGCCACAAGGTGTGTGGGGGGGGGGGGGGTAATAGCAATAACAACGTTACACGATAGAGGCTGTTATAGGTTGTTATTTTATACTTATGTGTCAGAGGAGTATATATAAGTATATATATATATATACACTTCACTCTATCTCTTCCATTCTTATCAAATGCTCTTCAGGCTACAAACAAATGTTTTGTGCTATAAGTGGAGTAACCCAAATAAACATCTTAAGGCCTTAGTCTCATTATTGGACATAATAAGATTATTACGTTAATCTAAACCTATAAAGCATGTCTGACAAATGCCTGACTGCAGTTCTTAAGGTTGTAAGCTGATGTGTCTGCAGAACTTGTTTTCACATTCATCTCCTGAATGATTAAAATTTCTTGGTACTCACCTTTGATGCCAGTTAATCTGTACTCACAAGCATGATTTGTGACATTACAACTAGTTTGGAGCCACTTGTGGTTGAGTATGCAACTTACAAAAGTGTGATGTGGAAACTCCACTGCACATACATCAGTACACGTACACTGACCTTGACAGGGACTTAAGAGTCAGCTTGTGATGAGCAGGAACATTTTTGAAACGAAAAATATTTGTCTGTTCATAATTCTGATTTTTTAAAATTAAAAAGTAATTTAACTTTTTTTCAATGGAAAAACTGTCAGACACAAGTTATTAGTCTGATTATTTTACTGCAAACTAAAGTGAACAATGCAAACTAAGAAAAGATCTTTTTCAGATTTTTATATTCATATAGGATTTATTGCTGTAACTTATAACAAATACAGGCAATAATCTTCATACGTGTATAAGCAGTGTCTTGTGTGTCTTGTGTAGATTTTTGGGATTGAATCCATCATGGGGAATGACTCCATGTGGCCCCTCCTGTTAGGTTTCACTATACTGCCAGCTATTGTACAGTGTCTCCTGCTGCCCTTCTGTCCTGAAAGCCCTCGATACCTCCTCATCAATTGCAATGAGGAGAGCAAAGCACATAGTGGTGAGACACGCACACACACATACACATTATTAATAATGCAGTAAATGTCGTACATTAAAAGCACATTTGAAGGGGATCTTTTACGAGCCAACTGATTACAGAAAGGAAAAGTGTTTATATGGGCCCTTACTGTGGTTTGTGGACACACTTGAAAAATTGTGAACCTGTCCTTTAATAATTCATCTTTTCACAATCCTGCTAAGCCCATCTGGCACCACTAACTTTGTGATGGTATGTGACAGCTGTATTTCCACACTGACATTAATGTAACCTATCTTCCAGTGTTAATAAAGCTGCGAGGCACTGACAATGTAAATGAGGACATGCAGGAGATGAGAGAGGAGAGCCAGAAGATGATGAGGGAGAAGAAAGTGACCATACCTGAGTTGTTCCGCTCTCCCATGTACCGCCAGCCCATCTTTGTCGCCATCATGATGCAGCTCTCACAGCAGCTGTCTGGAATCAATGCAGTAAGTCCAGGTGTTATTTCAGATCTGTTATGTGGAAGGTGTTGCTATCACCAACTTACAGATTGATAGAATATTATGGAATATTATAGAACAGGGGTTCCCAACCTTTTTCAGCTCAGGGCCCACTTGAAAATCTCATAAATGTTCAAGGCCCACCTCCGACCCAATAAACAATACAGAGGCCAAATAATGTGTTCTCAGGCCACTTTTTTTTATTACATTATTCATATATTATTTTATTTTTATACAATTAACTTTTTTTTTTTTCCCACAAAAATCATATTATTTTGAAAATGATTTGACGGGGCCGCGGCCCACAGGTTGGGAATCACTGTTATAGAATGTTAGGTGGACACAATCATTACTCCAAATGAATTATAATAATGCTGGAAGTGTAAACAGGAAACATGTTAGCTGTTTGCTGCCCACAAGTGGCCAAAAAAGAGACTGTCCAGCTCCTGTTCCTAATATTACCTCATGCTCTGCAGGTGTTTTACTACTCCACTGGGATATTTGAAAGAGCAGGTGTTTCCCAGCCTGTCTATGCAACAATTGGAGCAGGAGTGGTTAACACTGCCTTCACTGTAGTTTCTGTAAGTCACAAAAGTAAAATTATTTTTGAGGAAATAAAAAAGCATTTGGTTTTAGGATGGTGGGATGTGAACATGTTTCTTTCTGTCTGTGCAGTTGTTTATCGTGGAGCGTGTGGGTAGAAGACCACTCCAGCTCATTGGATTGATGGGAATGGCATTTTCAGCAGTTCTTCTAACTGTGGCCATGGCATTATTGGTGAGTGTATGATGATACCAACTGTAAACATTTTACATGTGTAGTGATTGCTATTATTATGTGACATCATATATGAGTCATGATAACATCATAAGTAAAGCTGATGTGATACATCAGCTTTACTATTTTCCAAAATATGGAATAAAAATAAAACATGCTTTGGTTATTTTTATTTTTAGTAGTTTACTGTATATAAAGTTAGAATTTCTTTTCGATGATACTGTAGCTGTAAAACATTTGAATGAAGTGAGTGAAGCCTTCCTCGTGTGCTGTGTTCCTCAGGACCAGCTCAAGTGGATGTCTTATGTCAGCATTGTGGCCATCTTCAGTTTTGTGGCCTTCTTTGAAATTGGCCCCGGCCCCATTCCCTGGTTCATTGTGGCCGAACTCTTTAGCCAAGGGCCCCGTCCTGCAGCCATTGCAGTTGCTGGCTTCTCCAATTGGTCTGCCAACTTCTTAGTGGGCATGGGGTTCCAGTATGTTGAGGTAAGGCAGCCTGTTATTTAGAAAGAGAATAGCATTGTGCCATTCAGTCCAGGAACACCATCAACCAAACTATCGCTTTGCATAATAATTTAAATGAAAATGTTTTGCCTTTGATTTACATGCAGCAACTGTGTGGCCCCTATGTCTTCATCATCTTCACCATCCTGCTTCTGGGCTTTTTCGTCTTTACCTACTTCAAGGTGCCAGAGACCAAGGGTCGCACCTTTGACGAGATTGCAGTGGGCTTCCGCCAGTCTGCTTCTCATGGTGCTGACAAGTACTCAGCCCCTGAAGAGTTCAACATCCTCAGGGGGCATGATCTCAACCTTTGAAAGTTGTTTCAAATATCCCATATACTATTGTTAGGGTTTAGTCTTTACACAGACTGTAAATTGTGGGTCATTTTAGGGTCAGTTTGGAGCCCAAGAAGTCTGTTTTCAGCACTTCCGATGCTGCTAAAAAATGGCTTCTTATAGGTTAAATAATTGAGTGAAGGAAAGGAAGGATGTGCTGCAGCAGGAGAACAGGAGGGTTTGCACTGTAGATATGTGGAGTTATACTCTTGTAAGATTCTTATTTAAAATAGAAAATTTAAAAATTGAACATAAGCTCTTAAATTGTTGCCTCTCTTAGAAACTGTTCATGTCTGTTATATGCAACCAGGAAGTCTGAGTAGTCATTATGAAAACATAGTCATCATCCACAGGGCAGAGCTGTGTCGTGTTCTGGATGAGATGCAGTTTTGTTCTGCCCTCTGCACAGTGTCATACCCCACCAGAAGTGTTTCAAAAGCAGAGCGTTTTGCTCTGCAATTCCAGAGAGAAGAGAGTCACACTCCTCTCCATGGCTTCCTGGAGAGGAAGCCATGGAGAGAAAAATCTTGTGATTTTCCACTTCCAAGATGAGCCCCGAGTCATTCATTGTGTCAGATATCCTCTGACTAGTTGACTTCTGGCCTGGTGTTTCGATGCCCATAAATCTATGCATCTTTGCTGCGGGGCATGCTGTCAAGACTTTGTTCACATTTATACACTTACAAATATGTATATGTATTAACAGTTAACATGTATTTGCTTTCCTACTCACAAATGAAATATTGATAGTATACCCACACAGTGAGTGGAGTAGCTGGTATGTGAAACATGAAAGTTGTGTAGAGACATTTCTTAATCCAGTTTCTTCTGAATATTCTGATAAACATCTCAAAGTCTAAAGCTTTTAAACCACCTTTTTCATAACTTTTAACTCTCCGGGATTTAAAATATAGTGGATTTAAAGTCATATAATTAGCCCATTCTACTGCATTTGGACTAATAATACCAAAGATACTATGAATGGATAGACTTTCTATCAATTCACTCAACTTCAGCATTTTTTGACAGGGCATTAATTGTTGGTGCCCCCTCAGTTATTATGGTCCATTGGTGCTCACTAATGATGTAACTGAGAGAGGAAAGTGAGAATACAGTTGATGAGTTTCAGACATCCCAACCTGTAAAAAGTTTGGGGGGGGGGGGGGTGCGATCGTGTTGGGTGCGATTGGTCTACTAAGCAGCAACACAGAACTGTCAGGACACTTTGCTCTCACGCGCGCTGCATTGATAGTCACACAAACAAACACACGCACAGTCACTGTTTAGACTGCACATTTGTTTGCTTACTAGGGGTGTGACATGATTAAATGTGCCGATATTGTTGTCGAGGTGAGTATTGTCTTACGAAGCAATATTAAGGGTGCGCACCAAAAACAGAAAAGGTTTTCTATCGCTCATTTGCACATCATGTCTTCTTTTTATAATGTTACGTGTGGATGATTAGCCTTGGCCCAGCTTCTACCTGCTGAGAAGATCTCACAGTAGTATGAGATAAGGAGGAGCAGGGTTAGGTTGACCTCAGGTCTACACTGAGAGCCTGAAGTAGGAGCAGCAGAGAAATCTAGCTGAGCTATGGAAGCCTAATAATGCAAAAAGTCACACGACCAAATTATAACACAATTTATATGTTGTTCTACTTGTGTATGTGTGTGATATAGGATTTGTGCAATTTACGTTTATTTCTGTTTTTTGCTAGTAATATGTTATAATTTGTGATCATTTGATTCTTTATTTCATTTGTATTTATATTCTAGGATTGTTTCTATTCTTTATAATTCACATTTTGGTATTTGTGATCATTTTGGTATTTATGGTTATTTCCATAAATACCAAAATGATCTATCTATAAAATATCTATCTATATGGGCAAACTTTTTACAGTGCTTGCATATTGCATGCTGCGTATGATAATTCATACTTAGAAAGTAGAACTAGTGACATTCATTACAAGATGATTAATTAAAACATTTCAAAATGCACCTGCATTATTTTGTGAATTTCAAAAGACCAGTCATATATTTCCTCATTTAAGTTTTCTTTAAAATAGTGTTAAAATCTCATCTCGTCTTGATCTCGTGACACTAATATCGTGTCTCGTCTCACCTTGTGAGTGTATCGTCATTCCCCTAGAATTTATGGGCGTCAGGGAGCCGCTATCAATATGCGGGAGACTCCTGGAACTTCCGGGAGAGTTGGGATGTCTGGAGTTTTTTTCTGTCTATAGATATGACCACATTAGATCCGGAGCAGAGAAAATTTGAATTGGTGGTCTAACTACCTCAATTAAAATAGAAAACAAGCAATGAGGAGAGATTCTTGACAGCTGAAAGAGAAGTGATACAACAGCCATAGCTACTTGACCCCATCCAAACAGTATGTATCAAACATTCTGGTGAGCTGCTAGCTAAACAACAAATTAGCATTCTGGTCGGTGTAAACCTTGCCAATTGTTGTTAACCTTTAGCATTTGTTGCGTTGTTATGTGTTGGTATGGTTTCCTTTGACATTGTTCAATACTGTTAAATTAGAAAAAATGTTAAGTGGTTTATTCAACTACAGGCAGAAACAAATCAATGTTTTATATATTTTCTGTCCTTTTATTATGACATGTAGCCTACTCACTAAACTACTACTAAGTTCTAAGTTAGTAAAATGTTAAATGGTATAGTTATTGAGATATGTGAAGTATGTAAGGATATTATGCATTGGTGTACTGAGAAGAAACAAAACTTAACTGTTTATATGGACTGAGTGATTACTGTTTTTTTGTTGAGACAATACTATAGACCATGCTGCTCAAGTTGCTGTCATCCCACTGCCTCATCCCACTGCCTCGTGGTCTCCATCTCCATAATTACCATCATCTAATCGCTTACTGGATCTTCACCGCCATCATTACTTTAAGTCTTTGTCTCCATTGCTCATCAGATTCAACTGTCTTTGTCTTCCCTATCCTTTTGGGAGCAAGGATTGCTAGGGAACTCAAGTGCACTCAAAAAAGTCATGAAACTGGGGTGAAAAACACAAAGACAGATTTCCTATTCTGCTGGTTATTTATATGAAAGGTATAGACTGTTTCTTTTTGAGATCTTGTTATGTTGTTATTTTGTTCTTGTTGGGTCACATTTTTTAAAATGTGGTTGAAGTTTACTGGGTTTTAACCTAATTGCCCTAGCTAAATTTGGTTGCCATCTCAAATAATTTAAGTAACCATATTTACTATAAATCAGTTGATAATGGAATTTTGAATCATGGTCCTGGTTGTAGGCGTGCTTTTGTTTCATACACAAGAGGTGTACGAGTTCAATGATTCCTGTAACAAAATGGAATGTGTACTGCTGTTAATGAAAGATAAAGGCAAGATTATAGTTCTGACTGACAGGAAATAAGAAACTATAACATATTGCAGTTAAAGTTATTTAGAATTTAGATAAGATATACCTACAAATCCTGGTGTAGACATATAGCAAGTGGGTTATATATGCATTTACATTTTTTATTTTGAATATAAAATTATTCTACATGTAGCATTACATGGGTTGCTCCCAGTACATTAATATTACTTTCTGTCCTGTTCATTACAGCTGTAAAAAGGTGGTCTAAAAAGCAGGAATCCCTGCTGTTGCACTCTGTATCTGACTTTTAAAGAGTAATCTTAACACCAAGCTGTGAATCAGTGTTTCTTTGTCCTCTCTGGTTTTAAGTATCAGTATCTGTTTCTCCTCCAATCACAACCAGCATCACTGATGGAAGTGGCTGTGTGTGTAAAACTGTGCACTGTTCCACCTGTAACCCCACCTGTTACCCCACCTGACAGTGATGTCAGTAATACCACTTCTACATTACTGCACCTGTGTGACAAGTTTTCAATTCTTGGACTTACATGCCTATTTCAACATCAGCATTAGTAAGTACAATTTGTACATCTTAAGCAAATACCCTATTAACAGTCCATTTTGAATGTGAATATTTTGTATTTTGTATTTGTATTTATTTTTAATCATTTGCTTCCTGTGTGAGGGGTGGATCAATTTCTGAGGCTAATCTTGACTTCTGGTGGCTGAAGAGAGCACAGAACGGCCCCTTAGCTGCACTGAAAGAGTGATTCCCCAGTCAGTGATGTCACTGCAGGTGTCTTGGTTCTGACAGGTAAAGAAAATCTTATCTGCTGTAATTTTGACTTTTTAACTCATAACTTTGACTCAATTTTTTTTTTAATTATAGAATTTACATACATAACATACTGATGAGATAAAATTATGTTCAGACTGAATGAATATACTCCAAGTAGATGCCTACATGGACAACCATATACGTGTAGTAGTTCTGATTACTTCTTGCACATGTTCCATACATGCACTGGCAACACAAACAGTACAGCCAATTTGGTTTACCACATGTGCTTTTGGTGCACCATATCTCCGGTAGAAATTCCTTATTGACCCTCTCAATGTAAATTACATTTTTTCTAGTTTGAGAAAAAGCATAACATCCTCTAGGCAACGGGCAAGCAATGGGGGTGTGGTGGATTTCCACATAAAGAGAATTTTATCATGGGCAAGCAGCGAGGTGAATGCAATAACATCAGATTGTGCTTTAGTGAATGTGCCTGTAGGACCACTGAATATTGCACTTAAAGGGTTTGGTTCAATGGTTATGTTGAAAGCACTAGAGGGGCAGTTGAAGGGGATTAACAGCCAGGCCAGGCTAACACATCCAAAACACTGCTTCCTTCCATCGTGCTTGCTGACATCTGCTCCTTGGAAAATAAACTGGACTACCTGAAGCTGGATTTATCAACTAAATGGGAGATGAGAGACTGTTACTCCATAATTCTGACAGAGACATGGTAAAACTCATCTGTTCCAGACGATGCCGTTGGCATGGAAGGGGTAACAACATTCATTCAACATTAATGAATAATTACACTGCCGGCATTTGATTAGTCAGCAAATTAACATAAATTGACCAAGCTAGCAAACATGAACTTAATTTAGTCTGCTAATTTGATCATTTAGAAATTGTATACAATGGATATGAAAATAAAATAATACTGGTGATGTGGTTTAACAGAGACATAACATTTTGTCGGAGTGCGATTGGTCTAATAAGCTGCAACACAGAGCTATAATATGCGCTGCAGTAATAGAATAGTCACACAGACACACACACGCAGTCTCTCTCTAGTGCTCACTTGCTTGCTCCAGATTCCGGGAGATTGTATCTCATTTGCGGGCGTCAGGGAGCTGCCATCAATATACGGGAGACTTCCAGATATTCCAGGAGACAGATTACAGATGATGTGGTATGCTTTGGATCATGAGCCGTGCCACACCTTGTCCACACTTTTTTCTTCGCAACAATCTTGTACAGGTTGACCAGAGTTACATCTGTTCCTGAACGGTGCTGCTTCTTAGATGTTTTTTTGGCAAAGTCTGATCTGGCCTTTCTATTCTTGAGATTTATGAATGGTTTGCTCCTTGAGGTGAACCGTCTGTATATGCTCTCGTGAGGTCTTCTCTTTATGGTAGACTTGAATAATGATATGTTTACCTCCTGGAAAGTGTTCTTCACTTGGCTGGATGTTGTGAAAGGGGTTTTCTTAACCATGGAAAAGAACCTACAATCATCCAGCAGTGGTGGATGATCATCTTCCATGGACATCCCTGTGTTTTTGTCAGAATGTACCATACTGTTGATTTGTTCACAGGAACAGCTTCCAAATGCAAAGACCACACCCGGAATCAACTCCAGACATTTTACCTGTTTAATTGATGATAAAATAACAAAGGAATTGTCCACATCTGTCAATGAAACAGTTTTTAAATCAGTTGTCCTATTATTTATGGTCCCCTCAAAAAGAGGATGGTACATATTAAAGAGTAGGGGAGACTGGGGACAGTTGCAACACTTTTTACATTACTCTCAGTTGCTCAGAGACTATTTGGACTAGGCCCAACAAACCTTTACATATTAAACTTACACATGTCTGCTAATTACCCATACCATTTAAAGATGGTTACATATAACATATCAATCACAATATTGATTTGAATAGAAAAATTCAGATGTTGCAACTGACCCCAAACCTGGGGACTATATATATATAATAAATAGAACATAAAAAGAATAAATAAAATAAACATAAATAAAAATTCTGCAGACTCCAGAACAATTCTGCTGGCTTCCAGAAAGAATCAACAAGAATGGAGATCATTCAGAGTCACAGTTGTGACATGTGTAAACATCAACCCCAGGTGTGCAATCTTTATGTGCCCAGGACTTGCACATCCAGCACTGGAGCCACACTTCCCTGGATTTGGAGAAACAGACGATGCAGACATCTTCTTCCTCTTCAGAGTTGGATCCTTCTCTCTTCTGTTTTGGGTTTTCTTTATACTTTTCTTTGTGGTTTGCTTTACTTTTATCCTTTTTTGCCTTCCTCTGTACAGTTTTTTTTCTTCCTCTTTCCTCTTCTGCTTTTTTCACAGATGTGTCTGTGAGGATGTCAGTGGAGGGTTAGGGTTAGGGCAGATTCTTATTTCTCTATAATGTAATGTAATTTTGTTCTGTTCATCATGAGCATAGGCACAGTAAAATACACAAATTGTGTTCAGGCTTTTTGCCTTTGATGTACAGGTTAGTAGAGAGAGACAGGAAATTGGAGGCAGAGAGGGGGGAATGACATGCAGGATAGGACCACACGGTGCAGGATTCGAACCGGGGTCGCCTGCAGCAAGGACTGTACCCTCAACACATGGGGCGGGTGCTCTAACCACTGAGCTATGCTCTACCCCAGAATTGTGTCTATTTTTAACTTAAGTTTTGATATGACTAGCCAACTTAGAGGGACAGCTGAATCATTGAATAGTCAACAAAACAATGATTCCAACTAGGTAAGTTTCACTCGTACAAAAGGTCAGGACAGTATGACAAAAATACAACTCATGAAAAAGGCTACTTTCATACCTCCAAAACAACTTTTCTTGATAAAAGCAGGATCAGATGCTCAATATGGCCTCTCTCTTTTTGATGGGCAGAGGGTCTAACTGAGCATGTGCAGTGTGAATGTCATCACTCTAGCATGCTTCTGATTGGAGAAATAAGACTTATTGCAACTGTTCCCAGTCTCCCCTATATTTCTCAAACCCTTTCTCCAATTTGGATGTGCACTTTAAACTCATATTCATTATAAAGCTGTAAGTTGAATATGTTTTGGTAAACAGGTGGATCTTGATAATGATAATGATTACGTGAAATCCAAACTGAGTCTAAAACTCAACTTTGCACACACCATAACTAATAACTGTATTGCTTGTTTTCCTCATGCAACAACCGTCCACTTAACTTTTTAAATACAAATATATTCTAATATAATATGTAATGGACATTTACACTATGCTCACCACCATCAATTTTTAGAAGTACTTCTTGAAGGGCTGGAAAGGCTCAGAATAGTGGAATCTGAATGTACTTGTGTAGTGTATTTTTGTATTTGCATGTGTGATGTAATGGATAGAGTTTTAGACTTTAGACTTACAGTAAAGTTCAGCAGTGCCATAAATGACTGTGCAGTTAAACTCAGACTGTGAATATACAGACTGAAGCCTCAACATCTGCAACATCTGCAACATCTGTTCCAGTTTTAGTCATGACCTCTGATCCTTTTTCAGCTTTTTCACAAGAGCAGTGCCTCCACTACAGCTGCTCCTCCTCTGCATATCTGCATACATGTGTTGAAGGATCTTCATAAAATTATGGTTTACAATTACATGCACAGTAGTCCTTGTACTGTGTTTATGATCTATTAATAACCACAAATAAAGTCAGACAAGTGCTGGTATAAAACAGTATTTTAATAGTATTTTCTTTTAAATCATTTAAAAAAATAATTGTAATCCATGCACATAGAGTATTACACAACCCAGTGTGTTTTCAGTTCCATGCTCTGTCAGCCTGACGGGTACAAATTCAGGATTCTGAATAAATCCAGGTATGATAAATGTTAAATGTGTTTGGTCAAAATGAGAACGGTGAGCAAACATCCCAGGGCCACACAGGGGGACCTAGTGAATGACCTGCAGAGAGCTGAGACCAAAGTAACAAAGGCTACCATCAGTAACACACTACGCCGCCAGGGACTCAAATCCTGCAGTGCCAGACGTGTCCCCCTGCTTAAGCCAGTACATGTCCAGGCCCGTCTGAAGTTTGCTAGAGAGCATTTGGATGATCCAGAAGAGGATTGGGAGAATGTCATATGGTCAGATGAAACCAAAATAGAACTTTTTGGTAAAAACTCAACTTGTCGTGTTTGGAGGAGAAAGAATGCTGAGTTGCATCCAAAGAACACCATACCTACTGTGAAGCATGGGGGTGGAAACATCATGCTTTGGGGCTGTTTTTCTGCAAAGGGACCAGGATGACTGATCCGTGTAAAGGAAAGAATGAATGGGGCCATGTATCGTGAGATTTTGAGTGAAAACCTCCTTCCACCAGCAAGGGCATTGAAGATGAAAGGTGGCTGGGTCTTTCAGCATGACAATGATCCCAAACACACCGCCCGGGCAATGAAGGAGTGGCTTCGTAAGAAGCATTTCAAGGTCCTACAGTGGCCTAGCCACTGCTTGGTTGATAATCTAGTCTATTTGACAATTTTCCAAATAAAACATATGAATCCCAAAGTATGGCAGTAACTGGCTATTTTAAGTTTATATTTTTCTCAGAATAAAAACTATATATATATACCTTTGTATTTACAAAGCCTTGACATTATTATTTTAATCTGCCTTTCTCTTCTCTATCAGTGTCTTAGTAAATTGATATGCTACAATGTCACAGTAAACTTTGACTTGATGCCCCCCCACAAATTATACTGGATATTTTGTTTTAACAACATACTTAAGTATCTTATGATGAAAAAGAAATCACTTCCAATCAAGTATTTTGGGGCAATTTTAACAAGAAATGTTAAAATGTTAAATGTTAATGTTAAAACATCTCATTATAATAGTGTAATTGTTAATATAGTGAACTTTATTGAAAACAAAAGTTCTCATTATTACAATAAAGAAAATGTTTTTTGTGGAACATCCTGATTGTCTTCATCACCTTTACAAAAATGTTTTTGAGGACATACAGTACATATGTTGAGATGTAAGAGTTGGGACATGTCATGTAAGAATTTGTAATGTATTTCTTTATTTGTTTGGAATACATGTTTGTATGAAAGAATTCTGCCCTACAGATGCTTATTTTTATATTCATCAGGTCAATATTGTCAGCCACTTTGCCACCACTGGGAACTTTTCCATGTGGGATGTACTTTGTGGCAAAGGCAACAGCTGTCTGTCTGATGTAGGCAATCTGATCAACTGCTGCTCAGGTCAAGATAAGGCTTCCAGTGTGTGCAATGGTTGGACTATCAATACCACGTCACACCATTTCTCTGCAGGGTTATGATTTGTACATTCAGCTGTTAACATAGTTACTCAATTTGTGGAAAATCCCTGCCAATGTCACCTGACTGCTGCAGTGTCATACACCGTCCTATGACCTGACCTGTACTTGTTGTTATGTAGTGATCACAATTCACTCTGAATACATAATACATTTAAAGTATGTCTTGTTGAAATGCTACACATCAATAGCAGCTCAAAATGCTGGACAGTCCTGGTAACTGAATATCACTTTGTAAAATTTTGTACAATACTGGAAAAACTAATGAGATTCAGAAATGAGTCACAACAAATAAATATGAAGCACTATAAAAAATGTCAAGGCAGCATGTAGACAGTGTAACGTTGTCTGTGTTGTCACAGTACAGTTTTTAAGTTCTGTGTCTTAATAGCAGCATTAAAAGACAATGCATAAAATATCAACTGTTTCATAACCCCAGCCCTGTGATTTCATTCAGACACAGCTCCGTCGTTGAGTGGCTCTGGAGGTGCATCAAGTAGCTCAAACATATCATCGATGACCTGCCACAGGCAGTTGTCCAGGGGAAAGTCATTGTCCACTAGATTGACCAGAAAGTAGTTGTCGTGGATATACTTTATGATCATCCGTGATGGAGACTCATCTTCATAGAGTTTGGCCCACTGCTCGATCCACAAAGCAAAGGCCTCGTCCTGAGAAAAACACAGGGACAGGTTTAGTCAGAGCAGACCACAACCACATGTCCTTGTTATTACTCCTGGATCTTACCCTAACACTAGCATTAAATAGCCTGGATCTTTCAGCGTGGGAAGGAAATCCCACCCAACTTGCCAAGAATTCAGCGACGCAAATGTGGTCTTACAGTTAGTTTAAGATGTTGATAAATGCTTTTATTCCTTTTCCTAAGAAATCATTTGTATTTGTGCTGATGCTTAGGATATCTAGCACATGTCAGACAGCACTGTCTAATCACCTGCTATTACATAAATAAAACTAAGCTTTTAGGTTAAGAGGATAGGTTCACAGTTTTTCAAGTGTATATTCAAGTATTTCTTGAAATCACTGTCATTTCCATTGTCATCACTCATTAAGACGGACAAGATTTTTGCAACTACTTACTTCAGTACAACAATCACTACACTATTCTGAGTTTTGTTTCCTGCAAAAACAAAACCAGCATGTGGATCAAGATTCCTGAATTGCTACACATTAGCCAGTCAATCTTACCTTCCAAAACATAAAGCTGACTGGGTCCACTACTGTAGGCTGAACGATCTCCCTGCCAGGGAAGATGCCCCACGTCACAGCATTAGGCTGCATGTCAGGGGCATTGGTCAGGTTACGGCCCTGCACAGAAGATATTCACAGTCATGGATATTATTAATGAATAAACATTCAAACACTGAATGGCAGGTGCTCTCTGTTCAAACTTACGTGCACATTAACAATGTGGTAGTTGACACGGGGCTCGTACTTCTTCAGTACTTTGAGGAGGGCAGTCACATTTTCACTGGAGGTAAAGAACTCCAGATAGGCCTTTTGGATTGAGGCAGTATATTAACATATCAGACAAGAGCACTCCATTGGCACTTCATAACCAACTACTTTATTTTAAAACAATAAAACCAAATGCTGACATACTTTCTGAAAGACATAGCCTCCAGCAGGACCCCAGCCTACTATAGGGTCTGCAGAGGGTTTGCCATTGATGTTGGGCTGGGAGTTGATAGTGAGCACACCTCGTCTGTTGACCTTCTCCAGCTCATCCTTCAGCAAGTTGGTCTCTTGGGCAAGTGGCTCATCGTTCCATGGCAAACACATAACCTGGCAGAAGAGGAAACCTTAGCCTAAACATAGTAAAGCTTTAGAGGAACAGTTCCACATTTTTCTTCTGAGATTGAAGTCCAGATCATAAGTCTTTGGACAGTTACATATTCAATTGTAAAAAAAAAAAGTAATGGACAAAATACTAATTCTCAGCGGTGAGTGGATTTACATCAATATAGAAAGTTGTGTGGAGGTGGTTCAAAACAGAATTCTCATATTTCACATTTAGTGTTAAGTCCTTTGCAGTCAGTGACTGGCTGAAGTCTTGGAGGTAGAGACATCAGCACACACTTTGTATGGTTCCTGATCATGTTCATGGTCATGTTCACCCAGGCCAACACTGCAAACAACTTCAGCTATGGCTTGATGTGGACTCTTTACTCTGGTCTTCAGGAAGGCAGGTCAGAGTGACAGACCAGGTGATTGACTTGGCCAGTTGAGTATATTCCACCTCTTCAACCTGACAAGCTCTTGGGCTGTTTTTTGGGGATGTGCAGAGAGCCCAGTATGTCTATCTAAATTTGTTTACAAAGCAAAACTATTTGTATAAATACAAATAAAAGTAGAAATAAGTCTAACAATAATGCACTGTAAACTTGTATACTTGTTTTGATGAAGCTGTTTTTAAAAAACAAGGCAAAAAAACAACAACAATATTGACACAATTACATGATTACATGAGACAGGTTTGCCTTCTATGTGCAAACATAGACAAATGTTGAAATATGTGGGTAAGCTGTAAACTTAATACATATTTTTGCTCAGGGCCCTGTACAAAAAGGGCCTCAAGATTATATAATAATGCAAACGTCCTCTTAAGGCCCTTATCAAGCCCCAAGGCCCCTAGGTTCATGTTGTGCTTTATACAATATCCAGCATTCCCCCCAAAAATTATCACTGAATCAAATTGTTGGTTTTTGGACCTTGGAGCAGTTGCTTGGTTGATAATCTAGTCTATTTGACAATTTTCCAAATAAAACATATGAATCCCAAAGTATGGCAGTAACTGGCTATTTTAAGTTTATATTTTTCTCAGAATAAAAACTATATATATATACCTTTGTATTTACAAAGCCTTGACATTATTATTTTAATCTGCCTTTAGAAAGCAAAACTATTTGTATAAGTACATATAAAAGTAGAAATAAGTCTAACAATTGTGTTTGTCTTCTAATTTTAGGATATCGAAGTGTTAAAATAAGTGTTCTCCAACAAACTATTATAATTAGGGACCGAGCCGAAAGGCAAGAGGGCGAGGACTCCAGAGGAGTACTGCCCTTGACTGGAGGCAAGAACCCTATTGTTTTTGTGTCGTTTATTAGGGCCCGAGCGCTGACCAGCGCGAAGCCCTATTGTTTTTGCCATGATTATTCTTCTCTTTATTTTTTTTTTCTTTTTCTTATTCTTCTGACAAAGTAACAGCCTTTTTGCCCCCCTAAACGTGCTTCTGACGACACGACACACAAGCCAATCGGTGTTTAGGATTAGGCAGTACATGTCTCCAAAGCCAATGAGGACATGTGACCGACAACAATGACAACATGGCTTTGATTGACTGCTGTTCTAGCCTATGGAAATATTCGGTGAAATGAAGTTGATAACCTTTTAGCCAATAGTCAGAGGTTTCCAACGGTGTATGACACTAAGCTATTATGTTTGGCTGTCCATAAGCAAACTCCAAGCTTAACCGGCGTGCGCCCTGTGCGTAAAAGAGTTGAACCATATATCATTACGCACACGGCATTTTGGTACACGGTTGGTTCTTCTTCGACTTGACATATGACTTATACCAAAATAAACAGATAGATAGATAGATAGATAGATATGGCCAAACAAAAAATATATGGTTATATGTAATAATAATAATAATAATAATAATATGGCGTCAGCTTTCATTAGAGACCAAGATTTTGATTGTAGGCAAAGGGGATGTGAAGTTATAGGTGTTTGATTGCGGTTATACAGCTTTGGTAACCAAGTGTCCATTTGGAGTCTCCAAAAAGGACCTGAGGAAAACGCATGGACATACCTGTTGAAAAATAATTCTGAAAAATTCATCTTTTGGTCTTTTGACTCCAAATTTGGACTGCATGAAGCCAAGACCTGTGGCTGTGGCCTCATTGTGTCTATATCCTGCTGAGAGGTCCCTGAATGTCTGTACACATGTCATTGTAAAGGCAAACCTATGGGCGAGGAAACAACCCCATCATTGTAACCTCTGCCACTCTTGTTCAGTAAGTCACAGAATCACACAGACACTTTTACACCGCGTTCCAAATTATTATGCAAATGATATTTTTCTCAGATTTTCCTAAATAGTCAATGAGAATGACAGTCAGTATAATTTTCAAGTCATCAACCGTTAGAGTATAATTCGAATTTTATTGAACAAACGTCCCAATGATAACAGTATTTTTTTCAAAAATAAAAAACTCAAAATGCACTGTTCCAAATTATTATGCACAACACAGTTTCAAAACATTTTATAGGTTGTAAAGAACTGAAAATGGTCATTTGTTGAATTTGCAGCATTAGGAGGTCATAATTACTGAAATCAAAATCTATTTCAATAAAAAAAACATCTTAACAGGCCAAGTTACATGTTAACATAGGACCCCTTCTATAATATCACCTTCACAATTCTTGCATCCATTGAACTTGTGAGTTTCTGGACAGTTTCTGCTTGAATGTCTTTGCAGGATGTCAGAATAGCCTCCCTGAGCAGCTGTTTGGATGTGAACTGACTCCCACCCTCATAGATCTTTTGCTTGAGGATGCTCCAAAGGTTCTCAATAGGGTTGAGGTCTGGGGAGGATGGGGACAACCCCATGAGTTTCTCTCCTTTTATGCCCATAGCAGCCAGTGACACAGAGGTATTCTTTGCAGCATGAGATGGTGCATTGTCATGCATGAAGATGATTTTGCTACGGAAGGCACAGTTCTTCTTTTTGTACCATGGAAGAAAGTGGTCAGTCAGAAACTCTTCCAACTTTGCCGAGGTCATTTTCACACCTTCAGGGACCCTAAAGGGGCCCACCCGCTCTCTCCCCATGATTCCGGCCCAAAACATGACACCCCCACCTCCTTGTTGACGTCGTAGCCTTGTTGGGACATGGTGGCCATTCACCAACCATCCACTACTCCATCCATCTGGACCATCCAGGGTTGCACGGCACTCATCAGTAAACAAGACTGTTTGAAAATTAGTCTTCATGTATTTCTGGGCCCACTGCAACAGTTTCTGCTTGAGAGCATTGGTTAAGGGTGGCCGAATAGTAGGTTTTTGCACAACTGCAAGCCTCTGGAGGATCCTACACCTTGAGGTTCGTGGGACTCCAGAGGCATCAGCAGCTTCGAATACCTGTTTGCTGCTTCATGATGGCATTTTAGCAGCTGCTCTCTTGATCCGATGTTTCAAGCAGAAACTGTCCAGAAACTCACAAGTTCAATGGATGCAAGAATTGTGAAGGTGATATTATAGAAGGGGTCCTATGTTAACATGTAACTTGGCCTGTTAAGATGTTTTCTTTATTGAAATAGATTTTGATTTCAGTAATTATGACCTCCTAATGCTGCAAATTCAATAAATGACCATTTTCAGTTCTTTACAACCTATAAAATGTTTTGAAACTGTGTTGTGCATAATAATTTGGAACAGTCCATTTTGAGTTTTTTATTTTTGAAAAAAAATACTGTTATCATTGGGACGTTTGTTCAATAAAATTCGAATTATACTC
Source organism: Scomber japonicus (assembly GCF_027409825.1). Taxonomy (NCBI): domain Eukaryota; kingdom Metazoa; phylum Chordata; class Actinopteri; order Scombriformes; family Scombridae; genus Scomber; species Scomber japonicus. Next base: position 4,427,984 of record NC_070581.1, read on the forward strand.
TAACGGTTGATGACTTGAAAATTATACTGACTGTCATTCTCATTGACTATTTAGGAAAATCTGAGAAAAATATCATTTGCATAATAATTTGGAACGCGGTGTACAAGAATCCTGAGAGTGTTTCCTTTCCAATGATACCAGACACTTCTCTGAGTCTCAAACTATGTGGGATCTGTGCTGCTCACAACTTGGGCATGTCGTTTAGGCTAACAGCATAAAAAACAGGGGCGTGTGTTAAGTGGTTAATGTCGAATGTGCCATCATATTTGAACAAACTAGTCCTAGAGATTTCATCCCATTCACTTTAAATTCACACAGAATCATCTTGAGACATTGGAGATGAAAAGTTATCAAAAGCTTTTTGTCCATCATTCCTGGTTGCCGTGGTGACGTGGCGAATTTCAATGCTTCGCCATGAAATTTCAAACCCTCATAACTTGACTCCACATGGTCTGAGCTTTTCCAAATTTCAGATGCTTGTTTAGCGTCCTGGTCTGAACACATGTACAGTCTGATATTTAGTGACAGTCATAGCGCCACCTACTGGCAACAGGAAGTCACTTGCTTCGTTCTTTCACTAATTACTCCCATAATCATAAGTATTTACACCTGAAAATGACACAGCTGAGACATAAGACCTTGGTGATGCTACATTCTGCGACCGAGCCGCAGCCCGACATGCGTGGGGGCGCGAGGGCCCGTTCATCGCTGCTTGCAGCTTTAATTATTTATTTATTTATTTTTTCCGCCAACAACGGCCTTTTTACCCCCTGAACGTGCCCAAAAAGTCACCAAAGTTGGCATGCAAGCCAGACCCGGCGAAAATTTCGATATTTTATGGTTTGCATAAATGGGCGTGGCAAAATGGCTCTCTAGCGCCCCCTGCAAAATCAATAAAAGCGAGCCCCTCGTGACAGATTGACATAGAGAAACGAAACTTGGTACACATGTTCAACATGTCAAGACGCACCAAAAAGTCTCTTGGACACAAAGTCCAACAGGAAGGGGGCCATTTTGAATCAAAATATTGACTTTAATGCCGATTTTGCCATCATATTTGAACAAATTAGTCTTAGGGATTTCATCCCATCCACTTCAAATTCACACAGAGTCATCTTGAGACATTGGAGATGACAAGTTATCAAAAGCTTTTTAGTCCGTCATTCCTGGTTCCCGTGGTGACGCGGCGAATTTCAATGCTTCGCCATGAAATTTCAAACCCTCATAACTTGACTCCACATGGTCTGAGCTTTTCCAAATTTCAGATGCTTGTTCAGCGTCCTGGTCTGAACACATGTACAGTCTCATATGTAGTGACAGTCATAGCGCCACCTACTGGCAACAGGAAGTCACTTGCTTCATTCTTTCACTAATTACTCCCATAATCTTAAGTATTTACACCTGAAATTAACTCAGCTGAGACATAAGACCAGTTATCCAAATCTTTTTTATGACTTATTCCTGTTGGGCGTGGCTGTGCGGACAATTTCGATGCTTCGCCATGAAGCAGGAAGTCCTTATAACTCCTACAGACATTGTCCCATCTACCACAAATTCATCATGCATGTAGAGGGTCCCGCCCTGAACACATCTATGCATCAATACTGTGTCAAATACACAGCGCCACCTACTGGCAACAGGAAGTCACTTGCTTCATTCTTTGACTAATTACTCCTGTCATCTTAAGTATTTACATCTAAAATTAACTCAGCTGAGACATAAGACCTTGGTGATGCTATATTCTCCGACTGAGCCACAGCCGACATGCGTGGGGGAGCGAGGGTCCGTTCATCGCTGCTTGCAGCTTTAATTATTATTATTATTAGGGACCGAGCCGAAAGGCAAGAGGGCGAGGACTCCAGAGGAGTTTTTGTGTCGTTTATTATTATTATTATCATTATTAGGAACCGAGCCGAAAGGCAAGAGGGCGAGGACTCCAGAGGAGTTTTTGTCGTTTATTATTCTACCGCCTCTTTGAGCCTTAATTTGACCCCCTAAATCTGCTCCAAAACTCACCAAATTTGGAACGCACATCAGGTCTGGCGAAAAATTCGATAAAATGGAAAAACAAACAACGTCGAACTCTCTAGCGCCACCTAGAAACATTAAAACGGCCACTACGCCTGATAGGAATGTCAAAGTGTGGTACAGGCCGACCAAAGTGGTCTAATCAAAGTAGGAGGCAGACACAGAAGGCTGAATCAGATGGCCACCGGAGTCTTTATTCTTATAAATTATATAAGGTAACAAAAAGTTGTACAAACAAAAAGAACAAAACAAACAACTTAACTCATAAGTATAACTGAAATAAAATTAAAATGACGTGTACACGGCTACACTCTAGCAGAACAACCCCCTGCGCAGTCTCACAGCTCCTTCCTTTATAGAGCCCTCCATTAGCCCGCCCTCCGAATGAGAGTGGACTACACCACTCCTCAGGTACATCCTGAGCCCCTCCTGAAACAATCAACAACAAAATTAGCCGTTCATCAACACCCACTTAACACTACCCTCATCCGGCCTATCTCCACCACATCTGCCAAAACCTAATCAAATCATAAACAATCATAACATATTAACATAACAATTCACCAGCCACCCCTCCACATGGTTCCTCCCTAGTGACATCACTAATGATGTCACCAGTCTATAAATCCAGGAGACACAGGCCGCCTCCTCCCTTTGTCTCCTGAACACATGTATGTATGGCTAGTAATAAAGAAAAATACAAAACTTATGTATATACTATACTAACTCAAGATACTAACTAAACCAATAAACTCTAACTTCAATACAAGTGTGTGTTTTATTGTAACCAAAAGTCTGTTGAGATGTGACTTAACCAAATATACTGCAAAACACAAACAAACCCGGGATAGTAAGTATCTGCAAAGTATGATTAATGACTAACTTATGGTTCAAATAACAAACAGCAAGTATAATTAAATTAATAAGTTATGGTACAAAATGTAATTGATGGGGACAAATGGTGTGTTCTCACCCACTTTGTCACACGAAGAAAACTCAATTTTTTGTCTTATCTAGACCTACAAATCACGCACTGACACCCCTGACCTAAATCCAACAGGAAGTGCACAATTTGCTGTTACATGTGGGATTTTCGATGATTCTTGGCCTCATGCAAACGTTATCTTGTCCGAGGGCGTTCATCGTGGCGGCTTCAAACTTAAATAGCTGACTTAGCACACCCTGCTGCACAAAAGTTCTGAACAACTTTGTCATTACTCGTCCGGTTTGGATTTTAGAAGCCCTCAAAAGGTCAAGTGCCCAAAAACCCGCGCCAAAACGCTCCCATAGACAATGAATGGGAGGAGAGTCTAATGCCTCTTTGACCCTAAATTTGACCATCTAAACATGCTCCAGGACAGACCAAATTCAACAAGCACATGAGGCCTGCCCATTAATTTGATAAAATGGAAAATTTAACCCCAAAAGTGCCAAAATGTGCTCTCTAGCGCCACCTAGAAACACTAAAACAGTCACTACACCTGATAGGAATGTCGTAGAAAGATCAAACCAAAACTCAATTATTTGTCTTATCAAGACCTACAAATCACGCGCCGATACCCCTGACCTAAATCCAACAGGAAGTGCATTATTTGCCTTTTAAATGTATGATTTTGGATGATTTTTTAGGCATTTCAAAATATATACATTATTCCTGCACACTTTCAGCTACAGACTCCATTCAAACGTCAAAATGTATCCACAAGTCTCATCTATAGATGTGTGTAATTTGGTCTGGCTATGTTTTATACTTCTTGATCTGCGGACCCACATGTGCACCATGTTCCTCTCCCATTCAAATCTCCATACTGTCTGTGCATACTCTGTCCTCATGCTGCAGTCGTTAACTACCATGGCAACGACTGTGTGTATGCGTGTAGGTGGCTCATTTGTGCTGTGCAGTCATCCAGATTCATTTGTGGTCTTAGTGTGCCACCCAGTGGAGAAAACTTGTAATGATTCATGATACCTGATGAGGAAAAGGTGCCTCAGTTTTCTGTTTCTAGTTCAAGTTTATTGATTGTATTATGTTTTTAGATATCTGTGCAGTCTGTCAACTATTTCACTGACATTGGTGTCAAAGTCTAGATCAAACCAAAGTACAAGAGCATGACCTACAAACATATCTACAGGTTTCACTGGAAATAAGTTCCTCTCCTGTTTGACTCAAAGTGTTGGCAGTTAATTTAAGTTAAGTTGCAGTGTCCGATAAATACCCGGGTCTGAAGGCATCTAAATGCCCCTGACGGAAACCTTTCCGCTTCGCCCCGGCCCGACGTACGCAAGGGGGCAAGGTCCCGCCCAACGCTGCTTGCAGCTTTAATTATTGTTGGGCCTTGGTTACAGGTTTGGCTATCGACAGTAATAAATTATTATCCAAGATTATTAAATATTAAAAGTAGAGAAAAAAACCCTGTAATGAATAAAGCACCTGCAGAAAATGAGGTGATTCCTTAACAGTGATGCAAAGCTAATAGTGTATTGGTTCTCCTTTGCCCAGTGTTGGGCACGTTACTTTTAAAAAGTAATTACTTATAGTTACAGTTACTTCTCTCAAAAAGTAACTGAGTTAGTAACTGAATTACTCCATTATAAAAGTAACTAGTTACCAGGGAAAGTAACTATTGCGTTACTTTAAAAAATATATTTTTTTAAAAAAGTATAAATATGTCTGTGTTTTTGGCCACAAGTTTTGTAGTGGCGTGTGCCGTTGAGAGGTGCTTCATTAGGTTAGAGTTGCTTGTAACGGACGTGGACAAATACTTCGCTCTGATACATAATGTACATTTCACATGTATGTTCCTGCCTTTTACCTCAAGGAGATTATAGTAGTGTCTGTACTTCCAGTTTAAAAACGCAACCTTTTCCTCCGAACTCGCCATTGCTGCAGCTTCTGCTAGTTTGTTTGTGTGAGGCTGCTGTGTGCATGTGTGTGTGTGTGTGTGTGTGTGTAAATACTGCATTTGATTGGCTTACCATGAAATCTTATTCTGCCTTAACCAATCATCATCACGGTTGTCTCGCCCCTCCCTTCTCCCGTTCCCCTCTCCAAAAAAACCCCCCAAAAAACCTGGCTTTGCAGCTTTTGTGGCTGAGAACAGGTTCACTGAGTAGATGAGCTTCTTCTTCCTGCTCTCAACGAAGGAGGTCGCATCTCTCCCTCTCTCTCCTTCTCCCTTATCTTCCCTGCTTTGCTTCTCACGTCTCGTCCTGTCTTGTCCTAACTTGGAGCCTCTCTCTGCACTGCTCTCTAAATCTGAAATCATGGAATTGGTCAACTGGTCTCTCAACGCAATTGACAGAATTTTCTCCACGAGAAGCTTGGGTTCGGGGGGTCCTGTCTGTCCTGATGGAACGTTCGCCGCTGGCTACACGATGGACTCCTGGGAGAGGTGGAGGGTCGTGTGCCTGGCGATTCTTTCCGTTGAGGACATCGAGGATGTCTACATATTCGGAACCATGATAACAGGCTATCTGCTGATTGGATTAGGCATTGCCCTGGTGTATCGGAAAATTCGGGGGTCGGTGTCAGCAGTGCAAATCTCCACAAAGCTGCCCGACATGATTGAGGGAGTGGGCAGAGCTGTTAGCACTCAGACTGCAATTATGAACCGCAACATGGAAAACATGGACAGAGCTATTAGTGCTCAGAATGTGGTCATAGATCGCAACATGGGAATTATCTTGGAGAAGCTTTCGGCTTTTGGCGGGCAAAGGGATCGATCTGAAGACCAAAAATGGACAAGAGAGTAAGTCGTGTCTATTGAAATGCGACTACTCGCCTTAACCCAAACAATCATAATCTAATGTGCATTCCGGCCTTCCGCAGCACCGGCCTTGGCCAAGGCCGCTGCTGAAAACAACTCCCCCATGAGATCGCTGCAGTGAGAAGCCCTGTATTGTTTTCCCTTCCTCCCTTCTTCATGGACACCTGTTGATTGTTGACTCGGCCTGGGACACGATCAGGGACGTCTCCATGGCAACTTGCTGTGTTATCGCGATGACACCCTACGAACTGAGGCACTGATTGTGAAGCGGGACGAAGAAACTCTCCGGGCTTATGTACACACACGCATCCATGGACACTTACACACATGAACAAATACTACACTTCCCCACCCCCCCATCCCACGCCTTCGCCGCTTTTACCCACCGGTGCGACAGGCGGGGTCCGATGGCGGTGCCGAAGATGGCTGCGGCCGCGGCTGGCTGCCTGTCTGAACTGGAACACCTCCCTCTCCCTTTCCCCCTACCCCGGTGCAAAAGTTGTTTTTTTGGTTGGTTTTGGTTTTTTGGTGTTTTTAATGTTGTAAAATGAGCCTATATGTGCTCATGTTGCTGGGGTTTTTTCCCGTTCCCACACTGTACTCAAGAGAGCACAGTCTGGGTGCTGCTTTTTTTTATCCCGCTCTCTCCTCGTTTTTCCTTCCCCTTTTCTCCCCTCTTTATTGTGCTCAGTCATCCAGTTCTGTCTTGTTATGTATTGTATGTTGTATATGTACGGACGGGTGATTGCTGTAATTTCGCTGTACTTGTACTTGTACTTGTTATAGTGACAAATAAAGCTATTCTATAGATTAGCTTCAGTTTGTAACGTGCCTCATTTAATTAAGTAACGTAACGGCGTTGTAACAATGGAAATAGTAATTAGTTACATTACCCGTTACTGAAAAAAGTAATATTCCCATCACTGCCTTTGCCATTTGTGTGAATCTTCACTGTATGCATGATTATGATTCTGACCTGTTAACAATTCAATTCAATTTGATTCTACAATACATCATGATGCATCTCAATGTTTCACATTTTCATTTTTCTATATTACTGCATGGCTCATTTTTCATTAGTTGATTCAACAAGTCAGATAAATATGAACTCCTTTTTATTTTGAAAGTGCTTTAAAAATCAGAATGTCAACACTCAACATACATGTTAAACATAAATGTCTTCACATTAAAGTAAGTTGTAAACCAAAGTACATAAATAGTATTAGACCTACTAGGGGTGGGAATCTCAGCTGCCTGTATGAGAATAACAAACTATGTTGCCTAGGTGTTTACCTTTCATTTCTGTCATTCAGTGTGCTGCACACAATGACATGTTCTGAGATAGGTTGCCAAAGATATGTCATCCCACTAAACTTTATTTTTTCAATGGGAAAAGGAATTCTTCTAAGTAATCTAAATCCTTGATATGAGATTATTTGCACCATGGAGAGAGAAACATGTTTTTTTCTGTTGCTCTGGTTTATTTGAGGAGTAAAAGGCTGCTCTGGCTGTCTGTGGGTACATCACAAACCCGGGACTGATCATCATGTCACCTACCTGCCCAACAAAAACAGCCTGTTTCATCTCCTGTGTGTGAGCTGGGTTTAAAGTTGAAGCAGAAAAATGATCCAAATACTGAACCACATGCAATATTCACTAGTAACACTGAACAGACTGGAGATCTCTGTCCATACAGCTTCTGTTTCTGCATCTCTGAAACTGTACAACGTGTTGTCTTACAGTATGTGGTGTGTAAAATCTAGGGGTGCAGAAAATAATTGATTTAAGATACATCAAGATGCTTAATGGGGCGATTCTGAATCGATGCAGTAACGTCACATGATCGATTTTTAAATTCAAAATAAAACATGGGCTACTTCGGTAACACCACTAATATGCGGAACCACATTAGCCGATGGCACACTGAGCTAATGTTAGCCTCTGGTCACAACGGAAAGAAAACTACTGACCAAGTCCAGCCAAAGAAAAGTCAGTGAAAAAGTTGCCATGGGCTTCTGGTTTTGACATGGCCGAGTGAGTGTTCCCGAAGCTTCTCCACTGAACTTTCACACATTTTTTTTTACAAATACAATTGAACCTTCGAAACGGTACACAGTGTTGCTCTAAGGAAAAACTAACTACTTCTTAATGTCCGGGAGGAACAAATTCCATGCGGGAAGCAGTAAGTCATCAAAACCGACCGACAATTCTCTGTCAGCTAGCCAAACAACAATGGGGGCAATGGCGGGGCCAAGTACTGTGGGCGAGATGATTAGCGCCATCCGCACCGAGGTGAAAGCATTAAAATCAGAGATTATGGATGAATTCCGTGCCACAGTTCAAACTATGCTTGAAGAAATAGTTAAAGAACATCGCGCGACGATGACCTCACTACGGTCAACAGTGAATGACTGAAAATCAATGCCTTGGAAACTTCACAAAATGACGTTACAGGCCGGCTGGAGGAGCTGGAGACTCGATGTGCTGCCCTGATTGCAAGCAACGCCGTCCTCAGGGCCGCAGTGGGCGACCAGGAGAATCGCTCCCGTTGACAGAACATACGTGTGGTCAGCTTACCTGAGGGAGAAGAGAGCGCCAATCCGACTGCCTTCATGGGACCCTTCCTGAAGGAAATTATTGGCGAGGAGTCTCTCACTGACACTCCGGTCATAGACAGAGCTCATCGTACCCTCGCAGCCAAATCACCTCCAGGTAAACCCCTGAGAGCTATGCTAGTGCAGTTCCACTACTACCAGACGAAGGAGTTGATTCTCTGTGCATCCCGAGAGCGTGAGCAGCTGGTTTATAACGGGAAAAGGATCCACATATTTCCAGATTATTCCGCGGCTCTCGCCCGACGCAGAGCAGAGTTTAAAGATGCGAAGGCTCAACTCCGCCAAGCTGGCGTGAAGTTTGGCCTACTCCACCCCGCCAAGCTACGGATCACCTTCCAGGGAGCGACCCACACGTTTGACAGCCCGGATGTGGCGCTTCTGTTTCTCCACACCACTATTCAACCCGCGACCGACCGACAGGACAACAGATGATGCAGCCTACTTATTGACATCACTTGACACTCTTGGATTACCTGTCACTTTTCTCTCTCTTCTGGGACACGGAATTTTGACTGTTGGATTTAGACATTTTGGATGTGTGTTGTTTTTTTATGCACATGCCAGCTTTGACAGCATGCGGGGGTAAGTTAGATAACTCTGTATTATGCTCTGAGTACACCTGTTCATATATATTAGGCCTCACATAATATAACCTAACCTTTTGGTGTAAGGTTGATGGTGAAGGTTTTGATGAACCTAATGATGTTAGTTAATAAGACGTGTTGGGCACTGTGCTCAGCCTACCCTACAGAAGAAGAGAGAGACATGTCAGGTCTCACTGTGTGAAGAGCATTTATGCATTACCCCCTTTTTTATTTTATTTGCCTATTTTTTAAATGTATTTATTTATTTTTAATTTAGTTTACTTATTTATATGTAATGTTGGGATGTCTGTTAATTTGCACTAGCATTTTTTTTGGTTGGTTAATTCCTAACTTCATTCAGACTATTATTGGGTGAGTTTGTTTTTTGTTTTTTTGTTTTTTAAGTCTGTAAAGATGCTTCTGACTAATTGTCTACCTGAGTATATAACTAACTGTTGCTACCAAGGTTAAAGCTTAAATTTAAGCTACGTTTCTTTATTGTTTGAGTTACTCTGTTAGTTTCATGACAGAGAACGACTGTGTAATTTACACAAGCGTTTGTTGTGTTGGGATTTTGGGTTTAAGGTGGCTTGTTTGGGAAAGCACATGGGGTGAGCAGGCGGGATGCTGGGGTGAGAGGTGGGGAGGGGCTAATCAGAGGGCAGAGATTTTTTTTTCTTCATTATTTACTCTGCAATGCACTGGAATGCACTGGATGCACTGCAACGCACTGGATATTTCTTCTCCTGCGTTCCGTATGGCTGATTTGAACACTACTGAGTGTAGTATCCGTTTTGTTTCCTGGAATGTTAAGGGTTCAAATAAGGCCACCAAATTAAACAGAATAATGACCCCATTTACAACATTTGAAGGCCAACAACACTTATGTGCCTCTGGCATTCCAAGACTTAAAAGGGGATGGGTTGGTCATTTATTTCACTCAAAATTTAATGGTATACACATGATCCAAGAGGTGAAGCAGGCCATCAGAACAGATGTGCAGAAAAGAAGATGCTAGATACAGCCTCAGCCCTAGATCCTCCATTTAAGGGACTGCATTTTCTCACAGAGAAGGGGAGACAGTCTACAGCAGAGTGGCTGATGAAGCTGCTACTTTGGGGGTAAATGTATGTTAACCTAAATCTGTAAGTGTTTCCTCTGGGATTATATCATGTAATCAATAAATTAGTGTTTTTAAAATCCCTAATGAACACATTGTTTTGTCTTATGTTCAGATGATGACTGTGCCTGTGATGGAGGAGGAGTCAGACAACAAAATGCCCACTTGCTTGTACAGCACCACCCAAGACTGCCCATGCCAGGGCTGAGGAAGAAATGGAGAGGTAGTGCAAAGCCCCATCACTCTCTTTTGAGGGGAAACCCTTGAAATGGCAATATATATAGCGTGCAATGGATTAAGCTAGGATGCATTGATGTGATTAGGTCAAGGCTCGCTTTTTCAGTTATCCTGGATTTCTGAATTGTGCTTTTGAGTCAAATGTAGTTACCCTAGCTTAGCTTCAGGACTGAAGCATAAATGCACATATTTATCTGAATTTGCTCTATGAAAGAAAACAAAAAAAAGTGGAACAATTATACTAAATTCTTTGATTACAGCTTCTCAAATGTGAATATTCTCCTCTACAACAGTGAGCTGGATACCTTTGGATTGTGGACATTTAAGGGACATCATCTTTGGCTTAGAGAAACACTGACCAACTAATGATTAATTGAAAAAAGAGACAACAGATTAATTGATAGTCAAAATATTGTTAGTAATAGCCCTAATCGCAAGATCATCAACTGGATTTAGAGCTCATCATAGCACAGAGACTGCACTGGTGAAAGTTACAAATGACCTTTTAACTTCAGACAATGGACTTCTCTCTGTCCTTGTTCTGTTAGACCTTAGTGCTGCCTTTGACACTATTGATCATCAAATCCTGTTGCAGAGACTTGAACATTTAATTGGTATTAAAGGAACAGCACTGAAATGGTTTAAATCATATTTATCTGATAGATTTCAGTTTGTAAATGTTAATGATAAATCCTCCATGCAAACAAAAGTTAGACATGGTGTTCCTCAAGGCTCAGTGCTTGGACCAATGCTTGGACCTCCTTATATATGCTTCCTTTAGGAAACATTATCCGGAATCACTCAATACATTTTCATTGTTATGCAGATGATTAATTATATCTATCAATAAAGCCAAATGAAATTAACCAATTAACTAAACTACAAACATGTATTAAGAACATAAAGGCCTGGATGACCTGTAACTTCCTGTTATTAAACTTAGAAAAAACTGAAGTTATTGTGTTTGGCCCTAAACACCTTAGAAATTCATTATCAAATGATATAACTACTCTGGATGGCATTACTTTGGTCTCCAGCACCACTGTAAGGAACCTAGGAGTTATATTTGTTCAGGATTTGTCCTTTAATTCACACATAAAACAAATTTCAAGGACTGCCTTCTTTCATCTGCGTAAAATTGCACAAATTAGACATATCCTGTCTCAAAATGATGCTGAAAAACTAGTCCATGCATTTGTTACTTCTAGGCTGGACTACTGTCATTCATTATTATCAGGCTGTCCTAACAAGTCTCTAAAGACTCTCCAGCTGGTCCAGAATGCAGCTGCCCGTGTTCTGACAAAAACTAGAAAGAGAGATCATATTACTCCCATCTTGGCTTCACTGCATTGGCTTCCTGTAAAATTCAGAATAAAATTCAAAATCCTTCTCCTCACCTTCAAAGCTCTTAATGGTCAGGCTCCATCATATCTTAAAGAACTTATAGTACCTTATGTACCTACTAGAACACTGTGCTCCCAGCATGCAGGTCTACTTGTGGTTCCTAGTATCTCTAAAAGTAGAATGGGAGGTAGAGCTATCAGGCTCCTTTCCTGTGGAACCATCTTCCAGATTTGGTCCGGGGGGGGGAGGGGCAAACACCCTCCCTACATTTAAGAGTAGGCTTAAAACTAAGACGACCTTGAGCAGAAAGAAAACACCATGGAGGAACACTATGATGGTAAAGGCTTTAAAAACAGAATGCAGGAAAGCAGAGCGTAAGTGGAGAAAAACTAAACATCAAATTCACCTTGACCTCTACAAACAAAGTCTTTGTAATTTTAAATATGAGTTACTCAAAGCTAGACAGCAACACTTTTCTGAAATAATTAATAAGAACATCAACAACACTCGTACTCTGTTTGCTACGGTTGATAAGCTTACAAACCCCCCTAAACAGATAGCTCCAGAACTCCTTTCCACAGAAAAATGCAATGAATTTGCTTTTTCAGTGAAAAAATCCAGTCCATAAGGTTAAATATCAACACAGATCAACAAAACAATAAAATGATGCAATCCCTAAGACCTCCCAGGAATAACTCAACTGCAATGTCAGAATTTAAAACAGTTGACCAAAAAACCATAGAGGAAACAGTGCAGCATCTAAAACCATCAACATGCTGTCTTGACACAATGCCATCAGATTTCTTTAAAACTATTGTGAACTCTGTCCAAACAGATTTGCGACAAGTAATAAATAGCTCACTTAAATCAGGTGTGTTTCCTAAACTCCTAAAAGTAGCTGCCATTAACTACAGACCTATCTCAAATCTTCCTTTTATAGCCAAGATCGTTGAGAAAGTGTTTTTTAAATCAACTCAGCAATTTCTTGAACTCCAGTGGCCTTTTTGACAAATTTCAATCAGGCTTCCGACCTAACCACAGTACAGAAACAGCTCTTATTAGAGTGTTAAATGACATAAGGTTGAACACTGACTCAGGCAAGGTGTTAGTTCTGGTCCTGTTGGATCTCAGTGCTACGTTTGACACTGTGGATCACTGTATACTGTTGAACAGGTTGGAAACTTGGGCAGGACTCAGCGGAACAGTCCTAGACTGGTTCAGGACCTACTTGGAAGAGCGGAGTTATTTCATTATAAAGTTATGAATCTGATCGATTCTGCAGAACTCTAATGTAGACTATCACAGTTATGCAGATGACACACAGATATACCTAGCACTGTCCCCAGATGACTACAGTCCAATACAGTCATTATGTCGCTGTTTAGAGCAAGTAACTAATTGGATGAACCAAAATTTCCTTCAATTAAAATCAGGACAAAACTGAGGTCATTGTTTTTTGGCAATAAAGAGAAGAGGATTGCTGTCAGTAAACATCTCGAGTCACTCTCTCTAAAAACTAGGGACCAAGTCCGAAACCTTGGCGTGCTGATAGACTCAAATTTGACTTTCAGCAGTCACATCAAATCAGTCACCAAAACAGCCTTCTATCAGCTTAAGAACATATCCAGAGTGAAGGGTTTTATGTCTCAAACAGACCAGGAGAAGTTGATTCATGCTTTCATCTCAAGTAGACTCGACTACTGCAACGGTCTTCTGACTGGACTCCCACAAAAAAGCATTAAACAGCTGCATCTCATTCAGAACGCTGCAGCTCCAGTTTTAACCAGAACAAAGAGATCAGAGCACATTACTCCAGTTCTAAAGTCTTTACACTGGCTCCCAGTCAGCTATAGAATAGATTTTAAAGTTCTGCTACTGGTCTACAATTCACTGAATGGTTTAGGTCCAGAATACATGAATGACATGTTAGTAGAATATAAACCCAGTAGAGCTCTGAGATCTACTGACTCAGGTCAGATAGTTGAGCCCAGAGTGGCAGAGGTTACAATGATGGGGTTGTTTACTCGCCCATAGGTTTGCCTTTACAATGACATGTGTACAGACATTCAGGGACCTCTCAGCAGGATATAGACACAATGAGGCCACAGCCACATGTCTTGGCTTCATGCAGTCCAAATTTGGAGTCAAAAGACCAAAAGATGAATTTTTCAGAATTATTTTTCAACAGGTATGTCCATGCGTTTTCCTCAGGTCCTTTTTGGAGACTCCAAATGGACACTTGGTTACCAAAGCTGTATAACCGCAATCAAACACCTATAACTTCACATCCCCTTTGCCTACAATCAAAATCTTGGTCTCTAATGAAAGCTGACGCCATATTATTATTATTATTATTATTATTACATATAACCATATATTTTTTGTTTGGCCATATCTATCTATCTATCTATCTATCTATCTATCTATCTGTTTATTTTGGTATAAGTCATATGTCAAGTCGAAGAAGAACCAACCGTGTACCAAAATGCCGTGTGCGTAATGATATATGGTTCAACTCTTTTACGCACCGGGCGCACGCCGGTTAAGCTTGGAGTTTGTTTATGGACAGCCAAACATAATAGCTTAGTGTCATACACCGTTGGAAACCTCTGACTATTGGCTAAAAGGTTATCAACTTCATTTCACCGAATATTTCCATAGGCTAGAACAGCAGTCAATCAAAGCCATGTCGTCATTGTTGTCGGTCACATGTCCTCATTGGCTTTGGAGGCATGTACTGCCTAATCCTAAACACCGATTGGCCTGTGTGTGGTGTCGTCAGAAGCAGAAGAGGCTCACGGTCGTAAACATCTAGTTACGTGTACTCTGAGACGGACGTGCAGGTCAGGAAATGACGTAAACGGACCGTATATGTTTTGTTATTTGTGTTATTACGTTACGTGTTGGACTAAATACATGTTGACATATTGAGGAAAGTATTTCGGTTTTATGGAAACGGATTTCATATTTCACAAGAATGGATATTTGGCGAGCTGTACAGAAAGTCCTGAGTCATAAGATGATCGTTGTGGATAAAGGGAAGACTTTGAAGGTATGTAGGCATTATAGCTTTTCTTACTTAGCTCAGGGGCTAGCCGAGCTAATCGCTAATACTATTACGGCTGTGAGCAACCATATAAGTTGTGAGTGGTCTTGAATGAATCAGGACAATCTAAGCTTTCCAACAATGTACGGCATGAATATATATGTTTAAGGGTTGGTGTTTAAAACATTCAGAAGAACTTGTGGCTACCTCCTAACATCCGTCCCGTCCCGTAGGAGGAACAGCGTGCGTTAAGAGGTTAAAACCTGAAGAGTTCGGTTTAAAACCTGCTCTATGTGTAAAGTGCCTTGAGATAACTTTGTTGTGATTTGGCGCTATATAAATAAAGATTGATTGATTGATTGATGTCAACCTGAGTATAAAAATATGGTGCAAGGCTGAAAAGTCAAACATTTGAATTTCCTTTAGCAGTTACATAAAATACACTCACAAAAACACCACGTCATGTCTCACCTTGTGCCCACTGCGGTTTGATTGGGCGGTAATGTAGCAAGTGAAGACCTCATATACACTCTCTTCATTCATCAGCTCTTCACCCCACATCTGCAGCAGTGCATCTTTGGAAGACTTGCTCTTCAAGTAGAACAGGTAGTAGTCATTTAATTCACCAAAAGCTGGAGATGAGGAGTTACCCCTAGGGAAATAAACAGGATAGACACAGGACAGTGTTTTTGACAGCATACATAACACTCTCTAATAATCCAAATGAAGGACATTAAAATGATGCTACTTAACATTTATTCACTTATACATTTTTTCAAAAGGGAAACTGTTCTGTTATAGAAAATGAGTGAGTAGAAAAAGTAAATGAGTGGTCAAGCTCACCATCTGCCATTGGGGAAGTCATCCCAGTCCTGAGTTCTGTAGATGTAGCTCTTGGGTCTGGATGCCCAGAAAATGGGTCGAACATCCTCTACCCTTCGTTTGGGATGTGCACTCACCGCCCAGGGAAGAGGCCGCCTGGTAAACACAACAAGCTCTGAGACACAATTCCAGGTCAACCAACAGCAGGGGCCTCAAAATAAGTATAACACACCCAGGCTCTCTCTTTTAGGTGTCTGGCTTCACTAATCCTGGTTCATTTTAAGTTATTCAGACCGCTGTCGAGTTGGTGGCAAGTGCTCATATTGGTGGCTCGTATCATGGCATTGATAAATGAGGTGAAAAAAGAGAGACTGATGTGGTGGAAGATAACATGTCCAGAGAGACTTGATGAGTGTTCCAGGTGAGGTGGAGGTTTTACATGACAAATGTTCTGTGACTTCTTGTTCCTCAGGCAGAGGCTTTTCACACAGAGTGCATCATGGGAGGAAACTAAATCTATCAACAGAGATTCCCTGTGGAGCATGTGGGCATCACTGCTGACCTCCACACTGTACTTAACATCTCTCTGTCTGGGTGCTAACACTGGATGATTTGGAATGAGTCTGATCACTCTGCAGTTTTTAGTGGGCTCTATTAACACTGCATGGAACTTTTTATTTTTTTTTATCTGTGTGTGGTGTGTTAGTCCTCTCTCTGTTCATCTTTTCTCTCCATAATGCATGCATAATCTACAAGTTTGTTGTTTAAACGAATATTTAAAAAATGAAAAAGAATGCATGAAAACAAAAGCCACTGAATGTCTCATCATAAAAAAATTTGAATGACTCCTAATAATGAGTACAATAATAATAACGGATTTTTTACAACTGTGTCTATCAAAATGACAGACAATTAGAAAGTCTAACACAACTAATGTCCCATGCATTAAAAACGTGCAGGTTAGGTCAATTAAATGACTCTTCTTGGTTTTTTACTGTGGTAGCTTTTATGTGCACTTACAGTAACATAACAGTGAGTTGTTCAGCTGGTGCCCTGTCTCTCTGTGTGTGCTGCACACATAGAGGGCTCAGCTCCATCCTGCATCATAGTCATAAAGAGCATCACTCATTAAGCCTTTGCTTTTCTACACTGAACCAACCATGCCTCTCTGTGTGTGCTTCTACACAGCACACCAGCATTTAGATTCAGAGGCTTGAAGTGAGTGTGCTGATCCGGCTCTGTGACTACATGTCTGTCCCTTCATTCCATGTCTGGACCTTTTACACAGAACAGCGAGGCAGAATAAAATAGCAGCATTCCTGCCTTGAACAGGCTCTCATGAGAGCAGAGGAGAGCAGTGTGACCATAAATGATCGCAAACTGCTGCAGAGACTAGCTGCTCCTATTGTCCTCACTTTTCTGTTTCAGTGGGGGAGGGGCTGAGCCCTCCATGTGTGCAGCACAGAAACAGAGAGCAGTGGAGAGTTGTTGACTACTTAACTCAGTCATTTAACAATGTAATCCACATGAAAGGTGGACAGACTCTAAATTATGCAGTAAAGAGTGATTTGCGTCACAACATTATAAACAACAGAGCAAAATATGAAACAGTAGACGCTTTTCTTACATCACGCAATATACTGTCATGGTGGTTATCTGTTTCTAGTCAGCACTGTGATAGACTGGCAACATGTCCAAGCAGCTCTCCATCACTTGCTCAATGTCAGCTGGAATAGTTTCTAGCCCCCATGAGCTCTCCAGCAGAGGTCACTAATAGGGGACCACGGTCCGGATTCAGACCCAGACCCCGTCCTATCCGGACCCAGACCTATAACTGATGAAATATTGAGGATTGTTACATTTAGTCAGAGGGTTTCTATTTTAAAAAGGGCTCAGCTTTTCTAGCTATTATGGTAAAAGTGGAGCGGCCCCACAGACTACTGTGCATAGAGAATCTTCTCACGTGACGCTAATCAGCGAATTAAATCATTGTATTGGGACATGCAGAGAGATACACACGGAGAAAAGAGGGCACCAAAGACCCACTGGGGGTCGCAAAGTCCTCTTGATTTTAAGGGTGTAATAATGGGCTGTTTTAATGTGTTAAATATATGTGTAATGTGAACATCCCTCCTGCAGTATACACAGAGGTTAGCTAGCAACGTAAACAGAGAGCTGATGGAGAAATGGGAAGCCTGCACAGTCCTCCTTGTGTGTGCAGTGCAGCAGAGAGACAGACAGCGGTGGAGAATTGACACAACAAGTGAACTCCTTAAGTTGCTGTAAGAGCTTCGGGAGTAAAAAGCCAACAAGAGTCATTTATTCATTTATCAGTGCAATCCACGCAAAATATGGGCAGACTCATAATGATGAAAATGATTGCGGTCCACTACAGAATTACCTTAAAAATGTGAGCCTATAGACACTGGCTATTGTACAAAGCCTCACAGTGCAAACAAGAGTATGATCTTGTATGTCTACAGACCTATTTATTTTACTATTATTATTGTTATTTATTTATTTTTCTCTGCATTTATATTTTGTCTATAGTAGATACTCATTTTATGATCATGAAATATTGTAATGCTTGATGTGCTGTATTCTTTTTTTTTCTTCTTTTTTCTCTACACTGAAAATCAATAAACATATTTCTAAAAAAAAAAAGAAAAAAAAATGATTGCGGTAAAGAGTGTGATTTATGCAACAACAAAATGAATGACAGATCATAGTAGGAAACGAGAATGAGAACGGCCACTGATCTCAGAGCTGCTGTTGAAACACAAGAGCCAGTAACTGAGAAAACGGCCACTCCTAAGTTCACTAGATAGGCTTCCTCCCTCTTACAGTCCTGCTCACCATTATTGGCACCCCTTCATTTTTTGCATAACCTGTACAATATCTTCAGAAAGAAATGGAAATGTACCAAATTTATATCATCAGGATCTTTTAATTGGAGGTCCAAAGTAATTTTACAAAGAAAATTGTTTTTTCAATTTACATATTGTAATTTAAAAGAAGAAACTGCATGTGCAGCAATAATGTCACCCCTCTTTAGTATTTGGTTGCACACCCTTTGGCAGTGATGACAGCCTCCAAACGTTTCTTGTAGCCATCTATAAGCTTCTTGCACTTCACAGCTGGTATTTTCTCCCACTCTTTCTTTGCAAGTTGTTCAAGCTCTTGAACATTTGTAAATTTCTTTTCTCCAATGGCAGATCTCAGCTCATTCCAAAGATTTTTGATCAGATTGAGATCAGGACTCATTGCTGGCCATTTTAAAATAGTCAATTTTTTTCAACCATTCCTGCGTGCTTTTGGATGTTTGCTTTGGGTCTTTGTCTTGCTGGAGGACCCATGATCTTCGCCTTAAACCAAGTTTTCTCACACTGGGTAGGACATTTCACTCTAAAATTTTTGATAATTCTCTGATTTCATGATTCCTGTGATACGGTCAAGACCACCAGTACCAGATGCAGCAAAGCAGCCCCACAGCATTATGGATCTTCCACCATGCTTTACTGTTGGTAGGGTGTTGTTGGACCCTGTTGGAGTGCATTGCCAAAAAGCTCCATTTTGTTTCATCTGTCCACAGAACATTTTCCCAGAAGGATTGTGGTTTGTTCAGGTACTCTTTTGCAAAGATTAGTCGTTCCTTTTTATGTCTTTTCCTCAGCAATGGTGTCTTCCTTGGCCTTCGCCCATAAAGCCCTGTTTGGTTTAGTGTGCAGCGTATGGTACTTGTTGAAACCATGACCCCAGACTGTTCCAGGTTGGCCTTCAAGGTATTTGGATATTTGACGTAGTGTTTTTTCCACCATTCGCACCAACCTTTGAAGACTTCTCTCATACATTTTTCTCTTCCCCCCACGTCCAGGGAGGTTCTTGACAGTTCCTTAATAACATTATGCACTGTTGAAACAGGGATACCAAGGTCTTTGGAGATGGCCTTATACCCTTTGGAGGTCTTGTGTTTGCTAATAATCACACTTCTGATGTCGTCAGACAGCTCCTTTGTCTTCACCATTGCGACAAAGGAACGGGGGACGACAGATGGCTTTTTAAAACATGGAAGTCATCATTCATTGGCTAATTCGTGTTACATGGGCACAGACAATTTATCACAGGTGAGTCATAATGTGTTTCCATAATGGTTTACAGCAAAGGGTGCCAATACCAGTGACACAGCAAGCTTTACGTTTTTCTATTTTTTCCTCCCTTTGTTTATTGTTTTAAATTGTTGTTTATCATTTGCTCTTTTGTATCAAACACGAGTTCTATATAGATATTCAGAAGATATTCCACATTATGTACTTAAACTTCATGGGTGCCAATAATGGTGAGCAGGACTGTATAATGCTGTTCCTTTGATGTCTAATTGTGTCACAGATATAACATAATATATAGCCTCCTCAACTCAACCAAAATGTATTTATAAGCTACATTTAACATGGGATTGAAAAATAGACAGTTTATCCAACATATGTTTTGCCACATATTCAATGTCTCTAAGCATTTCATTAACATGTAAGCTAAAATAATCATGTCAATCCTTTTCAGCATCATAGAGGAGGGAACCACTGCTCTAGATGATAAGCAGTACAGCTAATGGATGGCTAGAGTCCATATATTACAGTAGTACTAATGACTTAACCAAAATGCAGCACTAAATTATAAAGCACAACAATGCAAACAGAGTAAAGATAGGACTGGGCAATATGACAAAATCTCATATCCTGATAGCCTACTTTATAACCTGAAAACATTTTTAGCAGAAACTCTAAAGTTAGTTTTGTCTAATACAATGGATAACAGTGGAAAACAGTTTGTTTTGAATATCAGTTTATTTCCTAAAAATATATGACTAATTATGACTTTTGCCAAAAGCACTAATGTCTTGAGAGCAGGCAAGGAGATGACTGACCTGGGGTCTTCTATCCACATGCCCAGCTGTCTGAGGACCTCCATGGTAGCAACCTCTCTATTCAGTGTGTAGAAGTGGAGGCCAGGAACCTTGCCACTGTCCAGTAGCACTTGGCACATCTGCACTGCTTGTTGGATTCCATAGTTACGGATAGCAGCGTCATTGTCTTTGATGGGTTCGATGACTTTTGTGATCTCCTCTGGTACCTCCAGCTTGGACAGCTTGACAAGTTGACGTAGAGACTGGTAACCCTGGAGAAACAGGTTCAAGTCCAGTAGGTTTAAACTGTGGTTATTATTTGATGTTTTTCTTTTATATATGGCCATTCCACCAAATTGGTGCAAAGTTAGAGTTGGAAAAAAAAATCTTGGAAAAACCCCAAATCTTTTTATGTGTGCAAATGACATAATATCTAAAGTACACATTTCTAGTAATTGTACACTTAATCCTCGCATTGTATTTTCATAAAGTTTTGGAATATTTTTCCTTTCCTAAAATTAGTCACTACAGAAACACACAACATTTATTAACAGATGTTCAGAGGTAAAACAATAACAATAACAATTTTAACAATATTTTTAATGTAATTTTTAAAATTCATGGGATTTTGAATCTGATTTTTCTTTCTAAAGCACATAAACTTGATCATACTTATTTCAAACTTTAGGATCCATTAGTTTTAATACACATTAAACCAAATATTACTGTAACATTTTAGTTTATTACTCAATGTACTTTATTTTTGACAAAACATCCCATGTTTTGCATGTATAGCAGACAGTAAATATCTCAGAATAACATGTACTTACATTTCCAATTACACTGTTTCAGAATTCCTTACAGGCTTATTTTTAATAGATTGTTCATATAATAGACAAAATAATGGATACATTATTTTATTGTAAGTCATTTTAAGTATAAAAGACGAGCATGATATTCACAGTTTGATTCACAGCTCATATTGTGTTAACACAACGTGGCTGATAGTCTGATCCTACAGTGTGTGCTCATACACAGTCCTGGCTCAAAATGATGGAACCTATCTGGTCACCATGCTGCTGTGAGAAGGAGAGGGGGCAGACATATCCTGATCAAAAATGTAAGGGTGTGGCTAAAATCAATCTCAGTCCACAGACTAAAATGTTCACCGTTTCCGTACGTGAAATTTCCTGAATTACAAATTAAATGTAAAATGTATGTAATTTTTTGGACTTTACTTTTAAAAATATCAAAAAGATCTCATGTGAAACAACAAAAATGGCAAAAAAAAGTCAGTGTAAAGCAAGAATAAATATGTGTTCTGAGTTTGACATACCACAGAAAAGTGTTGTTAACCACCCTGCCAAATTTGAATGATTAAAAAAATTCCAAATATATGACAGTGTTTCCCACAGATCTGAAGGCAATGTGTGGTGGTAGGCCAGCGGCCGACCGGGGGGGGGGTGGTTTGGGTGCTGGCCGACCGGGGTGGGTGTAAAAATAATAATAATAATTCCTTCATTAATAACACACCCAACTTTATTGTATTAATATTCACACCTTCACAACACCTATTATGCTACATTTTGTAAACCGCCCACTGATTCCTTCATTAATAATTGGTCATACACAACTTTATCATAATAATCACAAATTATTCACACCCCATTCAAATGTATTTACCTCTACAAAATACTATACTATGCTGTCCTCCTCTCCTACTCTTTCTTCAATGCCTAACGAATCTATCTCTTTCTCTCCCTGACCCTGTCTTTCTGCTTGAGCAGCACTGGTTGAAGCCTGAAAATATTGTAAACAAATTAATAACATAGCTAATTACACTGGTCCGACTGTTCAGCTCTGTTTCAGACTGATACCTCCGGTTCAGGCTGGTCCTCATCCTCAACACGTCTTTTTTTCAATCGCGGAAAATATTTTTCAATACTCATCTGGATTGAAGCAGCAAACATTCAGTGTAAGGGTAAAAAAACTACATAACAGTACTTATAACAACTTTATTTGATTCACAGCTGCTAGTGTTTTGACCTCGACAACCCAACTACATTTTACCGCAAACTTGCGACTAATTAACTTTATAAAGAAGGTGTAAGGGTCGGGGCGGGACGGGACAATATTGTATTCAAAATATAAAATATTTTATAGGACTTTTTAATGTGTGATTTTATAAAGGTGCACGTGATACCAATCTTTCTTGAATTTCACCAGCCGTCTTCTCTGCACTAAGGCACAGCTTCCACGCTTCTAGGGATGATCTCGCTGATGGAGACACACGGTGTGCACGGAGGGGAGGGGCTGTGTGTGTGTGTGTGTGTAGGCTATGTGAGAGAGACGCGTGAGTGACAGAGAGACGCAAGGAGAGCAGGGAAAGGAAATGCAGCTTAACGAATACGATGCGTATTTTTTAAATAGCGTTAAAAAAATAATTAATAACGAAACGCAATATGTGGCGGCCGGTGTTGAATCTGTGGCGCACCGCCACGAATTAGTCTATGTGTGGGAAACACTGTATGAAATTAGGCTTCAAAGTTGTGTAAAAATCAGCCTCTTTCTTTGCTACCAAACACTGTGAGAGTGCCCGCTGAGTCCGCTGAAAGCCCGCCCCCTACCAAGTGTCACCTGTCAATCAAAGTCACCACCTCTACCAGAAATATGGACGCTATGTCTGAGAGCTTTCTGCTGCTAACTCAGCTGCTAGTTCGGCGGCTAACTCGGCGGCTAATTCAGCTAACTGGCTAACTGTAGACTGTAGTAGTAGTGTGCACGGAATGTATTTTATAGCTACAGCAGCAGGGGCAGGTTTATGCTAAATCACTGCAGCGTTACGTAACACGGTGGTGATTTTCAGACCCGCCCACTAAATCCTGAACACAGAAATCTTGAAACACAGTTTGTGAAGCCTAGCTCTACAATTCAAATCTAAATGGTTAAAATGCTTTCTACACCTTTTTTAGAAATACATTTATGACCTATTTAATGTGTTTAGAAAAAAATGTTTTAATTCACTTTACACAGTCTTTAAGGGTTGGGGTTGGGAACAGCCACCTCACAAAAGAAAGTACCTAAACATGACGATTTTATATATATTAAACTTACTGCTATCTCAAATACTATTTTGGGTTTCAATACATAATAGCAGGATCTTTGTAAACATCTAAGATTTATAAACTTTAATGCCATTTGCACCAATTTGATAGAATGGCCCACATATTATATAACAAATTTTAATGCTAACCCTAACCCTAACTAAGTGACTAACAGCTGTTCTTTATAGCTACATGTTGTGTCTGCTTTAAGAGCCTTGCTGTGTAAAATGGGATACTTGACGGTATGCAAGTTAATCAGCTTTTGTTAGAACAGTGTTCAGTGAACCATTAGATTTTGATATATTTCTATCACAAATGCCTTCAAATTAAACTGTCCAAAAAGTCTGTTGAATGAACTCTGTAGGAGGAAAATACAATGCCTGCAAATGGTAATATCTGTGCAGAAATAACAAATAACATTCAAAATGACCAACTGATTTTGGATTTGGCTCCAAGGGGCTGTTTTGTTTGTTGGGGGGTATTCCAGAAAGCAGGTTATATGGAAAACTCAGAGTATGTTAACCCTGAGATGAGGAAACTCCGTGTTATCCGTTCCAGAAAGAGAGGTAACTGAAACTCTGAGTCAGTCACCATGGTAACTGATTCTGTGAACATAACCTGCTCGCTGGCAGGTTTTCTTTAAGAAACCCTGAGTTTCTACCTGTCTCCTCCTACCTGAAGCAAGCTACCAGACATGGATGGTCTGTTTCTTCGCAATCCGATAGATATTGAGGCAGAATTGATTCGCAATGCCTTATGTCTGGAGATGCGGTATCACTGTTCATTACACTCAATCATTTCTTAACATTCTCCGGCCATATCTGCCTTCTTGTTAATGTTATTTTTAGGAAGTATTTTATTGTACACATCGTCACATTTTAGTCTTAAAATCAATGACTCCAATATGTATAATAAGTAAAATAGTGTAATCAAGGTATTGGGGCTCCATTGATGATGGCTTTTTATAGCTGTCGCACACGCGCCAAACTCAAGGTGAACATACTAGTGGGGTTTTGTGCATGGGTAATTTGTCTCAGTCATTTCAAATTGATGTTAAAGTTTGGTTTTCACTTCTAAGTTGAAGTTAAGGGTCTATAAAACAATTTTGGTCCGAGTGTCAAACACACAGATAAAAAAAAAGACCTCCAGGGGGCGCCGCAAAATATGTAAACTGCTATAACTTTTGAGAACGGGTGTGTCAAGCATTTGGTGACCAGATTAAAAATAAATACCCTTTACAAAGAAAAGAGAACTCTCCCCGGGGCTCCCGACAGCTTCTACGGGATCGTTTGCGTTACCGCACTGGACGCCTCGCGGGGCCTATCTCCGCCACTCCAGATTCGGGGATCTGAACATGACCCCCTTTTCTATCGGCCGGGGGCGACGTAGGCCATCGCCCCACCCTTCCGAACGGCGTTCGCCCATCTCTTAGGACCAACTGACCCATGTTCAACTGCTGTTCACATGGAACCCTTCTCCACTTCGGCCTTCAAAGTTCTCGTTTGAATATTTGCTACTACCACCAAGATCTGTTTCTGCTTGCCAACTGAAGGGAAATGTGTCTGCAAGTCTGCCCTCTTGTGGCAGTAGATGACATAACTCTACTATAACCCTATTTTTCACAAATTACAGTATTCTGTATATGGATGAAAGCAGTGAAATAATTAAGAAGTGCATACAATTACAAAAGGCATGCAAGTTAAGTGTTTCATATCTAACTGCTTCAACATAGGCTATATGCAGCCATATTGGGTAGCCTAGCTATCTTTGATTTGTGCTATAGGGATATTGTGAACACCAATCTCAAATCCAGTTGATTCATTACACAGCCTTTATTTACAATAACTCTAAAAATCATGTTTCATAGCAAATGTGAAGACATTTTCAGACTTTATGTTTAAAAAAGCATCATTTCGCTTGTGTCCATTTAATACATTGGGCTAAAAGTGTAATTATTTTTAATCTGGTCACCAAATGCTTGACATACCAGTTTCTCCTTTTAATTTTTTAATTCTGAATCCATACATACCTCATATGTTAAAATTGGATAATCCAATCAAAAGTTATAACCGTTTACATATTTTGCTGCGCCCCCTAGAGGTCTTTTTTTTATCTGTGTGTTTGACACTCGGACCAAAATTGTTCTATAGACCCTTAACTTCAATTTAGAAGTGAAAACCAAACTTTAACATCAATTTGAAATGACTGAGTCTTAAGCAACCCCACTATACTCAGAGCTGATTGAACTAATTTAGATCAGCTGTTCTGGAACCGGATACTCAGAGTTTCCCATCTGAGAGTAAGTCAACTCGGAGTTCAGGGTTAGACTCAGAGTTTGTTGAACCTCCTACCTGGAATACCCCCCTGTGCTACCCTCCGTTATTATAGACAATGTCCACTCCTTGTTTAATAAGGCAGATGAGTTACAAACCTGTGCTACTCTGTTATTATAGACAATGTCCACTTCTTGATCAATAAGGCGGATGAGTTCACAGCTTGCTTGCGGCATGATCACCTTTACCGACAGAGCAGCCTGCTTTATTTTACAGAGACCTGGCTGAACAACAGGACACCAGACTCTCATGTGAACATGGATGGATTTTCCCTACACAGTATGGATAGAGATCCAGAGAAGAATGATCAGTGGTGTGATCATTGTCATGTCACGGTTTGTGACCCAAACATTGAATTTCTTGTTGTATGTTGCCGACTAGTTCACTCATGATTGTTCAAGTGGTTCACATTCCTCCATTGAGTAATGGGATGTAATGTTGGCCAAAGAGACAATATTCAGAGTCACACATGATTGTAGCGCTCCTCTCCAGAAACGCTGTTTATTATTGACAGGGATTTTAATCACTGCTCTCTCTGCCATCCTCCCCTCTTTCAAACAAATGGTGACATGTCCTATGAGGGGTGACACAACTATTGACTTGTTCTATACAAACATTAAGGAGAGCTTTGTTGCAAAGCTGCTCCCTCCTCTTGGTCAATCATAATTTGATATCTCTTACGTCCAGATATTCTCCTGAGGTTCAGAAGCAGCCGATCATGATGAATCTACCCTAACAATGAACCCTGGGTGACAGGGGAGATTAAAGCCGGTATTAATAGAAAAAAAGCTGCATTCTTCAAAATTAAAGCTGGTCAAAAGGAGCTGAAAGCAATAATCAAAAAGGGTAAACATAAATATAAGGAGAAGGTTGAAGGACAGATGTCCAATAGGAACACTAAGGGTCTTTGGAAAGGAATAAAAACTATTTCTGGCTATGGGATCAGTCATTTTACTGTCCCTGGTTTAGCAATAAATGTAAATGAGGCTAACCAATTTTGTAAGGTTTGACCAAGTTTCTAATGAGAGCATCCACTCATCTCTTGAACAGAATAGTCCTGAGGACTGTAGCCCAGCTATTTCTTCAGTGTGGATGAGCCTTAATCCCAACAAGTCAGCAGGCCCAGATGCTGTTCATCTACGCACTCTGAAAGTCTGTGCTGACCAGTTATCCTCAGTCTTGCATTCTATTTTTTCTATGTCTCAGTCTTCTTATTGTAGAAGACATCATGCATTGTTCCAATTCCCAAAAAAATCTGATGTGAGCAGCTTTTAAAACTGAATGTGGGGAAGACAAAAGAGTTAATTATTGATTTCAGGAGGAAGAGGGAGGATCTCTCCCCGTCAGTATTAAGGGTCAACGGGTCGAGGTTGTTTTTGGGTGGTCTATGATTTACAAATAAATAACAATGAATTTAAGGGTCCATTGTTGTTTTACAGTTTGAAAGTGAGCATAGCATAATACTGTTCACCTGGGAACAGTATGATATTAAGTTATCACATTTTCAAATAAGTGATGCTCTCCTGACTTTACTGGTCATACAGGAAACCTTGACTAAAATCTTTCCCATTCATTATTCCCATTGACAAATTATTCTAAACTGTTAAATCCCTTCATCACTCACCACAGCAAAGGATCTCTGCTCTGTCCCTGCATCCTGCCCCTGTCTCTGACTCACTCTTATACACCTAGATGTCAGGAGAGGAGGTGGAGTGATCCTCATTTAATGAGCACTATCTATTATTTCATGTTTATAATCAAAACAAATGCTATTGAATGTAAATACAACCCAAAGTCCTCAGCAGCAGGCCAAAGATTAGTCCTCAAAAAGTAGAATGATTGTCATTTTTACGTCAGCCAGGCTTCTATTAGTCAGCTCCTGTCCATCAGAGACTCAGCTGTAGTTAGCTGAAGTGAACTGATTACTACCAGTGATGACATACTTTACTCTTCTGTATGTCCAAACATCAAACCTCCTCTCTACAGTAATAATCAAATGAAAACTAACCACTCTCCTCATCTTTGCACTGTTTTACTAACATGTGTGTGTATATATATATATATATATATATATATATATATATATAGTTACCTGTATAGGGAAGATTCCAGGTAGGATGGGACATGTGATGCCAATCGTCCGGCAATCATCTAGAAACTTGAGGAAAGTGTCTGCCCTAAAGAACAGTTGGGTGATGACGAAGTCTGCTCCAGCATCTACTTTCTCCTTCAGGTGTTGGAGGTCTTCCTCATAGCTCTCTGCCTCAGGATGCCCTGTGGGGTAGCCTGGACATTCAAACATTTCAATCAATGACTGATATGTCACATGTAGTTCCAGTTATTCTAAACTGATCTGTAGGTTAAGAAAATACCAGCAACACAGATGTCAAAGTAGTCATCAAAGTCTGATCGGATTTGTTTTACAAGGTCAACAGCATAGTTGAAGCCTCCTTCCTCTTCTTCCCAGTCTACTCCCACTGGGTCTGTGGAGATATCAGAATAACACATCATATACGTTATCTACAGATGTATGAAAATGTTTGGCCACCCCTTGACAAGTGGAGATTTTCTTTTTTTTTTTAAAGGATAAAGACATGGGAAAAACAATATTTTCGAAAAACATCATTGCTGAATGCGCAAAGCTTTGGGTACCCTATAAGTTCTGAAGTCTCTGACTCTTTTTACAAGGTCTCAGACCTGAGTCAGCTTGTTAGTCATCAATTGTCATTGGGAAATGTAATTTGGTGCCAATTTCAAAGCTTCACAAATACTCCCCTAAGTTCCCCTGTTTCCTTGATGGCTCATTGGCTGGTCCCTGACAGGTCCTTGGCTGGCCGATAATGTGATCCCCCAGCGATGACGTGGTCGATGAGGCCCCGACTGGAGACGCCCCTAAGCTGCCTGAGTGAAAACCAGCTGCAATGCCTCATTTGTCCACGGGGAGGAGCAGTAGGTTTAGACCACCTACTTATAGAAAAAGACTAGGCTGTCCAACAATTCAAAAAATTAACTGGATTTATCACATTACAACTCTGATTAAACCTGATTAAAATACGAGGCTAAATATTATATACACTAATTTGTTTTACTTCTATTCTTCTGTATAAAGTAGCTTAATGAAGGGTACAATATAGTTAATCCATTAGAAAGTAAGGATGCAGTTGAAGCTGCCGTACATCTGACAGGACACCGTCCGTCACAGGAAACACTGGCGGACACTTAACAATTCCTCTCTGATCACTGATCATTGTCACTGTCACTGTCATCATCAACAGCAAGTGATCCAATGAATGACCTTTTTTCATAAATTGTCGTCTTTTTATTCCCCGCGTGCACGCCCCATGAGCTCGCTTCATTCATACTGGTCGGTTTCTTTTATACAGTCTATGGTGTCTACATTAAATCAGAAGCACTCACACTAGGCAATCATACTGTGCCCAAGCACGTTTGCCCCCTAAAGTCCGGATTATTTAGCTGGTGTATTGGCAAGTGTTCCGTGCTTGAGTATGGTACACTTCCCTGGCCCAGTATGGTTGGAATAGGTGTGCTTGCTTGAGCACTGTACACTTAATTAATTAATATTTTTTAAATATTTTATATTTTTCCCAGGAAATCAATGATTTTTAAAAGGCAACATTAGCTGAGTCCTGGTCATTTCAATTGACACTAAATGCAACGAGGAGACATTATTCATATATGGTTCCCAATCCGACAACTTTTTTTGTGTATTATTTTGTCATTATTAAGGCAAAAGAACTCAATTTATGTCCATGGACATTATAATGAATAGGCTATAGGCTTAATATTAGTTTGCATCCAGCGTGCTGCGTGGACTTCATTACATCTGCTGCACCGCTGTTACCACAATTATGAAATGCTAAGTTTATACAGTCTGTGACTGTGACCCTCATAAAAGTAAAACATTACAAATCTGTATTATATAAACGAAATTCGTTAAAGCAAGTCATTTGGCGACTTCTAAGTCATTCAGTTAAACTAAGTCTGTTCAGCTGCTGCTGGAGAGGCTGTGAGCGTGAATGATCACTAGAGTAAAGAGTTGGATCAGTACGTCTTTTTTACACAAGTATCTGTAGTAGGCTACTGCATGACTCAGGCATGAGCCAGAAGAACATGCTGGCACTTTTTAATCATAGTGCGTTGTGTTAATTGATTGGCTGTGTTGTGTGTTACCTGCGCACAACACGCGTTATGTTTTTTCACAACGTATGTGTCGGAGGCAACCGTGCTTGAGTACACTTGGGTTTTGAGAAAATGTGAGTGCGGGCCAGTGGAGGACAGGAGGGGGGACATTCGCTTTGAAAGACAATGGGACAGCCCTGCAACCATCCCCCTCAACCCATCACCTTCGAGCTGGACACCTCCCCCACCGAAAATCAAGATCAAGACACTGTCTGTGCCCCCACTATACCCAGCACATATGCTACTGTATGTGTGGTTGAGTTTTCAGTTTTACATCTTTTCTAAGTGAGTGAGGGGTGTAGTTGTAGATGTGTGTAGTGCCCCCACTCTGTCCAGCACGTATGTGTGGTTGAGTTTTACACCAATAGTTAATCAACTTAGTTACTGTAATAATAATAACGAATCTGAATTTAAACTCAATTTGTCTGACTTACCGTATTTTCTGGACTATAAGCCGCTACTTTTTTCCCACACTTTGAACACTGCGGTTTATACTACGGTGCGGCTAATGTATGTTTTTTTTCGTGGTGCCCAAAATATTTTGCCTTGTAACAGTAGACCAATAAAATTGATGAGTAGTTCACAGAGGTCCAATGAAATTGTGTGATAAATCAAGCGCGCTTTATTATTGTAAATCAGTCATTTGTACTGACTCTCATCAACCTGGAAAATACTCGAAGAAAAGCATATGATGCGGCTGTTACGTACTTTATTATTTTTTCACTTTGTTTCATGTTTGATACACATTGTTGTCCGACTCGTTCATAGCAGAGAACGGGAGAGTTTGCTCAGTAGGTAAGTTTTACCTTACAATGACAGGTGCGAACGAGGTAGATTACTCCAGTAAAGGTAAGACTTAGTTTAATGACTTAGAAGTCACCAAATGACTTACTTTAACGAACTACGTTAGTTTATATAATGCAGATTTGTAAAATATTACTTTTATGAGGGTCACAGTCACAGACAATAAACTTAGCATTTGATAGTTGTGGTAGCAGCGGTGCAGCAGATGTCATGAAGTCCACGCAGCACGCTGGATGCAAACTAATATTAAGCCTATAGCCTATTCATTACAATGTCCATGGACATAAACTGAGTTCTTTTGCCTTAATAATGACAAAATAATACACAAAAAATGGTCGGATTGGGAACCCATATGCATAATGTCTCCTCACTCGCATTTACTAGTGTTGCTTGAAATGACCAGGGCTCAGCTAATGTTGCCTTTTAAAACATCGTCGATTTCCCGGGATTCCCGGGAAAATTGCCTCCCTCAAGCAAGGTACACTTGCACTCACAGCACACTACCCAAATAATCCGGATTTTAGGGGGCAAACGTGCTTGGGCACGGTACGATTGCCTAGTGCGCCCTAAATGTGTGTAGTCAGAGGGGGGGAGGGTTGCGTGATGGCTGTCAGGCATCGCCGATCGGACCAACCCTAGCTAATATCTCATATTACAACGTGGGACACCTGCGGCTTAAAATCCGGTGCGGCTTGTACAAGTACAAAATTGATTTTCTTTCTAAAATTAGAGCATGCGGCTTTTAATCAGGTGCGCTCTGTAGTCCGGAAATTACGGTATATTTATCTTTTTCATACAATTAATGCTCATTAAACTCTGTCTGGCCCATATCTGTCGCGGCATCTGAGTGCTCTTTCTCAGCCTTGTGCAGGCTGAAAACCTGGCTGCAGCACCATGACGCAGGAGAAATTTGGCCATTATGAAAGCTCCTTGTGACCCCTCTTAGAAAATAGTTCCGACGTCCATGAACACTATTCTGATTCTGAATCTCTGTGCGTGATTTGTGTGACAATGGAACCAAATGGCCCATTAAGCCCAAACAAAAAGTTGAGCAATGATAATGCTAATAAGGTGGATGGGCTTACTTGGCTTAAAGCATGCACTGAATAGACCGGGGTTGGCTGGCACAAATGTGCTGTATAATTGCCTAAAATCAAATACAGTCCTGTGGCCTGTTTTTGCCATTTCGTATTATTTATCTCCGCCTGAAATTAAAATATGAAAAGGCTTTTGTTTTGTTTTTTTGTGTGAAATTCAAAACAAATTAAAACTGCAAGCAGTGATGAACGGGCCCTCGCGCCCCCACGCATGTCGGGCTGCGGCTCGGTCGCAGAATGTAGCATCACCAAGGTCTCATGTCTCAGCTGAGTTAATTTCAGGTGTAAATACTTAAGATTATGGGAGTAATTAGTGAAAGAATGAAGCAAGTGACTTCCTGTTGCCAGTAGGGGGCGCTATGACTGTCACAAAATATGAGACTGTACATGTGTTCAGACCGGGACGCTGAACAAGCATCTGAAATTTGGTAAAGCTCAGACCATGTGGAGTCAAGTTATGAGGGTTTGAAATTTCATGGCGAAGGATCGAAATTCGCCGCGTCACCACGGCAACCAGGAATGACGTGGGAAAAAGCTTTTGATAACTTTTCATCTCCAATGTCTCAAGATGAATTTGAAGTGGATTGGAAGAAAATTGTAGGAGTAGTGCGTTCAAATATGATGCCACAATTTGCATTAAAATCAATATTTAGATTCAAAATGGCCGACTTCCTGTTGGTGTTAGGGTATGTGTCCAAGAGACTTTTTGGTGCGTCTTGACATGATGAACATGTGTACCGAATTTCGTTTCTCTATGTCAATCTATCACGAGGGGCTCGCTTTTATTGATTTTGTAGGGGGCGCTAGAGAGCCATTTTGCCTCGCTGATTCATGCAAACCATAAAATATCAAATTTTTCGCCGGGTCTGACTAGCATGCAAACTTTGGTGAGTTTCGGGGCACGTTTAGGGGGGCAAAAAGGCAGTTACTTTGTCAGAAGAAAAATAAAGAGAATAATAATAATAATAATCATGGCAAAAACAATAGGGCTTCGCGCTGGTCAGCGCTCGGGCCCTAATAACAAAATAATCAGTAGTCAGTAGGCTATTTAATTTTTTGATTTGATTCGATGAATTTCAGATGACTGGTCAGTAAAAATTGAAAGAACATCATAATGTGACAGAAGCGCTATCTCCTGGTCATACCCTGTATTACAATGAATAGGTGGGTTTACAGGAAAAGATAGACACGCCCAGGAGAAGGAGGGGGTTGCTCCAGTTGCTGGAACTCAGCTGGAACTTGGCTGGGAGTCGGCTGCCATTCAGCTGGCTTTCAGCTTGGATGGGAACTTTGAAGTGGCTACTACTGTAAGCTGCTGTGTATGAAAAAATTAACGTTAGGGATGCCCACAATGCAATGAAAATGTGAATAATTGCATTGCAGGTCAATTTAGGATGTGCAACTACATTTTCTGCTTGTGCTCCTACAGCAAAAAGTTAGCCTGGAGCCCTGGAAAATCGTGAACAATGTTTATCACTTTTTACCAAAGCCCAAGATACAACCTCAAATATCCACAACAGCCCACACTCCAAAGATATTTGGTATACTGTCAAAGAAGAAACCATAAAAAAAAATCACCTTTGAGAAGATGGAAAGAGAATTTTCACTTTTTTCTAAAAAAAAAAAAAAAAAAAAAAAAAAAAAAAAAAGACTCACAGTGATTAGTGAATTATCAAAATAGTTGGCAATTAATTTAATAGTTGTCAGCTGTTTAATCATTGCGGCTCTAAAGTTCTTTAATCTATATCTAACCTGATTTTTAACATGAAGAGCAAATTTTATATAGAAGCAAAGCTACTGTAACTCAGGCAAGTGAAGTGTTTTGTCTTGACAGGAAAAATGATGGAGCATTGGATTCCAAAGAGTATGCTACATAGTACCACAACTACGTTAAACAATGTCACCCACCAATCTCACTTTCCTACCTCCTCTTAGTGCCATGATGTTTTTGAGGCCCAAGTGCTTTGCTTTGGCAAGGTGGCCAGTGATCCTCTCTTTGGTCTGGTTGCAACAGGTCAGATGGAGAATACTCTCCAGCCCACAATAGTTGACCGCTGTGCTGGCAATCATCATGGATGAGGTTTCCTTGTCTGAGCCCGGGTCACCTGCTGGGTGCCAGGTAATGTCGATGAACAATGGCCCTCCAGAGCCCATACGGTCAAATCTGAAGAAAAATCAAACGCTGAAAAAGTTACCATCTATTGCTTGGTAACAGTGTGGACATTTGGGAGGGTAATGATAATGATATGTTAAATGTGCATTTAATTGTGTGTACAAGGTTTCAGAAGTGTCTTAAAACAACAGTTAGCTGTCCATACGAACACTGTACGACGTTTTCCTCTCTGTAATCATTCCTCCTGTTCATACTAACTATTAAAATATCTCCTTCAAATGTGCTTTCCACACAGTCATTTTGGGCTAAATGTTTTGGGTAGTTTCAGAGTAGCCGGGAAACCAGAGCAGCTAGGTGTCTGCTCATAAGAAGCGTAGCCCCAAACAGAAGCCCAGAGTTCACCACCAACCACTTCATGTTTCTAACAGATTCACCCAACTCAGCAACACACCTGCTGAGAAACAGACTCT
The DNA here is from genome assembly GCF_027409825.1 of Scomber japonicus. Taxonomy (NCBI): domain Eukaryota; kingdom Metazoa; phylum Chordata; class Actinopteri; order Scombriformes; family Scombridae; genus Scomber; species Scomber japonicus. The sequence goes on from NC_070581.1 coordinate 4,462,568, forward strand.
GATTATTGGCAGCTCCATAGCCAGAAAGGTGAAGTTAGTGACCCCAGGGACCATAGTTAAATGTATTCCTGGGGCCAGAGTGGGCGACATAAGAGTCACATTTAAACTGCAGACTAAGGATAAATGTAGATAGTAAGATTATAATACATGCCGGTGGAAATGACACCATATTACGCCAATCAGAGGTCACAAACATTAATATTGAGTCGGTGTGTACATTTGCAAAAACAATGCAACAATGGACTCCATTACTCCTTTAAATAAATAAGATAATAAAACAACAGAACAGTTCTCTGGTATAATTCTCAAACTTGACAATTAAAGCAAACTTCATGAAAATAGTTAAGTATGCTCCGTAGTTTTCTCTGGGCCCCTTTCTAATTTGATCAGTGATGACATGTATAGCCACATGTCATCATTCAACCACTGGTTGTCAAGGTGGTGTCCAGCTAATGATGCAGGCTTCAGAGATGCAGACTTTTTGGGGATGACCTCGTCTGATTAGGAGAGACGGCAATACATCCCACTTTGGACGGAGCTGCTCTCATATTAGGGCTGTGGTCAAAAAATCGATCCGCGATCCGATATCGATTCACGCTGAAAAAGCACGATATCGATCCAAAAATGTCTGGATCGATCTTTTCCAGGTGACTAAAGGCACAATTTTCTTTGACGCGCAAGGCGCACTATAAAAAGCGAGTGCTGGCTAAACGAAACCGAAACTTAAGATAGCGAGATGGCTGAAGCGGCACCACTAAAATCACCTTCTGGAATGAAGGCTGATGTTTGGCAACACTAGCCTGTCTATGCATACTGTATCTTTACCTATTAAATACATAAAAACATTAAAAGCGGAGAAAACGGTTCCCTTTCCCTCCGTCCAAAATGCTGCCATTACGATCAGCTGATAGTCAGCTGATCGTAATGGCAGCATTTTTGCCTATTACTCATCACTAATAGAGGAAAATAAAAACAGCTTCTTTGTCTTTGGCTAAATTGACAAAGAGTCATAACATTACTGATCCATGTATTCCTTTAACTCTCAGTAATGGCGACTTCATGAGTTTCTTTAACAATAACATTTTAACTATGAGGGACAAAATTAATCACCGACTGCCCTCAATAAGCACTGATTTATCCTCTAGCACAGGAAACAACAATACAGAAACTGCTCTAAAACCTGATATTTATTTATACTGTTTTCCTCCAGTAGACCTTATAGAATTAACTTCAATGATTACTTAAATTTGATTCCAACTAGGCTGCTTAAAGAAGTCTTTTCCTTAGTTAGCACTTCCTTATTAGATATGAGCAATCTGTCTTTAGTAACGGGATATGTACTACAGTCCTTTAAGGTAACTGTAATTAAACCACTTCTTAAAAAGCCTATTCTTGATTCAGAGGTTCTAGCCAACTATAGACCTATATCTAACCTCTACATCTATATCTAACCTCTGTATCTATATCTAACCTCTATATCTACATCTAACCTCTGTATCTATATCTAACCTATTTATCTATATCTAACCTTTGCATCTATATCTAAAGGTTCAGTGCTTGGACCTTATATATGCTTCCTTTAGGAAATATTATTCAGAAACACTCAATACATTTTCATTGCTATGCAGATGATACTTAATTATATCTATCAATAAAGCCAAATTAATTCAACTAGTTAGCTAAACTGCAAACATGCATTAAGGATATAAAGGCCTGGATGACCTGCAACTTCCTGTTATTAAACTCAGAAAAAAATAAAGTTATTGTGTTTGGCCCTAAACACCTTAGACACACATTATCTAATGATATAACTACGCTGGATGGCATTACTTTGGCCTCCAGGACCACTGTAAGGAACCTAGGAGTTATATTTGTTCAGGATTTGTCCTTTAATTCCCACATAAAACACATTTCAAGGACTGCCTTTTTTCATCTGCGTAATATTACAAAAATCAGACACATCCTGTCTCAAAATGATGCTGAAAAACTAGTCCATGCATCTGTTATTTCTAGGCTAGACTACTGTAATTCATTATTATCAGGCTGTCCTAACAAGTCTCTAAAGACTCTCCAGCTGGTCCAGAATGTAGCTGCGCACGTTCTGACAAAAACTAGAAAGAGAGATCCTATCACTCCTATTTTAGCTTCACTGCATTTAAAATCCTTCTCCTCACTTTCAAAGCTCTTAATGTCTTAAAGAGCTCATAGTATCTCTAAAAGTAGAATGCGAGGCAGACCCTTCAGTTATCAGGCTCCTCTCCTGTGGAACCATCTTCCAGATTGGGTCGGGGGGGCAGACACCCTCTCTACGTTTAAGAGTAGGCTTAAAACTTTCCTTTTTGATAAAGCTTATAGTTAGGGCTCTTAGAGCTCTTAGCTTATGCTGCTGTAGGCTTAGACAGCAGCATTAACATTCATATGCTATTTATGCATTCATTAACTTAAAGATCTTCCCAGGACAATGTGCTTCTCTCCCTTGAGATGACTTTTGTTCTGATGTGGCGCTATATAAATAAAGATTGATTGATTGATTGATGATGAGCTATTCCATTTTAAATGAAAAAAAAAAAAACTTTTTTAAGACAGTCTTGAAAAATTATGAGCTCATCCTTAAGCATATAAAGGACCAGACCATGACATTGATCTTTGTCACCCTCTTTTCTAGATACAAAACTATATAATTGTTGATGCAAAGTACATCATGGTTCCTGCACTGAATATTCTATTCAAGTCCAGTTGACTTCACTTGCCTTGAGATGAGGTTGACAGCTCCACTGGCTGTGCGAGGAGGAAAGAATTCAAGAGAGAACCAGCGGTCCCCGGATTCAATCCTCCTCCGCATCTTGTCCCGCAGTCTGTCAGAGCGGTCTCCATCTAGCACCGGTGTGGAACAGCGGGAGCTCTCCTTGGAGCTTTCTCCACCACTGTTACTGGCCCCGCTGGAGTCACTCTTGCATGACTGCCAGGTACTGTCCCCTCGATGAACCTCGTTCACCATGATGGCAGATCACACAGAGACTAACTGCAAACACAAAACAAAGATGACGCTGAAGTAAGCTTCTGATTTGGTGTTGCTTTGGCCACATTAAATATGAGCATCAGGCACTGCATGTATGGCTGAAAATAATAATAAGGAAATGTGTAATAGTTGCCCCTTTAAGGCAAAACAAAAATAATGATATTCATCAAAAGATACTGTTTTTTTCCCACTTACATTTAGAAAGTTAGACATTGTAGCAAAATCCCTAATGCTGTTTAAAACCACTGTAGCGTTGTGAAAACTTTATTTTACTTACAAAAGTTATAAGGGGGCAATTTCACTGATATTCATCCACCCAGACTGATTAGACCAGGTCATGGTCAAAACCCACAATACTTACACTTGTCAACTTTGTACTAGATTAACAAGGAGACTGCAGAGACTCTCAGAGATGATGAAACCTTTATTCAATTTATGAAAATCTGGAGAAAAACAATCCAGCAATTTCACAGTTTTTTCCCTAACCAGACCAAATGGAGTTGTACATTTTCAGTTTTTCGAAATTGAAAATTTTATTTAATCAAGGCTACGGCTTTTGCTATGATGCCAAACACTCTTTCACGCGTTGAAGTGGTGAATAGATACAGAATCAGTTGCTAAATATCATTAGTTATCTTTTCCTTAACCCTGAATAGGAAGCTAACTTCAGGTACATAAAATAACAAACTTTACACCAGACTCTATCTATCTAAAACATTTTCACGACGTAGCTACAATACAGCAAAATTAAAAAGCTCTCCACATTTATTCCCGATATTTGACAGAAAAAGGAAAAAAGCTCTAATTAAAAGATTACGTGTTTAAAGTCCTGCTCGCTGACTAATGTACATGATCTATCAAAAGACCACAAAAAGGTCCCAAATATCATTTCCTACCTTTTACGTCCCTTTACAGCAATGGTAAACTACACACGGGCTGCCTTATGAAGACTTTGGAGTTTTGAAGAGTTAGCGTTAGTTCCCAGACAAAGAATAACATGAGCCGAGATGTCATCCATGCGTGCGCACATGCATGTGATAAGTGAGGTAGTAGCAAAAGCTTAGAGGCTGCTGGCCCTCTGAGCACAGCTAGCTCCGTAACGTTACCTTATATGCGATGATAGCACATCGGTCATTAACAGACTATATGCAGTCTACGTTTATTAACATAAACTATATGCATAAAATGGTTATTAATATAGACTATATACAGTCTAAAGTTATCATTAAAGAAATACAGAAGTAACGTAGGCTGCTTTCTGCGATAAATTTAGGCTAACACACACACGTGCTATTAAAGCAAATATTCCTTCTACCACCTTCCTGTGTCGGTGTTGTTAGTGTGGCCGATGTCCCGGGCTGTGTCGGACTACCTCCCATCCAACACATACGGACATGAGCTACAGCGTGGGACGAGAGGAGCCTGGTCACAAACGTCCACAAGACGGTGCCGCATTGAATAACAGACCTACACGACACACCCACTTTACTGTATGATACGCCCACTTAACTGCACGACAACCCCCCTAAGTATGGATGCCAAATGGGACCAAATTCGCTTGGCTTTAGCGCCGTCAGTCGTCACATAAGCATCGTTACATAAATGCGTGAAATCACCTAGTTCCAAAGTGTAAGTCTGTTTGTTTTAGGGAGCACTGAATTAAATTAATGTGTTGTTTGAACTCATTGCTAAATGCAATAATGCATGGTTTCTTACCTACATTTGCACATATGGATATAGAATGTGGCCATTATAATAGACAAATGAGATGTGTTATTTTCCATGATCCCAAAAAATAGAAATTTTATCAATATTTTCAATAATAAAAGGACAAAGGTTTTACCAGAATATCTTCACAAATGGGTAATGCCTCTCAAATGTCTTTCTTAAATGTTTTTTTTTTTGTATTTAAAAAAAAAGATAATTTAAAAGTAGCCTAATTTAAGAGTTTAAGATAGATTTCCTTTACTGTGTTGGTGATTTAGTATTGATTTGGTAAAGCCAGGTCTTCTTCCAGTATGAAATCATACATGGTAATTTAGTAATATATCTTTGAAATAGAGCTAAGGGCGCACTCACACTAGGGCCAGTTGTTCCAGACCTTGCTGAAGCACGAATTCCCCCCTCCCCTGTCCCCCACTGGCCCGCACTCATACGTTGTGCAAGTGCAAGCATGTTCTTCTGAATCATGCCTGTGTAGTATGCAGTACTTGCTAGTAAAAACAGATGTACTGATTCAACTCTTACGCCAGTAAAAGTAAGACTTAGTTTAACTGAATGACTTAGAAGTCACCAAATGACTTACTTTAACACATTTCGTTAGTTTATATAATACAGATTTGTAATATTTACTTTTATGAGGGTCACAGTCACAGACTGTAAAACTTAGCATTTCATAATTGTGGTAACAGCAGTGCAGAAGATGTAATGAAGTCCAAGCAGCACGCTGGATGCAAACTAATATTAAGCCTATAGCCTATTCATTATAATGTCCATGGACATAAATTGAGTTCTTTTGCCTTAATAATGATAGAATAATAGACAAAAAATGGTCAGATTGGGAACCATATATGCATAATGTCTCCACGTTGCATTTAGTGTTGCTTGAAATGACCAGGACTGGGAAATTGGTTTGAGTGCATGGTACACTTGCACTCACACTAGCCAAATAATCTGTATTTTAGGGGGCAAACATGCTTGGGCACCATACGATTGCCTAGTGTGAGTGAACCCTTAGATCTGTTAGAATAACGGGAAAAACAAGTTTTGCCTATGGGAGTGTATGTTGGAGACAACAAGGACAATTGTTGGATGTTAACCCTTGGTTGAATTTAAACAGCATACAGACTCCAGAGGGTATTGCACTAAAGACTTCTGCATAATCTTCAGGTGTTACCGGGATATTTTATTTGAACGAAAACTCTTAATTCAAGACCATTGCTATTAAATAACTGATCAACCAGTACAATATTAACATATATAACATATAACATGGCTTTGTTATTCCATATAATATAGTTATGAGGTGAAAAATTGTGTTTATAAATGAGAGACCGTGATAACAAAGCCTGGCGATGAAAAGCAAACATTTTTACAGGGATTTTATCAGTACAAACGTTGAATCCACCCAGCTTAGATAATATATGGAGAGGTATAATATTCCAAATGGATGTAGGGTTTCTGAAAAGTTCCTTCAATCAATTTATCTGGGTTGAGGTCATTATATAGACTGGACTATATTCAATTAACAGAAAAAGGGAAACGCGGAGACATGAATCCACTAAACACATCTTGAAATGTAGGTTAATTAAAATAAAACAGCACTTCCTACCAGGAAAATAGCGGTTAGAGACATATAGATTTAAATATTATATTACATCTCTTGTCCAAATATGTTTGCAGTTGTTCAATATTTATGAGGCTGTTACTCTGTCAGGCCTCAATATTCAATATTATGAACTCACGCACGCACACACACACACACACACACACACACACACACACACACATATATATGGGTCAATGACGTGACGCCAACATTTGCAGTCCGACTGCATTTTATACAGTTAGAAAAAGGTTTGAATGGATAAATAAATACCACATATATGTAGTGGCTTTCCTTCATATGTATTCACTTTAAGTTTTCAAAAACACAAGTTAAGTTAATTTTTCTTTTATTTAAAGTGATAAAATATCATGTGGTGCGACCGTCTGGCCATGACTGCTGTTATGAAAACTTATTTGAAATTACTCCAAAACTATTCAAATTTATGTTCTGCCCTTTTTGGCATGTTTTCCAGAGTGTTTTATAGTACTGTACAAAATTGCAAACCATTTGTATTTATTTTTCCGTCACGGCATATAAACAAACTTTTTTGACAATGATGATTTTATGAAATATCATGTGGTGCGACCATCAAGAAACAACCACTCTGGGACTTTTATGATGAAAATCATTCAAAGAAAGGATGCTGCATCATACATTAGTTTGCCAAGGACCCATGGATGTAACAAGCAGGTGTGTACCCCTTTCTAAAATATGGAAAAAATGAAGCTTTTTAATGGCTGGGATGTAGTTGCCATGTGGTAACTACATCCCAGCTGTTATCATGTGGTATGACCTCAAGAAAACAATGAATATGACGTTATTTCTACAAATATATGTTTTGAATATAAATTTCATAGTGACCTTTTTGTGGCAGCTTGTTTTGTTTAGGTGGTCAATTCTGTGCTTGTAAATTTTGATTGAACTTGAAAATATCATTTGGTGCGACCAAATATCATGTGGTGCGACCACTCTGTCTTTTCAATGACAGATATGTCCAATATTAGAAGCTTTTATATTCAGTTAATGATTTATTTACATTAATTCCTTTATTTTAGTATTATTTGGAATATATTTGTATGCAATTTGAGTCATTTTTTCTTAGATTTCAGAAGCAACAGTTTACATTTAATTTTTGTATAATATGAGAAAAATGCAATGTCATTTTGGCAATTATGCATTTATTTGTAAAGCATTATTTATTTCTAACTGTTATAATCTGTTTTACCAGATCACACTCCCATGCAAGGTAAAAACTGCTTGCCATTGGCAGTGTGTTAATTCTGACCCTGCAGTAAGAGCGGTGTACCCTGCTAGGAGAAGAGAAAGGTAAAAATTGTAAAAATTAAAGCCAAAAATAAAGCACCATGAAGTACATATCGCTCTGGTATGTTTTTCATTACCTGGATGGATTGCAGTTTTTGTATGCAGGCTCATCTACACTATGTAGAGTATAGAGTAAGTATTGGGCCATGTGTCCATGACACCTACATGAGCATTCATGATATCCCTTTTTAAATCCACAGGAATTAATATGGAGTTTTGTAACTATTACAGCTCTTCTGGAAGGCTTTCCACAAGATTATGGAGAGTGGCTGTGGGATTTTTTGTCCATTCATTCAGAAGAGCATTGCTGAGATCAGACATCGATGTTGGATGAGAAGGCCTGGCTCATAATCTCAACCCCATCTTTGTGATGAACTAGATGTGGTCTGCCACTTCGTGGCTGAGTGTCTGTTGTTCTTAAATATCCACTTGTTAATAATACCATTTAGAGTTGACAGTGAAATATATAGCAGGGGACAAATTTCACAAACTGACATACCAAGCTTGAATTCATTGAACTCTTCAGAGCAACTCATTCTTTCACAAATGTGTGTAAATGCAGACTACATGGCTAGATGCTTGATTTCATACACCTGAATAAAACACCTGAATTCAATGATTAAGAGGTGTATCTCAATATTTTTGTCGATAAAATATATCAATGGTCCAAAGTGATACACCATAGATTTATGGCATGACTTTGCATTTCTGTCTCAGCTACTAATGAAGAAAACAGTAGGGAAAGATTCAACATATAAAATCAAGTCAACTTGATGATGACTAGATAATACATATTTCTGTTCTAAATGATTCAATAATCAAAATTGACTATTAAATGAAAAGTTTGTTCATGACAAAGCAATGAAGGCCTGCTGCACTTCTGTTTTAAAAAATGTTTATGAAATGTTTGAGTTTATAAAAATTCTGTGAAATTGTAATAAAACCACTGGTTTAATTCTATTCTGCATTAAAGTAATTGTTTTTCTATTTCTTTCAATAGATTTTTAATATGAGGTCTTTATGTCATGTGGTGCGACCATTCATCATGTGGTGCGACCAATAATACCAATAACTGTATAAAATTCAGAGTAAAATATCACTTTCATGTGGCAGTAATATTAATCACTGATGCAGTATGTTTAACTGAATTGTATTTTTAAATGTTTTAAATCATTTTTAAGCAATTTACAGGAAAAATAAGTCTTACATTCATTTAAGAAAGCAACTGTGACATTATAGAACATAAATATGAGATTATTATTTACAAAAACTCAAAAGACATGCAAATAGTTTATCTCTAGACACTTTATATTACTCAAAACTTGTAAAAAAAATATTTAAGCATGTTAAGGGAATTCATTTATTTTAAGATAGATCATGGTCGCACCACATGACTTTTTTAAAGATCAGTTCTAATTCATTGAGATGAAAAAACACTTAATTTACTATTTAAATATGAATTTATGTGTACTTTACATTCTTAATGTTTGAACTACTGCAATATATATTCCCATTTTTATTATTTTAAAATTGACCTGTTGAAAATCCTTATACGTCATTGACCCATATATATATATATATATATATATATATATATATATATATATAATTAAGTTGACTATGTACTTGACTATAAGTGTAAACTCAGATTTTCTTTTTAAATGATGGTGATTAATGAAGCCATATAATATAATAAATCTTGTCTTTTTTTTCTAAGCCTGAGAATTAGCCTGGTCTGGTTTATTTGGTAATCCTGCTTTATGGAACAGGGCCCATGATGCGCTAACCTTAATGTGTAAATAAAACGCAGCTGTGACAGTGTGGAATCATTTTCCGCCCTTGGCGTCACGTGAAGGGATCTTCTCAGCTGTGTTCCAGTGTCATGGGAAATATGTGAACTGCGTTCTCGTAGTGACAATGTTGTGAACACAACTTTTGAAATCCACTTTTAGGACACAACACTGTCAGAACCACTCATTCACTGTAAAGCATTAAGATAGGTTCCCATTTAATACGTTTTCTGAGCACTTTGAGAACGAATTTTCAAACTCGCCAATCAACTATTTACGTTTTTTACTATGTGCCTTGAATGCAGCATGACACAACAACGAAGATGGCGTGTTGTGGAAACAGTTTTTGTTGCCAATGTTGCTGCAGAGAAGGAGAGACACGGACACCAGAGGAACTGGTATGAGAGGGTGTTGTAATTTGACAAAGAGGGAATAACTTTATTATTTCAAGATTATATTATTTCTTCAGTTGGTCATGTGCTGTTTTAGTACTGTGGTCTGGGCTGCTTGCTCCACCCTGCTGCTCTCGGTTTTGTTTGACTGAAGCTTTTGCAAACAGTCCCCGATGATCTTATATTAATTCACAATATAAAAGCAATAATTTGGCCGAAACAAAGAGTCATTCTCCTAACAGTGTAAGTGCACCACGTGGGGATATTGCTTGCTGTTTCCCCATGACGCTTATGTGGAGAATGTCTATGGACCAAACTCCGTTTATATTGCCATTTATGGCTTTATGCTTCACGTAACCTCAGTAAGACATTTTTTGTTTTATCAGTGTTCTTTTTCAATCCGGCATGCATGTTACACGCAGATCAGCAGTTTAGTTATATTTGATTATCCTTTTAAACTAACTGTCCTCAAACATCCAAATCAGTTTAGGTTTTGCTTACTTCAAGTGTTGTTTTGTGGATTACCAATATGCCAAATCTACTAGATGGTTAAGACTGTTTAAATGAGTTTTATTTGAATGTAGGGTCTAAGGACAGAGGATGTTGTGTTGCTGTACAGACTGTAAAGAGCCATCAGGTCATGTTTGTCTGAACTTAAAATGAAATTGGTTCGTTTTTTTTCCAGACAATCCTAGGGGAAATCCGAGATGAAGAAGATGAGATTCTACCAAGGAAGGACTATGAGGCAAGAGACTTGTGAGAAACTCTTAGACAGAGTTGGTTCAGGCTGGCCTTGAAATACACAAGAGTCATGCAAATTTGACAAGTAATAGTTAAACAGCCTTCATTTTACCTTTAACAGAGCCTTGATTATGACCGCTGTATCAGCGAGCCTTATGTGGAGGATCTGGAAGGGATGGACAACAAGGTAAGACTGTAGCCAAGTTAAAACTGTTTACCTTCTAAAGACCTAACTCTTAACACTCTTAACATCAAATTTGGTCTTCCACGAGGGTTATTGTTATTCACATTTTACATATATAAGCTGTGTAGTGTTTGTAAACTAGTTCATTATATTTTGTTGGCTGTGAAAATAAGTATCTTCAATTCTCACTGTGACCCAAATAATATGATTGCCAAGTCATATATCTAAATGGCTAATGGGGGTAATGTGTAGAATTTAATAGCATCCAGCAGAACAGACTTTGCAGAAAATAAATATTATATTCATAAGTATGTTTTTAAATAGTGTAGAGTCCAAATAAAATATGAATTCTAGTTAAAATTACCTTAGAATGACCTTTTTTCCCCAACAATATCTTTATTTATTTTCAGACATAATAACACATACATATAACTACTGGGACTCCAAACATCTGCCCCAAACCATGTAGAACCCATGTCTTCAATTCACGACCAAGACATAACAACAAAACAACACAAATAATAAATATAAATCACTAACGAAAGAAGGGAACTTAAATACACAATAAAATAATAATACAAATACTACATAAGTAAATAAAAATAAATAATAAATAATAGAAATAAGAATACAGATGGGGGAGAATAAATACAAAACCAACCATACACTGCTCATATTCACAAGTGTGTCAACACCAGACAAACATTTTTCCCAAGTGAGCTGCAGAGGGCTACTTTGGTTTCCACCAAACCAGACAAGTCTTTATTCGAAAGAGAATTTCTAAAGGGGCCCCAGATGTTATCAAAAATAGGTTGTTTACCCTTGATTGCATACGTGATCTTCTCTAAGGGCAGAGTTGCTGTTAATTCAGAAAGCCATTTACCTATCCTTGGTCTATCCACCTCTTTCCAAGCTATTGCAATGATTTTTTTGGCCAACAACAGGCCTATATCTAAAAATAATCGATGCTTCTTTCTTATGTTACAATTAGCTGGGTAGATACCCAATACGAATATTTTTGGCTCTAAATGTAATTTTATCTCTAATATTTCTTCAATACACTGTTTCACTTCTTCCCAGAATTTCTTTATTTGAGAACACTGCCATAAACAATGGAAAATCTGGCCCATTTCTTTATCACATTTAATGCAAACATCCGGTATAGTGTTATTGAATTTGTTAAGTTTAACTGGAGTCATATAAGAACGCATTAACCAGTTGTACTGCAGAAATTTTAAACGAATGTTCACTGTTTGTAATTGTGCTTTGGTACATGCCCTCTCCCACTCCTCAATGGAGATATTCTCCTGTAGGTCCTCTCTCCAGGACTCAAGCTTATTTACTGAGGATTCTGAAGATTCACCAACCAGTTCATTATATATTTTGGAGATCAAGCCCCTTCCCTGACAGTCTTTCACCATCATTTCTCCGAGTGTTGATAGGCTAGGAATGGACAGGGACTGATTTTGTTGAGTTCTAATAAAATCTCTCAGTTGTAAATATCTAAAGAACTGGCTGTGAGCTATGACTTGTTTGACAACAATTTCATCAAAAGTCAATGGATGTTTATCATCAGGACCACAGAGATCTCCTATTTTTTGTAACCCCTGTTCAGCCCAAATTTGAACCCCCCCCCCCCCCCCCCCCCCCTTACCTCCTCCTGGGGGGAAGAGATCGTTTCCCCATATTGGACTAAATAATGAGAGTGAATCAACTATTTTGAAATATTTCTTAACTTGTTGCCACACACTAATCATATTTTTAGCCATAGGATTCTTGGTGTTATTTTTGAGTTTCTTAAAATTAGCTGAGTACAGGTAAATGGGCAGAGGCAGCTTCAGTGTATCACCTTCCATTTCTCTCCACAGTGGCACATTCTCCTCAGAGTAGTAGAACATCAGTGTTCTCAGTTGCGCCGCCCAGTATTACCATAGTGGGTTTGGGCATTTAGGCTCTCCTCTATCGTACGGCAAGTACAACAATGATAGGCGCAGCCTGGGGCGTCTATTGTTCCACAGAAACTTGATGAAAAGTGTTTTCAGCTGTGAAAATAAATTGCTTGGTGGCGGCAGAGGTACATTTTGAAATAAATACAACAGTTTAGGGAGTACATTCATTTTGAGAGTGTTTATTTTCCCCATTAACGACATTGGTAAAGCAGCCCATCTATCTAAGGAATTTGAGATCTCTTGCATAACTTGTCTATAGTTAGTTTCTATGATATTGTTTTGTTTTTTTTATAATTCAAAGTTTTTATTATTTTTTCATTATTGCAGCAAACATAACGAACATCAAATACAACAGACAAAATGGAGGTCAAAAATATTAATAATAATATAATATTAAGAAAAAGAAGTAAAAATAATAATAAATAAATAAATAAAAATAAATAAATAACATGAAAAATATGAAAGCAAATTAACTAAAAATAAGACAGGCAGGTAATAAATAGGCAAGGGCAGGCAAATTAACACATCTGTCGACCAAAACTATCCCATTTTTCTTTTATCATATCATTTTCACAATTTAATCTCCCCAGCATCTTCTCGCATGCCACAGTCCCCATCATCTGTGTTTTCCACATACTCAGTGTGGGAGCTTGGGGTTCCTTCCAACACCTCAGAACAGTCCGTGCACATGTTATTAGGCCAGTTTTTAATATTCTAAAACTATATTTGTTCAACAGGGGTACCACAGTTCTGTCTCCAAGGAGACATAGTCTTGGTGATCTGGGAAGTTCACAATTTAATGATTTGCTCATATAATCTATGACTTTTTCCCATAAGGGGAGGATCTTAGAGCACTCCCATAATGCATGGATAAATGTGCCACTTTCTGCCCCACATTTCCAACATAGATCATTATCAATTAGGCCCATTCTGTTAAGTCTTGATGGTGTAAAATAATATCTATGAATTATTTTATACTGGATAAATTTGCCTCTGGCTTCTCTTATGTATTCTTCAGTGTTGGAAAGAATCCCCTCCCATGTTTTTTCATCCAGTGTACAAGACAGATCTTTCTCCCATATCATCCTGAGATTACTACAACCATTATTATTTGTCCAAGGACACATCTTATACCATCTTGAAGCTTTATGATGTATTTTGGGTAATTGTAAGTAGCATTGGATCGGACTGCTGTCCTGATCAACAGGAACCACCTCCTTAATACAGTGTCTAATTTGTAAGTATTTCCAAAAGTGACCCCAACCCTCTAAATTAAATTTTTCTTTAAGTCTAATATATGAAATAAAATTGCCGTTTTCAAATAGATAATCTATTATTACGTTTTTTCTCAACCACTGAGCCCAATAGATAGGTTGTCTTTCTATCTTTATTTTCGGATTGTGCCATATAGATGCATATTTTTGAGTATATTGAGAGATTTTACATCTCTTATGTACCTCCTGCCAAACCATTTTCGAATGTCCTAGGATAGGGTTATTCACCTTATTTTTCTCATTTTGAACTGTTTGTGCCAGAGCCTCCACAGGTTTAAAGGGGGACGTGAGTTCCCGCTCAATCAGGACCCAGTCCAGATCAGCACCAGCTTCATCCCAATGTTCTGTAAACTTGGACATCTCAAAGGCAACACTGTAATATTTTATGTTCGGTAATGATAAACCCCCTCTCTTCTTGGACTCAGATAATTTATCCAAACGAATTCGCGTTTTTTTTCCATCCCAAAGAAATTGTTTTATCATTTTGTCATATCTAACTAGTAGTTGTTTTGGAATGCATATGGGTATCATCCCAGTTAGGTAACTTATTTGTGGTGCCACAACCATTTTTATTGCATTTACTTTACCCCATAAGGTCATGTGTAATTTACTCCAATTATCCAGATTAGCTTTAATTTTGTTTAATACTTTTTCCATATTAGTTATCATAATTTCCTTTATGTCTGGATCTAATTCTATACCTAAATATTTCATCCCCTTTGGTAGCCATTTAAAATTAAAAGCTGATAACTGATTATGTAAACAGGTTCGAGACACTGGCATGGCCTCTGATTTATGCCAATTGATACAATAACCGGACACCTTAGAATACGCTTCAATAGTTTCTAGCAAAACTGACACAGAATTGGCTGGGTCCCGACTCAGTACCAAAATATCATCAGCATAAAGAAATAATTTATGCTCCCTACCACCTCCAATGACACCCTTAATTCTCGACTCTGCTCTAATCGATGTGGCCAAAGGTTCTAAAAAAATTGTGAACAATAATGGACTTAGACTGCACCCCTGCCTGGTTGACCTGGATATATTGAAAAACTGAGATATTATCCCGTTAGTAAAGACTGCAGCTTTAGGACTGGAATATAAGACTTTTATCCATCTGCAGAAACCATCACCAAACCCAAATTTCGAAAGAGTTGCAAATAAAAAAGCCCATTCCACCCTATCGAATGCTTTTTGAGCATCAAGTGATATGGCTGAAACAGGGTGAGGGTTATTTCTATTCATCCAAATTAAATGCAACAGTCTCCTCATGTTATCAGATGAAGATCTGTGTTTTATAAATCCAACTTGGTCTTGTGAATAATTTTAGGTAGAACCTGATCTAATCTCAGTGCTAATGTCTTGGACAGTATTTTACAATCAACATTTATTAGGCTTATGGGTCTATAATTGGCTGGGTCCGTTGAATCCTTATCCTTCTTTGGTATCAGAGATATAATAGCCTGGTTAAGGCTTTCTGGGAGTGAGCCATATTGAAATGCTTCATGGAAAACCTCTGTGAGAAATGGACAAATAATATCAACATATTTTTTATAGTACTCTGCCGGGAAACCATCTACACCAGGTGACCTCCCGGTTTTCATGCCCTTAATTGCGGTTCTAACTTCAGCTTCCGTTATGGGAGCGTCCAAGCTATCCTTTTCCCCAGAGGACAACTGTGGTAGCTCTACCTTCTGGAAGAAAGAGTTCAAGTCTTCTTCACTAGCCGAACATGTAGTCGTATACAAATCTTCATAAAAGTTTTTGAAAACTTCATTAATTTTTGTAGCTGAATTGAATAATTTATCATCTTTTCTAATTGCTGTAATAGTATTATTTGAATCCATGCGTTTTAATTGTCTTGCCAATAATCGTCCAGTTTTTTCACCATTTTCATAAAAATTAGTTTTGAGCCTAAATAATGAATACTCTGCTTTTTTATTGTATATTTCATGTAGTTCAAACTTTAGTTTACAGATTTTTCTGAAATATTCTTCATTGTATTGTTCAGCAAGTTGCTCCTCCAATTTACCTATTTCTTTTTCCAATTGTTGTACTTTTTCTTTGTTGTCCTTTTTCTTCCATGAACCATAAGCTATACATTTCCCTCTGATGAACGCCTTGAGTGCATCCCAAACAGTAGCTAATCTTTCTGTTGTTCCTCTATTAATATCTAAAAACACCCTAATATCCTCACCAAGTTTTGTGGCAGTAAACTTGTGTTTAGTCTCCACCTCCCAGCATTACCTTTAGTAGAATGCAAATTTATATGTAATTCGACCAGTGCATGGTCTGTTATTGCTATAACTCTTATATTGCAGTCTATTACAAGGTCAACAAGTGAGCTGGCAACCAAGAAAAAATCTATTCGTGAGTGGGATCTATGAGAGTGAGAATAAAATGTGTATTCCCGTTTTTTCGGGTTTATGAGTCTCCAAATATCTGTCAAACCAAGTTCTTTCTGTAAAGTATCTAAAGCTGCTCCATCTCTGGAGGATGTCCCTGTTCTGATATTGCTGCGATCCAGATGATCATCTATTACTTGATTGAAATCTCCCCCTAGAATAATCTGACCATCTGTATCGCCCAGTATTTTATTTACCTCATGAAAAAATAGTGTGTGTTTTCTCTGTTTGGTGCGTATAAGTTGCAAAGTACGACTTTAACTCCATTAATTAGTGCTTCCACAACTAGGATCCGTCCATGAGAGTCCTTAAATTGATTTACTATAGCAAAATTCAGTTTTTTGTTGATGAGAATAACAACCCCACAACTCTTACTTGATACGGAGTTATGAAAGACATGACCGACCCAATCACGTTTCATTTTTAAAGCTTCATCTTGGTCCCTGAAATGTGTTTCCTGAATATATGCAATATCTGTGCCTTTAGATTTAAGATAAGTGAGTACTTTTTTGCGTTTAATTGGTGTGCTACAGCCATTAATATTCCATGTCACTATATTAATATGTCCACTACCCATTATTTCCAAAGAGTATAAACCTTCGTCTCCTTTTACCCTCTTCCATAACACTGTCCCCCGCTACTTCCACACATATTAATGCCTTACTCCTGCCATCATAGAAATGAAAATGAAAATGCCTCCAGAAACAGTGCCCCAGAATAGGGACATGCCTAATACCAAATAACAGTAACACAAAAAACACTGCCTTTAAAATGAACATGACAGTGTAGTAAGCCTTGGGCTCAATATGATTCCGGTCCGTGTAGGTCCTGTAGACGGTACCTTCTGCTCCTCTCTCCAACTGTCCGGTAACAGCAGCGCCCCAGAGTCTCCGTCTCCGCCGTGCCTTCAAAATAAAGTTCCACTCTCCCTCGTATTCATGTCATGCAGTCAGTTATTCTCCGTGCTTTGAATGTTATCTCAAACAAAGACCTCAGCTTTCTTTGGGTCGGTAAAGCTCAGTCTCTTCCCCTTCCATGTGAAACTCAGAATTGCCGGGTGTGCCAACGTGTGTTTCACCTGATGATCCCACAGAGCTTTCATTATTGGGGAGAACCGTCTTCGTAGGTCAGAGCGCTCCTTCGTCATATCTTCGTAGATTGAGAGAGTGCAGTCCTCCCACCGTATCCCTCTCTCTTTTTTCGCGGCTGTCAAAACCTTCTGTCGAGCCGTGTAGCGCAGAAATTTCACCAGTATCATCCGCGGTGGTTGGTTGTCACCTGGCTTGGGTCCTCCACTTCTGTGGCTCCTCTCGATCTCATATTCGTCCCCCTGTAGCCCCAGTCCTTCGTTCAGTATTTTCTTTATGTAGTCATTCATTGCATTCCCCGTTTCTTTTCCTTCTTTCAATCCAATCAGTTTGATGTTATTACGTCTCCCTCGGTTTTCTTGGTCATCAACACGGCTCCAAAGTTGCTCCACTCTCTGTCTTAACACTTTGTTTTCATTAATCATGCTAGCGTTGCTATCCTCCACATCAGAAATACGACTTTCCGCCTCTTCGAGCCGTGTTTGCAAAGCACTTACTGTGTTTTTGAGCTCTGTTGTGTCCGACTTAATCGTCGATACATCACTCGCCACTTTATTTAGAGTCGAGTTCATCTTTGAGATTTCTGCAAGGATATCCCCCATGTTGTTCCTTTGGCTAGCTTCACTGCAGGTGGGGCTAACAGGGTTAGCTTGCATGGTGGCTGAAGTCAAGCGCGTTTGTACACTTCGTTTTCCCTGTTTCATTGTGCGGTTAAGACCTGCGCAATTTCGTGTAACTTTGACTGTATGAGAGTACCGACTACCTGCGACATTAATTAAACTTTCACGGAGAGTGTATGTAAGTTAATTGTTATCAATTGTTGGCGGAGGACGGGAGCATATCTAAGACGCGGCCATCTCCCGGGTCTTCCTCACGTGACTCCGTTTCTATGATATTGTTAAGCAATGGAACAATTTGAAATTAAATAAGAGAAACAGTTGACGACTTTAAATTGTGCAACTACATTCGTTGGATTTTCCCCCGCTACTTCCCCGCTAAATGGATCCCGCTACTTGTTTTAGATCTATTAATCTTCTAACCTGAAATCTTACCGAACTCCCTAATCAAGTCCATTAGGGCTGGGATGGATTTGTTGGTATTTTTGAGAAAAACAATTATGTCATCAGCATATAAAGCTAAACAGTGCTCTGTCTGTCCTATGGCTATTCCAGAGATGTTATCATGTGCCCTCACTGCAATTGCCAGAGGTTCAATTGCCGTAATGAACAACAATGGAGATAAAGGGTCCCCTTGTCTACACCCTCGATTTATTTTTATAGTTTTTGAAATATTACTGTTAGTCAAAATCTGTGCATATGGTTCCTAATAATAGAGTAATAGAGTAATCTTATTGTAGCGGAATTTGAATAAACACTCGTTAAAAAGGGGCACCACCGGATGCAAGATCCGGAAGTTATGATGATTTAATTATAATTAATTAAGCAATCATAACTCAATTTAAATAGAATTGATTAAGGTAAATTTAATGAATCAGTCAAATATCTTTAGGCTCATGAATTCTAGGCGTTAGGGAACTTGTAGTGTATTTACACCAGAAATAACTCGAGCCACACACAGTTTGTTTAAACACATGAATTAAGCAACAATTAACATAGCGTCATGAAACATATATATATAGATATATAGATATATACAGTAGATATATATAGATATAAAAAACACCTTTAGTTCCAAATTTTCATTAATTATTTCTGAACTATAAAGACCCTCATAAAATTTCCTAAAGGATTCATTTATTTCTGTTGGATCTACAATGGTTTCTCCTTGATCACTCTGCAGAGAGATGATAGCTCTTTCACTCTGTAGCTGCTTGAGACGCCATGCAAGAACTTTCCCAGGTTTTTCCCCCTGCAACTCATCATTTCAATTTGCAACAGACTGGCCATCGCTTTTGATGCAGATAATTCGTTGTATTGTGCTCTAAGCAGCAATAGTTTTTGATGAGATTCTGGTGACTTTGTTCGATAATACTCATTTTCTATCTCCTTTATTTTTGTCTCTAAGTTTTTTGCCTTTTGAAAAGTCAATTTTGCTTTAGAGCTTGTGATGCTGATTATTTGGCCTCTAATAAAAGCCTTAAAGGCCTCCCATCTTGTGCTTGCTGAAGTTTCTGTTGTATTAGTTTCAAAATAGAAACTGATTTGTTCATCCAGAAAAGAGACAAAGCCGGCAACGCCAAATCACTAGCTTTGAGTCATGATATACCAATGAATTTGGAGCATGGTCTGAAATTAGGATAGCATAATAAGAGCATTCCTTGACTTTGTGCCTTAGCTCTGCAGATATCAAAAAGAAGTCAATTCTTGAATAGGACTTGTGTACACCTGAGTAACACGAAAACTTTAAATCGTCAGGGTTTTCTTCCCTTCAGATATGTAATAAGTTAAATTCTTTCATGAAGTGCTGTATAATTGCCCTACTACGACTGTGAGACTCAGCTCCAGAGCTCCTATCCTTTGTTGGATCTAGTGCACAGTTAAAATCGCCCACCTCCACGCATTTACCCGGAAGAGTGGACAAAATAAGGAATACATTTTGAAAAAAGTTAGGGTCATCTGTATTTGGTGCATAGATGTTCGTCAAGATAATTTGCTCTTTTAGTAAATTACCTTGCATGATAAGGTATCGTCCAAATTGGTCTTTAATAACCTTATTTACCTGAAGAGGTAATGACTCATGCACCAAAGTAGTGACACCTCTAGATTGAGAGTTAAACGGTGCAGAAAAGACCTTGCCTCTACACCTCCTCCTAATTCTCAGATCCTCATTGTACATCAGGTGTGTTTCTTGAAGAAACACAATATTAGACTGCATTGATTTTATCCTGTTCATGACTTGTTTGACTTTCTTAAGTTTTCGTAACCCCCTGCAGTTCCATGAAGTCATTTAATCTTTATCTCACTAGACATTTGTGTAGTTTGTATAGTAATACTCCCCAAACATTTAAGAAGTTTGTAAAAAGTAAAGAATTAAACAACCAAAAGAAGAACACAAATAATACTACTGACGAACACTATACCCAGACCATCACCCATATCCAGGACACTTAGCCTGAATTTCTTTCCCCTGTAATCTTTAAACTTAGATAGCGTATAACTGTTCCACCAAAAGGGTAGGACGGTATCACTGAGCTAAAAAAAAACAAAAACGACAACAAATTATATTACACTAACCTTACACTCCTGTGCTACCATTAAGTATTAAACAGTTTTCTTTCATAGACACCCTCCTTTTATTATGTATTAAATCAAATTTCACTCTCTGAACTCACTATATTGTTCTAGGAAAAACTGAACAGAGATGAGCAAGTGGGTTAATATAACCCCAATTAGCTATTTTAAAGTTAACAAGGTGACAGTTGCCAAAGATACATTCCGCCTCTTAACTCTTACTTATAAAGAAAGAAAGGAAAAAAAAGGAATACCTAAAGAGCTATAGCATTAACAGTTACTATAAGCTCTGAGTATGGAGGATGATGCCATATCAGAGTCCCATTGAACGGAGCTGCCGTCTCACCTTGTCAAATTCCTTTTGCTTCTTGTGAACACCGGAAGCCACGTCCTGGTAAAACCTCACCGTCTGGTTCTTGTATCGTATTTCTCTTTTTGTTTTGGCTGCTCTCGTCACCAATTCTTTATCCATGAAGTTCAAAAACTTCATTATCAGCGTACGGGGTGAAGGATTGTTGTGTGCACTTGGCCCGATTCTGTGAGCCCTCTCCACCGTCAGTTTTGTGCGCCCCAGCGGGAGTTCCAGAGCGCCTTGATCTCATCTCCAGGTCCAGCAGTTTCCCCTCCAAGTCCTTATTTTTGTTTTCTAGGACATGTACTTTTGTTTGGAGCGAGGCAACATTATCTTCAGTTGTCGAAATCCTTGTTTCTGCCTCCGTGACACGCTCTGCACAGTCAGTGATGTCTTTCCTGACACTTTCAATAGCGGACAATATGCCATCAAACCTGGTAGAAAACTCCGTTTTCATGTCGTTAATAGCAGTCAGAATGGCAGTCGACATAGGACCGGGCTTTCCTGCCGCCTCATCATTGCTTCTATCCGGCGATTTATCCTTCGGAGTCGGGCTAACATTAGCCTTGGCGGGGTCCATGGCTTTGATGTTAGCTGAGGATTTTATTGCTAGTGCTCGACGCTGTAAATTCCGACAATGAGTTTTGTGTCGCCCTTGACTGACTTTTTTCTGTGACGCCGGCATTACCCTAAACTTATTTATCGAAATGGAGGTATTTCACTAGCTCAAGTACAATATTTAAGAAGGATTTAGCCAACAGGGTAGCAGAGCTGGTTAACGCACGTCCATTCAGCTCGCCACCATACTGGAAGTCCAGAATGACCCCTTTTATACACTATATTGCCAAAAGTATTCACTCCCAGGCACGGACTGGTAATCTGGCATACCGGGCAAATGCCCGGTGGGCCGACGTGCTATTTGGGCCGGTGCAGGGACGGACTGGGCGGTCTGGCATTAGGCAGATGCCAGAACGGCCGCGCAGAGGTCTAGACCGGCCGAGCACGCTAAATGGATCACAGCGGCCCCTAGTGGCACTGACGCGGCCCACTCTCTCTTGCATGCTGAACAAGTTCCCAACGCGCTTCCAGGTTTCATATCTCTTATGATTTTGCATGCAGTAGTTGACACTGTTGACCTGATCGGTATTTATACCACACATACCTGTATACATCATAGTCATGGTGTATTTCAAGTTTTACATCAGCCTGCTTTACTTTTAAAGGGAAATTTCTTGTTATGATTTTAAAAAATGTTCGTGGTTTGAAATAAAACAAATCTACTGGTATTTTGTATTTGATTGTTTGAGAAAATTAAAAGGAAGCAATGCCTTCTGGGAATTTCATGGCAGTGTAGTAAATCGCGTAAAAAAGGTAAAAAAGTGTAGTAAATCGCGTCTGCGCATTTGTGTGTTGGAAGTTGGACTAATGGTGGTCAAGTCATTCAGTAGATTGGTTGTGGTGGTGATTATACGATTAAATGGTTAGAAAAAATGAATAGAGGCACTAAGCGACAGAAAGGGGGAGCGGAGAAAAAGAGAGACAAGATCAAGAAAGCGCTGCTGTTTGAGGTTGAAAAATGCGCCAAATTGGATTAATTTTTTTGTTGCGGAAAAGAGCAGGCTCCTTCGCAATTTGTTAACTGCATGACGGTAAGACAAATGTTTTTATTATGGAGCGGCTGGCTCTAACAATCTATTCATAATGGTTTATTTGTGCATTGATATGACAATTTTCTTATGCAGTTGTTGAAAGTATAGGAGTTTATCTGCACCATCATTGGGGCTATCAAAAATGCTTCTCTTTCCGTGCGTTGGGTCTGCATCTGCGAGTTGGGCCGCTTGTGGGTGCAAATGCCAGGGCCGTTTTTTTATCCCAGTCCGTCACTGTTCACTCCCCCATCCAAATAATTGAAATCAAGTGTTCCAACCACTTCCATGGCCACAGGTGTATAAAATAAAGCACCAAGGCATGCAGACTGTTTCTACAAACATTAGTGAAAGAATGGGTCGCTCTGAGGAGCTCAGTGAATTCCAGTGCGGTGCTGTGATAGGATGACACCTGTGCAACAAGTCCAGTTGTGAAATTTCCTCACTCCTAAATATTCCACAGTCAACTGTCAGTGGTGTTATAACAAAGTGAAAGTGATTGAGATCTATCTAATAAGGAAGTGCTAACTGAGGAAAATACTTCCTTAAGCAGCCTAGTTGGAATCGGGTCTCAGAGACAGGTTGATGGTTTGGATGAAGTAATCATTGAAGTTAATTCTTTAAGGTCGACATCGTCATTCAACATCATCAGGTCAAAATGTGTCTTAAATGAATATATTTGAAGTGAGTCAATGACAACATTTATCTGTGCTGCATACGATAGATAGATAGATAGATAGATAGATAGATAGATAGATAGATAGATAGATAGATAGAATGAATACTTTATTAATCTCAAAGGGAAATGAAAGTGTTACAGCAGCACTTGACATCAAAATACAAAACTAATGAGGTAGGTAAAAGAAACAAATGCAAATATGGGATATTTTATATAAAGTAACTAAATAGAGTAACTCAAATATATACAAAAAATACATGAATAGAATAACTAAAAAGAGAACAGAGACCAGAGATATAACCATAATTATAATATACTATTAGAAAGTGTTCAATGATGTTAACATGCTACACAATGCTATACAAATATATAGTTGAGTATGATGAAAACTATTCAGGTACTAAAGTACGGTTTCAAAAATATGAACGAAAGTTTATATTAAAAATACCAGGAATTCAATGTGCTCTGATTAGCAACTGTACAATGAAATGTCATATAGACAACATGAAATATTGGGATATGGAATGTTATGGAACTGGTACTAATTCATGTTGAGAGATATGGATGAAGGTTAGGATCACATGGGGAAAAAACAATCTTCAGGACTGAATGATTTAATAAAAAGCCTGAAGGAATGTTTCCCTATGATTTGAATTCTTCTCCATTTAAAAAAAGTCCTTGGTTTTTTGTATCAAAAGTTTCTTTTCTTGTCATCCAATAGAAAGCCAAAAAGTATGAAGCAGTACGGTGGATTATGGTGTTCACAATCGGAGTCACGATTGGTTTGGTACGTGCGTTTGAGTTCTCTTGATTTGCTTTGCTAGTTTCTAATATTCTGCACATGAACAGGGAATGTTACCCTCTTATCTTTTTCAGGTTGGCCTGTTTGTGGATTTCTTTGTACGCCTTTTCACCAAACTCAAGTTGACTTTGGTTGGTGATTGTATCCTTTAACATGCTTTTGCAATCTTCTGAATGTGATACAGCTCCTTTTTATTGAGACAAACATCAGGACAGTGATAGAAATGAGTCCAGGACTTGATCATCCTATCCCTGACCAAGTCTGATATGTTAGTCAATAAACCTAAATGTAAAAATTGCAATGTTATGAGAATAGACACAGATTAACAAGAAAAATAAGATAAAAAAAGATAAGATGTTGAGATTTGTACAAGAAAAGCTGTGATTTTATGAGGAAAATATATTGTAAATTAATCAATTATAAATAAAATTTCAAAAAGTCTAATTTGCTTTAATTATATTCAGGCTCATTCCTATTCTCATAATATTACAACTTTGTGTGGTAAAATAATAATCTTGTAATATTAAGAATATTTTTAAATGAACCTGTATGACTGGATTCTGATGACATTCCAAAAGTATTTCAACTATTCTTGAAATCAGACAAACAATTAGTTCTTCACAGTGACATAGTTGGACTGACTATGACTGTGCTTTGGTACTAATTTACAGGGAAAATAGTTTGAATTTGAATCTGCAACTACAGTTTTGATCAATTATTTCATGTTTCAGTTGTGTTTCATGCAAAAAAATCCCCAAATTTATTGGCTTCAGTTTTGGTTTCAAAGGTGAATGTTTGCTGATTCTATAGTTCTCTGCGGTAATAAAATGAATACTTTTGGGTTTTGGACAAAACAAAGACATTTGAAGCGAGTCAATCTGGACATTTTCCACTCTTTCATGCACCAATAGCACACTGCCTGTTTTGCCTGCAATTAGTACCGAATTACATAGTAGCATAAGTTACTGACACAAAACATGAAGGTTGTTTTTCTACCTTAGCTAAATGCCTGCAGCAATAGAGAAGTGCAGTGACAAAGGTTGTCTCCCTCTGTCTCTTTTGGAACTCCTGGCGTTCAATATGACCTTCGTCTTCATCGCCAGTGTGCTCGTTCTCATTGAGGTAAGACTGCTCACATATGTTTTCATAATTTCAATTTAAAAGAAGTATGTCTAATTTCTCAACCTTTTTGTCACTTTATTGTTTCCTTTAAAAAGAGTTGATTTAGAAAAACCCACCTCACCCTTTACCCCACTTAGTGAGATGTGTCCACTCTACATAGAAATCTGTCACATTGTCTCCTTGCACTCACCACCATATGATATTTAGCTTTAGTATAGTTTGGTATTAAACATCTTAGACTGGCTGATTTGATAAACAATGGAATGACTGTCCTCACCTTACAGGGTTTCTATAAAGATTTGAATGTATTACTGATAGATTGTGATACATTGTTTCACACTGAATTCCAAGCAACTGTGGTTGTGATTCTAGAAAATACAATGGTAATATGCCGTTTTCAATTGTATCCAGCCAGTCGCTGCAGGTTCTGGGATTCCAGAAATCAAAAGTTACTTGAATGGAGTGAAGATTCCTGGAATTGTCCGGCTGCGAACCTTCCTGTGCAAGGCTGGTGGAGTTCTGTTTAGTGTAGCTGGAGGTAAGGTATGATGGATGTGATGTGTACACTAAACAGTTTTTGTACTGAAGTGGCTGACAGCTGATATTTTTACACAGTCACACTAAATGTGGCAATGACAAGACAAGTATTTACAATAGTAAGTATTTGTTCTCCAGGCTCTGTTGAACCCCTAAACTTTGGGCATGGTGTGTTTTCAAAGGGACAACAACAGCAGCAAGATAAAAATATAATCCTATGAAATCTAATTAATTGTTTAAGTCATTTATTAAGCAAAAAAGCCTAACATTTTACTGTTCCAGCTTCTAAAATTGGGGAATTTGCTACTTTTCCTTTCACTAGATATTTGACTATCATTTTGATCATTTTAGACAGTTGGGTAAGACAAAACAAAGTAACAATTTGGTTACATCACCTTGAGCTTTAAACAATGATGATGTGCACTTTTTTAGAACAATGGATTTATCAAGTAATTGCACAAATAATCAGCAGATGAATGGATAATTCATAATGTTTGTTGCTGCCCTAAGACTGG
Organism: Scomber japonicus; assembly: GCF_027409825.1. NCBI lineage: Eukaryota > Metazoa > Chordata > Actinopteri > Scombriformes > Scombridae > Scomber > Scomber japonicus. The sequence goes on from NC_070581.1 coordinate 4,488,908, forward strand.
TCAGAGATAATTAGTGTTGTTTTGACCATTCATTAATGATTTAAAGGTACAGACAACCTGTGGGTTTTTCCATATCTATATCATGTGATGTCCAGTTACAAGTTACAGTGTGACTTTTCTGCCCAGTTCTTTATGAAACCTTACTATTGTTGTAACATGTATAAATTGTATTTATACATTTTGGCATTATTAAGAGCTGAGTGTAAGACCACCAACATATAATAAACACATATTTAGTTACTAATGATGTGTTTGAGCTTCCTGTACAATTAAGCAGCACCTGTATCACTGCCACTTAATGGAAAATAAGATGTGTGTGTGTGTGTGTGTGTGTGTGTGTGTGTGTGTGTGTGTGTGTGTGTGTGTGTGTGTGTGTGTGTGTGTGTGTGTGTGTGTGTGTGTGTGTGTGTGTGTGTGTGTGTGTGTGTGTGTGTGTGTGTGTGTGTGTGTGTGTGTGTGTGTGTGTGTGTGTGTGTGTGTGTGTGTGTGTGTGTGTCCACTCAGGTCTATTTGTGGGGAAAGAAGGTCCAATGATACACAGTGGAGCCATTGTGGGAGCTGGCCTTCCTCAGGTAACAATCAGTTTACGACTGGTATAGTCGTAGGGTTTATGCATCTCATTATGTATTTAACAACTTTAATTCAACCATAAGAAGATCCCACTGAAAATTCATATTGCATTTCCATGTGAAATTACATTTACTAAGGCAACAACATATCTACACAAAATACAACGACTTTTTGTAGATAATCGAGGGGCATTAGGGCCGAGCCAGTTTAAGTGTGGTATTTTGGTATCAGTTTTGAAGGACAGGTTCAGAATTTTTCAGGTGTGTCTGGAAGAAAAAAAAATCAAGTACCCAACTGAACAGTCAAAGAGGTTTTCCTAGCTGTAATCATTCCTCCTGTTCATACCGGCAACGACAGAATTCCCTTCAAGTACGCTTTCAGTGTAAGTCACGTGGGGCCAAAATTCAGTAATTCAAAATGCATTTAAAAGTAGATGTGAAGCTTATGAGTCTTCATTAGTGTGAGTTAGTCATATCAAGTGATATCTGACACATTTACAGTCTTTTTAGCATCAAATTCCCTCTTAGTGTTTCTTCTGACAGTGTTTCCCTGTTGGTAGAAGTATAGTAACAAAAAGAAGGGACTAAAAAGATTGTAATATTGAAAGATATCTACTTGGTTTGACTCTGTAGCACAGTTGCTGCCACAGAGGGTTTCCCCCAGCAGAGAACAGACAGATAAGAGTTGTTTAGTCCTTTTTATTTGCTAAATAACCGCTATGGAGCTCCTGTATGCTGCTGCCCAGTGCTCAGTCCTTTCTCCACTGAATAAACAAACTTAAAAGACAAAGCAGACTTAAACTTTGAGTCCTTGTCTTCAGCTGCACTTTCCATGTGTTGCCCATCTCAGTCCAGCCACTACTGCAGAGACAGAGAGAGGTTAAGTAAGGACGACTGCAAATTTTGAAGGCATTCTGAAATGATCTTCTAATTGTCAGTATGAACAGGAGGAATGATTTTTGGCAAGAACAGCATATTTCAATGTTTATTGTTGAATGACGGACCTGAAAAATGGTGAACCCACTCTTTAAGCTGCTAGTATTCTTCTTTAGATGACATTATCACATAAAGGCTAATGTGAGTGAGCTGTTCCATTTGAATGAAAAAATCGACTTGACTTAACTCAAGTTTACTCAGCCTCTCTTGACCTTATGTGATTTGACTTGACATCATTTAATATGATTTAAGTCTATTCAATTTAATTCTGTTGTAAAATTGATTTTTATATGGTTCAGCCACTAATGCATTAAACTCTTACTATGGCTTAAACATGCTCATCAGATGGTCTCTCCCTCTATCAGTTTCAGAGCATCACTTTTAAGAGGATCAAACTTGATTGTCCCTACTTCCGTAGTGACAGGTATGGCTGTCCCTCTCATTAACACAATACTGTACACTGTTAACTGCTTCTGTGGAGACCAAAATAATAATTGAAAATACTGTCATCAGCATAGTTCATTGTGCTGTGTTTACTGTTCTCAAGGGACAAGAGAGACTTTGTGTCAGCAGGTGCTGCTGCTGGAGTAGCTGCAGCCTTTGGTGCTCCCATAGGTGGCACCCTCTTCAGCTTGGAGGAGGGCTCCTCTTTCTGGAACCAGGCCCTGACTTGGAAAGTGGTACGTCTTGCTTATACCCACATTGGTCTTGCATTTTTTTGTAAGTGTAGCATGGCAGCCCGGGTTATACAGAAATATAATTGATAGTGTCAGAGTTGAGGAAGTCAAAAATGCTAGTGTGATAAAGTAACCCTTGTGGTAGACCATATGATATTAAGGTGACAAAGAAAGCAGTGGATTTAAGGACTTTGAACACTACTTTATCTTCTGTTCCAGCTCTTCTGTTCCATGTCGGCCACTTTCACCCTAAACTTTTTCCGTTCAGGGATAAACTTCAACAAGTGGGGCTCCTTCCAGCTGCCAGGTCTGCTCAACTTTGGGGAGTTCAAGGTAAAAGCTATATCACTAGCTGAATAAAGAGTTTGTACATGTATTTTGCAAACACATGTTCTTAAATGTATTATACATGTAAGTCATATTAATTAAAGCTGAAAGAGTAAGATAATTGCTGAGTCAATCATCAGAAAATGAATCAGAAACTATTTTATTCTTTTTTACAACATTCCAAACATTTCAATAGTTTTAATGATTCTAGCTGAGATCATACGATTGAATAAAGCTCCACTTACAATAACTTTTTTTGTAAATTGGCATTTTCTTTTCTTTGACATTTCATGGTAAAAAAAACATTTTTCAACTAAAAATAATTGTTTGTTGCAGTCCTAATGCTAACCACGATAATGTTGAAAAATTCCAACTTTGGAAAAGTAAAAGGTCATCATCATAATCAAAGAGGTTTTAAGAAAATGCAAAGTGAAGAAGATTAAGTAGTCACTGCTGCATTGTTCTGTGACTCTTCGGCATAAAATATTATTGCAGAAGCTCTCTGTTAACTCTATTACATATAAATGTTTTTAATCTAGAAGGAAGGAGTTAATATTTTCAATAAAAATGGTCTATCCAGCCCTGACCCATGCAGTTATGGTGTGCAGCAGCGAATTGCACATGAGCCATAGCTGTTCTGTATATGTAGTAATGACCATCAAGTACTGGAAGAAGTAACTAGACCCTTTTAAAAGTACAGAAAAGTATTAACACAGTAATTCTCAGCTTGATGTTAAAGTATCATAGCAAGAGACTGATATATTATTATATATGACATCATTAGATTATTAATAGTGAAGCATCAGTGTTAGAGCAGCATGTTACTGTTGTAGCTGCTGGAGGTGGAGCTAGTTTATACTACTTTATATACAGTTAGCTAGTTTACACTACTTTATATACAGTTAGCTAGTTTACACTACTCTATATACAGTTAGCTAGTTTACACTACTTTATATACAGTTAGCTAGTTTACACTACTTTATATACAGTTAGCTAGTTTACACTACTTTATATACAGTTAGCTAGTTTACACTACTTTATATACAGTTAGCTAGTTTAGTCCAGTGGTTCCCAACCTAGGGGTGGGGCCCCTCCAAAGGGTCAGCAGATAAATGTGAGGGCTGGTGAGATGATTAATGGTTCTGATACACAAATGTGTTTTCAGTTTTTGGACTTTTTCTCTAAGTTTAGATTTTTGCTGAAATATTGGATCATTTGAACATTTATTGAAATGAAAGCATGTGAGATGTTTAGAGGGAAAAATCAGTATTTGGTGGAGCTGTTAACAACTCATAGACATCTGAAATGTGAGCTGACTACACACTGCTTTTTGTAAGACATTAAAAGACAAAAAGGTTGGAAACCACTGGTTTCATCTTTAACAATGTGTTGTATTTTAAAAGCTTGTTATTAGGGCTGGACGATATGGATAAAATCAAATATCACAATATTTTTGACAGAATAATTCTATTGATATCACAACGATATTGTAGGGATGAATATTGGTGCCTTCACAAAATATTTACACAATGTGATGTCTGATAAATAATCATCAGTAATGTGGGTGTAATGACATAGTGGGTAAACGACAAATAATACAACAGCTAGGACAAACTGGTAAGTTCAGAAATTACCTTTTTAAAACCAAGAAAAGACTCTTATGCCACATAACGATATTACAAACTGCCAAACTAGCTAGTCAGTTAAACCTAGGGACGGCAGAATAATGACAGAGTGGGAAAAGGGCAAATAACAACAGCTAGAACACCAGGAAAAACACCTATGCTCAATATTCCAAATGCTAAGATGATATCT